>NC_141696.1:1463831626-1464529780 GCF_964263255.1 Lissotriton vulgaris | reverse complement strand
GGGAAGATGTTGCATAGCCTAGTGTGTGGGGCGGGGCCAAACGGGCGGGGCTTCTGTACAGTTCACATGCCTCTTGTTTATAAAGGGTCAGAGACCATCAGAGCATCAGATGAGGAGAAATCAGCCTCCTGGTCACTGGAAGTACAGGAGGATTGCGCTCGAGAAACTCGTGGATGCCTAGACCTCCATCACGGATTACAGCTAATTGTAGACTGTAGCCTCGACCTTGCTCACTAGGTTCTTGGGCTGATTATAATGTTTTACTGAAGTTTAGCTTCAACCGGGGCACGTGCTGTTTCTTTTGTATCTGTAAGTGCTTCCTGTTGAGGTTTAATTTTTGAAACAGGAGCATCGTGCCAAAATGAATCCTGCCTGCATATTTATCCACGAAGATGCCACCATGTTGTGCCATACCTCTACTCAACTGGAGTACTTTCTACTGGGTAGTCAGTAAGTGCTACCTCGTTGGGTAAATGTATGGTGCTTTTCCTACACTACAGCTGCGTAAAGGCCCAGAAGAGAAGTCTTCAGTGATCACCTGTGTCTGTGACTTTGCCACTGCGCTGATAGGCGCCTAGGTACCTCGAGTGAGCTGTCCATCACAGTGGGGGAAAGGGCGGGATAGGTTGCATAGCCTAGTCTGTGTGGGGAGGGGTTAAACTGGCGAGGCTTCTGTGCGAGTTCACATGCCTCTTGTTTATGAAGGGTCAGAGACCGATCAGCTCAGTAAATGATAAGAAAGCAGTCGGTGGTACCTCTTTGGGTGAATGTATGGTGCTTTTCCTACACTACAGCTGCGTGAAGGCCCAGAAGAGAAGTCTTCAGTGATCACCTGTGTCTGTGACTTTGCCACTGCGCTGATAGGCGCCTAGGTACCTCGAGTGAGCTGTCCATCACAGTGGGGGAAAGGGCGGGATAGGTTGCATAGCCTAGTCAGTGACTTTGCCACTGCGCTGATAGGCGCCGAGGTACCCCGAGTGAGCTGTCCATCACAGTGGGGAAAAGGGCGGGATAGGTTGCATAGCCTAGTCTGTGTGGGGAGGGGTTAAACTGGCGAGGCTTCTGTGCGAGTTCACATGCCTCTTGTTTATGAAGGGTCAGAGACCGATCAGCTCAGTAAATGATAAGAAAGCAGTCGGTGGTACCTCTTTGGGTGAATGTATTGTGCTTTTCCAGCACTGCAGCTGCGTAAAGGCCAGAAGAGTTGTATTCAGGGATCACCTGTGTCTGTAACGTTGCCACTGCGCCGATAGGCGCCGAGGTACCTCGAGTGAGCTGTCCATCACAGTGGGGGAAAGGGCGGGATAGGTTGCATAGCCTAGTGTGTGTGGGGAGGGGCCAAATTGGCGAGGCTTCTGTGTGTGTGCACTTGCCTCTTGTTTATGAAGGGTCAGAGACCGATTAGCGCAGCAAATGAGGAGAAAGCAGTCGGTGGTACCTCTTTGGGTGAATGTATTGTGCTTTTCAAACACTACAGCTGCGTATAGGCCCAGAAGAGTTGTCTCGAGTGACCACGTGTGTCTGTAACTTTGCCATCGCGCCGTTTGGCGCCAAGGTCCCTTGAGTGAGCTGTCCATCACAGTGGCGGAAAGGGCGGGAAGATATTGCATAGCCTAGTGTGTGGGGCGGGGCCAAACGGGCGGGGCTTCTGTGCAGTTCACATGCCTCTTGTTTATAAAGGGTCAGAGACCATCAGAGCATCAGATGAGGAGAAAGCAGTCGGTGGTACCTCTTTGGGTGAATGTATTGTGCTTTTCAAACACTACAGCTGCGTATAGGCCCAGAAGAGTTGTCTCGAGTGACCACGTGTGTCTGTAACTTTGCCACCGCGCCGTTTGGCGCCAAGGTCCCTTGAGTGAGCTGTCCATCACAGTGGGGGAAAGGGCGGGAAGATATTGCATAGCCTAGTGTGTGGGGCGGGGCCAAACGGGCGGGGCTTCTGTGCAGTTCACATGCCTCTTGTTTATAAAGGGTCAGAGACCATCAGAGCATCAGATGAGGAGAAATCAGCCTCCTGGTCACTGGAAGTACAGGAGGATTGCGCTCGAGAAACTCGTGGATGCCTAGACTTCCATCATGGATTACAGCTAATTGTAGACTGTAGCCTCGACCTTGCTCACTAGGTTCTTAGGCTGATTATAATGCGTTACTGAAGTTTAGCTTCATCCGGGGCACGTGCTGTTTCTTTTGTATCTGTAAGTGCTTCCTGTTGAGGTTTAATTTTTGAAACAGGAGCATCGTGCCAAAATGAATCCTGCCTGCATATTTATCCACGAAGATGCCACCATGTTGTGCCATACCTCTACTCAACTGGAGTACTTTCTACTGGGTAGTCAGTAAGTGCTACCTCGTTGGGTAAATGTATGGTGCTTTTCCTACACTACAGCTGCGTAAAGGCCCAGAAGAGAAGTCTTCAGTGATCACCTGTGTCTGTGATTTTGCCACTGCGCTGATAGGCGCCTAGGTACCTCGAGTGAGCTGTCCATCACAGTGGGGGAAAGGGCGGGATAGGTTGCATAGCCTAGTCTTTGTAGGGAGGGGTTAAACTGGCGAGGCTTCTGTGCGAATTCACATGCCTCTTGTTTATGAAGGGTCAGAGACCGATCAGCTCAGTAAATGATAAGAAAGCAGTCGGTGGTACCTCTTTGGGTGAATGTATTGTGCTTTTCCAGCACTGCAGCTGTGTAAAGGCACAGAAGAGAAGTCTTCAGTGATCACCTGTGTCTGCCTAGTGTGTGGGGCGGGGCCAAACGGGCGGGGCTTCTGTGCAGTTCACATGCCTCTTGTTTATAAAGGGTCAGAGACCATCAGAGCATCAGATGAGGAGAAATCAGCCTCCTGGTCACTGGAAGTACAGGAGGATTGCGCTCGAGAAACTCGTGGATGCCTAGACTTCCATCATGGATTACAGCTAATTGTAGACTGTAGCCTCGACCTTGCTCACTAGGTTCTTGGGCTGATTATAATGCGTTACTGAAGTTTAGCTTCATCCGGGGCACGTGCTGTTTCTTTTGTATCTGTAAGTGCTTCCTGTTGAGGTTTAATTTTTGAAACAGGAGCATCGTGCCAAAATGAATCCTGCCTGCATATTTATCCACGAAGATGCCACCATGTTGTGCCATACCTCTACTCATCTGGAGTACTTTCTACTGGGTAGTCAGTAAGTGCTACCTCGTTGGGTAAATGTATGGTGCTTTTCCTACACTACAGCTGCGTAAGAGAAGTCTTCAGTGATCACCTGTGTCTGTGACTTTGCCACTGCGCTGATAGGCGCCTAGGTACCTCGAGTGAGCTGTCCATCACAGTGGGGGAAAGGGCGGGATAGGTTGCATAGCCTAGTCTGTGTGGGGAGGGGTTAAACTGGCGAGGCTTCTGTGCGAGTTCACATGCCTCTTGTTTATGAAGGGTCAGAGACCGATCAGCTCAGTAAATGATAAGAAAGCAGTCGGTGGTACCTCTTTGGGTGAATGTATTGTGCTTTTCCAGCACTGCAGCTGCGTAAAGGCCCAGAAGAGAAGTCTTCAGTGATCACCTGTGTCTGTGACTTTGCCACTGCGCTGATAGGCGCCTGGGTACCTCGAGTGAGCTGTCCATCACAGTGGGGGAAAGGGCAGAATAGGTTGCATAGCCTAGTCTGTGTGGGGAGGGGTTAAACTGGCGAGGCTTCTGTGCGAGTTCACATGCCTCTTGTTTATGAAGGGTCAGAGACCGATCAGCTCAGTAAATGATAAGAAAGCAGTCGGTGGTACCTCTTTGGGTGAATGTATTGTGCTTTTCCAGCACTGCAGCTGCGTAAAGGCCCAGAAGAGAAGTCTTCAGTGATCACCTGTGTCTGTGACTTTGCCACTGCGCTGATAGGCGCCTGGGTACCTCGAGTGAGCTGTCCATCACAGTGGGGGAAAGGGCAGAATAGGTTGCATAGCCTAGTCAGTGACTTTGCCACTGCGCTGATAGGCGCCGAGGTACCCCGAGTGAGCTGTCCATCACAGTGGGGGAAAGGGCGTGATAGGTTGCATAGCCTAGTCTGTGTGGGGAGGGGTTAAACTGGCGAGGCTTCTGTGCGAGTTCACATGCCTCTTGTTTATGAAGGGTCAGAGACCGATCAGCTCAGTAAATGATAAGAAAGCAGTCGGTGGTACCTCTTTGGGTGAATGTATTGTGCTTTTCCAGCACTGCAGCTGCGTAAAGGCCAGAAGAGTTGTATTCAGGGATCACCTGTGTCTGTAACGTTGCCACTGCGCCGATAGGCGCCGAGGTACCTCGAGTGAGCTGTCCATCACAGTGGGGGAAAGGGCGGGATAGGTTGCATAGCCTAGTGTGTGTGGGGAGGGGCCAAATTGGCGAGGCTTCTGTGTGTGTGCACTTGCCTCTTGTTTATGAAGGGTCAGAGACCGATTAGCGCAGCAAATGAGGAGAAAGCAGTCGGTGGTACCTCTTTGGGTGAATGTATTGTGCTTTTCAAACACTACAGCTGCGTATAGGCCCAGAAGAGTTGTCTCGAGTGACCACGTGTGTCTGTAACTTTGCCACCGCGCCGTTTGGCGCCAAGGTCCCTTGAGTGAGCTGTCCATCACAGTGGGGGAAAGGGCGGGAAGATATTGCATAGCCTAGTGTGTGGGGCGGGGCCAAACGGGCGGGGCTTCTGTGCAGTTCACATGCCTCTTGTTTATAAAGGGTCAGAGACCATCAGAGCATCAGATGAGGAGAAATCAGCCTCCTGGTCACTGGAAGTACAGGAGGATTGCGCTCGAGAAACTCGTGGATGCCTAGACTTCCATCATGGATTACAGCTAATTGTAGACTGTAGCCTCGACCTTGCTCACTAGGTTCTTGGGCTGATTATAATGCGTTACTGAAGTTTAGCTTCATCCGGGGCACGTGCTGTTTCTTTTGTATCTGTAAGTGCTTCCTGTTGAGGTTTAATTTTTGAAACAGGAGCATCGTGCCAAAATGAATCCTGCCTGCATATTTATCCACGAAGATGCCACCATGTTGTGCCATACCTCTACTCAACTGGAGTACTTTCTACTGGGTAGTCAGTAAGTGCTACCTCGTTGGGTAAATGTATGGTGCTTTTCCTACACTACAGCTGCGTAAAGGCCCAGAAGAGAAGTCTTCAGTGATCACCTGTGTCTGTGATTTTGCCACTGCGCTGATAGGCGCCTAGGTACCTCGAGTGAGCTGTCCATCACAGTGGGGGAAAGGGCGGGATAGGTTGCATAGCCTAGTCTTTGTAGGGAGGGGTTAAACTGGCGAGGCTTCTGTGCGAATTCACATGCCTCTTGTTTATGAAGGGTCAGAGACCGATCAGCTCAGTAAATGATAAGAAAGCAGTCGGTGGTACCTCTTTGGGTGAATGTATTGTGCTTTTCCAGCACTGCAGCTGCGTAAAGGCCCAGAAGAGAAGTCTTCAGTGATCACCTGTGTCTGTGACTTTGCCACTGCGCTGATAAGCGCCTGGGTACCTCGAGTGAGCTGTCCATCACAGTGGGGGAAAGGGCAGAATAGGTTGCATAGCCTAGTCAGTGACTTTGCCACTGCGCTGATAGGCGCCGAGGTACCCCGAGTGAGCTGTCCATCACAGTGGGGGAAAGGGCGGGATAGGTTGCATAGCCTAGTCTGTGTGGGGAGGGGTTAAACTGGCGAGGCTTCTGTGCGAGTTCACATGCCTCTTGTTTATGAAGGGTCAGAGACCGATCAGCTCAGTAAATGATAAGAAAGCAGTCGGTGTTACCTCTTTGGGTGAATGTATTGTGCTTTTCCAGCACTGCAGCTGCGTAAAGGCCAGAAGAGTTGTATTCAGGGATCACCTGTGTCTGTAACGTTGCCACTGCGCCGATAGGCGCCGAGGTACCTCGAGTGAGCTGTCCATCACAGTGGGGGAAAGGGCGGGATAGGTTGCATAGCCTAGTGTGTGTGGGGAGGGGCAAAATTGGCGAGGCTTCTGTGTGTGTGCACTTGCCTCTTGTTTATGAAGGGTCAGAGACCGATTAGCGCAGCAAATGAGGAGAAAGCAGTCGGTGGTACCTCTTTGGGTGAATGTATTGTGCTTTTCAAACACTACAGCTGCGTATAGGCCCAGAAGAGTTGTCTCGAGTGACCACGTGTGTCTGTAACTTTGCCACCGCGCCGTTTGGCGCCAAGGTCCCTTGAGTGAGCTGTCCATCACAGTGTGGGAAAGGGCGGGAAGATGTTGCATAGCCTAGTGTGTGGGGCGGGGCCAAACGGGCGGGGCTTCTGTACAGTTCACATGCCTCTTGTTTATAAAGGGTCAGAGACCATCAGAGCATCAGATGAGGAGAAATCAGCCTCCTGGTCACTGGAAGTACAGGAGGATTGCGCTCGAGAAACTCGTGGATGCCTAGACCTCCATCACGGATTACAGCTAATTGTAGACTGTAGCCTCGACCTTGCTCACTAGGTTCTTGGGCTGATTATAATGTTTTACTGAAGTTTAGCTTCAACCGGGGCACGTGCTGTTTCTTTTGTATCTGTAAGTGCTTCCTGTTGAGGTTTAATTTTTGAAACAGGAGCATCGTGCCAAAATGAATCCTGCCTGCATATTTATCCACGAAGATGCCACCATGTTGTGCCATACCTCTACTCATCTGGAGTACTTTCTACTGGGTAGTCAGTAAGTGCTACCTCGTTGGGTAAATGTATGGTGCTTTTCCTACACTACAGCTGCGTAAAGGCCCAGAAGAGAAGTCTTCAGTGATCACCTGTGTCTGTGACTTTGCCACTGCGCTGATAGGCGCCTAGGTACCTCGAGTGAGCTGTCCATCACAGTGGGGGAAAGGGCGGGATAGGTTGCATAGCCTAGTCTGTGTGGGGAGGGGTTAAACTGGCGAGGCTTCTGTGCGAGTTCACATGCCTCTTGTTTATGAAGGGTCAGAGACCGATCAGCTCAGTAAATGATAAGAAAGCAGTCGGTGGTACCTCTTTGGGTGAATGTATTGTGCTTTTCCAGCACTGCAGCTGCGTAAAGGCCCAGAAGAGAAGTCTTCAGTGATCACCTGTGTCTGTGACTTTGCCACTGCGCTGATAGGCGACTGGGTACCTCGAGTGAGCTGTCCATCACAGTGGGGGAAAGGGCAGAATAGGTTGCATAGCCTAGTCAGTGACTTTGCCACTGCGCTGATAGGCGCCGAGGTACCCCGAGTGAGCTGTCCATCACAGTGGGGGAAAGGGCGTGATAGGTTGCATAGCCTAGTCTGTGTGGGGAGGGGTTAAACTGGCGAGGCTTCTGTGCGAGTTCACATGCCTCTTGTTTATGAAGGGTCAGAGACCGATCAGCTCAGTAAATGATAAGAAAGCAGTCGGTGGTACCTCTTTGGGTGAATGTATTGTGCTTTTCCAGCACTGCAGCTGCGTAAAGGCCAGAAGAGTTGTATTCAGGGATCACCTGTGTCTGTAACGTTGCCACTGCGCCGATAGGCGCCGAGGTACCTCGAGTGAGCTGTCCATCACAGTGGGGGAAAGGGCGGGATAGGTTGCATAGCCTAGTGTGTGTGGGGAGGGGCCAAATTGGCGAGGCTTCTGTGTGTGTGCACTTGCCTCTTGTTTATGAAGGGTCAGAGACCGATTAGCGCAGCAAATGAGGAGAAAGCAGTCGGTGGTACCTCTTTGGGTGAATGTATTGTGCTTTTCAAACACTACAGCTGCGTATAGGCCCAGAAGAGTTGTCTCGAGTGACCACGTGTGTCTGTAACTTTGCCACCGCGCCGTTTGGCGCCAAGGTCCCTTGAGTGAGCTGTCCATCACAGTGGGGGAAAGGGCGGGAAGATATTGCATAGCCTAGTGTGTGGGGCGGGGCCAAACGGGCGGGGCTTCTGTGCAGTTCACATGCCTCTTGTTTATAAAGGGTCAGAGACCATCAGAGCATCAGATGAGGAGAAAGCAGTCGGTGGTACCTCTTTGGGTGAATGTATTGTGCTTTTCAAACACTACAGCTGCGTATAGGCCCAGAAGAGTTGTCTCGAGTGACCACGTGTGTCTGTAACTTTGCCACCGCGCCGTTTGGCGCCAAGGTCCCTTGAGTGAGCTGTCCATCACAGTGGGGGAAAGGGCGGGAAGATATTGCATAGCCTAGTGTGTGGGGCGGGGCCAAACGGGCGGGGCTTCTGTGCAGTTCACATGCCTCTTGTTTATAAAGGGTCAGAGACCATCAGAGCATCAGATGAGGAGAAATCAGCCTCCTGGTCACTGGAAGTACAGGAGGATTGCGCTCGAGAAACTCGTGGATGCCTAGACTTCCATCATGGATTACAGCTAATTGTAGACTGTAGCCTCGACCTTGCTCACTAGGTTCTTGGGCTGATTATAATGCGTTACTGAAGTTTAGCTTCATCCGGGGCACGTGCTGTTTCTTTTGTATCTGTAAGTGCTTCCTGTTGAGGTTTAATTTTTGAAACAGGAGCATCGTGCCAAAATGAATCCTGCCTGCATATTTATCCACGAAGATGCCACCATGTTGTGCCATACCTCTACTCAACTGGAGTACTTTCTACTGGGTAGTCAGTAAGTGCTACCTCGTTGGGTAAATGTATGGTGCTTTTCCTACACTACAGCTGCGTAAAGGCCCAGAAGAGAAGTCTTCAGTGATCACCTGTGTCTGTGACTTTGCCACTGCGCTGATAGGCGCCTAGGTACCTCGAGTGAGCTGTCCATCACAGTGGGGGAAAGGGCGGGATAGGTTGCATAGCCTAGTCAGTGACTTTGCCACTGCGCTGATCGGCGCCGAGGTACCTCGAGTGAGCTGTCCATCACAGTGGGGAAAGGGGCGGGATAGGTTGCATAGCCTAGTCTGTGTGGGGAGGGGTTAAACTGGCGAGGCTTCTGTGCGAGTTCACATGCCTCTTGTTTATGAAGGGTCAGAGACCGATCAGCGCAGTAAATGATAAGAAAGCAGTCGGTGGTACCTCTTTGGGTGAATGTATTGTGCTTTTCCAGCACTGCAGCTGCGTGAAGTCCCAGAAGAGTTGTCTTCAGTGATCACCTGTGTCTGTGACTTTGCCACTGCGCCGATATGCGCCGAGGTACCTCGAGGGAGCTGTCCATCAAAGTGGGGTACAGGACGGAATAGCTTGCATAGCCTAGTGTGTGTGGGGAGGGGCCAAACTGGCGAGGCTTCTGTGCGTGTGCACTTGCCTCTTGTTTATGAAGGGTCAGAGACCGATTAGCGCAGCAAATGAGGAGAAAGCAGTCGGTGGTACCTCTTTGGGTGAATGTATTGTGCTTTTCCAGCACTGCAGCTGCGTAAAGGCCCAGAAGAGTTGTCTCGAGTGACCACGTGTGTCTGTAACTTTGCCACCGCGCCGTTTGGCGCCAAGGTCCCTCGAGTGAGCTGTCCATCACAGTGGTGGGAAGGGCGGGATAGGTTGCATAGCCTAGTGTGTGTGGGGAGGGGTTAAACTGGCGAGGCTTCTGTGCGAGTTCACATGCCTCTTGTTTATGAAGGGTCAGAGACAGATCAGCGCAGTAAATGATAAGAAAGCAGTAGGTGGTACCTCTTTGGGTGAATGTATTGTGCTTTTCAAACACTACAGCTGCGTAAAGGCCCAGAAGAGTTGTCTCGAGTGACCACGTGTGTCTGTAACTTTGCCACCGCGCCGTTTGGCGCCAAGGTCCCTTGAGTGAGCTGTCCATCACAGTGGGGGAAAGGGCGGGAAGATGTTGCATAGCCTAGTGTGTGGGGCGGGGCCAAACGGGCGGGGCTTCTGTACAGTTCACATGCCTCTTGTTTATAAAGGGTCAGAGACCATCAGAGCATCAGATGAGGAGAAATCAGCCTCCTGGTCACTGGAAGTACAGGAGGATTGCGCTCGAGAAACTCGTGGATGCCTAGACCTCCATCACGGATTACAGCTAATTGTAGACTGTAGCCTCGACCTTGCTCACTAGGTTCTTGGGCTGATTATAATGTTTTACTGAAGTTTATCTTCAACCGGGGCACGTGCTGTTTCTTTTGTATCTGTAAGTGCTTCCTGTTGAGGTTTAATTTTTGAAACAGGAGCATCGTGCCAAAATGAATCCTGCCTGCATATTTATCCACGAAGATGCCACCATGTTGTGCCATACCTCTACTCAACTGGAGTACTTTCTACTGGGTAGTCAGTAAGTGCTACCTCCTTGGGTAAATGTATGGTGCTTTTCCTACACTACAGCTGCGTAAAGGCCCAGAAGAGAAGTCTTCAGTGATCACCTGTGTCTGTGACTTTGCCACTGCGCTGATAGGCGCCTAGGTACCTCGAGTGAGCTGTCCATCACAGTGGGGGAAAGGGCGTGATAGGTTGCATAGCCTAGTCTGTGTGGGGAGGGGTTAAACTGGCGAGGCTTCTGTGCGAGTTCACATGCCTCTTGTTTATGAAGGGTCAGAGACCGATCAGCTCAGTAAATGATAAGAAAGCAGTCGGTGGTACCTCTTTGGGTGAATGTATTATGCTTTTCCAGCACTGCAGCTGCGTAAAGGCCCAGAAGAGAAGTCTTCAGTGATCACCTGTGTCTGTGACTTTGCCACTGCGCTGATAGGCGCCTGGGTACCTCGAGTGAGCTGTCCATCACAGTGGGGGAAAGGGCAGAATAGGTTGCATAGCCTAGTCAGTGACTTTGCCACTGCGCTGATAGGCGCCGAGGTACCCCGAGTGAGCTGTCCATCACAGTGGGGGAAAGGGCGGGATAGGTTGCATAGCCTAGTCTGTGTGGGGAGGGGTTAAACTGGCGAGGCTTCTGTGCGAGTTCACATGCCTCTTGTTTATGAAGGGTCAGAGACCGATCAGCTCAGTAAATGATAAGAAAGCAGTCGGTGGTACCTCTTTGGGTGAATGTATTGTGCTTTTCCAGCACTGCAGCTGCGTAAAGGCCAGAAGAGTTGTATTCAGGGATCACCTGTGTCTGTAACGTTGCCACTGCGCCGATAGGCGCCGAGGTACCTCGAGTGAGCTGTCCATCACAGTGGGGGAAAGGGCGGGATAGGTTGCATAGCCTAGTGTGTGTGGGGAGGGGCCAAATTGGCGAGGCTTCTGTGTGTGTGCACTTGCCTCTTGTTTATGAAGGGTCAGAGACCGATTAGCGCAGCAAATGAGGAGAAAGCAGTCGGTGGTACCTCTTTGGGTGAATGTATTGTGCTTTTCAAACACTACAGCTGCGTATAGGCCCAGAAGAGTTGTCTCGAGTGACCACGTGTGTCTGTAACTTTGCCACCGCGCCGTTTGGCGCCAAGGTCCCTTGAGTGAGCTGTCCATCACAGTGGGGGAAAGGGCGGGAAGATATTGCATAGCCTAGTGTGTGGGGCGGGGCCAAACGGGCGGGGCTTCTGTGCAGTTCACATGCCTCTTGTTTATAAAGGGTCAGAGACCATCAGAGCATCAGATGAGGAGAAATCAGCCTCCTGGTCACTGGAAGTACAGGAGGATTGCGCTCGAGAAACTCGTGGATGCCTAGACTTCCATCATGGATTACAGCTAATTGTAGACTGTAGCCTCGACCTTGCTCACTAGGTTTTGGGCTGATTATAATGCGTTACTGAAGTTTAGCTTCATCCGGGGCACGTGCTGTTTCTTTTGTATCTGTAAGTGCTTCCTGTTGAGGTTTAATTTTTGAAACAGGAGCATCGTGCCAAAATGAATCCTGCCTGCATATTTATCCACGAAGATGCCACCATGTTGTGCCATACCTCTACTCAACTGGAGTACTTTCTACTGGGTAGTCAGTAAGTGCTACCTCGTTGGGTAAATGTATGGTGCTTTTCCTACACTACAGCTGCGTAAAGGCCCAGAAGAGAAGTCTTCAGTGATCACCTGTGTCTGTGACTTTGCCACTGCGCTGATAGGCGCCTAGGTACCTCGAGTGAGCTGTCCATCACAGTGGGGGAAAGGGCGGGATAGGTTGCATAGCCTAGTCAGTGACTTTGCCACTGCGCTGATCGGCGCCGAGGTACCTCGAGTGAGCTGTCCATCACAGTGGGGAAAAGGGCGGGATAGGTTGCATAGCCTAGTCTGTGTGGGGAGGGGTTAAACTGGCGAGGCTTCTGTGCGAGTTCACATGCCTCTTGTTTATGAAGGGTCAGAGACCGATCAGCGCAGTAAATGATAAGAAAGCAGTCGGTGGTACCTCTTTGGGTGAATGTATTGTGCTTTTCCAGCACTGCAGCTGCGTGAAGTCCCAGAAGAGTTGTCTTCAGTGATCACCTGTGTCTGTGACTTTGCCACTGCGCCGATATGCGCCGAGGTACCTCGAGGGAGCTGTCCATCAAAGTGGGGTACAGGACGGGATAGCTTGCATAGCCTAGTGTGTGTGGGGAGGGGCCAAACTGGCGAGGCTTCTGTGCGTGTGCACTTGCCTCTTGTTTATGAAGGGTCAGAGACCGATTAGCGCAGCAAATGAGGAGAAAGCAGTCGGTGGTACCTCTTTGGGTGAATGTATTGTGCTTTTCCAGCACTGCAGCTGCGTAAAGGCCCAGAAGAGTTGTCTCGAGTGACCACGTGTGTCTGTAACTTTGCCACCGCGCCGTTTGGCGCCAAGGTCCCTCGAGTGAGCTGTCCATCACAGTGGTGGAAAGGGCGGGATAGGTTGCATAGCCTAGTGTGTGTGGGGAGGGGTTAAACTGGCGAGGCTTCTGTGCGAGTTCACATGCCTCTTGTTTATGAAGGGTCAGAGACAGATCAGCGCAGTAAATGATAAGAAAGCAGTAGGTGGTACCTCTTTGGGTGAATGTATTGTGCTTTTCAAACACTACAGCTGCGTATAGGCCCAGAAGAGTTGTCTCGAGTGACCACGTGTGTCTGTAACTTTGCCACCGCGCCGTTTGGCGCCAAGGTCCCTTGAGTGAGCTGTCCATCACAGTGGGGGAAAGGGCGGGAAGATGTTGCATAGCCTAGTGTGTGGGGCGGGGCCAAACGGGCGGGGCTTCTGTACAGTTCACATGCCTCTTGTTTATAAAGGGTCAGAGACCATCAGAGCATCAGATGAGGAGAAATCAGCCTCCTGGTCACTGGAAGTACAGGAGGATTGCGCTCGAGAAACTCGTGGATGCCTAGACCTCCATCACGGATTACAGCTAATTGTAGACTGTAGCCTCGACCTTGCTCACTAGGTTCTTGGGCTGATTATAATGTTTTACTGAAGTTTAGCTTCAACCGGGGCACGTGCTGTTTCTTTTGTATCTGTAAGTGCTTCCTGTTGAGGTTTAATTTTTGAAACAGGAGCATCGTGCCAAAATGAATCCTGCCTGCATATTTATCCACGAAGATGCCACCATGTTGTGCCATACCTCTACTCAACTGGAGTACTTTCTACTGGGTAGTCAGTAAGTGCTACCTCGTTGGGTAAATGTATGGTGCTTTTCCTACACTACAGCTGCGTAAAGGCCCAGAAGTGAAGTCTTCAGTGATCACCTGTGTCTGTGACTTTGCCACTGCGCTGATAGGCGCCTAGGTACCTCGAGTGAGCTGTCCATCACAGTGGGGGAAAGGGCGGGATAGGTTGCATAGCCTAGTCAGTGACTTTGCCACTGCGCTGATCGGCGCCGAGGTACCTCGAGTGAGCTGTCCATCACAGTGGGGAAAAGGGCGGGATAGGTTGCATAGCCTAGTCTGTGTGGGGAGGGGTTAAACTGGCGAGGCTTCTGTGCGAGTTCACATGCCTCTTGTTTATGAAGGGTCAGAGACCGATCAGCGCAGTAAATGATAAGAAAGCAGTCGGTGGTACCTCTTTGGGTGAATGTATTGTGCTTTTCCAGCACTGCAGCTGCGTGAAGTCCCAGAAGAGTTGTCTTCAGTGATCACCTGTGTCTGTGACTTTGCCACTGCGCCGATATGCGCCGAGGTACCTCGAGGGAGCTGTCCATCAATGTGGGGTACAGGACGGAATAGCTTGCATAGCCTAGTGTGTGTGGGGAGGGGCCAAACTGGCGAGGCTTCTGTGCGTGTGCACTTGCCTCTTGTTTATGAAGGGTCAGAGACCGATTAGCGCAGCAAATGAGGAGAAAGCAGTCGGTGGTACCTCTTTGGGTGAATGTATTGTGCTTTTCCAGCACTGCAGCTGCGTAAAGGCCCAGAAGAGTTGTCTCGAGTGACCACGTGTGTCTGTAACTTTGCCACCGCGCCGTTTGGCGCCAAGGTCCCTCGAGTGAGCTGTCCATCACAGTGGTGGGAAGGGCGGGATAGGTTGCATAGCCTAGTGTGTGTGGGGAGGGGTTAAACTGGCGAGGCTTCTGTGCGAGTTCACATGCCTCTTGTTTATGAAGGGTCAGAGACAGATCAGCGCAGTAAATGATAAGAAAGCAGTAGGTGGTACCTCTTTGGGTGAATGTATTGTGCTTTTCAAACACTACAGCTGCGTATAGGCCCAGCAGAGTTGTCTCGAGTGACCACGTGTGTCTGTAACTTTGCCACCGCGCCGTTTGGCGCCAAGGTCCCTTGAGTGAGCTGTCCATCACAGTGGGGGAAAGGGCGGGAAGATGTTGCATAGCCTAGTGTGTGGGGCGGGGCCAAACGGGCGGGGCTTCTGTACAGTTCACATGCCTCTTGTTTATAAAGGGTCAGAGACCATCAGAGCATCAGATGAGGAGAAATCAGCCTCCTGGTCACTGGAAGTACAGGAGGATTGCGCTCGAGAAACTCGTGGATGCCTAGACCTCCATCACGGATTACAGCTAATTGTAGACTGTAGCCTCGACCTTGCTCACTAGGTTCTTGGGCTGATTATAATGTTTTACTGAAGTTTATCTTCAACCGGAGCACGTGCTGTTTCTTTTGTATCTGTAAGTGCTTCCTGTTGAGGTTTAATTTTTGAAACAGGAGCATCGTGCCAAAATGAATCCTGCCTGCATATTTATCCACGAAGATGCCACCATGTTGTGCCATACCTCTACTCAACTGGAGTACTTTCTACTGGGTAGTCAGTAAGTGCTACCTCGTTGGGTAAATGTATGGTGCTTTTCCTACACTACAGCTGCGTAAAGGCCCAGAAGAGAAGTCTTCAGTGATCACCTGTGTCTGTGACTTTGCCACTGCGCTGATAGGCGCCTAGGTACCTCGAGTGAGCTGTCCATCACAGTGGGGGAAAGGGCGTGATAGGTTGCATAGCCTAGTCTGTGTGGGGAGGGGTTAAACTGGCGAGGCTTCTGTGCGAGTTCACATGCCTCTTGTTTATGAAGGGTCAGAGACCGATCAGCTCAGTAAATGATAAGAAAGCAGTCGGTGGTACCTCTTTGGGTGAATGTATTGTGCTTTTCCAGCACTGCAGCTGCGTAAAGGCCCAGAAGAGAAGTCTTCAGTGATCACCTGTGTCTGTGACTTTGCCACTGCGCTGATAGGCGCCGAGGTACCTCGAGTGAGCTGTCCATCACAGTGGGGGAAAGGGCGGGATAGGTTGCATAGCCTAGTGTGTGTGGGGAGGGGCAAAATTGGCGAGGCTTCTGTGTGTGTGCACTTGCCTCTTGTTTATGAAGGGTCAGAGACCGATTAGCGCAGCAAATGAGGAGAAAGCAGTCGGTGGTACCTCTTTGGGTGAATGTATTGTGCTTTTCAAACACTACAGCTGCGTATAGGCCCAGAAGAGTTGTCTCGAGTGACCACGTGTGTCTGTAACTTTGCCACCGCGCCGTTTGGCGCCAAGGTCCCTTGAGTGAGCTGTCCATCACAGTGTGGGAAAGGGCGGGAAGATGTTGCATAGCCTAGTGTGTGGGGCGGGGCCAAACGGGCGGGGCTTCTGTACAGTTCACATGCCTCTTGTTTATAAAGGGTCAGAGACCATCAGAGCATCAGATGAGGAGAAATCAGCCTCCTGGTCACTGGAAGTACAGGAGGATTGCGCTCGAGAAACTCGTGGATGCCTAGACCTCCATCACGGATTACAGCTAATTGTAGACTGTAGCCTCGACCTTGCTCACTAGGTTCTTGGGCTGGTTATAATGTTTTACTGAAGTTTAGCTTCAACCGGGGCACGTGCTGTTTCTTTTGTATCTGTAAGTGCTTCCTGTTGAGGTTTAATTTTTGAAACAGGAGCATCGTGCCAAAATGAATCCTGCCTGCATATTTATCCACGAAGATGCCACCATGTTGTGCCATACCTCTACTCATCTGGAGTACTTTCTACTGGGTAGTCAGTAAGTGCTACCTCGTTGGGTAAATGTATGGTGCTTTTCCTACACTACAGCTGCGTAAAGGCCCAGAAGAGAAGTCTTCAGTGATCACCTGTGTCTGTGACTTTGCCACTGCGCTGATAGGCGCCTAGGTACCTCGAGTGAGCTGTCCATCACAGTGGGGGAAAGGGCGGGATAGGTTGCATAGCCTAGTCAGTGACTTTGCCACTGCGCTGATCGGCGCCGAGGTACCTCGAGTGAGCTGTCCATCACAGTGGGGAAAAGGGCGGGATAGGTTGCATAGCCTAGTCTGTGTGGGGAGGGGTTAAACTGGCGAGGCTTCTGTGCGAGTTCACATGCCTCTTGTTTATGAAGGGTCAGAGACCGATCAGCGCAGTAAATGATAAGAAAGCAGTCGGTGGTACCTCTTTGGGTGAATGTATTGTGCTTTTCCAGCACTGCAGCTGCGTGAAGTCCCAGAAGAGTTGTCTTCAGTGATCACCTGTGTCTGTGACTTTGCCACTGCGCCGATATGCGCCGAGGTACCTCGAGGGAGCTGTCCATCAAAGTGGGGTACAGGACGGAATAGCTTGCATAGCCTAGTGTGTGTGGGGAGGGGCCAAACTGGCGAGGCTTCTGTGCGTGTGCACTTGCCTCTTGTTTATGAAGGGTCAGAGACCGATTAGCGCAGCAAATGAGGAGAAAGCAGTCGGTGGTACCTCTTTGGGTGAATGTATTGTGCTTTTCCAGCACTGCAGCTGCGTAAAGGCCCAGAAGAGTTGTCTCGAGTGACCACGTGTGTCTGTAACTTTGCCACCGCGCCGTTTGGCGCCAAGGTCCCTCGAGTGAGCTGTCCATCACAGTGGTGGGAAGGGCGGGATAGGTTGCATAGCCTAGTGTGTGTGGGGAGGGGTTAAACTGGCGAGGCTTCTGTGCGAGTTCACATGCCTCTTGTTTATGAAGGGTCAGAGACAGATCAGCGCAGTAAATGATAAGAAAGCAGTAGGTGGTACCTCTTTGGGTGAATGTATTGTGCTTTTCAAACACTACAGCTGCGTATAGGCCCAGAAGAGTTGTCTCGAGTGACCACGTGTGTCTGTAACTTTGCCACCGCGCCGTTTGGCGCCAAGGTCCCTTGAGTGAGCTGTCCATCACAGTGGGGGAAAGGGCGGGAAGATATTGCATAGCCTAGTGTGTGGGGCGGGGCCAAACGGGCGGGGCTTCTGTACAGTTCACATGCCTCTTGTTTATAAAGGGTCAGAGACCATCAGAGCATCAGATGAGGAGAAATCAGCCTCCTGGTCACTGGAAGTACAGGAGGATTGCGCTCGAGAAACTCGTGGATGCCTAGACCTCCATCACGGATTACAGCTAATTGTAGACTGTAGCCTCGACCTTGCTCACTAGGTTCTTGGGCTGATTATAATGTTTTACTGAAGTTTATCTTCAACCGGGGCACGTGCTGTTTCTTTTGTATCTGTAAGTGCTTCCTGTTGAGGTTTAATTTTTGAAACAGGAGCATCGTGCCAAAATGAATCCTGCCTGCATATTTATCCACGAAGATGCCACCATGTTGTGCCATACCTCTACTCAACTGGAGTACTTTCTACTGGGTAGTCAGTAAGTGCTACCTCGTTGGGTAAATGTATGGTGCTTTTCCTACACTACAGCTGCGTAAAGGCCCAGAAGAGAAGTCTTCAGTGATCACCTGTGTCTGTGACTTTGCCACTGCGCTGATAGGCGCCTAGGTACCTCGAGTGAGCTGTCCATCACAGTGGGGGAAAGGGCGTGATAGGTTGCATAGCCTAGTCTGTGTGGGGAGGGGTTAAACTGGCGAGGCTTCTGTGCGAGTTCACATGCCTCTTGTTTATGAAGGGTCAGAGACCGATCAGCTCAGTAAATGATAAGAAAGCAGTCGGTGGTACCTCTTTGGGTGAATGTATTGTGCTTTTCCAGCACTGCAGCTGCGTAAAGGCCCAGAAGAGAAGTCTTCAGTGATCACCTGTGTCTGTGACTTTGCCACTGCGCTGATAGGCGCCTGGGTACCTCGAGTGAGCTGTCCATCACAGTGGGGGAAAGGGCAGAATAGGTTGCATAGCCTAGTCAGTGACTTTGCCACTGCGCTGATAGGCGCCGAGGTACCCCGAGTGAGCTGTCCATCACAGTGGGGGAAAGGGCGGGATAGGTTGCATAGCCTAGTCTGTGTGGGGAGGGGTTAAACTGGCGAGGCTTCTGTGCGAGTTCACATGCCTCTTGTTTATGAAGGGTCAGAGACCGATCAGCTCAGTAAATGATAAGAAAGCAGTCGGTGGTACCTCTTTGGGTGAATGTATTGTGCTTTTCCAGCACTGCAGCTGCGTAAAGGCCAGAAGAGTTGTATTCAGGGATCACCTGTGTCTGTAACGTTGCCACTGCGCCGATAGGCGCCGAGGTACCTCGAGTGAGCTGTCCATCACAGTGGTGGAAAGGGCGGGATAGGTTGCATAGCCTAGTGTGTGTGGGGAGGGGTTAAACTGGCGAGGCTTCTGTGCGAGTTCACATGCCTCTTGTTTATGAAGGGTCAGAGACAGATCAGCGCAGTAAATGATAAGAAAGCAGTAGGTGGTACCTCTTTGGGTGAATGTATTGTGCTTTTCAAACACTACAGCTGCGTATAGGCCCAGAAGAGTTGTCTCGAGTGACCACGTGTGTCTGTAACTTTGCCACCGCGCCGTTTGGCGCCAAGGTCCCTTGAGTGAGCTGTCCATCACAGTGGGGGAAAGGGCGGGAAGATGTTGCATAGCCTAGTGTGTGGGGCGGGGCCAAACGGGCGGGGCTTCTGTACAGTTCACATGCCTCTTGTTTATAAAGGGTCAGAGACCATCAGAGCATCAGATGAGGAGAAATCAGCCTCCTGGTCACTGGAAGTACAGGAGGATTGCGCTCGAGAAACTCGTGGATGCCTAGACCTCCATCACGGATTACAGCTAATTGTAGACTGTAGCCTCGACCTTGCTCACTAGGTTCTTGGGCTGATTATAATGTTTTACTGAAGTTTAGCTTCAACCGGGGCACGTGCTGTTTCTTTTGTATCTGTAAGTGCTTCCTGTTGAGGTTTAATTTTTGAAACAGGAGCATCGTGCCAAAATGAATCCTGCCTGCATATTTATCCACGAAGATGCCACCATGTTGGGCCATACCTCTACTCAACTGGAGTACTTTCTACTGGGTAGTCAGTAAGTGCTACCTCGTTGGGTAAATGTATGGTGCTTTTCCTACACTACAGCTGCGTAAAGGCCCAGAAGAGAAGTCTTCAGTGATCACCTGTGTCTGTGACTTTGCCACTGCGCTGATAGGCGCCTAGGTACCTCGAGTGAGCTGTCCATCACAGTGGGGGAAAGGGCGGGATAGGTTGCATAGCCTAGTCAGTGACTTTGCCACTGCGCTGATCGGCGCCGAGGTACCTCGAGTGAGCTGTCCATCACAGTGGGGAAAAGGGCGGGATAGGTTGCATAGCCTAGTCTGTGTGGGGAGGGGTTAAACTGGCGAGGCTTCTGTGCGAGTTCACATGCCTCTTGTTTATGAAGGGTCAGAGACCGATCAGCGCAGTAAATGATAAGAAAGCAGTCGGTGGTACCTCTTTGGGTGAATGTATTGTGCTTTTCCAGCACTGCAGCTGCGTGAAGTCCCAGAAGAGTTGTCTTCAGTGATCACCTGTGTCTGTGACTTTGCCACTGCGCCGATATGCGCCGAGGTACCTCGAGGGAGCTGTCCATCAAAGTGGGGTACAGGACGGAATAGCTTGCATAGCCTAGTGTGTGTGGGGAGGGGCCAAACTGGCGAGGCTTCTGTGCGTGTGCACTTGCCTCTTGTTTATGAAGGGTCAGAGACCGATTAGCGCAGCAAATGAGGAGAAAGCAGTCGGTGGTACCTCTTTGGGTGAATGTATTGTGCTTTTCCAGCACTGCAGCTGCGTAAAGGCCCAGAAGAGTTGTCTCGAGTGACCACGTGTGTCTGTAACTTTGCCACCGCGCCGTTTGGCGCCAAGGTCCCTCGAGTGAGCTGTCCATCACAGTGGTGGGAAGGGCGGGATAGGTTGCATAGCCTAGTGTGTGTGGGGAGGGGTTAAACTGGCGAGGCTTCTGTGCGAGTTCACATGCCTCTTGTTTATGAAGGGTCAGAGACAGATCAGCGCAGTAAATGATAAGAAAGCAGTAGGTGGTACCTCTTTGGGTGAATGTATTGTGCTTTTCAAACACTACAGCTGCGTATAGGCCCAGCAGAGTTGTCTCGAGTGACCACGTGTGTCTGTAACTTTGCCACCGCGCCGTTTGGCGCCAAGGTCCCTTGAGTGAGCTGTCCATCACAGTGGGGGAAAGGGCGGGAAGATGTTGCATAGCCTAGTGTGTGGGGCGGGGCCAAACGGGCGGGGCTTCTGTACAGTTCACATGCCTCTTGTTTATAAAGGGTCAAAGACCATCAGAGCATCAGATGAGGAGAAATCAGCCTCCTGGTCACTGGAAGTACAGGAGGATTGCGCTCGAGAAACTCGTGGATGCCTAGACCTCCATCACGGATTACAGCTAATTGTAGACTGTAGCCTCGACCTTGCTCACTAGGTTCTTGGGCTGATTATAATGTTTTACTGAAGTTTATCTTCAACCGGGGCACGTGCTGTTTCTTTTGTATCTGTAAGTGCTTCCTGTTGAGGTTTAATTTTTGAAACAGGAGCATCGTGCCAAAATGAATCCTGCCTGCATATTTATCCACGAAGATGCCACCATGTTGTGCCATACCTCTACTCAACTGGAGTACTTTCTACTGGGTAGTCAGTAAGTGCTACCTCGTTGGGTAAATGTATGGTGCTTTTCCTACACTACAGCTGCGTAAAGGCCCAGAAGAGAAGTCTTCAGTGATCACCTGTGTCTGTGACTTTGCCACTGCGCTGATAGGCGCCTAGGTACCTCGAGTGAGCTGTCCATCACAGTGGGGGAAAGGGCGTGATAGGTTGCATAGCCTAGTCTGTGTGGGGAGGGGTTGAACTGGCGAGGCTTCTGTGCGAGTTCACATGCCTCTTGTTTATGAAGGGTCAGAGACCGATCAGCTCAGTAAATGATAAGAAAGCAGTCGGTGGTACCTCTTTGGGTGAATGTATTGTGCTTTTCCAGCACTGCAGCTGCGTAAAGGCCCAGAAGAGAAGTCTTCAGTGATCACCTGTGTCTGTGACTTTGCCACTGCGCTGATAGGCGCCTGGGTACCTCGAGTGAGCTGTCCATCACAGTGGGGGAAAGGGCAGAATAGGTTGCATAGCCTAGTCAGTGACTTTGCCACTGCGCTGATAGGCGCCGAGGTACCCCGAGTGAGCTGTCCATCACAGTGGGGGAAAGGGCGGGATAGGTTGCATAGCCTAGTCTGTGTGGGGAGGGGTTAAACTGGCGAGGCTTCTGTGCGAGTTCACATGCCTCTTGTTTATGAAGGGTCAGAGACCGATCAGCTCAGTAAATGATAAGAAAGCAGTCGGTAGTACCTCTTTGGGTGAATGTATTGTGCTTTTCCAGCACTGCAGCTGCGTAAAGGCCAGAAGAGTTGTATTCAGGGATCACCTGTGTCTGTAACGTTGCCACTGCGCCGATAGGCGCCGAGGTACCTCGAGTGAGCTGTCCATCACAGTGGGGGAAAGGGCGGGATAGGTTGCATAGCCTAGTGTGTGTGGGGAGGGGCCAAATTGGCGAGGCTTCTGTGTGTGTGCACTTGCCTCTTGTTTATGAAGGGTCAGAGACCGATTAGCGCAGCAAATGAGGAGAAAGCAGTCGGTGGTACCTCTTTGGGTGAATGTATTGTGCTTTTCAAACACTACAGCTGCGTATAGGCCCAGAAGAGTTGTCTCGAGTGACCACGTGTGTCTGTACCTTTGCCACCGCGCCGTTTGGCGCCAAGGTCCCTTGAGTGAGCTGTCCATCACAGTGGGGGAAAGGGCGGGAAGATATTGCATAGCCTAGTGTGTGGGGCGGGGCCAAACGGGCGGGGCTTCTGTGCAGTTCACATGCCTCTTGTTTTTAAAGGGTCAGAGACCATCAGAGCATCAGATGAGGAGAAATCAGCCTCCTGGTCACTGGAAGTACAGGAGGATTGCGCTCGAGAAACTCGTGGATGCCTAGACTTCCATCATGGATTACAGCTAATTGTAGACTGTAGCCTCGACCTTGCTCACTAGGTTCTTGGGCTGATTATAATGCGTTACTGAAGTTTAGCTTCATCCGGGGCACGTGCTGTTTCTTTTGTATCTGTAAGTGCTTCCTGTTGAGGTTTAATTTTTGAAACAGGAGCATCGTGCCAAAATGAATCCTGCCTGCATATTTATCCACGAAGATGCCACCATGTTGTGCCATACCTCTACTCAACTGGAGTACTTTCTACTGGGTAGTCAGTAAGTGCTACCTCGTTGGGTAAATGTATGGTGCTTTTCCTACACTACAGCTGCGTAAAGGCCCAGAAGAGAAGTCTTCAGTGATCACCTGTGTCTGTGACTTTGCCACTGCGCTGATAGGCGCCTAGGTACCTCGAGTGAGCTGTCCATCACAGTGGGGGAAAGGGCGGGATAGGTTGCATAGCCTAGTCTGTGTGGGGAGGGGTTAAACTGGCGAGGCTTCTGTGCGAGTTCACATGCCTCTTGTTTATGAAGGGTCAGAGACCGATCAGCTCAGTAAATGATAAGAAAGCAGTCGGTGGTACCTCTTTGGGTGAATGTATTGTGCTTTTCCAGCACTGCAGCTGCGTAAAGGCCCAGAAGAGAAGTCTTCAGTGATCACCTGTGTCTGTGACTTTGCCACTGCGCTGATAGGCGCCTGGGTACCTCGAGTGAGCTGTCCATCACAGTGGGGGAAAGGGCAGAATAGGTTGCATAGCCTAGTCAGTGACTTTGCCACTGCGCTGATAGGCGCCGAGGTACCCCGAGTGAGCTGTCCATCACAGTGGGGGAAAGGGCGGGATAGGTTGCATAGCCTAGTCTGTGTGGGGAGGGGTTAAACTGGCGAGGCTTCTGTGCGAGTTCACATGCCTCTTGTTTATGAAGGGTCAGAGACCGATCAGCTCAGTAAATGATAAGAAAGCAGTCGGTGGTACCTCTTTGGGTGAATGTATTGTGCTTTTCCAGCACTGCAGCTGCGTAAAGGCCAGAAGAGTTGTATTCAGGGATCACCTGTGTCTGTAACGTTGCCACTGCGCCGATAGGCGCCGAGGTACCTCGAGTGAGCTGTCCATCACAGTGGGGGAAAGGGCGGGATAGGTTGCATAGCCTAGTGTGTGGGGAGGGGCCAAATTGGCGAGGCTTCTGTGTGTGTGCACTTGCCTCTTGTTTATGAAGGGTCAGAGACCGATTAGCGCAGCAAATGAGGAGAAAGCAGTCGGTGGTACCTCTTTGGGTGAATGTATTGTGCTTTTCAAACACTACAGCTGCGTATAGGCCCAGAAGAGTTGTCTCGAGTGACCACGTGTGTCTGTAACTTTGCCACCGCGCCGTTTGGCGCCAAGGTCCCTTGAGTGAGCTGTCCATCACAGTGGGGGAAAGGGCGGGAAGATATTGCATAGCCTAGTGTGTGGGGCGGGGCCAAACGGGCGGGGCTTCTGTGCAGTTCACATGCCTCTTGTTTATAAAGGGTCAGAGACCATCAGAGCATCAGATGAGGAGAAATCAGCCTCCTGGTCACTGGAAGTACAGGAGGATTGCGCTCGAGAAACTCGTGGATGCCTAGACTTCCATCATGGATTACAGCTAATTGTAGACTGTAGCCTCGACCTTGCTCACTAGGTTCTTGGGCTGATTATAATGCGTTACTGAAGTTTAGCTTCATCCGGGGCACGTGCTGTTTCTTTTGTATCTGTAAGTGCTTCCTGTTGAGGTTTAATTTTTGAAACAGGAGCATCGTGCCAAAATGAATCCTGCCTGCATATTTATCCACGAAGATGCCACCATGTTGTGCCATACCTCTACTCAACTGGAGTACTTTCTACTGGGTAGTCAGTAAGTGCTACCTCGTTGGGTAAATGTATGGTGCTTTTCCTACACTACAGCTGCGTAAAGGCCCAGAAGAGAAGTCTTCAGTGATCACCTGTGTCTGTGACTTTGCCACTGCGCTGATAGGCGCCTAGGTACCTCGAGTGAGCTGTCCATCACAGTGGGGGAAAGGGCGGGATAGGTTGCATAGCCTAGTCAGTGACTTTGCCACTGCGCTGATCGGCGCCGAGGTACCTCGAGTGAGCTGTCCATCACAGTGGGGAAAAGGGCGGGATAGGTTGCATAGCCTAGTCTGTGTGGGGAGGGGTTAAACTGGCGAGGCTTCTGTGCGAGTTCACATGCCTCTTGTTTATGAAGGGTCAGAGACCGATCAGCGCAGTAAATGATAAGAAAGCAGTCGGTGGTACCTCTTTGGGTGAATGTATTGTGCTTTTCCAGCACTGCAGCTGCGTGAAGTCCCAGAAGAGTTGTCTTCAGTGATCACCTGTGTCTGTGACTTTGCCACTGCGCCGATATGCGCCGAGGTACCTCGAGGGAGCTGTCCATCAAAGTGGGGTACAGGACGGGATAGCTTGCATAGCCTAGTGTGTGTGGGGAGGGGCCAAACTGGCGAGGCTTCTGTGCGTGTGCACTTGCCTCTTGTTTATGAAGGGTCAGAGACCGATTAGCGCAGCAAATGAGGAGAAAGCAGTCGGTGGTACCTCTTTGGGTGAATGTATTGTGCTTTTCCAGCACTGCAGCTGCGTAAAGGCCCAGAAGAGTTGTCTCGAGTGACCACGTGTGTCTGTAACTTTGCCACCGCGCCGTTTGGCGCCAAGGTCCCTCGAGTGAGCTGTCCATCACAGTGGTGGAAAGGGCGGGATAGGTTGCATAGCCTAGTGTGTGTGGGGAGGGGTTAAACTGGCGAGGCTTCTGTGCGAGTTCACATGCCTCTTGTTTATGAAGGGTCAGAGACAGATCAGCGCAGTAAATGATAAGAAAGCAGTAGGTGGTACCTCTTTGGGTGAATGTATTGTGCTTTTCAAACACTACAGCTGCGTATAGGCCCAGAAGAGTTGTCTCGAGTGACCACGTGTGTCTGTAACTTTGCCACCGCGCCGTTTGGCGCCAAGGTCCCTTGAGTGAGCTGTCCATCACAGTGGGGGAAAGGGCGGGAAGATGTTGCATAGCCTAGTGTGTGGGGCGGGGCCAAACGGGCGGGGCTTCTGTACAGTTCACATGCCTCTTGTTTATAAAGGGTCAGAGACCATCAGAGCATCAGATGAGGAGAAATCAGCCTCCTGGTCACTGGAAGTACAGGAGGATTGCGCTCGAGAAACTCGTGGATGCCTAGACCTCCATCACGGATTACAGCTAATTGTAGACTGTAGCCTCGACCTTGCTCACTAGGTTCTTGGGCTGATTATAATGTTTTACTGAAGTTTAGCTTCAACCGGGGCACGTGCTGTTTCTTTTGTATCTGTAAGTGCTTCCTGTTGAGGTTTAATTTTTGAAACAGGAGCATCGTGCCAAAATGAATCCTGCCTGCATATTTATCCACGAAGATGCCACCATGTTGTGCCATACCTCTACTCAACTGGAGTACTTTCTACTGGGTAGTCAGTAAGTGCTACCTCGTTGGGTAAATGTATGGTGCTTTTCCTACACTACAGCTGCGTAAAGGCCCAGAAGAGAAGTCTTCAGTGATCACCTGTGTCTGTGACTTTGCCACTGCGCTGATAGGCGCCTAGGTACCTCGAGTGAGCTGTCCATCACAGTGGGGGAAAGGGCGGGATAGGTTGCATAGCCTAGTCTGTGTGGGGAGGGGTTAAACTGGCGAGGCTTCTGTGCGAGTTCACATGCCTCTTGTTTATGAAGGGTCAGAGACCGATCAGCTCAGTAAATGATAAGAAAGCAGTCGGTGGTACCTCTTTGGGTGAATGTATTGTGCTTTTCCAGCACTGCAGCTGCGTAAAGGCCCAGAAGAGAAGTCTTCAGTGATCACCTGTGTCTGTGACTTTGCCACTGCGCTGATAGGCGCCAGGGTACCTCGAGTGAGCTGTCCATCACAGTGGGGGAAAGGGCAGAATAGGTTGCATAGCCTAGTCAGTGACTTTGCCACTGCGCTGATAGGCGCCGAGGTACCCCGAGTGAGCTGTCCATCACAGTGGGGGAAAGGGCGGGATAGGTTGCATAGCCTAGTCTGTGTGGGGAGGGGTTAAACTGGCGAGGCTTCTGTGCGAGTTCACATGCCTCTTGTTTATGAAGGGTCAGAGACCGATCAGCGCAGTAAATGATAAGAAAGCAGTCGGTAGTACCTCTTTGGGTGAATGTATTGTGCTTTTCCAGCACTGCAGCTGCGTAAAAGCCAGAAGAGTTGTATTCAGGGATCACCTGTGTCTGTAACGTTGCCACTGCGCCGATAGGCGCCGAGGTACCTCGAGTGAGCTGTCCATCACAGTGGGGGAAAGGGCGGGATAGGTTGCATAGCCTAGTGTGTGTGGGGAGGGGCCAAATTGGCGAGGCTTCTGTGTGTGTGCACTTGCCTCTTGTTTATGAAGGGTCAGAGACCGATTAGCGCAGCAAATGAGGAGAAAGCAGTCGGTGGTACCTCTTTGGGTGAATGTATTGTGCTTTTCAAACACTACAGCTGCGTATAGGCCCAGAAGAGTTGTCTCGAGTGACCACGTGTGTCTGTAACTTTGCCATCGCGCCGTTTGGCGCCAAGGTCCCTTGAGTGAGCTGTCCATCACAGTGGCGGAAAGGGCGGGAAGATATTGCATAGCCTAGTGTGTGGGGCGGGGCCAAACGGGCGGGGCTTCTGTGCAGTTCACATGCCTCTTGTTTATAAAGGGTCAGAGACCATCAGAGCATCAGATGAGGAGAAAGCAGTCGGTGGTACCTCTTTGGGTGAATGTATTGTGCTTTTCAAACACTACAGCTGTGTATAGGCCCAGAAGAGTTGTCTCGAGTGACCACGTGTGTCTGTAACTTTGCCACCGCGCCGTTTGGCGCCAAGGTCCCTTGAGTGAGCTGTCCATCACAGTGGGGGAAAGGGCGGGAAGATATTGCATAGCCTAGTGTGTGGGGCGGGGCCAAACGGGCGGGGCTTCTGTGCAGTTCACATGCCTCTTGTTTATAAAGGGTCAGAGACCATCAGAGCCTCAGATGAGGAGAAATCAGCCTCCTGGTCACTGGAAGTACAGGAGGATTGCGCTCGAGAAACTCGTGGATGCCTAGACTTCCATCATGGATTACAGCTAATTGTAGACTGTAGCCTCGACCTTGCTCACTAGGTTCTTGGGCTGATTATAATGCGTTACTGAAGTTTAGCTTCATCCGGGGCACGTGCTGTTTCTTTTGTATCTGTAAGTGCTTCCTGTTGAGGTTTAATTTTTGAAACAGGAGCATCGTGCCAAAATGAATCCTGCCTGCATATTTATCCACGAAGATGCCACCATGTTGTGCCATACCTCTACTCAACTGGAGTACTTTCTACTGGGTAGTCAGTAAGTGCTACCTCGTTGGGTAAATGTATGGTGCTTTTCCTACACTACAGCTGCGTAAAGGCCCAGAAGAGAAGTCTTCAGTGATCACCTGTGTCTGTGACTTTGCCACTGCGCTGATAGGCGCCTAGGTACCTCGAGTGAGCTGTCCATCACAGTGGGGGAAAGGGCGGGATAGGTTGCATAGCCTAGTCAGTGACTTTGCCACTGCGCTGATCGGCGCCGAGGTACCTCGAGTGAGCTGTCCATCACAGTGGGGAAAAGGGCGGGATAGGTTGCATAGCCTAGTCTGTGTGGGGAGGGGTTAAACTGGCGATGCTTCTGTGCGAGTTCACTTGCCTCTTGTTTATGAAGGGTCAGAGACCGATCAGCGCAGTAAATGATAAGAAAGCAGTCGGTGGTACCTCTTTGGGTGAATGTATTGTGCTTTTCCAGCACTGCAGCTGCGTGAAGTCCCAGAAGAGTTGTCTTCAGTGATCACCTGTGTCTGTGACTTTGCCACTGCGCCGATATGCGCCGAGGTACCTCGAGGGAGCTGTCCATCAAAGTGGGGTACAGGACGGAATAGCTTGCATAGCCTAGTGTGTGTGGGGAGGGGCCAAACTGGCGAGGCTTCTGTGCGTGTGCACTTGCCTCTTGTTTATGAAGGGTCAGAGACCGATTAGCGCAGCAAATGAGGAGAAAGCAGTCGGTGGTACCTCTTTGGGTGAATGTATTGTGCTTTTCCAGCACTGCAGCTGCGTAAAGGCCCAGAAGAGTTGTCTCGAGTGACCACGTGTGTCTGTAACTTTGCCACCGCGCCGTTTGGCGCCAAGGTCCCTCGAGTGAGCTGTCCATCACAGTGGTGGGAAGGGCGGGATAGGTTGCATAGCCTAGTGTGTGTGGGGAGGGGTTAAACTGGCGAGGCTTCTGTGCGAGTTCACATGCCTCTTGTTTATGAAGGGTCAGAGACAGATCAGCGCAGTAAATGATAAGAAAGCAGTAGGTGGTACCTCTTTGGGTGAATGTATTGTGCTTTTCAAACACTACAGCTGTGTATAGGCCCAGCAGAGTTGTCTCGAGTGACCACGTGTGTCTGTAACTTTGCCACCGCGCCGTTTGGCGCCAAGGTCCCTTGAGTGAGCTGTCCATCACAGTGGGGGAAAGGGCGGGAAGATGTTGCATAGCCTAGTGTGTGGGGCGGGGCCAAACGGGCGGGGCTTCTGTACAGTTCACATGCCTCTTGTTTATAAAGGGTCAGAGACCATCAGAGCATCAGATGAGGAGAAATCAGCCTCCTGGTCACTGGAAGTACAGGAGGATTGCGCTCGAGAAACTCGTGGATGCCTAGACCTCCATCACGGATTACAGCTAATTGTAGACTGTAGCCTCGACCTTGCTCACTAGGTTCTTGGGCTGATTATAATGTTTTACTGAAGTTTATCTTCAACCGGGGCACGTGCTGTTTCTTTTGTATCTGTAAGTGCTTCCTGTTGAGGTTTAATTTTTGAAACAGGAGCATTGTGCCAAAATGAATCCTGCCTGCATATTTATCCACGAAGATGCCACCATGTTGTGCCATACCTCTACTCAACTGGAGTACTTTCTACTGGGTAGTCAGTAAGTGCTACCTCGTTGGGTAAATGTATGGTGCTTTTCCTACACTACAGCTGCGTAAAGGCCCAGAAGAGAAGTCTTCAGTGATCACCTGTGTCTGTGACTTTGCCACTGCGCTGATAGGCGCCTAGGTACCTCGAGTGAGCTGTCCATCACAGTGGGGGAAAGGGCGTGATAGGTTGCATAGCCTAGTCTGTGTGGGGAGGGGTTAAACTGGCGAGGCTTCTGTTCGAGTTCACATGCCTCTTGTTTATGAAGGGTCAGAGACCGATCAGCTCAGTAAATGATAAGAAAGCAGTCGGTGGTACCTCTTTGGGTGAATGTATTGTGCTTTTCCAGCACTGCAGCTGCGTAAAGGCCCAGAAGAGAAGTCTTCAGTGATCACCTGTGTCTGTGACTTTGCCACTGCGCTGATAGGCGCCTGGGTACCTCGAGTGAGCTGTCCATCACAGTGGGGGAAAGGGCAGAATAGGTTGCATAGCCTAGTCAGTGACTTTGCCACTGCGCTGATAGGCGCCGAGGTACCCCGAGTGAGCTGTCCATCACAGTGGGGGAAAGGGCGGGATAGGTTGCATAGCCTAGTCTGTGTGGGGAGGGGTTAAACTGGCGAGGCTTCTGTGCGAGTTCACATGCCTCTTGTTTATGAAGGGTCAGAGACCGATCAGCTCAGTAAATGATAAGAAAGCAGTCGGTAGTACCTCTTTGGGTGAATGTATTGTGCTTTTCCAGCACTGCAGCTGCGTAAAGGCCAGAAGAGTTGTATTCAGGGATCACCTGTGTCTGTAACGTTGCCACTGCGCCGATAGGCGCCGAGGTACCTCGAGTGAGCTGTCCATCACAGTGGGGGAAAGGGCGGGATAGGTTGCATAGCCTAGTGTGTGTGGGGAGGGGCCAAATTGGCGAGGCTTCTGTGTGTGTGCACTTGCCTCTTGTTTATGAAGGGTCAGAGACCGATTAGCGCAGCAAATGAGGAGAAAGCAGTCGGTGGTACCTCTTTGGGTGAATGTATTGTGCTTTTCAAACACTACAGCTGCGTATAGGCCCAGAAGAGTTGTCTCGAGTGACCACGTGTGTCTGTAACTTTGCCACCGCGCCGTTTGGCGCCAAGGTCCCTTGAGTGAGCTGTCCATCAGAGTGGGGGAAAGGGCGGGAAGATATTGCATAGCCTAGTGTGTGGGGCGGGGCCAAACGGGCGGGGCTTCTGTGCAGTTCACATGCCTCTTGTTTATAAAGGGTCAGAGACCATCAGAGCATCAGATGAGGAGAAATCAGCCTCCTGGTCACTGGAAGTACAGGAGGATTGCGCTCGAGAAACTCGTGGATGCCTAGACTTCCATCATGGATTACAGCTAATTGTAGACTGTAGCCTCGACCTTGCTCACTAGGTTCTTGGGCTGATTATAATGCGTTACTGAAGTTTAGCTTCATCCGGGGCACGTGCTGTTTCTTTTGTATCTGTAAGTGCTTCCTGTTGAGGTTTAATTTTTGAAACAGGAGCATCGTGCCAAAATGAATCCTGCCTGCATATTTATCCACGAAGATGCCACCATGTTGTGCCATACCTCTACTCAACTGGAGTACTTTCTACTGGGTAGTCAGTAAGTACTACCTCGTTGGGTAAATGTATGGTGCTTTTCCTACACTACAGCTGCGTAAAGGCCCAGAAGAGAAGTCTTCAGTGATCACCTGTGTCTGTGACTTTGCCACTGCGCTGATAGGCGCCTAGGTACCTCGAGTGAGCTGTCCATCACAGTGGGGGAAAGGGCGGGATAGGTTGCATAGCCTAGTCAGTGACTTTGCCACTGCGCTGATCGGCGCCGAGGTACCTCGAGTGAGCTGTCCATCACAGTGGGGAAAAGGGCGGGATAGGTTGCATAGCCTAGTCTGTGTGGGGAGGGGTTAAACTGGCGATGCTTCTGTGCGAGTTCACTTGCCTCTTGTTTATGAAGGGTCAGAGACCGATCAGCGCAGTAAATGATAAGAAAGCAGTCGGTGGTACCTCTTTGGGTGAATGTATTGTGCTTTTCCAGCACTGCAGCTGCGTGAAGTCCCAGAAGAGTTGTCTTCAGTGATCACCTGTGTCTGTGACTTTGCCACTGCGCCGATATGCGCCGAGGTACCTCGAGGGAGCTGTCCATCAAAGTGGGGTACAGGACGGAATAGCTTGCATAGCCTAGTGTGTGTGGGGAGGGGCCAAACTGGCGAGGCTTCTGTGCGTGTGCACTTGCCTCTTGTTTATGAAGGGTCAGAGACCGATTAGCGCAGCAAATGAGGAGAAAGCAGTCGGTGGTACCTCTTTGGGTGAATGTATTGTGCTTTTCCAGCACTGCAGCTGCGTAAAGGCCCAGAAGAGTTGTCTCGAGTGACCACGTGTGTCTGTAACTTTGCCACCGCGCCGTTTGGCGCCAAGGTCCCTCGAGTGAGCTGTCCATCACAGTGGTGGGAAGGGCGGGATAGGTTGCATAGCCTAGTGTGTGTGGGGAGGGGTTAAACTGGCGAGGCTTCTGTGCGAGTTCACATGCCTCTTGTTTATGAAGGGTCAGAGACAGATCAGCGCAGTAAATGATAAGAAAGCAGTAGGTGGTACCTCTTTGGGTGAATGTATTGTGCTTTTCAAACACTACAGCTGCGTATAGGCCCAGCAGAGTTGTCTCGAGTGACCACGTGTGTCTGTAACTTTGCCACCGCGCCGTTTGGCGCCAAGGTCCCTTGAGTGAGCTGTCCATCACAGTGGGGGAAAGGGCGGGAAGATGTTGCATAGCCTAGTGTGTGGGGCGGGGCCAAACGGGCGGGGCTTCTGTACAGTTCACATGCCTCTTGTTTATAAAGGGTCAGAGACCATCAGAGCATCAGATGAGGAGAAATCAGCCTCCTGGTCACTGGAAGTACAGGAGGATTGCGCTCGAGAAACTCGTGGATGCCTAGACCTCCATCACGGATTACAGCTAATTGTAGACTGTAGCCTCGACCTTGCTCACTAGGTTCTTGGGCTGATTATAATGTTTTACTGAAGTTTATCTTCAACCGGGGCACGTGCTGTTTCTTTTGTATCTGTAAGTGCTTCCTGTTGAGGTTTAATTTTTGAAACAGGAGCATCGTGCCAAAATGAATCCTGCCTGCATATTTATCCACGAAGATGCCACCATGTTGTGCCATACCTCTACTCAACTGGAGTACTTTCTACTGGGTAGTCAGTAAGTGCTACCTCGTTGGGTAAATGTATGGTGCTTTTCCTACACTACAGCTGCGTAAAGGCCCAGAAGAGAAGTCTTCAGTGATCACCTGTGTCTGTGACTTTGCCACTGCGCTGATAGGCGCCTAGGTACCTCGAGTGAGCTGTCCATCACAGTGGGGGAAAGGGCGTGATAGGTTGCATAGCCTAGTCTGTGTGGGGAGGGGTTAAACTGGCGAGGCTTCTGTGCGAGTTCACATGCCTCTTGTTTATGAATGGTCAGAGACCGATCAGCTCAGTAAATGATAAGAAAGCAGTCGGTGGTACCTCTTTGGGTGAATGTATTGTGCTTTTCCAGCACTGCAGCTGCGTAAAGGCCCAGAAGAGAAGTCTTCAGTGATCACCTGTGTCTGTGACTTTGCCACTGCGCTGATAGGCGCCTGGGTACCTCGAGTGAGCTGTCCATCACAGTGGGGGAAAGGGCAGAATAGGTTGCATAGCCTAGTCAGTGACTTTGCCACTGCGCTGATAGGCGCCGAGGTACCCCGAGTGAGCTGTCCATCACAGTGGGGGAAAGGGCGGGATAGGTTGCATAGCCTAGTCTGTGTGGGGAGGGGTTAAACTGGCGAGGCTTCTGTGCGAGTTCACATGCCTCTTGTTTATGAAGGGTCAGAGACCGATCAGCTCAGTAAATGATAAGAAAGCAGTCGGTAGTACCTCTTTGGGTGAATGTATTGTGCTTTTCCAGCACTGCAGCTGCGTAAAGGCCAGAAGAGTTGTATTCAGGGATCACCTGTGTCTGTAACGTTGCCACTGCGCCGATAGGCGCCGAGGTACCTCGAGTGAGCTGTCCATCACAGTGGGGGAAAGGGCGGGATAGGTTGCATAGCCTAGTGTGTGTGGGGAGGGGCCAAATTGGCGAGGCTTCTGTGTGTGTGCACTTGCCTCTTGTTTATGAAGGGTCAGAGACCGATTAGCGCAGCAAATGAGGAGAAAGCAGTCGGTGGTACCTCTTTGGGTGAATGTATTGTGCTTTTCAAACACTACAGCTGCGTATAGGCCCAGAAGAGTTGTCTCGAGTGACCACGTGTGTCTGTAACTTTGCCACCGCGCCGTTTGGCGCCAAGGTCCCTTGAGTGAGCTGTCCATCAGAGTGGGGGAAAGGGCGGGAAGATATTGCATAGCCTAGTGTGTGGGGCGGGGCCAAACGGGCGGGGCTTCTGTGCAGTTCACATGCCTCTTGTTTATAAAGGGTCAGAGACCATCAGAGCATCAGATGAGGAGAAATCAGCCTCCTGGTCACTGGAAGTACAGGAGGATTGCGCTCGAGAAACTCGTGGATGCCTAGACTTCCATCATGGATTACAGCTAATTGTAGACTGTAGCCTCGACCTTGCTCACTAGGTTCTTGGGCTGATTATAATGCGTTACTGAAGTTTAGCTTCATCCGGGGCACGTGCTGTTTCTTTTGTATCTGTAAGTGCTTCCTGTTGAGGTTTAATTTTTGAAACAGGAGCATCGTGCCAAAATGAATCCTGCCTGCATATTTATCCACGAAGATGCCACCATGTTGTGCCATACCTCTACTCAACTGGAGTACTTTCTACTGGGTAGTCAGTAAGTGCTACCTCGTTGGGTAAATGTATGGTGCTTTTCCTACACTACAGCTGCGTAAAGGCCCAGAAGAGAAGTCTTCAGTGATCACCTGTGTCTGTGACTTTGCCACTGCGCTGATAGGCGCCTAGGTACCTCGAGTGAGCTGTCCATCACAGTGGGGGAAAGGGCGGGATAGGTTGCATAGCCTAGTCAGTGACTTTGCCACTGCGCTGATCGGCGCCGAGGTACCTCGAGTGAGCTGTCCATCACAGTGGGGAAAAGGGCGGGATAGGTTGCATAGCCTAGTCTGTGTGGGGAGGGGTTAAACTGGCGAGGCTTCTGTGCGAGTTCACATGCCTCTTGTTTATGAAGGGTCAGAGACCGATCAGCGCAGTAAATGATAAGAAAGCAGTCGGTGGTACCTCTTTGGGTGAATGTATTGTGCTTTTCCAGCACTGCAGCTGCGTGAAGTCCCAGAAGAGTTGTCTTCAGTGATCACCTGTGTCTGTGACTTTGCCACTGCGCCGATATGCGCCGAGGTACCTCGAGGGAGCTGTCCATCAAAGTGGGGTACAGGACGGGATAGCTTGCATAGCCTAGTGTGTGTGGGGAGGGGCCAAACTGGCGAGGCTTCTGTGCGTGTGCACTTGCCTCTTGTTTATGAAGGGTCAGAGACCGATTAGCGCAGCAAATGAGGAGAAAGCAGTCGGTGGTACCTCTTTGGGTGAATGTATTGTGCTTTTCCAGCACTGCAGCTGCGTAAAGGCCCAGAAGAGTTGTCTCGAGTGACCACGTTTGTCTGTAACTTTGCCACCGCGCCGTTTGGCACCAAGGTCCCTCGAGTGAGCTGTCCATCACAGTGGTGGAAAGGGCGGGATAGGTTGCATAGCCTAGTGTGTGTGGGGAGGGGTTAAACTGGCGAGGCTTCTGTGCGAGTTCACATGCCTCTTGTTTATGAAGGGTCAGAGACAGATCAGCGCAGTAAATGATAAGAAAGCAGTAGGTGGTACCTCTTTGGGTGAATGTATTGTGCTTTTCCAGCACTGCAGCTGCGTAAAGGCCCAGAAGAGTTGTCTCGAGTGACCACGTGTGTCTGTAACTTTGCCACCGCGCCGTTTGGCGCCAAGGTCCCTCGAGTGAGCTGTCCATCACAGTGGTGGGAAGGGCGGGATAGGTTGCATAGCCTAGTGTGTGTGGGGAGGGGTTAAACTGGCGAGGCTTCTGTGCGAGTTCACATGCCTCTTGTTTATGAAGGGTCAGAGACAGATCAGCGCAGTAAATGATAAGAAAGCAGTAGGTGGTACCTCTTTGGGTGAATGTATTGTGCTTTTCAAACACTACAGCTGCGTATAGGCCCAGCAGAGTTGTCTCGAGTGACCACGTGTGTCTGTAACTTTGCCACCGCGCCGTTTGGCGCCAAGGTCCCTTGAGTGAGCTGTCCATCACAGTGGGGGAAAGGGCGGGAAGATGTTGCATAGCCTAGTGTGTGGGGCGGGGCCAAACGGGCGGGGCTTCTGTACAGTTCACATGCCTCTTGTTTATAAAGGGTCAGAGACCATCAGAGCATCAGATGAGGAGAAATCAGCCTCCTGGTCACTGGAAGTACAGGAGGATTGCGCTCGAGAAACTCGTGGATGCCTAGACCTCCATCACGGATTACAGCTAATTGTAGACTGTAGCCTCGACCTTGCTCACTAGGTTCTTGGGCTGATTATAATGTTTTACTGAAGTTTATCTTCAACCGGGGCACGTGCTGTTTCTTTTGTATCTGTAAGTGCTTCCTGTTGAGGTTTAATTTTTGAAACAGGAGCATCGTGCCAAAATGAATCCTGCCTGCATATTTATCCACGAAGATGCCACCATGTTGTGCCATACCTCTACTCAACTGGAGTACTTTCTACTGGGTAGTCAGTAAGTGCTACCTCGTTGGGTAAATGTATGGTGCTTTTCCTACACTACAGCTGCGTAAAGGCCCAGAAGAGAAGTCTTCAGTGATCACCTGTGTCTGTGACTTTGCCACTGCGCTGATAGGCGCCTAGGTACCTCGAGTGAGCTGTCCATCACAGTGGGGGAAAGGGCGTGATAGGTTGCATAGCCTAGTCTGTGTGGGGAGGGGTTAAACTGGCGAGGCTTCTGTGCGAGTTCACATGCCTCTTGTTTATGAATGGTCAGAGACCGATCAGCTCAGTAAATGATAAGAAAGCAGTCGGTGGTACCTCTTTGGGTGAATGTATTGTGCTTTTCCAGCACTGCAGCTGCGTAAAGGCCCAGAAGAGAAGTCTTCAGTGATCACCTGTGTCTGTGACTTTGCCACTGCGCTGATAGGCGCCTGGGTACCTCGAGTGAGCTGTCCATCACAGTGGGGGAAAGGGCAGAATAGGTTGCATAGCCTAGTCAGTGACTTTGCCACTGCGCTGATAGGCGCCGAGGTACCCCGAGTGAGCTGTCCATCACAGTGGGGGAAAGGGCGGGATAGGTTGCATAGCCTAGTCTGTGTGGGGAGGGGTTAAACTGGCGAGGCTTCTGTGCGAGTTCACATGCCTCTTGTTTATGAAGGGTCAGAGACCGATCAGCTCAGTAAATGATAAGAAAGCAGTCGGTAGTACCTCTTTGGGTGAATGTATTGTGCTTTTCCAGCACTGCAGCTGCGTAAAGGCCAGAAGAGTTGTATTCAGGGATCACCTGTGTCTGTAACGTTGCCACTGCGCCGATAGGCGCCGAGGTACCTCGAGTGAGCTGTCCATCACAGTGGTGGAAAGGGCGGGATAGGTTGCATAGCCTAGTGTGTGTGGGGAGGGGTTAAACTGGCGAGGCTTCTGTGCGAGTTCACATGCCTCTTGTTTATGAAGGGTCAGAGACAGATCAGCGCAGTAAATGATAAGAAAGCAGTAGGTGGTACCTCTTTGGGTGAATGTATTGTGCTTTTCAAACACTACAGCTGCGTATAGGCCCAGAAGAGTTGTCTCGAGTGACCACGTGTGTCTGTAACTTTGCCACCGCGCCGTTTGGCGCCAAGGTCCCTTGAGTGAGCTGTCCATCACAGTGGGGGAAAGGGCGGGAAGATGTTGCATAGCCTAGTGTGTGGGGCGGGGCCAAACGGGCGGGGCTTCTGTACAGTTCACATGCCTCTTGTTTATAAAGGGTCAGAGACCATCAGAGCATCAGATGAGGAGAAATCAGCCTCCTGGTCACTGGAAGTACAGGAGGATTGCGCTCGAGAAACTCGTGGAAGCCTAGACCTCCATCACGGATTACAGCTAATTGTAGACTGTAGCCTCGACCTTGCTCACTAGGTTCTTGGGCTGATTATAATGCGTTACTGAAGTTTAGCTTCAACCGGGGCACGTGCTGTTTCTTTTGTATCTGTAAGTGCTTCCTGTTGAGGTTTAATTTTTGAAACAGGAGCATCGTGCCAAAATGAATCCTGCCTGCATATTTATCCACGAAGATGCCACCATGTTGTGCCATACCTCTACTCAACTGGAGTACTTTCTACTGGGTAGTCAGTAAGTGCTACCTCGTTGGGTAAATGTATGGTGCTTTTCCTACACTACAGCTGCGTAAAGGCCCAGAAGAGAAGTCTTCAGTGATCACCTGTGTCTGTGACTTTGCCACTGCGCTGATAGGCGCCTAGGTACCTCGAGTGAGCTGTCCATCACAGTGGGGGAAAGGGCGGGATAGGTTGCATAGCCTAGTCTGTGTGGGGAGGGGTTAAACTGGCGAGGCTTCTGTGCGAGTTCACATGCCTCTTGTTTATGAAGGGTCAGAGACCGATCAGCTCAGTAAATGATAAGAAAGCAGTCTGTGGTACCTCTTTAGGTGAATGTATTGTGCTTTTCCAGCACTGCAGCTGCGTAAAGGCCCAGAAGAGAAGTCTTCAGTGATCACCTGTGTCTGTGACTTTGCCACTGCGCTGATAGGCGCCTGGGTACCTCGAGTGAGCTGTCCATCACAGTGGGGGAAAGGGCAGAATAGGTTGCATAGCCTAGTCAGTGACTTTGCCACTGCGCTGATAGGCGCCGAGGTACCCCGAGTGAGCTGTCCATCACAGTGGGGGAAAGGGCGGGATAGGTTGCATAGCCTAGTCAGTGACTTTGCCACTGCGCTGATCGGCGCCGAGGTACCTCGAGTGAGCTGTCCATCACAGTGGGGAAAAGGGCGGGATAGGTTGCATAGCCTAGTCTGTGTGGGGAGGGGTTAAACTGGCGAGGCTTCTGTGCGAGTTCACATGCCTCTTGTTTATGAAGGGTCAGAGACCGATCAGCGCAGTAAATGATAAGAAAGCAGTCGGTGGTACCTCTTTGGGTGAATGTATTGTGCTTTTCCAGCACTGCAGCTGCGTGAAGTCCCAGAAGAGTTGTCTTCAGTGATCACCTGTGTCTGTGACTTTGCCACTGCGCCGATATGCGCCGAGGTACCTCGAGGGAGCTGTCCATCAAAGTGGGGTACAGGACGGGATAGCTTGCATAGCCTAGTGTGTGTGGGGAGGGGCCAAACTGGCGAGGCTTCTGTGCGTGTGCACTTGCCTCTTGTTTATGAAGGGTCAGAGACCGATTAGCGCAGCAAATGAGGAGAAAGCAGTCGGTGGTACCTCTTTGGGTGAATGTATTGTGCTTTTCCAGCACTGCAGCTGCGTAAAGGCCCAGAAGAGTTGTCTCGAGTGACCACGTTTGTCTGTAACTTTGCCACCGCGCCGTTTGGCGCCAAGGTCCCTCGAGTGAGCTGTCCATCACAGTGGTGGAAAGGGCGGGATAGGTTGCATAGCCTAGTGTGTGTGGGGAGGGGTTAAACTGGCGAGGCTTCTGTGCGAGTTCACATGCCTCTTGTTTATGAAGGGTCAGAGACAGATCAGCGCAGTAAATGATAAGAAAGCAGTAGGTGGTACCTCTTTGGGTGAATGTATTGTGCTTTTCAAACACTACAGCTGCGTATAGGCCCAGAAGAGTTGTCTCGAGTGACCACGTGTGTCTGTAACTTTGCCACCGCGCCGTTTGGCGCCAAGGTCCCTTGAGTGAGCTGTCCATCACAGTGGGGGAAAGGGCGGGAAGATGTTGCATAGCCTAGTGTGTGGGGCGGGGCCAAACGGGCGGGGCTTCTGTACAGTTCACATGCCTCTTGTTTATAAAGGGTCAGAGACCATCAGAGCATCAGATGAGGAGAAATCAGCCTCCTGGTCACTGGAAGTACAGGAGGATTGCGCTCGAGAAACTCGTGGATGCCTAGACTTCCATCATGGATTACAGCTAATTGTAGACTGTAGCCTCGACCTTGCTCACTAGGTTCTTGGGCTGATTATAATGCGTTACTGAAGTTTAGCTTCATCCGGGGCACGTGCTGTTTCTTTTGTATCTGTAAGTGCTTCCTGTTGAGGTTTAATTTTTGAAACAGGAGCATCGTGCCAAAATGAATCCTGCCTGCATATTTATCCACGAAGATGCCACCATGTTGTGCCATACCTCTACTCAACTGGAGTACTTTCTACTGGGTAGTCAGTAAGTGCTACCTCGTTGGGTAAATGTATGGTGCTTTTCCTACACTACAGCTGCGTAAAGGCCCAGAAGAGAAGTCTTCAGTGATCACCTGTGTCTGTGATTTTGCCACTGCGCTGATAGGCGCCTAGGTACCTCGAGTGAGCTGTCCATCACAGTGGGGGAAAGGGCGGGATAGGTTGCATAGCCTAGTCTTTGTAGGGAGGGGTTAAACTGGCGAGGCTTCTGTGCGAATTCACATGCCTCTTGTTTATGAAGGGTCAGAGACCGATCAGCTCAGTAAATGATAAGAAAGCAGTCGGTGGTACCTCTTTGGGTGAATGTATTGTGCTTTTCCAGCACTGCAGCTGCGTAAAGGCCCAGAAGAGAAGTCTTCAGTGATCACCTGTGTCTGTGACTTTGCCACTGCGCTGATAAGCGCCTGGGTACCTCGAGTGAGCTGTCCATCACAGTGGGGGAAAGGGCAGAATAGGTTGCATAGCCTAGTCAGTGACTTTGCCACTGCGCTGATAGGCGCCGAGGTACCCCGAGTGAGCTGTCCATCACAGTGGGGGAAAGGGCGGGATAGGTTGCATAGCCTAGTCTGTGTGGGGAGGGGTTAAACTGGCGAGGCTTCTGTGCGAGTTCACATGCCTCTTGTTTATGAAGGGTCAGAGACCGATCAGCTCAGTAAATGATAAGAAAGCAGTCGGTGTTACCTCTTTGGGTGAATGTATTGTGCTTTTCCAGCACTGCAGCTGCGTAAAGGCCAGAAGAGTTGTATTCAGGGATCACCTGTGTCTGTAACGTTGCCACTGCGCCGATAGGCGCCGAGGTACCTCGAGTGAGCTGTCCATCACAGTGGGGGAAAGGGCGGGATAGGTTGCATAGCCTAGTGTGTGTGGGGAGGGGCAAAATTGGCGAGGCTTCTGTGTGTGTGCACTTGCCTCTTGTTTATGAAGGGTCAGAGACCGATTAGCGCAGCAAATGAGGAGAAAGCAGTCGGTGGTACCTCTTTGGGTGAATGTATTGTGCTTTTCAAACACTACAGCTGCGTATAGGCCCAGAAGAGTTGTCTCGAGTGACCACGTGTGTCTGTAACTTTGCCACCGCGCCGTTTGGCGCCAAGGTCCCTTGAGTGAGCTGTCCATCACAGTGTGGGAAAGGGCGGGAAGATGTTGCATAGCCTAGTGTGTGGGGCGGGGCCAAACGGGCGGGGCTTCTGTACAGTTCACATGCCTCTTGTTTATAAAGGGTCAGAGACCATCAGAGCATCAGATGAGGAGAAATCAGCCTCCTGGTCACTGGAAGTACAGGAGGATTGCGCTCGAGAAACTCGTGGATGCCTAGACCTCCATCACGGATTACAGCTAATTGTAGACTGTAGCCTCGACCTTGCTCACTAGGTTCTTGGGCTGATTATAATGTTTTACTGAAGTTTAGCTTCAACCGGGGCACGTGCTGTTTCTTTTGTATCTGTAAGTGCTTCCTGTTGAGGTTTAATTTTTGAAACAGGAGCATCGTGCCAAAATGAATCCTGCCTGCATATTTATCCACGAAGATGCCACCATGTTGTGCCATACCTCTACTCATCTGGAGTACTTTCTACTGGGTAGTCAGTAAGTGCTACCTCGTTGGGTAAATGTATGGTGCTTTTCCTACACTACAGCTGCGTAAAGGCCCAGAAGAGAAGTCTTCAGTGATCACCTGTGTCTGTGACTTTGCCACTGCGCTGATAGGCGCCTAGGTACCTCGAGTGAGCTGTCCATCACAGTGGGGGAAAGGGCGGGATAGGTTGCATAGCCTAGTCTGTGTGGGGAGGGGTTAAACTGGCGAGGCTTCTGTGCGAGTTCACATGCCTCTTGTTTATGAAGGGTCAGAGACCGATCAGCTCAGTAAATGATAAGAAAGCAGTCGGTGGTACCTCTTTGGGTGAATGTATTGTGCTTTTCCAGCACTGCAGCTGCGTAAAGGCCCAGAAGAGAAGTCTTCAGTGATCACCTGTGTCTGTGACTTTGCCACTGCGCTGATAGGCGACTGGGTACCTCGAGTGAGCTGTCCATCACAGTGGGGGAAAGGGCAGAATAGGTTGCATAGCCTAGTCAGTGACTTTGCCACTGCGCTGATAGGCGCCGAGGTACCCCGAGTGAGCTGTCCATCACAGTGGGGGAAAGGGCGTGATAGGTTGCATAGCCTAGTCTGTGTGGGGAGGGGTTAAACTGGCGAGGCTTCTGTGCGAGTTCACATGCCTCTTGTTTATGAAGGGTCAGAGACCGATCAGCTCAGTAAATGATAAGAAAGCAGTCGGTGGTACCTCTTTGGGTGAATGTATTGTGCTTTTCCAGCACTGCAGCTGCGTAAAGGCCAGAAGAGTTGTATTCAGGGATCACCTGTGTCTGTAACGTTGCCACTGCGCCGATAGGCGCCGAGGTACCTCGAGTGAGCTGTCCATCACAGTGGGGGAAAGGGCGGGATAGGTTGCATAGCCTAGTGTGTGTGGGGAGGGGCCAAATTGGCGAGGCTTCTGTGTGTGTGCACTTGCCTCTTGTTTATGAAGGGTCAGAGACCGATTAGCGCAGCAAATGAGGAGAAAGCAGTCGGTGGTACCTCTTTGGGTGAATGTATTGTGCTTTTCAAACACTACAGCTGCGTATAGGCCCAGAAGAGTTGTCTCGAGTGACCACGTGTGTCTGTAACTTTGCCACCGCGCCGTTTGGCGCCAAGGTCCCTTGAGTGAGCTGTCCATCACAGTGGGGGAAAGGGCGGGAAGATATTGCATAGCCTAGTGTGTGGGGCGGGGCCAAACGGGCGGGGCTTCTGTGCAGTTCACATGCCTCTTGTTTATAAAGGGTCAGAGACCATCAGAGCATCAGATGAGGAGAAAGCAGTCGGTGGTACCTCTTTGGGTGAATGTATTGTGCTTTTCAAACACTACAGCTGCGTATAGGCCCAGAAGAGTTGTCTCGAGTGACCACGTGTGTCTGTAACTTTGCCACCGCGCCGTTTGGCGCCAAGGTCCCTTGAGTGAGCTGTCCATCACAGTGGGGGAAAGGGCGGGAAGATATTGCATAGCCTAGTGTGTGGGGCGGGGCCAAACGGGCGGGGCTTCTGTGCAGTTCACATGCCTCTTGTTTATAAAGGGTCAGAGACCATCAGAGCATCAGATGAGGAGAAATCAGCCTCCTGGTCACTGGAAGTACAGGAGGATTGCGCTCGAGAAACTCGTGGATGCCTAGACTTCCATCATGGATTACAGCTAATTGTAGACTGTAGCCTCGACCTTGCTCACTAGGTTCTTGGGCTGATTATAATGCGTTACTGAAGTTTAGCTTCATCCGGGGCACGTGCTGTTTCTTTTGTATCTGTAAGTGCTTCCTGTTGAGGTTTAATTTTTGAAACAGGAGCATCGTGCCAAAATGAATCCTGCCTGCATATTTATCCACGAAGATGCCACCATGTTGTGCCATACCTCTACTCAACTGGAGTACTTTCTACTGGGTAGTCAGTAAGTGCTACCTCGTTGGGTAAATGTATGGTGCTTTTCCTACACTACAGCTGCGTAAAGGCCCAGAAGAGAAGTCTTCAGTGATCACCTGTGTCTGTGACTTTGCCACTGCGCTGATAGGCGCCTAGGTACCTCGAGTGAGCTGTCCATCACAGTGGGGGAAAGGGCGGGATAGGTTGCATAGCCTAGTCAGTGACTTTGCCACTGCGCTGATCGGCGCCGAGGTACCTCGAGTGAGCTGTCCATCACAGTGGGGAAAGGGGCGGGATAGGTTGCATAGCCTAGTCTGTGTGGGGAGGGGTTAAACTGGCGAGGCTTCTGTGCGAGTTCACATGCCTCTTGTTTATGAAGGGTCAGAGACCGATCAGCGCAGTAAATGATAAGAAAGCAGTCGGTGGTACCTCTTTGGGTGAATGTATTGTGCTTTTCCAGCACTGCAGCTGCGTGAAGTCCCAGAAGAGTTGTCTTCAGTGATCACCTGTGTCTGTGACTTTGCCACTGCGCCGATATGCGCCGAGGTACCTCGAGGGAGCTGTCCATCAAAGTGGGGTACAGGACGGAATAGCTTGCATAGCCTAGTGTGTGTGGGGAGGGGCCAAACTGGCGAGGCTTCTGTGCGTGTGCACTTGCCTCTTGTTTATGAAGGGTCAGAGACCGATTAGCGCAGCAAATGAGGAGAAAGCAGTCGGTGGTACCTCTTTGGGTGAATGTATTGTGCTTTTCCAGCACTGCAGCTGCGTAAAGGCCCAGAAGAGTTGTCTCGAGTGACCACGTGTGTCTGTAACTTTGCCACCGCGCCGTTTGGCGCCAAGGTCCCTCGAGTGAGCTGTCCATCACAGTGGTGGGAAGGGCGGGATAGGTTGCATAGCCTAGTGTGTGTGGGGAGGGGTTAAACTGGCGAGGCTTCTGTGCGAGTTCACATGCCTCTTGTTTATGAAGGGTCAGAGACAGATCAGCGCAGTAAATGATAAGAAAGCAGTAGGTGGTACCTCTTTGGGTGAATGTATTGTGCTTTTCAAACACTACAGCTGCGTAAAGGCCCAGAAGAGTTGTCTCGAGTGACCACGTGTGTCTGTAACTTTGCCACCGCGCCGTTTGGCGCCAAGGTCCCTTGAGTGAGCTGTCCATCACAGTGGGGGAAAGGGCGGGAAGATGTTGCATAGCCTAGTGTGTGGGGCGGGGCCAAACGGGCGGGGCTTCTGTACAGTTCACATGCCTCTTGTTTATAAAGGGTCAGAGACCATCAGAGCATCAGATGAGGAGAAATCAGCCTCCTGGTCACTGGAAGTACAGGAGGATTGCGCTCGAGAAACTCGTGGATGCCTAGACCTCCATCACGGATTACAGCTAATTGTAGACTGTAGCCTCGACCTTGCTCACTAGGTTCTTGGGCTGATTATAATGTTTTACTGAAGTTTATCTTCAACCGGGGCACGTGCTGTTTCTTTTGTATCTGTAAGTGCTTCCTGTTGAGGTTTAATTTTTGAAACAGGAGCATCGTGCCAAAATGAATCCTGCCTGCATATTTATCCACGAAGATGCCACCATGTTGTGCCATACCTCTACTCAACTGGAGTACTTTCTACTGGGTAGTCAGTAAGTGCTACCTCCTTGGGTAAATGTATGGTGCTTTTCCTACACTACAGCTGCGTAAAGGCCCAGAAGAGAAGTCTTCAGTGATCACCTGTGTCTGTGACTTTGCCACTGCGCTGATAGGCGCCTAGGTACCTCGAGTGAGCTGTCCATCACAGTGGGGGAAAGGGCGTGATAGGTTGCATAGCCTAGTCTGTGTGGGGAGGGGTTAAACTGGCGAGGCTTCTGTGCGAGTTCACATGCCTCTTGTTTATGAAGGGTCAGAGACCGATCAGCTCAGTAAATGATAAGAAAGCAGTCGGTGGTACCTCTTTGGGTGAATGTATTATGCTTTTCCAGCACTGCAGCTGCGTAAAGGCCCAGAAGAGAAGTCTTCAGTGATCACCTGTGTCTGTGACTTTGCCACTGCGCTGATAGGCGCCTGGGTACCTCGAGTGAGCTGTCCATCACAGTGGGGGAAAGGGCAGAATAGGTTGCATAGCCTAGTCAGTGACTTTGCCACTGCGCTGATAGGCGCCGAGGTACCCCGAGTGAGCTGTCCATCACAGTGGGGGAAAGGGCGGGATAGGTTGCATAGCCTAGTCTGTGTGGGGAGGGGTTAAACTGGCGAGGCTTCTGTGCGAGTTCACATGCCTCTTGTTTATGAAGGGTCAGAGACCGATCAGCTCAGTAAATGATAAGAAAGCAGTCGGTGGTACCTCTTTGGGTGAATGTATTGTGCTTTTCCAGCACTGCAGCTGCGTAAAGGCCAGAAGAGTTGTATTCAGGGATCACCTGTGTCTGTAACGTTGCCACTGCGCCGATAGGCGCCGAGGTACCTCGAGTGAGCTGTCCATCACAGTGGGGGAAAGGGCGGGATAGGTTGCATAGCCTAGTGTGTGTGGGGAGGGGCCAAATTGGCGAGGCTTCTGTGTGTGTGCACTTGCCTCTTGTTTATGAAGGGTCAGAGACCGATTAGCGCAGCAAATGAGGAGAAAGCAGTCGGTGGTACCTCTTTGGGTGAATGTATTGTGCTTTTCAAACACTACAGCTGCGTATAGGCCCAGAAGAGTTGTCTCGAGTGACCACGTGTGTCTGTAACTTTGCCACCGCGCCGTTTGGCGCCAAGGTCCCTTGAGTGAGCTGTCCATCACAGTGGGGGAAAGGGCGGGAAGATATTGCATAGCCTAGTGTGTGGGGCGGGGCCAAACGGGCGGGGCTTCTGTGCAGTTCACATGCCTCTTGTTTATAAAGGGTCAGAGACCATCAGAGCATCAGATGAGGAGAAATCAGCCTCCTGGTCACTGGAAGTACAGGAGGATTGCGCTCGAGAAACTCGTGGATGCCTAGACTTCCATCATGGATTACAGCTAATTGTAGACTGTAGCCTCGACCTTGCTCACTAGGTTTTGGGCTGATTATAATGCGTTACTGAAGTTTAGCTTCATCCGGGGCACGTGCTGTTTCTTTTGTATCTGTAAGTGCTTCCTGTTGAGGTTTAATTTTTGAAACAGGAGCATCGTGCCAAAATGAATCCTGCCTGCATATTTATCCACGAAGATGCCACCATGTTGTGCCATACCTCTACTCAACTGGAGTACTTTCTACTGGGTAGTCAGTAAGTGCTACCTCGTTGGGTAAATGTATGGTGCTTTTCCTACACTACAGCTGCGTAAAGGCCCAGAAGAGAAGTCTTCAGTGATCACCTGTGTCTGTGACTTTGCCACTGCGCTGATAGGCGCCTAGGTACCTCGAGTGAGCTGTCCATCACAGTGGGGGAAAGGGCGGGATAGGTTGCATAGCCTAGTCAGTGACTTTGCCACTGCGCTGATCGGCGCCGAGGTACCTCGAGTGAGCTGTCCATCACAGTGGGGAAAAGGGCGGGATAGGTTGCATAGCCTAGTCTGTGTGGGGAGGGGTTAAACTGGCGAGGCTTCTGTGCGAGTTCACATGCCTCTTGTTTATGAAGGGTCAGAGACCGATCAGCGCAGTAAATGATAAGAAAGCAGTCGGTGGTACCTCTTTGGGTGAATGTATTGTGCTTTTCCAGCACTGCAGCTGCGTGAAGTCCCAGAAGAGTTGTCTTCAGTGATCACCTGTGTCTGTGACTTTGCCACTGCGCCGATATGCGCCGAGGTACCTCGAGGGAGCTGTCCATCAAAGTGGGGTACAGGACGGGATAGCTTGCATAGCCTAGTGTGTGTGGGGAGGGGCCAAACTGGCGAGGCTTCTGTGCGTGTGCACTTGCCTCTTGTTTATGAAGGGTCAGAGACCGATTAGCGCAGCAAATGAGGAGAAAGCAGTCGGTGGTACCTCTTTGGGTGAATGTATTGTGCTTTTCCAGCACTGCAGCTGCGTAAAGGCCCAGAAGAGTTGTCTCGAGTGACCACGTGTGTCTGTAACTTTGCCACCGCGCCGTTTGGCGCCAAGGTCCCTCGAGTGAGCTGTCCATCACAGTGGTGGAAAGGGCGGGATAGGTTGCATAGCCTAGTGTGTGTGGGGAGGGGTTAAACTGGCGAGGCTTCTGTGCGAGTTCACATGCCTCTTGTTTATGAAGGGTCAGAGACAGATCAGCGCAGTAAATGATAAGAAAGCAGTAGGTGGTACCTCTTTGGGTGAATGTATTGTGCTTTTCAAACACTACAGCTGCGTATAGGCCCAGAAGAGTTGTCTCGAGTGACCACGTGTGTCTGTAACTTTGCCACCGCGCCGTTTGGCGCCAAGGTCCCTTGAGTGAGCTGTCCATCACAGTGGGGGAAAGGGCGGGAAGATGTTGCATAGCCTAGTGTGTGGGGCGGGGCCAAACGGGCGGGGCTTCTGTACAGTTCACATGCCTCTTGTTTATAAAGGGTCAGAGACCATCAGAGCATCAGATGAGGAGAAATCAGCCTCCTGGTCACTGGAAGTACAGGAGGATTGCGCTCGAGAAACTCGTGGATGCCTAGACCTCCATCACGGATTACAGCTAATTGTAGACTGTAGCCTCGACCTTGCTCACTAGGTTCTTGGGCTGATTATAATGTTTTACTGAAGTTTAGCTTCAACCGGGGCACGTGCTGTTTCTTTTGTATCTGTAAGTGCTTCCTGTTGAGGTTTAATTTTTGAAACAGGAGCATCGTGCCAAAATGAATCCTGCCTGCATATTTATCCACGAAGATGCCACCATGTTGTGCCATACCTCTACTCAACTGGAGTACTTTCTACTGGGTAGTCAGTAAGTGCTACCTCGTTGGGTAAATGTATGGTGCTTTTCCTACACTACAGCTGCGTAAAGGCCCAGAAGTGAAGTCTTCAGTGATCACCTGTGTCTGTGACTTTGCCACTGCGCTGATAGGCGCCTAGGTACCTCGAGTGAGCTGTCCATCACAGTGGGGGAAAGGGCGGGATAGGTTGCATAGCCTAGTCAGTGACTTTGCCACTGCGCTGATCGGCGCCGAGGTACCTCGAGTGAGCTGTCCATCACAGTGGGGAAAAGGGCGGGATAGGTTGCATAGCCTAGTCTGTGTGGGGAGGGGTTAAACTGGCGAGGCTTCTGTGCGAGTTCACATGCCTCTTGTTTATGAAGGGTCAGAGACCGATCAGCGCAGTAAATGATAAGAAAGCAGTCGGTGGTACCTCTTTGGGTGAATGTATTGTGCTTTTCCAGCACTGCAGCTGCGTGAAGTCCCAGAAGAGTTGTCTTCAGTGATCACCTGTGTCTGTGACTTTGCCACTGCGCCGATATGCGCCGAGGTACCTCGAGGGAGCTGTCCATCAATGTGGGGTACAGGACGGAATAGCTTGCATAGCCTAGTGTGTGTGGGGAGGGGCCAAACTGGCGAGGCTTCTGTGCGTGTGCACTTGCCTCTTGTTTATGAAGGGTCAGAGACCGATTAGCGCAGCAAATGAGGAGAAAGCAGTCGGTGGTACCTCTTTGGGTGAATGTATTGTGCTTTTCCAGCACTGCAGCTGCGTAAAGGCCCAGAAGAGTTGTCTCGAGTGACCACGTGTGTCTGTAACTTTGCCACCGCGCCGTTTGGCGCCAAGGTCCCTCGAGTGAGCTGTCCATCACAGTGGTGGGAAGGGCGGGATAGGTTGCATAGCCTAGTGTGTGTGGGGAGGGGTTAAACTGGCGAGGCTTCTGTGCGAGTTCACATGCCTCTTGTTTATGAAGGGTCAGAGACAGATCAGCGCAGTAAATGATAAGAAAGCAGTAGGTGGTACCTCTTTGGGTGAATGTATTGTGCTTTTCAAACACTACAGCTGCGTATAGGCCCAGCAGAGTTGTCTCGAGTGACCACGTGTGTCTGTAACTTTGCCACCGCGCCGTTTGGCGCCAAGGTCCCTTGAGTGAGCTGTCCATCACAGTGGGGGAAAGGGCGGGAAGATGTTGCATAGCCTAGTGTGTGGGGCGGGGCCAAACGGGCGGGGCTTCTGTACAGTTCACATGCCTCTTGTTTATAAAGGGTCAGAGACCATCAGAGCATCAGATGAGGAGAAATCAGCCTCCTGGTCACTGGAAGTACAGGAGGATTGCGCTCGAGAAACTCGTGGATGCCTAGACCTCCATCACGGATTACAGCTAATTGTAGACTGTAGCCTCGACCTTGCTCACTAGGTTCTTGGGCTGATTATAATGTTTTACTGAAGTTTATCTTCAACCGGAGCACGTGCTGTTTCTTTTGTATCTGTAAGTGCTTCCTGTTGAGGTTTAATTTTTGAAACAGGAGCATCGTGCCAAAATGAATCCTGCCTGCATATTTATCCACGAAGATGCCACCATGTTGTGCCATACCTCTACTCAACTGGAGTACTTTCTACTGGGTAGTCAGTAAGTGCTACCTCGTTGGGTAAATGTATGGTGCTTTTCCTACACTACAGCTGCGTAAAGGCCCAGAAGAGAAGTCTTCAGTGATCACCTGTGTCTGTGACTTTGCCACTGCGCTGATAGGCGCCTAGGTACCTCGAGTGAGCTGTCCATCACAGTGGGGGAAAGGGCGTGATAGGTTGCATAGCCTAGTCTGTGTGGGGAGGGGTTAAACTGGCGAGGCTTCTGTGCGAGTTCACATGCCTCTTGTTTATGAAGGGTCAGAGACCGATCAGCTCAGTAAATGATAAGAAAGCAGTCGGTGGTACCTCTTTGGGTGAATGTATTGTGCTTTTCCAGCACTGCAGCTGCGTAAAGGCCCAGAAGAGAAGTCTTCAGTGATCACCTGTGTCTGTGACTTTGCCACTGCGCTGATAGGCGCCGAGGTACCTCGAGTGAGCTGTCCATCACAGTGGGGGAAAGGGCGGGATAGGTTGCATAGCCTAGTGTGTGTGGGGAGGGGCAAAATTGGCGAGGCTTCTGTGTGTGTGCACTTGCCTCTTGTTTATGAAGGGTCAGAGACCGATTAGCGCAGCAAATGAGGAGAAAGCAGTCGGTGGTACCTCTTTGGGTGAATGTATTGTGCTTTTCAAACACTACAGCTGCGTATAGGCCCAGAAGAGTTGTCTCGAGTGACCACGTGTGTCTGTAACTTTGCCACCGCGCCGTTTGGCGCCAAGGTCCCTTGAGTGAGCTGTCCATCACAGTGTGGGAAAGGGCGGGAAGATGTTGCATAGCCTAGTGTGTGGGGCGGGGCCAAACGGGCGGGGCTTCTGTACAGTTCACATGCCTCTTGTTTATAAAGGGTCAGAGACCATCAGAGCATCAGATGAGGAGAAATCAGCCTCCTGGTCACTGGAAGTACAGGAGGATTGCGCTCGAGAAACTCGTGGATGCCTAGACCTCCATCACGGATTACAGCTAATTGTAGACTGTAGCCTCGACCTTGCTCACTAGGTTCTTGGGCTGGTTATAATGTTTTACTGAAGTTTAGCTTCAACCGGGGCACGTGCTATTTCTTTTGTATCTGTAAGTGCTTCCTGTTGAGGTTTAATTTTTGAAACAGGAGCATCGTGCCAAAATGAATCCTGCCTGCATATTTATCCACGAAGATGCCACCATGTTGTGCCATACCTCTACTCATCTGGAGTACTTTCTACTGGGTAGTCAGTAAGTGCTACCTCGTTGGGTAAATGTATGGTGCTTTTCCTACACTACAGCTGCGTAAAGGCCCAGAAGAGAAGTCTTCAGTGATCACCTGTGTCTGTGACTTTGCCACTGCGCTGATAGGCACCTAGGTACCTCGAGTGAGCTGTCCATCACAGTGGGGGAAAGGGCGGGATAGGTTGCATAGCCTAGTCAGTGACTTTGCCACTGCGCTGATCGGCGCCGAGGTACCTCGAGTGAGCTGTCCATCACAGTGGGGAAAAGGGCGGGATAGGTTGCATAGCCTAGTCTGTGTGGGGAGGGGTTAAACTGGCGAGGCTTCTGTGCGAGTTCACATGCCTCTTGTTTATGAAGGGTCAGAGACCGATCAGCGCAGTAAATGATAAGAAAGCAGTCGGTGGTACCTCTTTGGGTGAATGTATTGTGCTTTTCCAGCACTGCAGCTGCGTGAAGTCCCAGAAGAGTTGTCTTCAGTGATCACCTGTGTCTGTGACTTTGCCACTGCGCCGATATGCGCCGAGGTACCTCGAGGGAGCTGTCCATCAAAGTGGGGTACAGGACGGAATAGCTTGCATAGCCTAGTGTGTGTGGGGAGGGGCCAAACTGGCGAGGCTTCTGTGCGTGTGCACTTGCCTCTTGTTTATGAAGGGTCAGAGACCGATTAGCGCAGCAAATGAGGAGAAAGCAGTCGGTGGTACCTCTTTGGGTGAATGTATTGTGCTTTTCCAGCACTGCAGCTGCGTAAAGGCCCAGAAGAGTTGTCTCGAGTGACCACGTGTGTCTGTAACTTTGCCACCGCGCCGTTTGGCGCCAAGGTCCCTCGAGTGAGCTGTCCATCACAGTGGTGGGAAGGGCGGGATAGGTTGCATAGCCTAGTGTGTGTGGGGAGGGGTTAAACTGGCGAGGCTTCTGTGCGAGTTCACATGCCTCTTGTTTATGAAGGGTCAGAGACAGATCAGCGCAGTAAATGATAAGAAAGCAGTAGGTGGTACCTCTTTGGGTGAATGTATTGTGCTTTTCAAACACTACAGCTGCGTATAGGCCCAGAAGAGTTGTCTCGAGTGACCACGTGTGTCTGTAACTTTGCCACCGCGCCGTTTGGCGCCAAGGTCCCTTGAGTGAGCTGTCCATCACAGTGGGGGAAAGGGCGGGAAGATATTGCATAGCCTAGTGTGTGGGGCGGGGCCAAACGGGCGGGGCTTCTGTACAGTTCACATGCCTCTTGTTTATAAAGGGTCAGAGACCATCAGAGCATCAGATGAGGAGAAATCAGCCTCCTGGTCACTGGAAGTACAGGAGGATTGCGCTCGAGAAACTCGTGGATGCCTAGACCTCCATCACGGATTACAGCTAATTGTAGACTGTAGCCTCGACCTTGCTCACTAGGTTCTTGGGCTGATTATAATGTTTTACTGAAGTTTATCTTCAACCGGGGCACGTGCTGTTTCTTTTGTATCTGTAAGTGCTTCCTGTTGAGGTTTAATTTTTGAAACAGGAGCATCGTGCCAAAATGAATCCTGCCTGCATATTTATCCACGAAGATGCCACCATGTTGTGCCATACCTCTACTCAACTGGAGTACTTTCTACTGGGTAGTCAGTAAGTGCTACCTCGTTGGGTAAATGTATGGTGCTTTTCCTACACTACAGCTGCGTAAAGGCCCAGAAGAGAAGTCTTCAGTGATCACCTGTGTCTGTGACTTTGCCACTGCGCTGATAGGCGCCTAGGTACCTCGAGTGAGCTGTCCATCACAGTGGGGGAAAGGGCGTGATAGGTTGCATAGCCTAGTCTGTGTGGGGAGGGGTTAAACTGGCGAGGCTTCTGTGCGAGTTCACATGCCTCTTGTTTATGAAGGGTCAGAGACCGATCAGCTCAGTAAATGATAAGAAAGCAGTCGGTGGTACCTCTTTGGGTGAATGTATTGTGCTTTTCCAGCACTGCAGCTGCGTAAAGGCCCAGAAGAGAAGTCTTCAGTGATCACCTGTGTCTGTGACTTTGCCACTGCGCTGATAGGCGCCTGGGTACCTCGAGTGAGCTGTCCATCACAGTGGGGGAAAGGGCAGAATAGGTTGCATAGCCTAGTCAGTGACTTTGCCACTGCGCTGATAGGCGCCGAGGTACCCCGAGTGAGCTGTCCATCACAGTGGGGGAAAGGGCGGGATAGGTTGCATAGCCTAGTCTGTGTGGGGAGGGGTTAAACTGGCGAGGCTTCTGTGCGAGTTCACATGCCTCTTGTTTATGAAGGGTCAGAGACCGATCAGCTCAGTAAATGATAAGAAAGCAGTCGGTGGTACCTCTTTGGGTGAATGTATTGTGCTTTTCCAGCACTGCAGCTGCGTAAAGGCCAGAAGAGTTGTATTCAGGGATCACCTGTGTCTGTAACGTTGCCACTGCGCCGATAGGCGCCGAGGTACCTCGAGTGAGCTGTCCATCACAGTGGTGGAAAGGGCGGGATAGGTTGCATAGCCTAGTGTGTGTGGGGAGGGGTTAAACTGGCGAGGCTTCTGTGCGAGTTCACATGCCTCTTGTTTATGAAGGGTCAGAGACAGATCAGCGCAGTAAATGATAAGAAAGCAGTAGGTGGTACCTCTTTGGGTGAATGTATTGTGCTTTTCAAACACTACAGCTGCGTATAGGCCCAGAAGAGTTGTCTCGAGTGACCACGTGTGTCTGTAACTTTGCCACCGCGCCGTTTGGCGCCAAGGTCCCTTGAGTGAGCTGTCCATCACAGTGGGGGAAAGGGCGGGAAGATGTTGCATAGCCTAGTGTGTGGGGCGGGGCCAAACGGGCGGGGCTTCTGTACAGTTCACATGCCTCTTGTTTATAAAGGGTCAGAGACCATCAGAGCATCAGATGAGGAGAAATCAGCCTCCTGGTCACTGGAAGTACAGGAGGATTGCGCTCGAGAAACTCGTGGATGCCTAGACCTCCATCACGGATTACAGCTAATTGTAGACTGTAGCCTCGACCTTGCTCACTAGGTTCTTGGGCTGATTATAATGTTTTACTGAAGTTTAGCTTCAACCGGGGCACGTGCTGTTTCTTTTGTATCTGTAAGTGCTTCCTGTTGAGGTTTAATTTTTGAAACAGGAGCATCGTGCCAAAATGAATCCTGCCTGCATATTTATCCACGAAGATGCCACCATGTTGTGCCATACCTCTACTCAACTGGAGTACTTTCTACTGGGTAGTCAGTAAGTGCTACCTCGTTGGGTAAATGTATGGTGCTTTTCCTACACTACAGCTGCGTAAAGGCCCAGAAGAGAAGTCTTCAGTGATCACCTGTGTCTGTGACTTTGCCACTGCGCTGATAGGCGCCTAGGTACCTCGAGTGAGCTGTCCATCACAGTGGGGGAAAGGGCGGGATAGGTTGCATAGCCTAGTCAGTGACTTTGCCACTGCGCTGATCGGCGCCGAGGTACCTCGAGTGAGCTGTCCATCACAGTGGGGAAAAGGGCGGGATAGGTTGCATAGCCTAGTCTGTGTGGGGAGGGGTTAAACTGGCGAGGCTTCTGTGCGAGTTCACATGCCTCTTGTTTATGAAGGGTCAGAGACCGATCAGCGCAGTAAATGATAAGAAAGCAGTCGGTGGTACCTCTTTGGGTGAATGTATTGTGCTTTTCCAGCACTGCAGCTGCGTGAAGTCCCAGAAGAGTTGTCTTCAGTGATCACCTGTGTCTGTGACTTTGCCACTGCGCCGATATGCGCCGAGGTACCTCGAGGGAGCTGTCCATCAAAGTGGGGTACAGGACGGAATAGCTTGCATAGCCTAGTGTGTGTGGGGAGGGGCCAAACTGGCGAGGCTTCTGTGCGTGTGCACTTGCCTCTTGTTTATGAAGGGTCAGAGACCGATTAGCGCAGCAAATGAGGAGAAAGCAGTCGGTGGTACCTCTTTGGGTGAATGTATTGTGCTTTTCCAGCACTGCAGCTGCGTAAAGGCCCAGAAGAGTTGTCTCGAGTGACCACGTGTGTCTGTAACTTTGCCACCGCGCCGTTTGGCGCCAAGGTCCCTCGAGTGAGCTGTCCATCACAGTGGTGGGAAGGGCGGGATAGGTTGCATAGCCTAGTGTGTGTGGGGAGGGGTTAAACTGGCGAGGCTTCTGTGCGAGTTCACATGCCTCTTGTTTATGAAGGGTCAGAGACAGATCAGCGCAGTAAATGATAAGAAAGCAGTAGGTGGTACCTCTTTGGGTGAATGTATTGTGCTTTTCAAACACTACAGCTGCGTATAGGCCCAGCAGAGTTGTCTCGAGTGACCACGTGTGTCTGTAACTTTGCCACCGCGCCGTTTGGCGCCAAGGTCCCTTGAGTGAGCTGTCCATCACAGTGGGGGAAAGGGCGGGAAGATGTTGCATAGCCTAGTGTGTGGGGCGGGGCCAAACGGGCGGGGCTTCTGTACAGTTCACATGCCTCTTGTTTATAAAGGGTCAAAGACCATCAGAGCATCAGATGAGGAGAAATCAGCCTCCTGGTCACTGGAAGTACAGGAGGATTGCGCTCGAGAAACTCGTGGATGCCTAGACCTCCATCACGGATTACAGCTAATTGTAGACTGTAGCCTCGACCTTGCTCACTAGGTTCTTGGGCTGATTATAATGTTTTACTGAAGTTTATCTTCAACCGGGGCACGTGCTGTTTCTTTTGTATCTGTAAGTGCTTCCTGTTGAGGTTTAATTTTTGAAACAGGAGCATCGTGCCAAAATGAATCCTGCCTGCATATTTATCCACGAAGATGCCACCATGTTGTGCCATACCTCTACTCAACTGGAGTACTTTCTACTGGGTAGTCAGTAAGTGCTACCTCGTTGGGTAAATGTATGGTGCTTTTCCTACACTACAGCTGCGTAAAGGCCCAGAAGAGAAGTCTTCAGTGATCACCTGTGTCTGTGACTTTGCCACTGCGCTGATAGGCGCCTAGGTACCTCGAGTGAGCTGTCCATCACAGTGGGGGAAAGGGCGTGATAGGTTGCATAGCCTAGTCTGTGTGGGGAGGGGTTGAACTGGCGAGGCTTCTGTGCGAGTTCACATGCCTCTTGTTTATGAAGGGTCAGAGACCGATCAGCTCAGTAAATGATAAGAAAGCAGTCGGTGGTACCTCTTTGGGTGAATGTATTGTGCTTTTCCAGCACTGCAGCTGCGTAAAGGCCCAGAAGAGAAGTCTTCAGTGATCACCTGTGTCTGTGACTTTGCCACTGCGCTGATAGGCGCCTGGGTACCTCGAGTGAGCTGTCCATCACAGTGGGGGAAAGGGCAGAATAGGTTGCATAGCCTAGTCAGTGACTTTGCCACTGCGCTGATAGGCGCCGAGGTACCCCGAGTGAGCTGTCCATCACAGTGGGGGAAAGGGCGGGATAGGTTGCATAGCCTAGTCTGTGTGGGGAGGGGTTAAACTGGCGAGGCTTCTGTGCGAGTTCACATGCCTCTTGTTTATGAAGGGTCAGAGACCGATCAGCTCAGTAAATGATAAGAAAGCAGTCGGTAGTACCTCTTTGGGTGAATGTATTGTGCTTTTCCAGCACTGCAGCTGCGTAAAGGCCAGAAGAGTTGTATTCAGGGATCACCTGTGTCTGTAACGTTGCCACTGCGCCGATAGGCGCCGAGGTACCTCGAGTGAGCTGTCCATCACAGTGGGGGAAAGGGCGGGATAGGTTGCATAGCCTAGTGTGTGTGGGGAGGGGCCAAATTGGCGAGGCTTCTGTGTGTGTGCACTTGCCTCTTGTTTATGAAGGGTCAGAGACCGATTAGCGCAGCAAATGAGGAGAAAGCAGTCGGTGGTACCTCTTTGGGTGAATGTATTGTGCTTTTCAAACACTACAGCTGCGTATAGGCCCAGAAGAGTTGTCTCGAGTGACCACGTGTGTCTGTACCTTTGCCACCGCGCCGTTTGGCGCCAAGGTCCCTTGAGTGAGCTGTCCATCACAGTGGGGGAAAGGGCGGGAAGATATTGCATAGCCTAGTGTGTGGGGCGGGGCCAAACGGGCGGGGCTTCTGTGCAGTTCACATGCCTCTTGTTTTTAAAGGGTCAGAGACCATCAGAGCATCAGATGAGGAGAAATCAGCCTCCTGGTCACTGGAAGTACAGGAGGATTGCGCTCGAGAAACTCGTGGATGCCTAGACTTCCATCATGGATTACAGCTAATTGTAGACTGTAGCCTCGACCTTGCTCACTAGGTTCTTGGGCTGATTATAATGCGTTACTGAAGTTTAGCTTCATCCGGGGCACGTGCTGTTTCTTTTGTATCTGTAAGTGCTTCCTGTTGAGGTTTAATTTTTGAAACAGGAGCATCGTGCCAAAATGAATCCTGCCTGCATATTTATCCACGAAGATGCCACCATGTTGTGCCATACCTCTACTCAACTGGAGTACTTTCTACTGGGTAGTCAGTAAGTGCTACCTCGTTGGGTAAATGTATGGTGCTTTTCCTACACTACAGCTGCGTAAAGGCCCAGAAGAGAAGTCTTCAGTGATCACCTGTGTCTGTGACTTTGCCACTGCGCTGATAGGCGCCTAGGTACCTCGAGTGAGCTGTCCATCACAGTGGGGGAAAGGGCGGGATAGGTTGCATAGCCTAGTCTGTGTGGGGAGGGGTTAAACTGGCGAGGCTTCTGTGCGAGTTCACATGCCTCTTGTTTATGAAGGGTCAGAGACCGATCAGCTCAGTAAATGATAAGAAAGCAGTCGGTGGTACCTCTTTGGGTGAATGTATTGTGCTTTTCCAGCACTGCAGCTGCGTAAAGGCCCAGAAGAGAAGTCTTCAGTGATCACCTGTGTCTGTGACTTTGCCACTGCGCTGATAGGCGCCTGGGTACCTCGAGTGAGCTGTCCATCACAGTGGGGGAAAGGGCAGAATAGGTTGCATAGCCTAGTCAGTGACTTTGCCACTGCGCTGATAGGCGCCGAGGTACCCCGAGTGAGCTGTCCATCACAGTGGGGGAAAGGGCGGGATAGGTTGCATAGCCTAGTCTGTGTGGGGAGGGGTTAAACTGGCGAGGCTTCTGTGCGAGTTCACATGCCTCTTGTTTATGAAGGGTCAGAGACCGATCAGCTCAGTAAATGATAAGAAAGCAGTCGGTGGTACCTCTTTGGGTGAATGTATTGTGCTTTTCCAGCACTGCAGCTGCGTAAAGGCCAGAAGAGTTGTATTCAGGGATCACCTGTGTCTGTAACGTTGCCACTGCGCCGATAGGCGCCGAGGTACCTCGAGTGAGCTGTCCATCACAGTGGGGGAAAGGGCGGGATAGGTTGCATAGCCTAGTGTGTGGGGAGGGGCCAAATTGGCGAGGCTTCTGTGTGTGTGCACTTGCCTCTTGTTTATGAAGGGTCAGAGACCGATTAGCGCAGCAAATGAGGAGAAAGCAGTCGGTGGTACCTCTTTGGGTGAATGTATTGTGCTTTTCAAACACTACAGCTGCGTATAGGCCCAGAAGAGTTGTCTCGAGTGACCACGTGTGTCTGTAACTTTGCCACCGCGCCGTTTGGCGCCAAGGTCCCTTGAGTGAGCTGTCCATCACAGTGGGGGAAAGGGCGGGAAGATATTGCATAGCCTAGTGTGTGGGGCGGGGCCAAACGGGCGGGGCTTCTGTGCAGTTCACATGCCTCTTGTTTATAAAGGGTCAGAGACCATCAGAGCATCAGATGAGGAGAAATCAGCCTCCTGGTCACTGGAAGTACAGGAGGATTGCGCTCGAGAAACTCGTGGATGCCTAGACTTCCATCATGGATTACAGCTAATTGTAGACTGTAGCCTCGACCTTGCTCACTAGGTTCTTGGGCTGATTATAATGCGTTACTGAAGTTTAGCTTCATCCGGGGCACGTGCTGTTTCTTTTGTATCTGTAAGTGCTTCCTGTTGAGGTTTAATTTTTGAAACAGGAGCATCGTGCCAAAATGAATCCTGCCTGCATATTTATCCACGAAGATGCCACCATGTTGTGCCATACCTCTACTCAACTGGAGTACTTTCTACTGGGTAGTCAGTAAGTGCTACCTCGTTGGGTAAATGTATGGTGCTTTTCCTACACTACAGCTGCGTAAAGGCCCAGAAGAGAAGTCTTCAGTGATCACCTGTGTCTGTGACTTTGCCACTGCGCTGATAGGCGCCTAGGTACCTCGAGTGAGCTGTCCATCACAGTGGGGGAAAGGGCGGGATAGGTTGCATAGCCTAGTCAGTGACTTTGCCACTGCGCTGATCGGCGCCGAGGTACCTCGAGTGAGCTGTCCATCACAGTGGGGAAAAGGGCGGGATAGGTTGCATAGCCTAGTCTGTGTGGGGAGGGGTTAAACTGGCGAGGCTTCTGTGCGAGTTCACATGCCTCTTGTTTATGAAGGGTCAGAGACCGATCAGCGCAGTAAATGATAAGAAAGCAGTCGGTGGTACCTCTTTGGGTGAATGTATTGTGCTTTTCCAGCACTGCAGCTGCGTGAAGTCCCAGAAGAGTTGTCTTCAGTGATCACCTGTGTCTGTGACTTTGCCACTGCGCCGATATGCGCCGAGGTACCTCGAGGGAGCTGTCCATCAAAGTGGGGTACAGGACGGGATAGCTTGCATAGCCTAGTGTGTGTGGGGAGGGGCCAAACTGGCGAGGCTTCTGTGCGTGTGCACTTGCCTCTTGTTTATGAAGGGTCAGAGACCGATTAGCGCAGCAAATGAGGAGAAAGCAGTCGGTGGTACCTCTTTGGGTGAATGTATTGTGCTTTTCCAGCACTGCAGCTGCGTAAAGGCCCAGAAGAGTTGTCTCGAGTGACCACGTGTGTCTGTAACTTTGCCACCGCGCCGTTTGGCGCCAAGGTCCCTCGAGTGAGCTGTCCATCACAGTGGTGGAAAGGGCGGGATAGGTTGCATAGCCTAGTGTGTGTGGGGAGGGGTTAAACTGGCGAGGCTTCTGTGCGAGTTCACATGCCTCTTGTTTATGAAGGGTCAGAGACAGATCAGCGCAGTAAATGATAAGAAAGCAGTAGGTGGTACCTCTTTGGGTGAATGTATTGTGCTTTTCAAACACTACAGCTGCGTATAGGCCCAGAAGAGTTGTCTCGAGTGACCACGTGTGTCTGTAACTTTGCCACCGCGCCGTTTGGCGCCAAGGTCCCTTGAGTGAGCTGTCCATCACAGTGGGGGAAAGGGCGGGAAGATGTTGCATAGCCTAGTGTGTGGGGCGGGGCCAAACGGGCGGGGCTTCTGTACAGTTCACATGCCTCTTGTTTATAAAGGGTCAGAGACCATCAGAGCATCAGATGAGGAGAAATCAGCCTCCTGGTCACTGGAAGTACAGGAGGATTGCGCTCGAGAAACTCGTGGATGCCTAGACCTCCATCACGGATTACAGCTAATTGTAGACTGTAGCCTCGACCTTGCTCACTAGGTTCTTGGGCTGATTATAATGTTTTACTGAAGTTTAGCTTCAACCGGGGCACGTGCTGTTTCTTTTGTATCTGTAAGTGCTTCCTGTTGAGGTTTAATTTTTGAAACAGGAGCATCGTGCCAAAATGAATCCTGCCTGCATATTTATCCACGAAGATGCCACCATGTTGTGCCATACCTCTACTCAACTGGAGTACTTTCTACTGGGTAGTCAGTAAGTGCTACCTCGTTGGGTAAATGTATGGTGCTTTTCCTACACTACAGCTGCGTAAAGGCCCAGAAGAGAAGTCTTCAGTGATCACCTGTGTCTGTGACTTTGCCACTGCGCTGATAGGCGCCTAGGTACCTCGAGTGAGCTGTCCATCACAGTGGGGGAAAGGGCGGGATAGGTTGCATAGCCTAGTCTGTGTGGGGAGGGGTTAAACTGGCGAGGCTTCTGTGCGAGTTCACATGCCTCTTGTTTATGAAGGGTCAGAGACCGATCAGCTCAGTAAATGATAAGAAAGCAGTCGGTGGTACCTCTTTGGGTGAATGTATTGTGCTTTTCCAGCACTGCAGCTGCGTAAAGGCCCAGAAGAGAAGTCTTCAGTGATCACCTGTGTCTGTGACTTTGCCACTGCGCTGATAGGCGCCTGGGTACCTCGAGTGAGCTGTCCATCACAGTGGGGGAAAGGGCAGAATAGGTTGCATAGCCTAGTCAGTGACTTTGCCACTGCGCTGATAGGCGCCGAGGTACCCCGAGTGAGCTGTCCATCACAGTGGGGGAAAGGGCGGGATAGGTTGCATAGCCTAGTCTGTGTGGGGAGGGGTTAAACTGGCGAGGCTTCTGTGCGAGTTCACATGCCTCTTGTTTATGAAGGGTCAGAGACCGATCAGCGCAGTAAATGATAAGAAAGCAGTCGGTAGTACCTCTTTGGGTGAATGTATTGTGCTTTTCCAGCACTGCAGCTGCGTAAAAGCCAGAAGAGTTGTATTCAGGGATCACCTGTGTCTGTAACGTTGCCACTGCGCCGATAGGCGCCGAGGTACCTCGAGTGAGCTGTCCATCACAGTGGGGGAAAGGGCGGGATAGGTTGCATAGCCTAGTGTGTGTGGGGAGGGGCCAAATTGGCGAGGCTTCTGTGTGTGTGCACTTGCCTCTTGTTTATGAAGGGTCAGAGACCGATTAGCGCAGCAAATGAGGAGAAAGCAGTCGGTGGTACCTCTTTGGGTGAATGTATTGTGCTTTTCAAACACTACAGCTGCGTATAGGCCCAGAAGAGTTGTCTCGAGTGACCACGTGTGTCTGTAACTTTGCCACCGCGCCGTTTGGCGCCAAGGTCCCTTGAGTGAGCTGTCCATCACAGTGGGGGAAAGGGCGGGAAGATATTGCATAGCCTAGTGTGTGGGGCGGGGCCAAACGGGCGGGGCTTCTGTGCAGTTCACATGCCTCTTGTTTATAAAGGGTCAGAGACCATCAGAGCATCAGATGAGGAGAAATCAGCCTCCTGGTCACTGGAAGTACAGGAGGATTGCGCTCGAGAAACTCGTGGATGCCTAGACTTCCATCATGGATTACAGCTAATTGTAGACTGTAGCCTCGACCTTGCTCACTAGGTTTTGGGCTGATTATAATGCGTTACTGAAGTTTAGCTTCATCCGGGGCACGTGCTGTTTCTTTTGTATCTGTAAGTGCTTCCTGTTGAGGTTTAATTTTTGAAACAGGAGCATCGTGCCAAAATGAATCCTGCCTGCATATTTATCCACGAAGATGCCACCATGTTGTGCCATACCTCTACTCAACTGGAGTACTTTCTACTGGGTAGTCAGTAAGTGCTACCTCGTTGGGTAAATGTATGGTGCTTTTCCTACACTACAGCTGCGTAAAGGCCCAGAAGAGAAGTCTTCAGTGATCACCTGTGTCTGTGACTTTGCCACTGCGCTGATAGGCGCCTAGGTACCTCGAGTGAGCTGTCCATCACAGTGGGGGAAAGGGCGGGATAGGTTGCATAGCCTAGTCAGTGACTTTGCCACTGCGCTGATCGGCGCCGAGGTACCTCGAGTGAGCTGTCCATCACAGTGGGGAAAAGGGCGGGATAGGTTGCATAGCCTAGTCTGTGTGGGGAGGGGTTAAACTGGCGAGGCTTCTGTGCGAGTTCACATGCCTCTTGTTTATGAAGGGTCAGAGACCGATCAGCGCAGTAAATGATAAGAAAGCAGTCGGTGGTACCTCTTTGGGTGAATGTATTGTGCTTTTCCAGCACTGCAGCTGCGTGAAGTCCCAGAAGAGTTGTCTTCAGTGATCACCTGTGTCTGTGACTTTGCCACTGCGCCGATATGCGCCGAGGTACCTCGAGGGAGCTGTCCATCAAAGTGGGGTACAGGACGGGATAGCTTGCATAGCCTAGTGTGTGTGGGGAGGGGCCAAACTGGCGAGGCTTCTGTGCGTGTGCACTTGCCTCTTGTTTATGAAGGGTCAGAGACCGATTAGCGCAGCAAATGAGGAGAAAGCAGTCGGTGGTACCTCTTTGGGTGAATGTATTGTGCTTTTCCAGCACTGCAGCTGCGTAAAGGCCCAGAAGAGTTGTCTCGAGTGACCACGTGTGTCTGTAACTTTGCCACCGCGCCGTTTGGCGCCAAGGTCCCTCGAGTGAGCTGTCCATCACAGTGGTGGAAAGGGCGGGATAGGTTGCATAGCCTAGTGTGTGTGGGGAGGGGTTAAACTGGCGAGGCTTCTGTGCGAGTTCACATGCCTCTTGTTTATGAAGGGTCAGAGACAGATCAGCGCAGTAAATGATAAGAAAGCAGTAGGTGGTACCTCTTTGGGTGAATGTATTGTGCTTTTCAAACACTACAGCTGCGTATAGGCCCAGAAGAGTTGTCTCGAGTGACCACGTGTGTCTGTAACTTTGCCACCGCGCCGTTTGGCGCCAAGGTCCCTTGAGTGAGCTGTCCATCACAGTGGGGGAAAGGGCGGGAAGATGTTGCATAGCCTAGTGTGTGGGGCGGGGCCAAACGGGCGGGGCTTCTGTACAGTTCACATGCCTCTTGTTTATAAAGGGTCAGAGACCATCAGAGCATCAGATGAGGAGAAATCAGCCTCCTGGTCACTGGAAGTACAGGAGGATTGCGCTCGAGAAACTCGTGGATGCCTAGACCTCCATCACGGATTACAGCTAATTGTAGACTGTAGCCTCGACCTTGCTCACTAGGTTCTTGGGCTGATTATAATGTTTTACTGAAGTTTAGCTTCAACCGGGGCACGTGCTGTTTCTTTTGTATCTGTAAGTGCTTCCTGTTGAGGTTTAATTTTTGAAACAGGAGCATCGTGCCAAAATGAATCCTGCCTGCATATTTATCCACGAAGATGCCACCATGTTGTGCCATACCTCTACTCAACTGGAGTACTTTCTACTGGGTAGTCAGTAAGTGCTACCTCGTTGGGTAAATGTATGGTGCTTTTCCTACACTACAGCTGCGTAAAGGCCCAGAAGTGAAGTCTTCAGTGATCACCTGTGTCTGTGACTTTGCCACTGCGCTGATAGGCGCCTAGGTACCTCGAGTGAGCTGTCCATCACAGTGGGGGAAAGGGCGGGATAGGTTGCATAGCCTAGTCAGTGACTTTGCCACTGCGCTGATCGGCGCCGAGGTACCTCGAGTGAGCTGTCCATCACAGTGGGGAAAAGGGCGGGATAGGTTGCATAGCCTAGTCTGTGTGGGGAGGGGTTAAACTGGCGAGGCTTCTGTGCGAGTTCACATGCCTCTTGTTTATGAAGGGTCAGAGACCGATCAGCGCAGTAAATGATAAGAAAGCAGTCGGTGGTACCTCTTTGGGTGAATGTATTGTGCTTTTCCAGCACTGCAGCTGCGTGAAGTCCCAGAAGAGTTGTCTTCAGTGATCACCTGTGTCTGTGACTTTGCCACTGCGCCGATATGCGCCGAGGTACCTCGAGGGAGCTGTCCATCAATGTGGGGTACAGGACGGAATAGCTTGCATAGCCTAGTGTGTGTGGGGAGGGGCCAAACTGGCGAGGCTTCTGTGCGTGTGCACTTGCCTCTTGTTTATGAAGGGTCAGAGACCGATTAGCGCAGCAAATGAGGAGAAAGCAGTCGGTGGTACCTCTTTGGGTGAATGTATTGTGCTTTTCCAGCACTGCAGCTGCGTAAAGGCCCAGAAGAGTTGTCTCGAGTGACCACGTGTGTCTGTAACTTTGCCACCGCGCCGTTTGGCGCCAAGGTCCCTCGAGTGAGCTGTCCATCACAGTGGTGGGAAGGGCGGGATAGGTTGCATAGCCTAGTGTGTGTGGGGAGGGGTTAAACTGGCGAGGCTTCTGTGCGAGTTCACATGCCTCTTGTTTATGAAGGGTCAGAGACAGATCAGCGCAGTAAATGATAAGAAAGCAGTAGGTGGTACCTCTTTGGGTGAATGTATTGTGCTTTTCAAACACTACAGCTGCGTATAGGCCCAGCAGAGTTGTCTCGAGTGACCACGTGTGTCTGTAACTTTGCCACCGCGCCGTTTGGCGCCAAGGTCCCTTGAGTGAGCTGTCCATCACAGTGGGGGAAAGGGCGGGAAGATGTTGCATAGCCTAGTGTGTGGGGCGGGGCCAAACGGGCGGGGCTTCTGTACAGTTCACATGCCTCTTGTTTATAAAGGGTCAGAGACCATCAGAGCATCAGATGAGGAGAAATCAGCCTCCTGGTCACTGGAAGTACAGGAGGATTGCGCTCGAGAAACTCGTGGATGCCTAGACCTCCATCACGGATTACAGCTAATTGTAGACTGTAGCCTCGACCTTGCTCACTAGGTTCTTGGGCTGATTATAATGTTTTACTGAAGTTTATCTTCAACCGGAGCACGTGCTGTTTCTTTTGTATCTGTAAGTGCTTCCTGTTGAGGTTTAATTTTTGAAACAGGAGCATCGTGCCAAAATGAATCCTGCCTGCATATTTATCCACGAAGATGCCACCATGTTGTGCCATACCTCTACTCAACTGGAGTACTTTCTACTGGGTAGTCAGTAAGTGCTACCTCGTTGGGTAAATGTATGGTGCTTTTCCTACACTACAGCTGCGTAAAGGCCCAGAAGAGAAGTCTTCAGTGATCACCTGTGTCTGTGACTTTGCCACTGCGCTGATAGGCGCCTAGGTACCTCGAGTGAGCTGTCCATCACAGTGGGGGAAAGGGCGTGATAGGTTGCATAGCCTAGTCTGTGTGGGGAGGGGTTAAACTGGCGAGGCTTCTGTGCGAGTTCACATGCCTCTTGTTTATGAAGGGTCAGAGACCGATCAGCGCAGTAAATGATAAGAAAGCAGTCGGTGGTACCTCTTTGGGTGAATGTATTGTGCTTTTCCAGCACTGCAGCTGCGTGAAGTCCCAGAAGAGTTGTCTTCAGTGATCACCTGTGTCTGTGACTTTGCCACTGCGCCGATATGCGCCGAGGTACCTCGAGGGAGCTGTCCATCAAAGTGGGGTACAGGACGGAATAGCTTGCATAGCCTAGTGTGTGTGGGGAGGGGCCAAACTGGCGAGGCTTCTGTGCGTGTGCACTTGCCTCTTGTTTATGAAGGGTCAGAGACCGATTAGCGCAGCAAATGAGGAGAAAGCAGTCGGTGGTACCTCTTTGGGTGAATGTATTGTGCTTTTCCAGCACTGCAGCTGCGTAAAGGCCCAGAAGAGTTGTCTCGAGTGACCACGTGTGTCTGTAACTTTGCCACCGCGCCGTTTGGCGCCAAGGTCCCTCGAGTGAGCTGTCCATCACAGTGGTGGGAAGGGCGGGATAGGTTGCATAGCCTAGTGTGTGTGGGGAGGGGTTAAACTGGCGAGGCTTCTGTGCGAGTTCACATGCCTCTTGTTTATGAAGGGTCAGAGACAGATCAGCGCAGTAAATGATAAGAAAGCAGTAGGTGGTACCTCTTTGGGTGAATGTATTGTGCTTTTCAAACACTACAGCTGCGTATAGGCCCAGAAGAGTTGTCTCGAGTGACCACGTGTGTCTGTAACTTTGCCACCGCGCCGTTTGGCGCCAAGGTCCCTTGAGTGAGCTGTCCATCACAGTGGGGGAAAGGGCGGGAAGATGTTGCATAGCCTAGTGTGTGGGGCGGGGCCAAACGGGCGGGGCTTCTGTACAGTTCACATGCCTCTTGTTTATAAAGGGTCAGAGACCATCAGAGCATCAGATGAGGAGAAATCAGCCTCCTGGTCACTGGAAGTACAGGAGGATTGCGCTCGAGAAACTCGTGGATGCCTAGACCTCCATCACGGATTACAGCTAATTGTAGACTGTAGCCTCGACCTTGCTCACTAGGTTCTTGGGCTGATTATAATGTTTTACTGAAGTTTAGCTTCAACCGGGGCACGTGCTGTTTCTTTTGTATCTGTAAGTGCTTCCTGTTGAGGTTTAATTTTTGAAACAGGAGCATCGTGCCAAAATGAATCCTGCCTGCATATTTATCCACGAAGATGCCACCATGTTGTGCCATACCTCTACTCAACTGGAGTACTTTCTACTGGGTAGTCAGTAAGTGCTACCTCGTTGGGTAAATGTATGGTGCTTTTCCTACACTACAGCTGCGTAAAGGCCCAGAAGTGAAGTCTTCAGTGATCACCTGTGTCTGTGACTTTGCCACTGCGCTGATAGGCGCCTAGGTACCTCGAGTGAGCTGTCCATCACAGTGGGGGAAAGGGCGGGATAGGTTGCATAGCCTAGTCAGTGACTTTGCCACTGCGCTGATCGGCGCCGAGGTACCTCGAGTGAGCTGTCCATCACAGTGGGGAAAAGGGCGGGATAGGTTGCATAGCCTAGTCTGTGTGGGGAGGGGTTAAACTGGCGAGGCTTCTGTGCGAGTTCACATGCCTCTTGTTTATGAAGGGTCAGAGACCGATCAGCGCAGTAAATGATAAGAAAGCAGTCGGTGGTACCTCTTTGGGTGAATGTATTGTGCTTTTCCAGCACTGCAGCTGCGTGAAGTCCCAGAAGAGTTGTCTTCAGTGATCACCTGTGTCTGTGACTTTGCCACTGCGCCGATATGCGCCGAGGTACCTCGAGGGAGCTGTCCATCAATGTGGGGTACAGGACGGAATAGCTTGCATAGCCTAGTGTGTGTGGGGAGGGGCCAAACTGGCGAGGCTTCTGTGCGTGTGCACTTGCCTCTTGTTTATGAAGGGTCAGAGACCGATTAGCGCAGCAAATGAGGAGAAAGCAGTCGGTGGTACCTCTTTGGGTGAATGTATTGTGCTTTTCCAGCACTGCAGCTGCGTAAAGGCCCAGAAGAGTTGTCTCGAGTGACCACGTGTGTCTGTAACTTTGCCACCGCGCCGTTTGGCGCCAAGGTCCCTCGAGTGAGCTGTCCATCACAGTGGTGGGAAGGGCGGGATAGGTTGCATAGCCTAGTGTGTGTGGGGAGGGGTTAAACTGGCGAGGCTTCTGTGCGAGTTCACATGCCTCTTGTTTATGAAGGGTCAGAGACAGATCAGCGCAGTAAATGATAAGAAAGCAGTAGGTGGTACCTCTTTGGGTGAATGTATTGTGCTTTTCAAACACTACAGCTGCGTATAGGCCCAGCAGAGTTGTCTCGAGTGACCACGTGTGTCTGTAACTTTGCCACCGCGCCGTTTGGCGCCAAGGTCCCTTGAGTGAGCTGTCCATCACAGTGGGGGAAAGGGCGGGAAGATGTTGCATAGCCTAGTGTGTGGGGCGGGGCCAAACGGGCGGGGCTTCTGTACAGTTCACATGCCTCTTGTTTATAAAGGGTCAGAGACCATCAGAGCATCAGATGAGGAGAAATCAGCCTCCTGGTCACTGGAAGTACAGGAGGATTGCGCTCGAGAAACTCGTGGATGCCTAGACCTCCATCACGGATTACAGCTAATTGTAGACTGTAGCCTCGACCTTGCTCACTAGGTTCTTGGGCTGATTATAATGTTTTACTGAAGTTTATCTTCAACCGGAGCACGTGCTGTTTCTTTTGTATCTGTAAGTGCTTCCTGTTGAGGTTTAATTTTTGAAACAGGAGCATCGTGCCAAAATGAATCCTGCCTGCATATTTATCCACGAAGATGCCACCATGTTGTGCCATACCTCTACTCAACTGGAGTACTTTCTACTGGGTAGTCAGTAAGTGCTACCTCGTTGGGTAAATGTATGGTGCTTTTCCTACACTACAGCTGCGTAAAGGCCCAGAAGAGAAGTCTTCAGTGATCACCTGTGTCTGTGACTTTGCCACTGCGCTGATAGGCGCCTAGGTACCTCGAGTGAGCTGTCCATCACAGTGGGGGAAAGGGCGTGATAGGTTGCATAGCCTAGTCTGTGTGGGGAGGGGTTAAACTGGCGAGGCTTCTGTGCGAGTTCACATGCCTCTTGTTTATGAAGGGTCAGAGACCGATCAGCTCAGTAAATGATAAGAAAGCAGTCGGTGGTACCTCTTTGGGTGAATGTATTGTGCTTTTCCAGCACTGCAGCTGCGTAAAGGCCCAGAAGAGAAGTCTTCAGTGATCACCTGTGTCTGTGACTTTGCCACTGCGCTGATAGGCGCCGAGGTACCTCGAGTGAGCTGTCCATCACAGTGGGGGAAAGGGCGGGATAGGTTGCATAGCCTAGTGTGTGTGGGGAGGGGCAAAATTGGCGAGGCTTCTGTGTGTGTGCACTTGCCTCTTGTTTATGAAGGGTCAGAGACCGATTAGCGCAGCAAATGAGGAGAAAGCAGTCGGTGGTACCTCTTTGGGTGAATGTATTGTGCTTTTCAAACACTACAGCTGCGTATAGGCCCAGAAGAGTTGTCTCGAGTGACCACGTGTGTCTGTAACTTTGCCACCGCGCCGTTTGGCGCCAAGGTCCCTTGAGTGAGCTGTCCATCACAGTGTGGGAAAGGGCGGGAAGATGTTGCATAGCCTAGTGTGTGGGGCGGGGCCAAACGGGCGGGGCTTCTGTACAGTTCACATGCCTCTTGTTTATAAAGGGTCAGAGACCATCAGAGCATCAGATGAGGAGAAATCAGCCTCCTGGTCACTGGAAGTACAGGAGGATTGCGCTCGAGAAACTCGTGGATGCCTAGACCTCCATCACGGATTACAGCTAATTGTAGACTGTAGCCTCGACCTTGCTCACTAGGTTCTTGGGCTGGTTATAATGTTTTACTGAAGTTTAGCTTCAACCGGGGCACGTGCTATTTCTTTTGTATCTGTAAGTGCTTCCTGTTGAGGTTTAATTTTTGAAACAGGAGCATCGTGCCAAAATGAATCCTGCCTGCATATTTATCCACGAAGATGCCACCATGTTGTGCCATACCTCTACTCATCTGGAGTACTTTCTACTGGGTAGTCAGTAAGTGCTACCTCGTTGGGTAAATGTATGGTGCTTTTCCTACACTACAGCTGCGTAAAGGCCCAGAAGAGAAGTCTTCAGTGATCACCTGTGTCTGTGACTTTGCCACTGCGCTGATAGGCACCTAGGTACCTCGAGTGAGCTGTCCATCACAGTGGGGGAAAGGGCGGGATAGGTTGCATAGCCTAGTCAGTGACTTTGCCACTGCGCTGATCGGCGCCGAGGTACCTCGAGTGAGCTGTCCATCACAGTGGGGAAAAGGGCGGGATAGGTTGCATAGCCTAGTCTGTGTGGGGAGGGGTTAAACTGGCGAGGCTTCTGTGCGAGTTCACATGCCTCTTGTTTATGAAGGGTCAGAGACCGATCAGCGCAGTAAATGATAAGAAAGCAGTCGGTGGTACCTCTTTGGGTGAATGTATTGTGCTTTTCCAGCACTGCAGCTGCGTGAAGTCCCAGAAGAGTTGTCTTCAGTGATCACCTGTGTCTGTGACTTTGCCACTGCGCCGATATGCGCCGAGGTACCTCGAGGGAGCTGTCCATCAAAGTGGGGTACAGGACGGAATAGCTTGCATAGCCTAGTGTGTGTGGGGAGGGGCCAAACTGGCGAGGCTTCTGTGCGTGTGCACTTGCCTCTTGTTTATGAAGGGTCAGAGACCGATTAGCGCAGCAAATGAGGAGAAAGCAGTCGGTGGTACCTCTTTGGGTGAATGTATTGTGCTTTTCCAGCACTGCAGCTGCGTAAAGGCCCAGAAGAGTTGTCTCGAGTGACCACGTGTGTCTGTAACTTTGCCACCGCGCCGTTTGGCGCCAAGGTCCCTCGAGTGAGCTGTCCATCACAGTGGTGGGAAGGGCGGGATAGGTTGCATAGCCTAGTGTGTGTGGGGAGGGGTTAAACTGGCGAGGCTTCTGTGCGAGTTCACATGCCTCTTGTTTATGAAGGGTCAGAGACAGATCAGCGCAGTAAATGATAAGAAAGCAGTAGGTGGTACCTCTTTGGGTGAATGTATTGTGCTTTTCAAACACTACAGCTGCGTATAGGCCCAGAAGAGTTGTCTCGAGTGACCACGTGTGTCTGTAACTTTGCCACCGCGCCGTTTGGCGCCAAGGTCCCTTGAGTGAGCTGTCCATCACAGTGGGGGAAAGGGCGGGAAGATATTGCATAGCCTAGTGTGTGGGGCGGGGCCAAACGGGCGGGGCTTCTGTACAGTTCACATGCCTCTTGTTTATAAAGGGTCAGAGACCATCAGAGCATCAGATGAGGAGAAATCAGCCTCCTGGTCACTGGAAGTACAGGAGGATTGCGCTCGAGAAACTCGTGGATGCCTAGACCTCCATCACGGATTACAGCTAATTGTAGACTGTAGCCTCGACCTTGCTCACTAGGTTCTTGGGCTGATTATAATGTTTTACTGAAGTTTATCTTCAACCGGGGCACGTGCTGTTTCTTTTGTATCTGTAAGTGCTTCCTGTTGAGGTTTAATTTTTGAAACAGGAGCATCGTGCCAAAATGAATCCTGCCTGCATATTTATCCACGAAGATGCCACCATGTTGTGCCATACCTCTACTCAACTGGAGTACTTTCTACTGGGTAGTCAGTAAGTGCTACCTCGTTGGGTAAATGTATGGTGCTTTTCCTACACTACAGCTGCGTAAAGGCCCAGAAGAGAAGTCTTCAGTGATCACCTGTGTCTGTGACTTTGCCACTGCGCTGATAGGCGCCTAGGTACCTCGAGTGAGCTGTCCATCACAGTGGGGGAAAGGGCGTGATAGGTTGCATAGCCTAGTCTGTGTGGGGAGGGGTTAAACTGGCGAGGCTTCTGTGCGAGTTCACATGCCTCTTGTTTATGAAGGGTCAGAGACCGATCAGCTCAGTAAATGATAAGAAAGCAGTCGGTGGTACCTCTTTGGGTGAATGTATTGTGCTTTTCCAGCACTGCAGCTGCGTAAAGGCCCAGAAGAGAAGTCTTCAGTGATCACCTGTGTCTGTGACTTTGCCACTGCGCTGATAGGCGCCTGGGTACCTCGAGTGAGCTGTCCATCACAGTGGGGGAAAGGGCAGAATAGGTTGCATAGCCTAGTCAGTGACTTTGCCACTGCGCTGATAGGCGCCGAGGTACCCCGAGTGAGCTGTCCATCACAGTGGGGGAAAGGGCGGGATAGGTTGCATAGCCTAGTCTGTGTGGGGAGGGGTTAAACTGGCGAGGCTTCTGTGCGAGTTCACATGCCTCTTGTTTATGAAGGGTCAGAGACCGATCAGCTCAGTAAATGATAAGAAAGCAGTCGGTGGTACCTCTTTGGGTGAATGTATTGTGCTTTTCCAGCACTGCAGCTGCGTAAAGGCCAGAAGAGTTGTATTCAGGGATCACCTGTGTCTGTAACGTTGCCACTGCGCCGATAGGCGCCGAGGTACCTCGAGTGAGCTGTCCATCACAGTGGTGGAAAGGGCGGGATAGGTTGCATAGCCTAGTGTGTGTGGGGAGGGGTTAAACTGGCGAGGCTTCTGTGCGAGTTCACATGCCTCTTGTTTATGAAGGGTCAGAGACAGATCAGCGCAGTAAATGATAAGAAAGCAGTAGGTGGTACCTCTTTGGGTGAATGTATTGTGCTTTTCAAACACTACAGCTGCGTATAGGCCCAGAAGAGTTGTCTCGAGTGACCACGTGTGTCTGTAACTTTGCCACCGCGCCGTTTGGCGCCAAGGTCCCTTGAGTGAGCTGTCCATCACAGTGGGGGAAAGGGCGGGAAGATGTTGCATAGCCTAGTGTGTGGGGCGGGGCCAAACGGGCGGGGCTTCTGTACAGTTCACATGCCTCTTGTTTATAAAGGGTCAGAGACCATCAGAGCATCAGATGAGGAGAAATCAGCCTCCTGGTCACTGGAAGTACAGGAGGATTGCGCTCGAGAAACTCGTGGATGCCTAGACCTCCATCACGGATTACAGCTAATTGTAGACTGTAGCCTCGACCTTGCTCACTAGGTTCTTGGGCTGATTATAATGTTTTACTGAAGTTTAGCTTCAACCGGGGCACGTGCTGTTTCTTTTGTATCTGTAAGTGCTTCCTGTTGAGGTTTAATTTTTGAAACAGGAGCATCGTGCCAAAATGAATCCTGCCTGCATATTTATCCACGAAGATGCCACCATGTTGTGCCATACCTCTACTCAACTGGAGTACTTTCTACTGGGTAGTCAGTAAGTGCTACCTCGTTGGGTAAATGTATGGTGCTTTTCCTACACTACAGCTGCGTAAAGGCCCAGAAGAGAAGTCTTCAGTGATCACCTGTGTCTGTGACTTTGCCACTGCGCTGATAGGCGCCTAGGTACCTCGAGTGAGCTGTCCATCACAGTGGGGGAAAGGGCGGGATAGGTTGCATAGCCTAGTCAGTGACTTTGCCACTGCGCTGATCGGCGCCGAGGTACCTCGAGTGAGCTGTCCATCACAGTGGGGAAAAGGGCGGGATAGGTTGCATAGCCTAGTCTGTGTGGGGAGGGGTTAAACTGGCGAGGCTTCTGTGCGAGTTCACATGCCTCTTGTTTATGAAGGGTCAGAGACCGATCAGCGCAGTAAATGATAAGAAAGCAGTCGGTGGTACCTCTTTGGGTGAATGTATTGTGCTTTTCCAGCACTGCAGCTGCGTGAAGTCCCAGAAGAGTTGTCTTCAGTGATCACCTGTGTCTGTGACTTTGCCACTGCGCCGATATGCGCCGAGGTACCTCGAGGGAGCTGTCCATCAAAGTGGGGTACAGGACGGAATAGCTTGCATAGCCTAGTGTGTGTGGGGAGGGGCCAAACTGGCGAGGCTTCTGTGCGTGTGCACTTGCCTCTTGTTTATGAAGGGTCAGAGACCGATTAGCGCAGCAAATGAGGAGAAAGCAGTCGGTGGTACCTCTTTGGGTGAATGTATTGTGCTTTTCCAGCACTGCAGCTGCGTAAAGGCCCAGAAGAGTTGTCTCGAGTGACCACGTGTGTCTGTAACTTTGCCACCGCGCCGTTTGGCGCCAAGGTCCCTCGAGTGAGCTGTCCATCACAGTGGTGGGAAGGGCGGGATAGGTTGCATAGCCTAGTGTGTGTGGGGAGGGGTTAAACTGGCGAGGCTTCTGTGCGAGTTCACATGCCTCTTGTTTATGAAGGGTCAGAGACAGATCAGCGCAGTAAATGATAAGAAAGCAGTAGGTGGTACCTCTTTGGGTGAATGTATTGTGCTTTTCAAACACTACAGCTGCGTATAGGCCCAGCAGAGTTGTCTCGAGTGACCACGTGTGTCTGTAACTTTGCCACCGCGCCGTTTGGCGCCAAGGTCCCTTGAGTGAGCTGTCCATCACAGTGGGGGAAAGGGCGGGAAGATGTTGCATAGCCTAGTGTGTGGGGCGGGGCCAAACGGGCGGGGCTTCTGTACAGTTCACATGCCTCTTGTTTATAAAGGGTCAAAGACCATCAGAGCATCAGATGAGGAGAAATCAGCCTCCTGGTCACTGGAAGTACAGGAGGATTGCGCTCGAGAAACTCGTGGATGCCTAGACCTCCATCACGGATTACAGCTAATTGTAGACTGTAGCCTCGACCTTGCTCACTAGGTTCTTGGGCTGATTATAATGTTTTACTGAAGTTTATCTTCAACCGGGGCACGTGCTGTTTCTTTTGTATCTGTAAGTGCTTCCTGTTGAGGTTTAATTTTTGAAACAGGAGCATCGTGCCAAAATGAATCCTGCCTGCATATTTATCCACGAAGATGCCACCATGTTGTGCCATACCTCTACTCAACTGGAGTACTTTCTACTGGGTAGTCAGTAAGTGCTACCTCGTTGGGTAAATGTATGGTGCTTTTCCTACACTACAGCTGCGTAAAGGCCCAGAAGAGAAGTCTTCAGTGATCACCTGTGTCTGTGACTTTGCCACTGCGCTGATAGGCGCCTAGGTACCTCGAGTGAGCTGTCCATCACAGTGGGGGAAAGGGCGTGATAGGTTGCATAGCCTAGTCTGTGTGGGGAGGGGTTGAACTGGCGAGGCTTCTGTGCGAGTTCACATGCCTCTTGTTTATGAAGGGTCAGAGACCGATCAGCTCAGTAAATGATAAGAAAGCAGTCGGTGGTACCTCTTTGGGTGAATGTATTGTGCTTTTCCAGCACTGCAGCTGCGTAAAGGCCCAGAAGAGAAGTCTTCAGTGATCACCTGTGTCTGTGACTTTGCCACTGCGCTGATAGGCGCCTGGGTACCTCGAGTGAGCTGTCCATCACAGTGGGGGAAAGGGCAGAATAGGTTGCATAGCCTAGTCAGTGACTTTGCCACTGCGCTGATAGGCGCCGAGGTACCCCGAGTGAGCTGTCCATCACAGTGGGGGAAAGGGCGGGATAGGTTGCATAGCCTAGTCTGTGTGGGGAGGGGTTAAACTGGCGAGGCTTCTGTGCGAGTTCACATGCCTCTTGTTTATGAAGGGTCAGAGACCGATCAGCTCAGTAAATGATAAGAAAGCAGTCGGTAGTACCTCTTTGGGTGAATGTATTGTGCTTTTCCAGCACTGCAGCTGCGTAAAGGCCAGAAGAGTTGTATTCAGGGATCACCTGTGTCTGTAACGTTGCCACTGCGCCGATAGGCGCCGAGGTACCTCGAGTGAGCTGTCCATCACATTGGGGGAAAGGGCGGGATAGGTTGCATAGCCTAGTGTGTGTGGGGAGGGGCCAAATTGGCGAGGCTTCTGTGTGTGTGCACTTGCCTCTTGTTTATGAAGGGTCAGAGACCGATTAGCGCAGCAAATGAGGAGAAAGCAGTCGGTGGTACCTCTTTGGGTGAATGTATTGTGCTTTTCAAACACTACAGCTGCGTATAGGCCCAGAAGAGTTGTCTCGAGTGACCACGTGTGTCTGTACCTTTGCCACCGCGCCGTTTGGCGCCAAGGTCCCTTGAGTGAGCTGTCCATCACAGTGGGGGAAAGGGCGGGAAGATATTGCATAGCCTAGTGTGTGGGGCGGGGCCAAACGGGCGGGGCTTCTGTGCAGTTCACATGCCTCTTGTTTTTAAAGGGTCAGAGACCATCAGAGCATCAGATGAGGAGAAATCAGCCTCCTGGTCACTGGAAGTACAGGAGGATTGCGCTCGAGAAACTCGTGGATGCCTAGACTTCCATCATGGATTACAGCTAATTGTAGACTGTAGCCTCGACCTTGCTCACTAGGTTCTTGGGCTGATTATAATGCGTTACTGAAGTTTAGCTTCATCCGGGGCACGTGCTGTTTCTTTTGTATCTGTAAGTGCTTCCTGTTGAGGTTTAATTTTTGAAACAGGAGCATCGTGCCAAAATGAATCCTGCCTGCATATTTATCCACGAAGATGCCACCATGTTGTGCCATACCTCTACTCAACTGGAGTACTTTCTACTGGGTAGTCAGTAAGTGCTACCTCGTTGGGTAAATGTATGGTGCTTTTCCTACACTACAGCTGCGTAAAGGCCCAGAAGAGAAGTCTTCAGTGATCACCTGTGTCTGTGACTTTGCCACTGCGCTGATAGGCGCCTAGGTACCTCGAGTGAGCTGTCCATCACAGTGGGGGAAAGGGCGGGATAGGTTGCATAGCCTAGTCTGTGTGGGGAGGGGTTAAACTGGCGAGGCTTCTGTGCGAGTTCACATGCCTCTTGTTTATGAAGGGTCAGAGACCGATCAGCTCAGTAAATGATAAGAAAGCAGTCGGTGGTACCTCTTTGGGTGAATGTATTGTGCTTTTCCAGCACTGCAGCTGCGTAAAGGCCCAGAAGAGAAGTCTTCAGTGATCACCTGTGTCTGTGACTTTGCCACTGCGCTGATAGGCGCCTGGGTACCTCGAGTGAGCTGTCCATCACAGTGGGGGAAAGGGCAGAATAGGTTGCATAGCCTAGTCAGTGACTTTGCCACTGCGCTGATAGGCGCCGAGGTACCCCGAGTGAGCTGTCCATCACAGTGGGGGAAAGGGCGGGATAGGTTGCATAGCCTAGTCTGTGTGGGGAGGGGTTAAACTGGCGAGGCTTCTGTGCGAGTTCACATGCCTCTTGTTTATGAAGGGTCAGAGACCGATCAGCTCAGTAAATGATAAGAAAGCAGTCGGTGGTACCTCTTTGGGTGAATGTATTGTGCTTTTCCAGCACTGCAGCTGCGTAAAGGCCAGAAGAGTTGTATTCAGGGATCACCTGTGTCTGTAACGTTGCCACTGCGCCGATAGGCGCCGAGGTACCTCGAGTGAGCTGTCCATCACAGTGGGGGAAAGGGCGGGATAGGTTGCATAGCCTAGTGTGTGGGGAGGGGCCAAATTGGCGAGGCTTCTGTGTGTGTGCACTTGCCTCTTGTTTATGAAGGGTCAGAGACCGATTAGCGCAGCAAATGAGGAGAAAGCAGTCGGTGGTACCTCTTTGGGTGAATGTATTGTGCTTTTCAAACACTACAGCTGCGTATAGGCCCAGAAGAGTTGTCTCGAGTGACCACGTGTGTCTGTAACTTTGCCACCGCGCCGTTTGGCGCCAAGGTCCCTTGAGTGAGCTGTCCATCACAGTGGGGGAAAGGGCGGGAAGATATTGCATAGCCTAGTGTGTGGGGCGGGGCCAAACGGGCGGGGCTTCTGTGCAGTTCACATGCCTCTTGTTTATAAAGGGTCAGAGACCATCAGAGCATCAGATGAGGAGAAATCAGCCTCCTGGTCACTGGAAGTACAGGAGGATTGCGCTCGAGAAACTCGTGGATGCCTAGACTTCCATCATGGATTACAGCTAATTGTAGACTGTAGCCTCGACCTTGCTCACTAGGTTCTTGGGCTGATTATAATGCGTTACTGAAGTTTAGCTTCATCCGGGGCACGTGCTGTTTCTTTTGTATCTGTAAGTGCTTCCTGTTGAGGTTTAATTTTTGAAACAGGAGCATCGTGCCAAAATGAATCCTGCCTGCATATTTATCCACGAAGATGCCACCATGTTGTGCCATACCTCTACTCAACTGGAGTACTTTCTACTGGGTAGTCAGTAAGTGCTACCTCGTTGGGTAAATGTATGGTGCTTTTCCTACACTACAGCTGCGTAAAGGCCCAGAAGAGAAGTCTTCAGTGATCACCTGTGTCTGTGACTTTGCCACTGCGCTGATAGGCGCCTAGGTACCTCGAGTGAGCTGTCCATCACAGTGGGGGAAAGGGCGGGATAGGTTGCATAGCCTAGTCAGTGACTTTGCCACTGCGCTGATCGGCGCCGAGGTACCTCGAGTGAGCTGTCCATCACAGTGGGGAAAAGGGCGGGATAGGTTGCATAGCCTAGTCTGTGTGGGGAGGGGTTAAACTGGCGAGGCTTCTGTGCGAGTTCACATGCCTCTTGTTTATGAAGGGTCAGAGACCGATCAGCGCAGTAAATGATAAGAAAGCAGTCGGTGGTACCTCTTTGGGTGAATGTATTGTGCTTTTCCAGCACTGCAGCTGCGTGAAGTCCCAGAAGAGTTGTCTTCAGTGATCACCTGTGTCTGTGACTTTGCCACTGCGCCGATATGCGCCGAGGTACCTCGAGGGAGCTGTCCATCAAAGTGGGGTACAGGACGGGATAGCTTGCATAGCCTAGTGTGTGTGGGGAGGGGCCAAACTGGCGAGGCTTCTGTGCGTGTGCACTTGCCTCTTGTTTATGAAGGGTCAGAGACCGATTAGCGCAGCAAATGAGGAGAAAGCAGTCGGTGGTACCTCTTTGGGTGAATGTATTGTGCTTTTCCAGCACTGCAGCTGCGTAAAGGCCCAGAAGAGTTGTCTCGAGTGACCACGTGTGTCTGTAACTTTGCCACCGCGCCGTTTGGCGCCAAGGTCCCTCGAGTGAGCTGTCCATCACAGTGGTGGAAAGGGCGGGATAGGTTGCATAGCCTAGTGTGTGTGGGGAGGGGTTAAACTGGCGAGGCTTCTGTGCGAGTTCACATGCCTCTTGTTTATGAAGGGTCAGAGACAGATCAGCGCAGTAAATGATAAGAAAGCAGTAGGTGGTACCTCTTTGGGTGAATGTATTGTGCTTTTCAAACACTACAGCTGCGTATAGGCCCAGAAGAGTTGTCTCGAGTGACCACGTGTGTCTGTAACTTTGCCACCGCGCCGTTTGGCGCCAAGGTCCCTTGAGTGAGCTGTCCATCACAGTGGGGGAAAGGGCGGGAAGATGTTGCATAGCCTAGTGTGTGGGGCGGGGCCAAACGGGCGGGGCTTCTGTACAGTTCACATGCCTCTTGTTTATAAAGGGTCAGAGACCATCAGAGCATCAGATGAGGAGAAATCAGCCTCCTGGTCACTGGAAGTACAGGAGGATTGCGCTCGAGAAACTCGTGGATGCCTAGACCTCCATCACGGATTACAGCTAATTGTAGACTGTAGCCTCGACCTTGCTCACTAGGTTCTTGGGCTGATTATAATGTTTTACTGAAGTTTAGCTTCAACCGGGGCACGTGCTGTTTCTTTTGTATCTGTAAGTGCTTCCTGTTGAGGTTTAATTTTTGAAACAGGAGCATCGTGCCAAAATGAATCCTGCCTGCATATTTATCCACGAAGATGCCACCATGTTGTGCCATACCTCTACTCAACTGGAGTACTTTCTACTGGGTAGTCAGTAAGTGCTACCTCGTTGGGTAAATGTATGGTGCTTTTCCTACACTACAGCTGCGTAAAGGCCCAGAAGAGAAGTCTTCAGTGATCACCTGTGTCTGTGACTTTGCCACTGCGCTGATAGGCGCCTAGGTACCTCGAGTGAGCTGTCCATCACAGTGGGGGAAAGGGCGGGATAGGTTGCATAGCCTAGTCTGTGTGGGGAGGGGTTAAACTGGCGAGGCTTCTGTGCGAGTTCACATGCCTCTTGTTTATGAAGGGTCAGAGACCGATCAGCTCAGTAAATGATAAGAAAGCAGTCGGTGGTACCTCTTTGGGTGAATGTATTGTGCTTTTCCAGCACTGCAGCTGCGTAAAGGCCCAGAAGAGAAGTCTTCAGTGATCACCTGTGTCTGTGACTTTGCCACTGCGCTGATAGGCGCCTGGGTACCTCGAGTGAGCTGTCCATCACAGTGGGGGAAAGGGCAGAATAGGTTGCATAGCCTAGTCAGTGACTTTGCCACTGCGCTGATAGGCGCCGAGGTACCCCGAGTGAGCTGTCCATCACAGTGGGGGAAAGGGCGGGATAGGTTGCATAGCCTAGTCTGTGTGGGGAGGGGTTAAACTGGCGAGGCTTCTGTGCGAGTTCACATGCCTCTTGTTTATGAAGGGTCAGAGACCGATCAGCGCAGTAAATGATAAGAAAGCAGTCGGTAGTACCTCTTTGGGTGAATGTATTGTGCTTTTCCAGCACTGCAGCTGCGTAAAAGCCAGAAGAGTTGTATTCAGGGATCACCTGTGTCTGTAACGTTGCCACTGCGCCGATAGGCGCCGAGGTACCTCGAGTGAGCTGTCCATCACAGTGGGGGAAAGGGCGGGATAGGTTGCATAGCCTAGTGTGTGTGGGGAGGGGCCAAATTGGCGAGGCTTCTGTGTGTGTGCACTTGCCTCTTGTTTATGAAGGGTCAGAGACCGATTAGCGCAGCAAATGAGGAGAAAGCAGTCGGTGGTACCTCTTTGGGTGAATGTATTGTGCTTTTCAAACACTACAGCTGCGTATAGGCCCAGAAGAGTTGTCTCGAGTGACCACGTGTGTCTGTAACTTTGCCACCGCGCCGTTTGGCGCCAAGGTCCCTTGAGTGAGCTGTCCATCACAGTGGGGGAAAGGGCGGGAAGATATTGCATAGCCTAGTGTGTGGGGCGGGGCCAAACGGGCGGGGCTTCTGTGCAGTTCACATGCCTCTTGTTTATAAAGGGTCAGAGACCATCAGAGCATCAGATGAGGAGAAATCAGCCTCCTGGTCACTGGAAGTACAGGAGGATTGCGCTCGAGAAACTCGTGGATGCCTAGACTTCCATCATGGATTACAGCTAATTGTAGACTGTAGCCTCGACCTTGCTCACTAGGTTTTGGGCTGATTATAATGCGTTACTGAAGTTTAGCTTCATCCGGGGCACGTGCTGTTTCTTTTGTATCTGTAAGTGCTTCCTGTTGAGGTTTAATTTTTGAAACAGGAGCATCGTGCCAAAATGAATCCTGCCTGCATATTTATCCACGAAGATGCCACCATGTTGTGCCATACCTCTACTCAACTGGAGTACTTTCTACTGGGTAGTCAGTAAGTGCTACCTCGTTGGGTAAATGTATGGTGCTTTTCCTACACTACAGCTGCGTAAAGGCCCAGAAGAGAAGTCTTCAGTGATCACCTGTGTCTGTGACTTTGCCACTGCGCTGATAGGCGCCTAGGTACCTCGAGTGAGCTGTCCATCACAGTGGGGGAAAGGGCGGGATAGGTTGCATAGCCTAGTCAGTGACTTTGCCACTGCGCTGATCGGCGCCGAGGTACCTCGAGTGAGCTGTCCATCACAGTGGGGAAAAGGGCGGGATAGGTTGCATAGCCTAGTCTGTGTGGGGAGGGGTTAAACTGGCGAGGCTTCTGTGCGAGTTCACATGCCTCTTGTTTATGAAGGGTCAGAGACCGATCAGCGCAGTAAATGATAAGAAAGCAGTCGGTGGTACCTCTTTGGGTGAATGTATTGTGCTTTTCCAGCACTGCAGCTGCGTGAAGTCCCAGAAGAGTTGTCTTCAGTGATCACCTGTGTCTGTGACTTTGCCACTGCGCCGATATGCGCCGAGGTACCTCGAGGGAGCTGTCCATCAAAGTGGGGTACAGGACGGGATAGCTTGCATAGCCTAGTGTGTGTGGGGAGGGGCCAAACTGGCGAGGCTTCTGTGCGTGTGCACTTGCCTCTTGTTTATGAAGGGTCAGAGACCGATTAGCGCAGCAAATGAGGAGAAAGCAGTCGGTGGTACCTCTTTGGGTGAATGTATTGTGCTTTTCCAGCACTGCAGCTGCGTAAAGGCCCAGAAGAGTTGTCTCGAGTGACCACGTGTGTCTGTAACTTTGCCACCGCGCCGTTTGGCGCCAAGGTCCCTCGAGTGAGCTGTCCATCACAGTGGTGGAAAGGGCGGGATAGGTTGCATAGCCTAGTGTGTGTGGGGAGGGGTTAAACTGGCGAGGCTTCTGTGCGAGTTCACATGCCTCTTGTTTATGAAGGGTCAGAGACAGATCAGCGCAGTAAATGATAAGAAAGCAGTAGGTGGTACCTCTTTGGGTGAATGTATTGTGCTTTTCAAACACTACAGCTGCGTATAGGCCCAGAAGAGTTGTCTCGAGTGACCACGTGTGTCTGTAACTTTGCCACCGCGCCGTTTGGCGCCAAGGTCCCTTGAGTGAGCTGTCCATCACAGTGGGGGAAAGGGCGGGAAGATGTTGCATAGCCTAGTGTGTGGGGCGGGGCCAAACGGGCGGGGCTTCTGTACAGTTCACATGCCTCTTGTTTATAAAGGGTCAGAGACCATCAGAGCATCAGATGAGGAGAAATCAGCCTCCTGGTCACTGGAAGTACAGGAGGATTGCGCTCGAGAAACTCGTGGATGCCTAGACCTCCATCACGGATTACAGCTAATTGTAGACTGTAGCCTCGACCTTGCTCACTAGGTTCTTGGGCTGATTATAATGTTTTACTGAAGTTTAGCTTCAACCGGGGCACGTGCTGTTTCTTTTGTATCTGTAAGTGCTTCCTGTTGAGGTTTAATTTTTGAAACAGGAGCATCGTGCCAAAATGAATCCTGCCTGCATATTTATCCACGAAGATGCCACCATGTTGTGCCATACCTCTACTCAACTGGAGTACTTTCTACTGGGTAGTCAGTAAGTGCTACCTCGTTGGGTAAATGTATGGTGCTTTTCCTACACTACAGCTGCGTAAAGGCCCAGAAGTGAAGTCTTCAGTGATCACCTGTGTCTGTGACTTTGCCACTGCGCTGATAGGCGCCTAGGTACCTCGAGTGAGCTGTCCATCACAGTGGGGGAAAGGGCGGGATAGGTTGCATAGCCTAGTCAGTGACTTTGCCACTGCGCTGATCGGCGCCGAGGTACCTCGAGTGAGCTGTCCATCACAGTGGGGAAAAGGGCGGGATAGGTTGCATAGCCTAGTCTGTGTGGGGAGGGGTTAAACTGGCGAGGCTTCTGTGCGAGTTCACATGCCTCTTGTTTATGAAGGGTCAGAGACCGATCAGCGCAGTAAATGATAAGAAAGCAGTCGGTGGTACCTCTTTGGGTGAATGTATTGTGCTTTTCCAGCACTGCAGCTGCGTGAAGTCCCAGAAGAGTTGTCTTCAGTGATCACCTGTGTCTGTGACTTTGCCACTGCGCCGATATGCGCCGAGGTACCTCGAGGGAGCTGTCCATCAATGTGGGGTACAGGACGGAATAGCTTGCATAGCCTAGTGTGTGTGGGGAGGGGCCAAACTGGCGAGGCTTCTGTGCGTGTGCACTTGCCTCTTGTTTATGAAGGGTCAGAGACCGATTAGCGCAGCAAATGAGGAGAAAGCAGTCGGTGGTACCTCTTTGGGTGAATGTATTGTGCTTTTCCAGCACTGCAGCTGCGTAAAGGCCCAGAAGAGTTGTCTCGAGTGACCACGTGTGTCTGTAACTTTGCCACCGCGCCGTTTGGCGCCAAGGTCCCTCGAGTGAGCTGTCCATCACAGTGGTGGGAAGGGCGGGATAGGTTGCATAGCCTAGTGTGTGTGGGGAGGGGTTAAACTGGCGAGGCTTCTGTGCGAGTTCACATGCCTCTTGTTTATGAAGGGTCAGAGACAGATCAGCGCAGTAAATGATAAGAAAGCAGTAGGTGGTACCTCTTTGGGTGAATGTATTGTGCTTTTCAAACACTACAGCTGCGTATAGGCCCAGCAGAGTTGTCTCGAGTGACCACGTGTGTCTGTAACTTTGCCACCGCGCCGTTTGGCGCCAAGGTCCCTTGAGTGAGCTGTCCATCACAGTGGGGGAAAGGGCGGGAAGATGTTGCATAGCCTAGTGTGTGGGGCGGGGCCAAACGGGCGGGGCTTCTGTACAGTTCACATGCCTCTTGTTTATAAAGGGTCAGAGACCATCAGAGCATCAGATGAGGAGAAATCAGCCTCCTGGTCACTGGAAGTACAGGAGGATTGCGCTCGAGAAACTCGTGGATGCCTAGACCTCCATCACGGATTACAGCTAATTGTAGACTGTAGCCTCGACCTTGCTCACTAGGTTCTTGGGCTGATTATAATGTTTTACTGAAGTTTATCTTCAACCGGAGCACGTGCTGTTTCTTTTGTATCTGTAAGTGCTTCCTGTTGAGGTTTAATTTTTGAAACAGGAGCATCGTGCCAAAATGAATCCTGCCTGCATATTTATCCACGAAGATGCCACCATGTTGTGCCATACCTCTACTCAACTGGAGTACTTTCTACTGGGTAGTCAGTAAGTGCTACCTCGTTGGGTAAATGTATGGTGCTTTTCCTACACTACAGCTGCGTAAAGGCCCAGAAGAGAAGTCTTCAGTGATCACCTGTGTCTGTGACTTTGCCACTGCGCTGATAGGCGCCTAGGTACCTCGAGTGAGCTGTCCATCACAGTGGGGGAAAGGGCGTGATAGGTTGCATAGCCTAGTCTGTGTGGGGAGGGGTTAAACTGGCGAGGCTTCTGTGCGAGTTCACATGCCTCTTGTTTATGAAGGGTCAGAGACCGATCAGCGCAGTAAATGATAAGAAAGCAGTCGGTGGTACCTCTTTGGGTGAATGTATTGTGCTTTTCCAGCACTGCAGCTGCGTGAAGTCCCAGAAGAGTTGTCTTCAGTGATCACCTGTGTCTGTGACTTTGCCACTGCGCCGATATGCGCCGAGGTACCTCGAGGGAGCTGTCCATCAAAGTGGGGTACAGGACGGAATAGCTTGCATAGCCTAGTGTGTGTGGGGAGGGGCCAAACTGGCGAGGCTTCTGTGCGTGTGCACTTGCCTCTTGTTTATGAAGGGTCAGAGACCGATTAGCGCAGCAAATGAGGAGAAAGCAGTCGGTGGTACCTCTTTGGGTGAATGTATTGTGCTTTTCCAGCACTGCAGCTGCGTAAAGGCCCAGAAGAGTTGTCTCGAGTGACCACGTGTGTCTGTAACTTTGCCACCGCGCCGTTTGGCGCCAAGGTCCCTCGAGTGAGCTGTCCATCACAGTGGTGGGAAGGGCGGGATAGGTTGCATAGCCTAGTGTGTGTGGGGAGGGGTTAAACTGGCGAGGCTTCTGTGCGAGTTCACATGCCTCTTGTTTATGAAGGGTCAGAGACAGATCAGCGCAGTAAATGATAAGAAAGCAGTAGGTGGTACCTCTTTGGGTGAATGTATTGTGCTTTTCAAACACTACAGCTGCGTATAGGCCCAGAAGAGTTGTCTCGAGTGACCACGTGTGTCTGTAACTTTGCCACCGCGCCGTTTGGCGCCAAGGTCCCTTGAGTGAGCTGTCCATCACAGTGGGGGAAAGGGCGGGAAGATATTGCATAGCCTAGTGTGTGGGGCGGGGCCAAACGGGCGGGGCTTCTGTACAGTTCACATGCCTCTTGTTTATAAAGGGTCAGAGACCATCAGAGCATCAGATGAGGAGAAATCAGCCTCCTGGTCACTGGAAGTACAGGAGGATTGCGCTCGAGAAACTCGTGGATGCCTAGACCTCCATCACGGATTACAGCTAATTGTAGACTGTAGCCTCGACCTTGCTCACTAGGTTCTTGGGCTGATTATAATGTTTTACTGAAGTTTATCTTCAACCGGGGCACGTGCTGTTTCTTTTGTATCTGTAAGTGCTTCCTGTTGAGGTTTAATTTTTGAAACAGGAGCATCGTGCCAAAATGAATCCTGCCTGCATATTTATCCACGAAGATGCCACCATGTTGTGCCATACCTCTACTCAACTGGAGTACTTTCTACTGGGTAGTCAGTAAGTGCTACCTCGTTGGGTAAATGTATGGTGCTTTTCCTACACTACAGCTGCGTAAAGGCCCAGAAGAGAAGTCTTCAGTGATCACCTGTGTCTGTGACTTTGCCACTGCGCTGATAGGCGCCTAGGTACCTCGAGTGAGCTGTCCATCACAGTGGGGGAAAGGGCGTGATAGGTTGCATAGCCTAGTCTGTGTGGGGAGGGGTTAAACTGGCGAGGCTTCTGTGCGAGTTCACATGCCTCTTGTTTATGAAGGGTCAGAGACCGATCAGCTCAGTAAATGATAAGAAAGCAGTCGGTGGTACCTCTTTGGGTGAATGTATTGTGCTTTTCCAGCACTGCAGCTGCGTAAAGGCCCAGAAGAGAAGTCTTCAGTGATCACCTGTGTCTGTGACTTTGCCACTGCGCTGATAGGCGCCTGGGTACCTCGAGTGAGCTGTCCATCACAGTGGGGGAAAGGGCAGAATAGGTTGCATAGCCTAGTCAGTGACTTTGCCACTGCGCTGATAGGCGCCGAGGTACCCCGAGTGAGCTGTCCATCACAGTGGGGGAAAGGGCGGGATAGGTTGCATAGCCTAGTCTGTGTGGGGAGGGGTTAAACTGGCGAGGCTTCTGTGCGAGTTCACATGCCTCTTGTTTATGAAGGGTCAGAGACCGATCAGCTCAGTAAATGATAAGAAAGCAGTCGGTGGTACCTCTTTGGGTGAATGTATTGTGCTTTTCCAGCACTGCAGCTGCGTAAAGGCCAGAAGAGTTGTATTCAGGGATCACCTGTGTCTGTAACGTTGCCACTGCGCCGATAGGCGCCGAGGTACCTCGAGTGAGCTGTCCATCACAGTGGTGGAAAGGGCGGGATAGGTTGCATAGCCTAGTGTGTGTGGGGAGGGGTTAAACTGGCGAGGCTTCTGTGCGAGTTCACATGCCTCTTGTTTATGAAGGGTCAGAGACAGATCAGCGCAGTAAATGATAAGAAAGCAGTAGGTGGTACCTCTTTGGGTGAATGTATTGTGCTTTTCAAACACTACAGCTGCGTATAGGCCCAGAAGAGTTGTCTCGAGTGACCACGTGTGTCTGTAACTTTGCCACCGCGCCGTTTGGCGCCAAGGTCCCTTGAGTGAGCTGTCCATCACAGTGGGGGAAAGGGCGGGAAGATGTTGCATAGCCTAGTGTGTGGGGCGGGGCCAAACGGGCGGGGCTTCTGTACAGTTCACATGCCTCTTGTTTATAAAGGGTCAGAGACCATCAGAGCATCAGATGAGGAGAAATCAGCCTCCTGGTCACTGGAAGTACAGGAGGATTGCGCTCGAGAAACTCGTGGATGCCTAGACCTCCATCACGGATTACAGCTAATTGTAGACTGTAGCCTCGACCTTGCTCACTAGGTTCTTGGGCTGATTATAATGTTTTACTGAAGTTTAGCTTCAACCGGGGCACGTGCTGTTTCTTTTGTATCTGTAAGTGCTTCCTGTTGAGGTTTAATTTTTGAAACAGGAGCATCGTGCCAAAATGAATCCTGCCTGCATATTTATCCACGAAGATGCCACCATGTTGTGCCATACCTCTACTCAACTGGAGTACTTTCTACTGGGTAGTCAGTAAGTGCTACCTCGTTGGGTAAATGTATGGTGCTTTTCCTACACTACAGCTGCGTAAAGGCCCAGAAGAGAAGTCTTCAGTGATCACCTGTGTCTGTGACTTTGCCACTGCGCTGATAGGCGCCTAGGTACCTCGAGTGAGCTGTCCATCACAGTGGGGGAAAGGGCGGGATAGGTTGCATAGCCTAGTCAGTGACTTTGCCACTGCGCTGATCGGCGCCGAGGTACCTCGAGTGAGCTGTCCATCACAGTGGGGAAAAGGGCGGGATAGGTTGCATAGCCTAGTCTGTGTGGGGAGGGGTTAAACTGGCGAGGCTTCTGTGCGAGTTCACATGCCTCTTGTTTATGAAGGGTCAGAGACCGATCAGCGCAGTAAATGATAAGAAAGCAGTCGGTGGTACCTCTTTGGGTGAATGTATTGTGCTTTTCCAGCACTGCAGCTGCGTGAAGTCCCAGAAGAGTTGTCTTCAGTGATCACCTGTGTCTGTGACTTTGCCACTGCGCCGATATGCGCCGAGGTACCTCGAGGGAGCTGTCCATCAAAGTGGGGTACAGGACGGAATAGCTTGCATAGCCTAGTGTGTGTGGGGAGGGGCCAAACTGGCGAGGCTTCTGTGCGTGTGCACTTGCCTCTTGTTTATGAAGGGTCAGAGACCGATTAGCGCAGCAAATGAGGAGAAAGCAGTCGGTGGTACCTCTTTGGGTGAATGTATTGTGCTTTTCCAGCACTGCAGCTGCGTAAAGGCCCAGAAGAGTTGTCTCGAGTGACCACGTGTGTCTGTAACTTTGCCACCGCGCCGTTTGGCGCCAAGGTCCCTCGAGTGAGCTGTCCATCACAGTGGTGGGAAGGGCGGGATAGGTTGCATAGCCTAGTGTGTGTGGGGAGGGGTTAAACTGGCGAGGCTTCTGTGCGAGTTCACATGCCTCTTGTTTATGAAGGGTCAGAGACAGATCAGCGCAGTAAATGATAAGAAAGCAGTAGGTGGTACCTCTTTGGGTGAATGTATTGTGCTTTTCAAACACTACAGCTGCGTATAGGCCCAGCAGAGTTGTCTCGAGTGACCACGTGTGTCTGTAACTTTGCCACCGCGCCGTTTGGCGCCAAGGTCCCTTGAGTGAGCTGTCCATCACAGTGGGGGAAAGGGCGGGAAGATGTTGCATAGCCTAGTGTGTGGGGCGGGGCCAAACGGGCGGGGCTTCTGTACAGTTCACATGCCTCTTGTTTATAAAGGGTCAAAGACCATCAGAGCATCAGATGAGGAGAAATCAGCCTCCTGGTCACTGGAAGTACAGGAGGATTGCGCTCGAGAAACTCGTGGATGCCTAGACCTCCATCACGGATTACAGCTAATTGTAGACTGTAGCCTCGACCTTGCTCACTAGGTTCTTGGGCTGATTATAATGTTTTACTGAAGTTTATCTTCAACCGGGGCACGTGCTGTTTCTTTTGTATCTGTAAGTGCTTCCTGTTGAGGTTTAATTTTTGAAACAGGAGCATCGTGCCAAAATGAATCCTGCCTGCATATTTATCCACGAAGATGCCACCATGTTGTGCCATACCTCTACTCAACTGGAGTACTTTCTACTGGGTAGTCAGTAAGTGCTACCTCGTTGGGTAAATGTATGGTGCTTTTCCTACACTACAGCTGCGTAAAGGCCCAGAAGAGAAGTCTTCAGTGATCACCTGTGTCTGTGACTTTGCCACTGCGCTGATAGGCGCCTAGGTACCTCGAGTGAGCTGTCCATCACAGTGGGGGAAAGGGCGTGATAGGTTGCATAGCCTAGTCTGTGTGGGGAGGGGTTGAACTGGCGAGGCTTCTGTGCGAGTTCACATGCCTCTTGTTTATGAAGGGTCAGAGACCGATCAGCTCAGTAAATGATAAGAAAGCAGTCGGTGGTACCTCTTTGGGTGAATGTATTGTGCTTTTCCAGCACTGCAGCTGCGTAAAGGCCCAGAAGAGAAGTCTTCAGTGATCACCTGTGTCTGTGACTTTGCCACTGCGCTGATAGGCGCCTGGGTACCTCGAGTGAGCTGTCCATCACAGTGGGGGAAAGGGCAGAATAGGTTGCATAGCCTAGTCAGTGACTTTGCCACTGCGCTGATAGGCGCCGAGGTACCCCGAGTGAGCTGTCCATCACAGTGGGGGAAAGGGCGGGATAGGTTGCATAGCCTAGTCTGTGTGGGGAGGGGTTAAACTGGCGAGGCTTCTGTGCGAGTTCACATGCCTCTTGTTTATGAAGGGTCAGAGACCGATCAGCTCAGTAAATGATAAGAAAGCAGTCGGTAGTACCTCTTTGGGTGAATGTATTGTGCTTTTCCAGCACTGCAGCTGCGTAAAGGCCAGAAGAGTTGTATTCAGGGATCACCTGTGTCTGTAACGTTGCCACTGCGCCGATAGGCGCCGAGGTACCTCGAGTGAGCTGTCCATCACAGTGGGGGAAAGGGCGGGATAGGTTGCATAGCCTAGTGTGTGTGGGGAGGGGCCAAATTGGCGAGGCTTCTGTGTGTGTGCACTTGCCTCTTGTTTATGAAGGGTCAGAGACCGATTAGCGCAGCAAATGAGGAGAAAGCAGTCGGTGGTACCTCTTTGGGTGAATGTATTGTGCTTTTCAAACACTACAGCTGCGTATAGGCCCAGAAGAGTTGTCTCGAGTGACCACGTGTGTCTGTACCTTTGCCACCGCGCCGTTTGGCGCCAAGGTCCCTTGAGTGAGCTGTCCATCACAGTGGGGGAAAGGGCGGGAAGATATTGCATAGCCTAGTGTGTGGGGCGGGGCCAAACGGGCGGGGCTTCTGTGCAGTTCACATGCCTCTTGTTTTTAAAGGGTCAGAGACCATCAGAGCATCAGATGAGGAGAAATCAGCCTCCTGGTCACTGGAAGTACAGGAGGATTGCGCTCGAGAAACTCGTGGATGCCTAGACTTCCATCATGGATTACAGCTAATTGTAGACTGTAGCCTCGACCTTGCTCACTAGGTTCTTGGGCTGATTATAATGCGTTACTGAAGTTTAGCTTCATCCGGGGCACGTGCTGTTTCTTTTGTATCTGTAAGTGCTTCCTGTTGAGGTTTAATTTTTGAAACAGGAGCATCGTGCCAAAATGAATCCTGCCTGCATATTTATCCACGAAGATGCCACCATGTTGTGCCATACCTCTACTCAACTGGAGTACTTTCTACTGGGTAGTCAGTAAGTGCTACCTCGTTGGGTAAATGTATGGTGCTTTTCCTACACTACAGCTGCGTAAAGGCCCAGAAGAGAAGTCTTCAGTGATCACCTGTGTCTGTGACTTTGCCACTGCGCTGATAGGCGCCTAGGTACCTCGAGTGAGCTGTCCATCACAGTGGGGGAAAGGGCGGGATAGGTTGCATAGCCTAGTCTGTGTGGGGAGGGGTTAAACTGGCGAGGCTTCTGTGCGAGTTCACATGCCTCTTGTTTATGAAGGGTCAGAGACCGATCAGCTCAGTAAATGATAAGAAAGCAGTCGGTGGTACCTCTTTGGGTGAATGTATTGTGCTTTTCCAGCACTGCAGCTGCGTAAAGGCCCAGAAGAGAAGTCTTCAGTGATCACCTGTGTCTGTGACTTTGCCACTGCGCTGATAGGCGCCTGGGTACCTCGAGTGAGCTGTCCATCACAGTGGGGGAAAGGGCAGAATAGGTTGCATAGCCTAGTCAGTGACTTTGCCACTGCGCTGATAGGCGCCGAGGTACCCCGAGTGAGCTGTCCATCACAGTGGGGGAAAGGGCGGGATAGGTTGCATAGCCTAGTCTGTGTGGGGAGGGGTTAAACTGGCGAGGCTTCTGTGCGAGTTCACATGCCTCTTGTTTATGAAGGGTCAGAGACCGATCAGCTCAGTAAATGATAAGAAAGCAGTCGGTGGTACCTCTTTGGGTGAATGTATTGTGCTTTTCCAGCACTGCAGCTGCGTAAAGGCCAGAAGAGTTGTATTCAGGGATCACCTGTGTCTGTAACGTTGCCACTGCGCCGATAGGCGCCGAGGTACCTCGAGTGAGCTGTCCATCACAGTGGGGGAAAGGGCGGGATAGGTTGCATAGCCTAGTGTGTGGGGAGGGGCCAAATTGGCGAGGCTTCTGTGTGTGTGCACTTGCCTCTTGTTTATGAAGGGTCAGAGACCGATTAGCGCAGCAAATGAGGAGAAAGCAGTCGGTGGTACCTCTTTGGGTGAATGTATTGTGCTTTTCAAACACTACAGCTGCGTATAGGCCCAGAAGAGTTGTCTCGAGTGACCACGTGTGTCTGTAACTTTGCCACCGCGCCGTTTGGCGCCAAGGTCCCTTGAGTGAGCTGTCCATCACAGTGGGGGAAAGGGCGGGAAGATATTGCATAGCCTAGTGTGTGGGGCGGGGCCAAACGGGCGGGGCTTCTGTGCAGTTCACATGCCTCTTGTTTATAAAGGGTCAGAGACCATCAGAGCATCAGATGAGGAGAAATCAGCCTCCTGGTCACTGGAAGTACAGGAGGATTGCGCTCGAGAAACTCGTGGATGCCTAGACTTCCATCATGGATTACAGCTAATTGTAGACTGTAGCCTCGACCTTGCTCACTAGGTTCTTGGGCTGATTATAATGCGTTACTGAAGTTTAGCTTCATCCGGGGCACGTGCTGTTTCTTTTGTATCTGTAAGTGCTTCCTGTTGAGGTTTAATTTTTGAAACAGGAGCATCGTGCCAAAATGAATCCTGCCTGCATATTTATCCACGAAGATGCCACCATGTTGTGCCATACCTCTACTCAACTGGAGTACTTTCTACTGGGTAGTCAGTAAGTGCTACCTCGTTGGGTAAATGTATGGTGCTTTTCCTACACTACAGCTGCGTAAAGGCCCAGAAGAGAAGTCTTCAGTGATCACCTGTGTCTGTGACTTTGCCACTGCGCTGATAGGCGCCTAGGTACCTCGAGTGAGCTGTCCATCACAGTGGGGGAAAGGGCGGGATAGGTTGCATAGCCTAGTCAGTGACTTTGCCACTGCGCTGATCGGCGCCGAGGTACCTCGAGTGAGCTGTCCATCACAGTGGGGAAAAGGGCGGGATAGGTTGCATAGCCTAGTCTGTGTGGGGAGGGGTTAAACTGGCGAGGCTTCTGTGCGAGTTCACATGCCTCTTGTTTATGAAGGGTCAGAGACCGATCAGCGCAGTAAATGATAAGAAAGCAGTCGGTGGTACCTCTTTGGGTGAATGTATTGTGCTTTTCCAGCACTGCAGCTGCGTGAAGTCCCAGAAGAGTTGTCTTCAGTGATCACCTGTGTCTGTGACTTTGCCACTGCGCCGATATGCGCCGAGGTACCTCGAGGGAGCTGTCCATCAAAGTGGGGTACAGGACGGGATAGCTTGCATAGCCTAGTGTGTGTGGGGAGGGGCCAAACTGGCGAGGCTTCTGTGCGTGTGCACTTGCCTCTTGTTTATGAAGGGTCAGAGACCGATTAGCGCAGCAAATGAGGAGAAAGCAGTCGGTGGTACCTCTTTGGGTGAATGTATTGTGCTTTTCCAGCACTGCAGCTGCGTAAAGGCCCAGAAGAGTTGTCTCGAGTGACCACGTGTGTCTGTAACTTTGCCACCGCGCCGTTTGGCGCCAAGGTCCCTCGAGTGAGCTGTCCATCACAGTGGTGGAAAGGGCGGGATAGGTTGCATAGCCTAGTGTGTGTGGGGAGGGGTTAAACTGGCGAGGCTTCTGTGCGAGTTCACATGCCTCTTGTTTATGAAGGGTCAGAGACAGATCAGCGCAGTAAATGATAAGAAAGCAGTAGGTGGTACCTCTTTGGGTGAATGTATTGTGCTTTTCAAACACTACAGCTGCGTATAGGCCCAGAAGAGTTGTCTCGAGTGACCACGTGTGTCTGTAACTTTGCCACCGCGCCGTTTGGCGCCAAGGTCCCTTGAGTGAGCTGTCCATCACAGTGGGGGAAAGGGCGGGAAGATGTTGCATAGCCTAGTGTGTGGGGCGGGGCCAAACGGGCGGGGCTTCTGTACAGTTCACATGCCTCTTGTTTATAAAGGGTCAGAGACCATCAGAGCATCAGATGAGGAGAAATCAGCCTCCTGGTCACTGGAAGTACAGGAGGATTGCGCTCGAGAAACTCGTGGATGCCTAGACCTCCATCACGGATTACAGCTAATTGTAGACTGTAGCCTCGACCTTGCTCACTAGGTTCTTGGGCTGATTATAATGTTTTACTGAAGTTTAGCTTCAACCGGGGCACGTGCTGTTTCTTTTGTATCTGTAAGTGCTTCCTGTTGAGGTTTAATTTTTGAAACAGGAGCATCGTGCCAAAATGAATCCTGCCTGCATATTTATCCACGAAGATGCCACCATGTTGTGCCATACCTCTACTCAACTGGAGTACTTTCTACTGGGTAGTCAGTAAGTGCTACCTCGTTGGGTAAATGTATGGTGCTTTTCCTACACTACAGCTGCGTAAAGGCCCAGAAGAGAAGTCTTCAGTGATCACCTGTGTCTGTGACTTTGCCACTGCGCTGATAGGCGCCTAGGTACCTCGAGTGAGCTGTCCATCACAGTGGGGGAAAGGGCGGGATAGGTTGCATAGCCTAGTCTGTGTGGGGAGGGGTTAAACTGGCGAGGCTTCTGTGCGAGTTCACATGCCTCTTGTTTATGAAGGGTCAGAGACCGATCAGCTCAGTAAATGATAAGAAAGCAGTCGGTGGTACCTCTTTGGGTGAATGTATTGTGCTTTTCCAGCACTGCAGCTGCGTAAAGGCCCAGAAGAGAAGTCTTCAGTGATCACCTGTGTCTGTGACTTTGCCACTGCGCTGATAGGCGCCTGGGTACCTCGAGTGAGCTGTCCATCACAGTGGGGGAAAGGGCAGAATAGGTTGCATAGCCTAGTCAGTGACTTTGCCACTGCGCTGATAGGCGCCGAGGTACCCCGAGTGAGCTGTCCATCACAGTGGGGGAAAGGGCGGGATAGGTTGCATAGCCTAGTCTGTGTGGGGAGGGGTTAAACTGGCGAGGCTTCTGTGCGAGTTCACATGCCTCTTGTTTATGAAGGGTCAGAGACCGATCAGCGCAGTAAATGATAAGAAAGCAGTCGGTAGTACCTCTTTGGGTGAATGTATTGTGCTTTTCCAGCACTGCAGCTGCGTAAAAGCCAGAAGAGTTGTATTCAGGGATCACCTGTGTCTGTAACGTTGCCACTGCGCCGATAGGCGCCGAGGTACCTCGAGTGAGCTGTCCATCACAGTGGGGGAAAGGGCGGGATAGGTTGCATAGCCTAGTGTGTGTGGGGAGGGGCCAAATTGGCGAGGCTTCTGTGTGTGTGCACTTGCCTCTTGTTTATGAAGGGTCAGAGACCGATTAGCGCAGCAAATGAGGAGAAAGCAGTCGGTGGTACCTCTTTGGGTGAATGTATTGTGCTTTTCAAACACTACAGCTGCGTATAGGCCCAGAAGAGTTGTCTCGAGTGACCACGTGTGTCTGTAACTTTGCCATCGCGCCGTTTGGCGCCAAGGTCCCTTGAGTGAGCTGTCCATCACAGTGGCGGAAAGGGCGGGAAGATATTGCATAGCCTAGTGTGTGGGGCGGGGCCAAACGGGCGGGGCTTCTGTGCAGTTCACATGCCTCTTGTTTATAAAGGGTCAGAGACCATCAGAGCATCAGATGAGGAGAAAGCAGTCGGTGGTACCTCTTTGGGTGAATGTATTGTGCTTTTCAAACACTACAGCTGTGTATAGGCCCAGAAGAGTTGTCTCGAGTGACCACGTGTGTCTGTAACTTTGCCACCGCGCCGTTTGGCGCCAAGGTCCCTTGAGTGAGCTGTCCATCACAGTGGGGGAAAGGGCGGGAAGATATTGCATAGCCTAGTGTGTGGGGCGGGGCCAAACGGGCGGGGCTTCTGTGCAGTTCACATGCCTCTTGTTTATAAAGGGTCAGAGACCATCAGAGCCTCAGATGAGGAGAAATCAGCCTCCTGGTCACTGGAAGTACAGGAGGATTGCGCTCGAGAAACTCGTGGATGCCTAGACTTCCATCATGGATTACAGCTAATTGTAGACTGTAGCCTCGACCTTGCTCACTAGGTTCTTGGGCTGATTATAATGCGTTACTGAAGTTTAGCTTCATCCGGGGCACGTGCTGTTTCTTTTGTATCTGTAAGTGCTTCCTGTTGAGGTTTAATTTTTGAAACAGGAGCATCGTGCCAAAATGAATCCTGCCTGCATATTTATCCACGAAGATGCCACCATGTTGTGCCATACCTCTACTCAACTGGAGTACTTTCTACTGGGTAGTCAGTAAGTGCTACCTCGTTGGGTAAATGTATGGTGCTTTTCCTACACTACAGCTGCGTAAAGGCCCAGAAGAGAAGTCTTCAGTGATCACCTGTGTCTGTGACTTTGCCACTGCGCTGATAGGCGCCTAGGTACCTCGAGTGAGCTGTCCATCACAGTGGGGGAAAGGGCGGGATAGGTTGCATAGCCTAGTCAGTGACTTTGCCACTGCGCTGATCGGCGCCGAGGTACCTCGAGTGAGCTGTCCATCACAGTGGGGAAAAGGGCGGGATAGGTTGCATAGCCTAGTCTGTGTGGGGAGGGGTTAAACTGGCGATGCTTCTGTGCGAGTTCACTTGCCTCTTGTTTATGAAGGGTCAGAGACCGATCAGCGCAGTAAATGATAAGAAAGCAGTCGGTGGTACCTCTTTGGGTGAATGTATTGTGCTTTTCCAGCACTGCAGCTGCGTGAAGTCCCAGAAGAGTTGTCTTCAGTGATCACCTGTGTCTGTGACTTTGCCACTGCGCCGATATGCGCCGAGGTACCTCGAGGGAGCTGTCCATCAAAGTGGGGTACAGGACGGAATAGCTTGCATAGCCTAGTGTGTGTGGGGAGGGGCCAAACTGGCGAGGCTTCTGTGCGTGTGCACTTGCCTCTTGTTTATGAAGGGTCAGAGACCGATTAGCGCAGCAAATGAGGAGAAAGCAGTCGGTGGTACCTCTTTGGGTGAATGTATTGTGCTTTTCCAGCACTGCAGCTGCGTAAAGGCCCAGAAGAGTTGTCTCGAGTGACCACGTGTGTCTGTAACTTTGCCACCGCGCCGTTTGGCGCCAAGGTCCCTCGAGTGAGCTGTCCATCACAGTGGTGGGAAGGGCGGGATAGGTTGCATAGCCTAGTGTGTGTGGGGAGGGGTTAAACTGGCGAGGCTTCTGTGCGAGTTCACATGCCTCTTGTTTATGAAGGGTCAGAGACAGATCAGCGCAGTAAATGATAAGAAAGCAGTAGGTGGTACCTCTTTGGGTGAATGTATTGTGCTTTTCAAACACTACAGCTGTGTATAGGCCAGAAGAGTTGTATTCAGGGATCACCTGTGTCTGTAACGTTGCCACTGCGCCGATAGGCGCCGAGGTACCTCGAGTGAGCTGTCCATCACAGTGGGGGAAAGGGCGGGATAGGTTGCATAGCCTAGTGTGTGTGGGGAGGGGCCAAATTGGCGAGGCTTCTGTGTGTGTGCACTTGCCTCTTGTTTATGAAGGGTCAGAGACCGATTAGCGCAGCAAATGAGGAGAAAGCAGTCGGTGGTACCTCTTTGGGTGAATGTATTGTGCTTTTCAAACACTACAGCTGCGTATAGGCCCAGAAGAGTTGTCTCGAGTGACCACGTGTGTCTGTAACTTTGCCACCGCGCCGTTTGGCGCCAAGGTCCCTTGAGTGAGCTGTCCATCAGAGTGGGGGAAAGGGCGGGAAGATATTGCATAGCCTAGTGTGTGGGGCGGGGCCAAACGGGCGGGGCTTCTGTGCAGTTCACATGCCTCTTGTTTATAAAGGGTCAGAGACCATCAGAGCATCAGATGAGGAGAAATCAGCCTCCTGGTCACTGGAAGTACAGGAGGATTGCGCTCGAGAAACTCGTGGATGCCTAGACTTCCATCATGGATTACAGCTAATTGTAGACTGTAGCCTCGACCTTGCTCACTAGGTTCTTGGGCTGATTATAATGCGTTACTGAAGTTTAGCTTCATCCGGGGCACGTGCTGTTTCTTTTGTATCTGTAAGTGCTTCCTGTTGAGGTTTAATTTTTGAAACAGGAGCATCGTGCCAAAATGAATCCTGCCTGCATATTTATCCACGAAGATGCCACCATGTTGTGCCATACCTCTACTCAACTGGAGTACTTTCTACTGGGTAGTCAGTAAGTACTACCTCGTTGGGTAAATGTATGGTGCTTTTCCTACACTACAGCTGCGTAAAGGCCCAGAAGAGAAGTCTTCAGTGATCACCTGTGTCTGTGACTTTGCCACTGCGCTGATAGGCGCCTAGGTACCTCGAGTGAGCTGTCCATCACAGTGGGGGAAAGGGCGGGATAGGTTGCATAGCCTAGTCAGTGACTTTGCCACTGCGCTGATCGGCGCCGAGGTACCTCGAGTGAGCTGTCCATCACAGTGGGGAAAAGGGCGGGATAGGTTGCATAGCCTAGTCTGTGTGGGGAGGGGTTAAACTGGCGATGCTTCTGTGCGAGTTCACTTGCCTCTTGTTTATGAAGGGTCAGAGACCGATCAGCGCAGTAAATGATAAGAAAGCAGTCGGTGGTACCTCTTTGGGTGAATGTATTGTGCTTTTCCAGCACTGCAGCTGCGTGAAGTCCCAGAAGAGTTGTCTTCAGTGATCACCTGTGTCTGTGACTTTGCCACTGCGCCGATATGCGCCGAGGTACCTCGAGGGAGCTGTCCATCAAAGTGGGGTACAGGACGGAATAGCTTGCATAGCCTAGTGTGTGTGGGGAGGGGCCAAACTGGCGAGGCTTCTGTGCGTGTGCACTTGCCTCTTGTTTATGAAGGGTCAGAGACCGATTAGCGCAGCAAATGAGGAGAAAGCAGTCGGTGGTACCTCTTTGGGTGAATGTATTGTGCTTTTCCAGCACTGCAGCTGCGTAAAGGCCCAGAAGAGTTGTCTCGAGTGACCACGTGTGTCTGTAACTTTGCCACCGCGCCGTTTGGCGCCAAGGTCCCTCGAGTGAGCTGTCCATCACAGTGGTGGGAAGGGCGGGATAGGTTGCATAGCCTAGTGTGTGTGGGGAGGGGTTAAACTGGCGAGGCTTCTGTGCGAGTTCACATGCCTCTTGTTTATGAAGGGTCAGAGACAGATCAGCGCAGTAAATGATAAGAAAGCAGTAGGTGGTACCTCTTTGGGTGAATGTATTGTGCTTTTCAAACACTACAGCTGCGTATAGGCCCAGCAGAGTTGTCTCGAGTGACCACGTGTGTCTGTAACTTTGCCACCGCGCCGTTTGGCGCCAAGGTCCCTTGAGTGAGCTGTCCATCACAGTGGGGGAAAGGGCGGGAAGATGTTGCATAGCCTAGTGTGTGGGGCGGGGCCAAACGGGCGGGGCTTCTGTACAGTTCACATGCCTCTTGTTTATAAAGGGTCAGAGACCATCAGAGCATCAGATGAGGAGAAATCAGCCTCCTGGTCACTGGAAGTACAGGAGGATTGCGCTCGAGAAACTCGTGGATGCCTAGACCTCCATCACGGATTACAGCTAATTGTAGACTGTAGCCTCGACCTTGCTCACTAGGTTCTTGGGCTGATTATAATGTTTTACTGAAGTTTATCTTCAACCGGGGCACGTGCTGTTTCTTTTGTATCTGTAAGTGCTTCCTGTTGAGGTTTAATTTTTGAAACAGGAGCATCGTGCCAAAATGAATCCTGCCTGCATATTTATCCACGAAGATGCCACCATGTTGTGCCATACCTCTACTCAACTGGAGTACTTTCTACTGGGTAGTCAGTAAGTGCTACCTCGTTGGGTAAATGTATGGTGCTTTTCCTACACTACAGCTGCGTAAAGGCCCAGAAGAGAAGTCTTCAGTGATCACCTGTGTCTGTGACTTTGCCACTGCGCTGATAGGCGCCTAGGTACCTCGAGTGAGCTGTCCATCACAGTGGGGGAAAGGGCGTGATAGGTTGCATAGCCTAGTCTGTGTGGGGAGGGGTTAAACTGGCGAGGCTTCTGTGCGAGTTCACATGCCTCTTGTTTATGAATGGTCAGAGACCGATCAGCTCAGTAAATGATAAGAAAGCAGTCGGTGGTACCTCTTTGGGTGAATGTATTGTGCTTTTCCAGCACTGCAGCTGCGTAAAGGCCCAGAAGAGAAGTCTTCAGTGATCACCTGTGTCTGTGACTTTGCCACTGCGCTGATAGGCGCCTGGGTACCTCGAGTGAGCTGTCCATCACAGTGGGGGAAAGGGCAGAATAGGTTGCATAGCCTAGTCAGTGACTTTGCCACTGCGCTGATAGGCGCCGAGGTACCCCGAGTGAGCTGTCCATCACAGTGGGGGAAAGGGCGGGATAGGTTGCATAGCCTAGTCTGTGTGGGGAGGGGTTAAACTGGCGAGGCTTCTGTGCGAGTTCACATGCCTCTTGTTTATGAAGGGTCAGAGACCGATCAGCTCAGTAAATGATAAGAAAGCAGTCGGTAGTACCTCTTTGGGTGAATGTATTGTGCTTTTCCAGCACTGCAGCTGCGTAAAGGCCAGAAGAGTTGTATTCAGGGATCACCTGTGTCTGTAACGTTGCCACTGCGCCGATAGGCGCCGAGGTACCTCGAGTGAGCTGTCCATCACAGTGGGGGAAAGGGCGGGATAGGTTGCATAGCCTAGTGTGTGTGGGGAGGGGCCAAATTGGCGAGGCTTCTGTGTGTGTGCACTTGCCTCTTGTTTATGAAGGGTCAGAGACCGATTAGCGCAGCAAATGAGGAGAAAGCAGTCGGTGGTACCTCTTTGGGTGAATGTATTGTGCTTTTCAAACACTACAGCTGCGTATAGGCCCAGAAGAGTTGTCTCGAGTGACCACGTGTGTCTGTAACTTTGCCACCGCGCCGTTTGGCGCCAAGGTCCCTTGAGTGAGCTGTCCATCAGAGTGGGGGAAAGGGCGGGAAGATATTGCATAGCCTAGTGTGTGGGGCGGGGCCAAACGGGCGGGGCTTCTGTGCAGTTCACATGCCTCTTGTTTATAAAGGGTCAGAGACCATCAGAGCATCAGATGAGGAGAAATCAGCCTCCTGGTCACTGGAAGTACAGGAGGATTGCGCTCGAGAAACTCGTGGATGCCTAGACTTCCATCATGGATTACAGCTAATTGTAGACTGTAGCCTCGACCTTGCTCACTAGGTTCTTGGGCTGATTATAATGCGTTACTGAAGTTTAGCTTCATCCGGGGCACGTGCTGTTTCTTTTGTATCTGTAAGTGCTTCCTGTTGAGGTTTAATTTTTGAAACAGGAGCATCGTGCCAAAATGAATCCTGCCTGCATATTTATCCACGAAGATGCCACCATGTTGTGCCATACCTCTACTCAACTGGAGTACTTTCTACTGGGTAGTCAGTAAGTGCTACCTCGTTGGGTAAATGTATGGTGCTTTTCCTACACTACAGCTGCGTAAAGGCCCAGAAGAGAAGTCTTCAGTGATCACCTGTGTCTGTGACTTTGCCACTGCGCTGATAGGCGCCTAGGTACCTCGAGTGAGCTGTCCATCACAGTGGGGGAAAGGGCGGGATAGGTTGCATAGCCTAGTCAGTGACTTTGCCACTGCGCTGATCGGCGCCGAGGTACCTCGAGTGAGCTGTCCATCACAGTGGGGAAAAGGGCGGGATAGGTTGCATAGCCTAGTCTGTGTGGGGAGGGGTTAAACTGGCGAGGCTTCTGTGCGAGTTCACATGCCTCTTGTTTATGAAGGGTCAGAGACCGATCAGCGCAGTAAATGATAAGAAAGCAGTCGGTGGTACCTCTTTGGGTGAATGTATTGTGCTTTTCCAGCACTGCAGCTGCGTGAAGTCCCAGAAGAGTTGTCTTCAGTGATCACCTGTGTCTGTGACTTTGCCACTGCGCCGATATGCGCCGAGGTACCTCGAGGGAGCTGTCCATCAAAGTGGGGTACAGGACGGGATAGCTTGCATAGCCTAGTGTGTGTGGGGAGGGGCCAAACTGGCGAGGCTTCTGTGCGTGTGCACTTGCCTCTTGTTTATGAAGGGTCAGAGACCGATTAGCGCAGCAAATGAGGAGAAAGCAGTCGGTGGTACCTCTTTGGGTGAATGTATTGTGCTTTTCCAGCACTGCAGCTGCGTAAAGGCCCAGAAGAGTTGTCTCGAGTGACCACGTTTGTCTGTAACTTTGCCACCGCGCCGTTTGGCACCAAGGTCCCTCGAGTGAGCTGTCCATCACAGTGGTGGAAAGGGCGGGATAGGTTGCATAGCCTAGTGTGTGTGGGGAGGGGTTAAACTGGCGAGGCTTCTGTGCGAGTTCACATGCCTCTTGTTTATGAAGGGTCAGAGACAGATCAGCGCAGTAAATGATAAGAAAGCAGTAGGTGGTACCTCTTTGGGTGAATGTATTGTGCTTTTCAAACACTACAGCTGCGTATAGGCCCAGCAGAGTTGTCTCGAGTGACCACGTGTGTCTGTAACTTTGCCACCGCGCCGTTTGGCGCCAAGGTCCCTTGAGTGAGCTGTCCATCACAGTGGGGGAAAGGGCGGGAAGATGTTGCATAGCCTAGTGTGTGGGGCGGGGCCAAACGGGCGGGGCTTCTGTACAGTTCACATGCCTCTTGTTTATAAAGGGTCAGAGACCATCAGAGCATCAGATGAGGAGAAATCAGCCTCCTGGTCACTGGAAGTACAGGAGGATTGCGCTCGAGAAACTCGTGGATGCCTAGACTTCCATCATGGATTACAGCTAATTGTAGACTGTAGCCTCGACCTTGCTCACTAGGTTCTTGGGCTGATTATAATGCGTTACTGAAGTTTAGCTTCATCCGGGGCACGTGCTGTTTCTTTTGTATCTGTAAGTGCTTCCTGTTGAGGTTTAATTTTTGAAACAGGAGCATCGTGCCAAAATGAATCCTGCCTGCATATTTATCCACGAAGATGCCACCATGTTGTGCCATACCTCTACTCAACTGGAGTACTTTCTACTGGGTAGTCAGTAAGTGCTACCTCGTTGGGTAAATGTATGGTGCTTTTCCTACACTACAGCTGCGTAAAGGCCCAGAAGAGAAGTCTTCAGTGATCACCTGTGTCTGTGACTTTGCCACTGCGCTGATAGGCGCCTAGGTACCTCGAGTGAGCTGTCCATCACAGTGGGGGAAAGGGCGGGATAGGTTGCATAGCCTAGTCTGTGTGGGGAGGGGTTAAACTGGCGAGGCTTCTGTGCGAGTTCACATGCCTCTTGTTTATGAAGGGTCAGAGACCGATCAGCTCAGTAAATGATAAGAAAGCAGTCGGTGGTACCTCTTTGGGTGAATGTATTGTGCTTTTCCAGCACTGCAGCTGCGTAAAGGCCCAGAAGAGAAGTCTTCAGTGATCACCTGTGTCTGTGACTTTGCCACTGCGCTGATAGGCGCCTGGGTACCTCGAGTGAGCTGTCCATCACAGTGGGGGAAAGGGCAGAATAGGTTGCATAGCCTAGTCAGTGACTTTGCCACTGCGCTGATAGGCGCCGAGGTACCCCGAGTGAGCTGTATTGTGCTTTTCAAACACTACAGCTGCGTATAGGCCCAGAAGAGTTGTCTCGAGTGACCACGTGTGTCTGTAACTTTGCCATCGCGCCGTTTGGCGCCAAGGTCCCTTGAGTGAGCTGTCCATCACAGTGGCGGAAAGGGCGGGAAGATATTGCATAGCCTAGTGTGTGGGGCGGGGCCAAACGGGCGGGGCTTCTGTGCAGTTCACATGCCTCTTGTTTATAAAGGGTCAGAGACCATCAGAGCATCAGATGAGGAGAAAGCAGTCGGTGGTACCTCTTTGGGTGAATGTATTGTGCTTTTCAAACACTACAGCTGCGTATAGGCCCAGAAGAGTTGTCTCGAGTGACCACGTGTGTCTGTAACTTTGCCACCGCGCCGTTTGGCGCCAAGGTCCCTTGAGTGAGCTGTCCATCACAGTGGGGGAAAGGGCGGGAAGATATTGCATAGCCTAGTGTGTGGGGCGGGGCCAAACGGGCGGGGCTTCTGTGCAGTTCACATGCCTCTTGTTTATAAAGGGTCAGAGACCATCAGAGCATCAGATGAGGAGAAATCAGCCTCCTGGTCACTGGAAGTACAGGAGGATTGCGCTCGAGAAACTCGTGGATGCCTAGACCTCCATCACGGATTACAGCTAATTGTAGACTGTAGCCTCGACCTTGCTCACTAGGTTCTTGGGCTGATTATAATGTTTTACTGAAGTTTATCTTCAACCGGGGCACGTGCTGTTTCTTTTGTATCTGTAAGTGCTTCCTGTTGAGGTTTAATTTTTGAAACAGGAGCATCGTGCCAAAATGAATCCTGCCTGCATATTTATCCACGAAGATGCCACCATGTTGTGCCATACCTCTACTCAACTGGAGTACTTTCTACTGGGTAGTCAGTAAGTGCTACCTCGTTGGGTAAATGTATGGTGCTTTTCCTACACTACAGCTGCGTAAAGGCCCAGAAGAGAAGTCTTCAGTGATCACCTGTGTCTGTGACTTTGCCACTGCGCTGATAGGCGCCTAGGTACCTCGAGTGAGCTGTCCATCACAGTGGGGGAAAGGGCGTGATAGGTTGCATAGCCTAGTCTGTGTGGGGAGGGGTTAAACTGGCGAGGCTTCTGTTCGAGTTCACATGCCTCTTGTTTATGAAGGGTCAGAGACCGATCAGCTCAGTAAATGATAAGAAAGCAGTCGGTGGTACCTCTTTGGGTGAATGTATTGTGCTTTTCCAGCACTGCAGCTGCGTAAAGGCCCAGAAGAGAAGTCTTCAGTGATCACCTGTGTCTGTGACTTTGCCACTGCGCTGATAGGCGCCTGGGTACCTCGAGTGAGCTGTCCATCACAGTGGGGGAAAGGGCAGAATAGGTTGCATAGCCTAGTCAGTGACTTTGCCACTGCGCTGATAGGCGCCGAGGTACCCCGAGTGAGCTGTCCATCACAGTGGGGGAAAGGGCGGGATAGGTTGCATAGCCTAGTCTGTGTGGGGAGGGGTTAAACTGGCGAGGCTTCTGTGCGAGTTCACATGCCTCTTGTTTATGAAGGGTCAGAGACCGATCAGCTCAGTAAATGATAAGAAAGCAGTCGGTAGTACCTCTTTGGGTGAATGTATTGTGCTTTTCCAGCACTGCAGCTGCGTAAAGGCCAGAAGAGTTGTATTCAGGGATCACCTGTGTCTGTAACGTTGCCACTGCGCCGATAGGCGCCGAGGTACCTCGAGTGAGCTGTCCATCACAGTGGGGGAAAGGGCGGGATAGGTTGCATAGCCTAGTGTGTGTGGGGAGGGGCCAAATTGGCGAGGCTTCTGTGTGTGTGCACTTGCCTCTTGTTTATGAAGGGTCAGAGACCGATTAGCGCAGCAAATGAGGAGAAAGCAGTCGGTGGTACCTCTTTGGGTGAATGTATTGTGCTTTTCAAACACTACAGCTGCGTATAGGCCCAGAAGAGTTGTCTCGAGTGACCACGTGTGTCTGTAACTTTGCCACCGCGCCGTTTGGCGCCAAGGTCCCTTGAGTGAGCTGTCCATCAGAGTGGGGGAAAGGGCGGGAAGATATTGCATAGCCTAGTGTGTGGGGCGGGGCCAAACGGGCGGGGCTTCTGTGCAGTTCACATGCCTCTTGTTTATAAAGGGTCAGAGACCATCAGAGCATCAGATGAGGAGAAATCAGCCTCCTGGTCACTGGAAGTACAGGAGGATTGCGCTCGAGAAACTCGTGGATGCCTAGACTTCCATCATGGATTACAGCTAATTGTAGACTGTAGCCTCGACCTTGCTCACTAGGTTCTTGGGCTGATTATAATGCGTTACTGAAGTTTAGCTTCATCCGGGGCACGTGCTGTTTCTTTTGTATCTGTAAGTGCTTCCTGTTGAGGTTTAATTTTTGAAACAGGAGCATCGTGCCAAAATGAATCCTGCCTGCATATTTATCCACGAAGATGCCACCATGTTGTGCCATACCTCTACTCAACTGGAGTACTTTCTACTGGGTAGTCAGTAAGTACTACCTCGTTGGGTAAATGTATGGTGCTTTTCCTACACTACAGCTGCGTAAAGGCCCAGAAGAGAAGTCTTCAGTGATCACCTGTGTCTGTGACTTTGCCACTGCGCTGATAGGCGCCTAGGTACCTCGAGTGAGCTGTCCATCACAGTGGGGGAAAGGGCGGGATAGGTTGCATAGCCTAGTCAGTGACTTTGCCACTGCGCTGATCGGCGCCGAGGTACCTCGAGTGAGCTGTCCATCACAGTGGGGAAAAGGGCGGGATAGGTTGCATAGCCTAGTCTGTGTGGGGAGGGGTTAAACTGGCGATGCTTCTGTGCGAGTTCACTTGCCTCTTGTTTATGAAGGGTCAGAGACCGATCAGCGCAGTAAATGATAAGAAAGCAGTCGGTGGTACCTCTTTGGGTGAATGTATTGTGCTTTTCCAGCACTGCAGCTGCGTGAAGTCCCAGAAGAGTTGTCTTCAGTGATCACCTGTGTCTGTGACTTTGCCACTGCGCCGATATGCGCCGAGGTACCTCGAGGGAGCTGTCCATCAAAGTGGGGTACAGGACGGAATAGCTTGCATAGCCTAGTGTGTGTGGGGAGGGGCCAAACTGGCGAGGCTTCTGTGCGTGTGCACTTGCCTCTTGTTTATGAAGGGTCAGAGACCGATTAGCGCAGCAAATGAGGAGAAAGCAGTCGGTGGTACCTCTTTGGGTGAATGTATTGTGCTTTTCCAGCACTGCAGCTGCGTAAAGGCCCAGAAGAGTTGTCTCGAGTGACCACGTGTGTCTGTAACTTTGCCACCGCGCCGTTTGGCGCCAAGGTCCCTCGAGTGAGCTGTCCATCACAGTGGTGGGAAGGGCGGGATAGGTTGCATAGCCTAGTGTGTGTGGGGAGGGGTTAAACTGGCGAGGCTTCTGTGCGAGTTCACATGCCTCTTGTTTATGAAGGGTCAGAGACAGATCAGCGCAGTAAATGATAAGAAAGCAGTAGGTGGTACCTCTTTGGGTGAATGTATTGTGCTTTTCAAACACTACAGCTGCGTATAGGCCCAGCAGAGTTGTCTCGAGTGACCACGTGTGTCTGTAACTTTGCCACCGCGCCGTTTGGCGCCAAGGTCCCTTGAGTGAGCTGTCCATCACAGTGGGGGAAAGGGCGGGAAGATGTTGCATAGCCTAGTGTGTGGGGCGGGGCCAAACGGGCGGGGCTTCTGTACAGTTCACATGCCTCTTGTTTATAAAGGGTCAGAGACCATCAGAGCATCAGATGAGGAGAAATCAGCCTCCTGGTCACTGGAAGTACAGGAGGATTGCGCTCGAGAAACTCGTGGATGCCTAGACCTCCATCACGGATTACAGCTAATTGTAGACTGTAGCCTCGACCTTGCTCACTAGGTTCTTGGGCTGATTATAATGTTTTACTGAAGTTTATCTTCAACCGGGGCACGTGCTGTTTCTTTTGTATCTGTAAGTGCTTCCTGTTGAGGTTTAATTTTTGAAACAGGAGCATCGTGCCAAAATGAATCCTGCCTGCATATTTATCCACGAAGATGCCACCATGTTGTGCCATACCTCTACTCAACTGGAGTACTTTCTACTGGGTAGTCAGTAAGTGCTACCTCGTTGGGTAAATGTATGGTGCTTTTCCTACACTACAGCTGCGTAAAGGCCCAGAAGAGAAGTCTTCAGTGATCACCTGTGTCTGTGACTTTGCCACTGCGCTGATAGGCGCCTAGGTACCTCGAGTGAGCTGTCCATCACAGTGGGGGAAAGGGCGTGATAGGTTGCATAGCCTAGTCTGTGTGGGGAGGGGTTAAACTGGCGAGGCTTCTGTGCGAGTTCACATGCCTCTTGTTTATGAAGGGTCAGAGACCGATCAGCTCAGTAAATGATAAGAAAGCAGTCGGTGGTACCTCTTTGGGTGAATGTATTGTGCTTTTCCAGCACTGCAGCTGCGTAAAGGCCCAGAAGAGAAGTCTTCAGTGATCACCTGTGTCTGTGACTTTGCCACTGCGCTGATAGGCGCCTGGGTACCTCGAGTGAGCTGTCCATCACAGTGGGGGAAAGGGCAGAATAGGTTGCATAGCCTAGTCAGTGACTTTGCCACTGCGCTGATAGGCGCCGAGGTACCCCGAGTGAGCTGTCCATCACAGTGGGGGAAAGGGCGGGATAGGTTGCATAGCCTAGTCTGTGTGGGGAGGGGTTAAACTGGCGAGGCTTCTGTGCGAGTTCACATGCCTCTTGTTTATGAAGGGTCAGAGACCGATCAGCTCAGTAAATGATAAGAAAGCAGTCGGTAGTACCTCTTTGGGTGAATGTATTGTGCTTTTCCAGCACTGCAGCTGCGTAAAGGCCAGAAGAGTTGTATTCAGGGATCACCTGTGTCTGTAACGTTGCCACTGCGCCGATAGGCGCCGAGGTACCTCGAGTGAGCTGTCCATCACAGTGGGGGAAAGGGCGGGATAGGTTGCATAGCCTAGTGTGTGTGGGGAGGGGCCAAATTGGCGAGGCTTCTGTGTGTGTGCACTTGCCTCTTGTTTATGAAGGGTCAGAGACCGATTAGCGCAGCAAATGAGGAGAAAGCAGTCGGTGGTACCTCTTTGGGTGAATGTATTGTGCTTTTCAAACACTACAGCTGCGTATAGGCCCAGAAGAGTTGTCTCGAGTGACCACGTGTGTCTGTAACTTTGCCACCGCGCCGTTTGGCGCCAAGGTCCCTTGAGTGAGCTGTCCATCAGAGTGGGGGAAAGGGCGGGAAGATATTGCATAGCCTAGTGTGTGGGGCGGGGCCAAACGGGCGGGGCTTCTGTGCAGTTCACATGCCTCTTGTTTATAAAGGGTCAGAGACCATCAGAGCATCAGATGAGGAGAAATCAGCCTCCTGGTCACTGGAAGTACAGGAGGATTGCGCTCGAGAAACTCGTGGATGCCTAGACTTTGTACTACCACCTGCTTTATACTCTGCCAGGGTCCATGCGGATGACATTAAATCATCGTATCGCTGGGACAAGCTTAATATAGCCGATTTTAACCTGCGTCTAACTGAGTCTATTCCATCCTCCATCAATACTGACCAGAATCTGAATGTTTCCATCTCTGATTGGCTGACAGATGCAGTATCGACTCTTGTCCCTCAATCCAGGAGCAAACATAGATCCTTGCGCCCATCAGCACCCTGGTATTCAGAGGAGCTGAAAATCCAACGCTCCAAATGCAAAGCCCTGGAGAGGAAATGGAGGGCGTCCTATTCAGCTTCCTCTAAAGTGATCTACAAAGAAGAATTAAAACTTTATCATGCAAACTGCAAACGTGCTAAGGCCTCCTACACTCTTTCCACAATCACTTCAGTGCAAAACTGTCCCCGAACTCTTTTTGCCACAGTTAAAAAACTCACAGGAGCTGATACTGTCCCCGCACTGCCGGCTTTAGATGCCACACAATGTAATGCCATTGCAGACTTTTTTGTATCTAAGGTTGAGGGCATCCATCAATCTCTTGCTTCCCTTCCCTCTCCAACTGATTCCTCTCTACACGGTCCGTATTGTAATACCTCCACCTCCCCCACTGAGTTTATTTACAACTGGACACCATTTGACGACTCTTCTTTCCTATCCTGCTTAAAAAGCATCAGGTCTGGATCTCCGCGGGACCCAGTCCCCATGAAGATACTCAAACAACTTGACCTTGAACCACGAAGATTCCTAATGAGGCTATTAAACGTCTCGCTCACCGAATCTCGAGTGGAACAGGACTGGAAACATGCCATGGTCGTCCCCCTGCTTAAAAAATCTGGTGCTGACATCACAAATCTTGCCAACTTCAGGCCTATATCCCTGCTGCCAGCCTGTTCTAAAATCCTAGAACGCCATGTTAACACCCAGCTTAATGAGTTTGTTGAAAACATGGGATATCTCCATCCGTCCCAATCAGGCTTTCGCGCTAATTACTCCACCGAATCCGCACTCCTAGGGGTAACTGAGCGACTCCGACACGGTATCGATGGCGGTGAGACCTTTGCGCTGATTCTTCTTGACTTAAGCGCTGCTTTCGATACCGTGTCCCACTCCATCCTATTGGAGTCTCTCGGTTCCCTCGGTGTTGCTGGATCTGCGCTCGCCTGGGTGTCCTCATTTCTTAATGAGCGCACCTTTCAGGTTTTCTCAAACAAAGCTGAATCTGCGATTCATTCCTCTGCCTACGGCGTCCCCCAAGGGTCTATATTGAGCCCTCTGTTGTTCAATATTTACATCAGACCACTTGCTTCCATCGTAGAGGACGCCGGTCTGTCTATATACTCATACGCAGATGACACGCAGATTGTGTTCTCTTTGTCTAGCAGCAGGGCTCAGGACACCTCTGCCCTCAAAATCGGCCTCTCTCGCGTTGCAGCTTGGATGCAAATGCATCTGTTAAAGCTCAACGGAGACAAGACCGAGGTGATCATACTAGGCAAACAAAAAGATCTCTGGGGTCCACGACATTGGCCCAGTGACATGGGTCCTCTGCCTACCCCCGTGCCTGTTGCTCGCAACCTCGGTGTCCTAATCGACGACAAACTCTCGATGAGGCAGCAGGCAACTAAGGTCGCTGCGATCTGCTTTAACACCCTTCGCTGGTTGCAAAAGATCATATGGATGCTGCCTGAGTCCACTCGTAGAACTGTCGTACAGGCCCTTGTGATGTCCCATATCGACTATGGCAATGTGCTTTATCTAGGAGCAGATAAAGCTACAATCAATAAACTCCAGGTTGTACAGAACTCAGCCGCCCGCCTGCTGCGTAATGTCCCAAGGAGAATGTCCGCAATGCAGGCTCTACGTGACCTCCATTGGTTAAAAATCTCGGATCGAGTGGCCTTCAAAACTTTGTGCATCCTCTTCAAAATTCGCCAAGGCTCCGCTCCGGCCTACTTGCACAATCTTGCGCAGCCATATCAGCCTGGCCGCCTTTTGAGGTCATCCAACAGTGGCAATCTTGTGATTCCCAGAATCCGACTGGCAAAAATGGGAGGCCGTTCATTCGCATATCTGGGCCCCAAGATGTGGAATGCTCTCCCATTGGCGCTTAAAACAGAAACCAGTCTTCTGGCTTTCCGCAAAAAACTGAAGACCCTCCTGTTCTAGTTCCAGATTCCTCCGGTCTAGTGTCTCCCTCTTGCAATTACTTGTTTTCTGATTTCTCCTCCAGTCTATCCCTGGCGCCGGGAAACCCACTGCGGGTAGCTGCGCGCAATATAAGTTCAATAAAATAAAAAATAAAATAGACTTCCATCATGGATTACAGCTAATTGTAGACTGTAGCCTCGACCTTGCTCACTAGGTTCTTGGGCTGATTATAATGCGTTACTGAAGTTTAGCTTCATCCGGGGCACGTGCTGTTTCTTTTGTATCTGTAAGTGCTTCCTGTTGAGGTTTAATTTTTGAAACAGGAGCATCGTGCCAAAATGAATCCTGCCTGCATATTTATCCACGAAGATGCCACCATGTTGTGCCATACCTCTACTCAACTGGAGTACTTTCTACTGGGTAGTCAGTAAGTGCTACCTCGTTGGGTAAATGTATGGTGCTTTTCCTACACTACAGCTGCGTAAAGGCCCAGAAGAGAAGTCTTCAGTGATCACCTGTGTCTGTGACTTTGCCACTGCGCTGATAGGCGCCTAGGTACCTCGAGTGAGCTGTCCATCACAGTGGGGGAAAGGGCGGGATAGGTTGCATAGCCTAGTCAGTGACTTTGCCACTGCGCTGATCGGCGCCGAGGTACCTCGAGTGAGCTGTCCATCACAGTGGGGAAAAGGGCGGGATAGGTTGCATAGCCTAGTCTGTGTGGGGAGGGGTTAAACTGGCGATGCTTCTGTGCGAGTTCACTTGCCTCTTGTTTATGAAGGGTCAGAGACCGATCAGCGCAGTAAATGATAAGAAAGCAGTCGGTGGTACCTCTTTGGGTGAATGTATTGTGCTTTTCCAGCACTGCAGCTGCGTGAAGTCCCAGAAGAGTTGTCTTCAGTGATCACCTGTGTCTGTGACTTTGCCACTGCGCCGATATGCGCCGAGGTACCTCGAGGGAGCTGTCCATCAAAGTGGGGTACAGGACGGAATAGCTTGCATAGCCTAGTGTGTGTGGGGAGGGGCCAAACTGGCGAGGCTTCTGTGCGTGTGCACTTGCCTCTTGTTTATGAAGGGTCAGAGACCGATTAGCGCAGCAAATGAGGAGAAAGCAGTCGGTGGTACCTCTTTGGGTGAATGTATTGTGCTTTTCCAGCACTGCAGCTGCGTAAAGGCCCAGAAGAGTTGTCTCGAGTGACCACGTGTGTCTGTAACTTTGCCACCGCGCCGTTTGGCGCCAAGGTCCCTCGAGTGAGCTGTCCATCACAGTGGTGGGAAGGGCGGGATAGGTTGCATAGCCTAGTGTGTGTGGGGAGGGGTTAAACTGGCGAGGCTTCTGTGCGAGTTCACATGCCTCTTGTTTATGAAGGGTCAGAGACAGATCAGCGCAGTAAATGATAAGAAAGCAGTAGGTGGTACCTCTTTGGGTGAATGTATTGTGCTTTTCAAACACTACAGCTGTGTATAGGCCCAGCAGAGTTGTCTCGAGTGACCACGTGTGTCTGTAACTTTGCCACCGCGCCGTTTGGCGCCAAGGTCCCTTGAGTGAGCTGTCCATCACAGTGGGGGAAAGGGCGGGAAGATGTTGCATAGCCTAGTGTGTGGGGCGGGGCCAAACGGGCGGGGCTTCTGTACAGTTCACATGCCTCTTGTTTATAAAGGGTCAGAGACCATCAGAGCATCAGATGAGGAGAAATCAGCCTCCTGGTCACTGGAAGTACAGGAGGATTGCGCTCGAGAAACTCGTGGATGCCTAGACCTCCATCACGGATTACAGCTAATTGTAGACTGTAGCCTCGACCTTGCTCACTAGGTTCTTGGGCTGATTATAATGTTTTACTGAAGTTTATCTTCAACCGGGGCACGTGCTGTTTCTTTTGTATCTGTAAGTGCTTCCTGTTGAGGTTTAATTTTTGAAACAGGAGCATCGTGCCAAAATGAATCCTGCCTGCATATTTATCCACGAAGATGCCACCATGTTGTGCCATACCTCTACTCAACTGGAGTACTTTCTACTGGGTAGTCAGTAAGTGCTACCTCGTTGGGTAAATGTATGGTGCTTTTCCTACACTACAGCTGCGTAAAGGCCCAGAAGAGAAGTCTTCAGTGATCACCTGTGTCTGTGACTTTGCCACTGCGCTGATAGGCGCCTAGGTACCTCGAGTGAGCTGTCCATCACAGTGGGGGAAAGGGCGTGATAGGTTGCATAGCCTAGTCTGTGTGGGGAGGGGTTAAACTGGCGAGGCTTCTGTTCGAGTTCACATGCCTCTTGTTTATGAAGGGTCAGAGACCGATCAGCTCAGTAAATGATAAGAAAGCAGTCGGTGGTACCTCTTTGGGTGAATGTATTGTGCTTTTCCAGCACTGCAGCTGCGTAAAGGCCCAGAAGAGAAGTCTTCAGTGATCACCTGTGTCTGTGACTTTGCCACTGCGCTGATAGGCGCCTGGGTACCTCGAGTGAGCTGTCCATCACAGTGGGGGAAAGGGCAGAATAGGTTGCATAGCCTAGTCAGTGACTTTGCCACTGCGCTGATAGGCGCCGAGGTACCCCGAGTGAGCTGTCCATCACAGTGGGGGAAAGGGCGGGATAGGTTGCATAGCCTAGTCTGTGTGGGGAGGGGTTAAACTGGCGAGGCTTCTGTGCGAGTTCACATGCCTCTTGTTTATGAAGGGTCAGAGACCGATCAGCTCAGTAAATGATAAGAAAGCAGTCGGTAGTACCTCTTTGGGTGAATGTATTGTGCTTTTCCAGCACTGCAGCTGCGTAAAGGCCAGAAGAGTTGTATTCAGGGATCACCTGTGTCTGTAACGTTGCCACTGCGCCGATAGGCGCCGAGGTACCTCGAGTGAGCTGTCCATCACAGTGGGGGAAAGGGCGGGATAGGTTGCATAGCCTAGTGTGTGTGGGGAGGGGCCAAATTGGCGAGGCTTCTGTGTGTGTGCACTTGCCTCTTGTTTATGAAGGGTCAGAGACCGATTAGCGCAGCAAATGAGGAGAAAGCAGTCGGTGGTACCTCTTTGGGTGAATGTATTGTGCTTTTCAAACACTACAGCTGCGTATAGGCCCAGAAGAGTTGTCTCGAGTGACCACGTGTGTCTGTAACTTTGCCACCGCGCCGTTTGGCGCCAAGGTCCCTTGAGTGAGCTGTCCATCAGAGTGGGGGAAAGGGCGGGAAGATATTGCATAGCCTAGTGTGTGGGGCGGGGCCAAACGGGCGGGGCTTCTGTGCAGTTCACATGCCTCTTGTTTATAAAGGGTCAGAGACCATCAGAGCATCAGATGAGGAGAAATCAGCCTCCTGGTCACTGGAAGTACAGGAGGATTGCGCTCGAGAAACTCGTGGATGCCTAGACTTCCATCATGGATTACAGCTAATTGTAGACTGTAGCCTCGACCTTGCTCACTAGGTTCTTGGGCTGATTATAATGCGTTACTGAAGTTTAGCTTCATCCGGGGCACGTGCTGTTTCTTTTGTATCTGTAAGTGCTTCCTGTTGAGGTTTAATTTTTGAAACAGGAGCATCGTGCCAAAATGAATCCTGCCTGCATATTTATCCACGAAGATGCCACCATGTTGTGCCATACCTCTACTCAACTGGAGTACTTTCTACTGGGTAGTCAGTAAGTACTACCTCGTTGGGTAAATGTATGGTGCTTTTCCTACACTACAGCTGCGTAAAGGCCCAGAAGAGAAGTCTTCAGTGATCACCTGTGTCTGTGACTTTGCCACTGCGCTGATAGGCGCCTAGGTACCTCGAGTGAGCTGTCCATCACAGTGGGGGAAAGGGCGGGATAGGTTGCATAGCCTAGTCAGTGACTTTGCCACTGCGCTGATCGGCGCCGAGGTACCTCGAGTGAGCTGTCCATCACAGTGGGGAAAAGGGCGGGATAGGTTGCATAGCCTAGTCTGTGTGGGGAGGGGTTAAACTGGCGATGCTTCTGTGCGAGTTCACTTGCCTCTTGTTTATGAAGGGTCAGAGACCGATCAGCGCAGTAAATGATAAGAAAGCAGTCGGTGGTACCTCTTTGGGTGAATGTATTGTGCTTTTCCAGCACTGCAGCTGCGTGAAGTCCCAGAAGAGTTGTCTTCAGTGATCACCTGTGTCTGTGACTTTGCCACTGCGCCGATATGCGCCGAGGTACCTCGAGGGAGCTGTCCATCAAAGTGGGGTACAGGACGGAATAGCTTGCATAGCCTAGTGTGTGTGGGGAGGGGCCAAACTGGCGAGGCTTCTGTGCGTGTGCACTTGCCTCTTGTTTATGAAGGGTCAGAGACCGATTAGCGCAGCAAATGAGGAGAAAGCAGTCGGTGGTACCTCTTTGGGTGAATGTATTGTGCTTTTCCAGCACTGCAGCTGCGTAAAGGCCCAGAAGAGTTGTCTCGAGTGACCACGTGTGTCTGTAACTTTGCCACCGCGCCGTTTGGCGCCAAGGTCCCTCGAGTGAGCTGTCCATCACAGTGGTGGGAAGGGCGGGATAGGTTGCATAGCCTAGTGTGTGTGGGGAGGGGTTAAACTGGCGAGGCTTCTGTGCGAGTTCACATGCCTCTTGTTTATGAAGGGTCAGAGACAGATCAGCGCAGTAAATGATAAGAAAGCAGTAGGTGGTACCTCTTTGGGTGAATGTATTGTGCTTTTCAAACACTACAGCTGCGTATAGGCCCAGCAGAGTTGTCTCGAGTGACCACGTGTGTCTGTAACTTTGCCACCGCGCCGTTTGGCGCCAAGGTCCCTTGAGTGAGCTGTCCATCACAGTGGGGGAAAGGGCGGGAAGATGTTGCATAGCCTAGTGTGTGGGGCGGGGCCAAACGGGCGGGGCTTCTGTACAGTTCACATGCCTCTTGTTTATAAAGGGTCAGAGACCATCAGAGCATCAGATGAGGAGAAATCAGCCTCCTGGTCACTGGAAGTACAGGAGGATTGCGCTCGAGAAACTCGTGGATGCCTAGACCTCCATCACGGATTACAGCTAATTGTAGACTGTAGCCTCGACCTTGCTCACTAGGTTCTTGGGCTGATTATAATGTTTTACTGAAGTTTATCTTCAACCGGGGCACGTGCTGTTTCTTTTGTATCTGTAAGTGCTTCCTGTTGAGGTTTAATTTTTGAAACAGGAGCATCGTGCCAAAATGAATCCTGCCTGCATATTTATCCACGAAGATGCCACCATGTTGTGCCATACCTCTACTCAACTGGAGTACTTTCTACTGGGTAGTCAGTAAGTGCTACCTCGTTGGGTAAATGTATGGTGCTTTTCCTACACTACAGCTGCGTAAAGGCCCAGAAGAGAAGTCTTCAGTGATCACCTGTGTCTGTGACTTTGCCACTGCGCTGATAGGCGCCTAGGTACCTCGAGTGAGCTGTCCATCACAGTGGGGGAAAGGGCGTGATAGGTTGCATAGCCTAGTCTGTGTGGGGAGGGGTTAAACTGGCGAGGCTTCTGTGCGAGTTCACATGCCTCTTGTTTATGAAGGGTCAGAGACCGATCAGCTCAGTAAATGATAAGAAAGCAGTCGGTGGTACCTCTTTGGGTGAATGTATTGTGCTTTTCCAGCACTGCAGCTGCGTAAAGGCCCAGAAGAGAAGTCTTCAGTGATCACCTGTGTCTGTGACTTTGCCACTGCGCTGATAGGCGCCTGGGTACCTCGAGTGAGCTGTCCATCACAGTGGGGGAAAGGGCAGAATAGGTTGCATAGCCTAGTCAGTGACTTTGCCACTGCGCTGATAGGCGCCGAGGTACCCCGAGTGAGCTGTCCATCACAGTGGGGGAAAGGGCGGGATAGGTTGCATAGCCTAGTCTGTGTGGGGAGGGGTTAAACTGGCGAGGCTTCTGTGCGAGTTCACATGCCTCTTGTTTATGAAGGGTCAGAGACCGATCAGCTCAGTAAATGATAAGAAAGCAGTCGGTAGTACCTCTTTGGGTGAATGTATTGTGCTTTTCCAGCACTGCAGCTGCGTAAAGGCCAGAAGAGTTGTATTCAGGGATCACCTGTGTCTGTAACGTTGCCACTGCGCCGATAGGCGCCGAGGTACCTCGAGTGAGCTGTCCATCACAGTGGGGGAAAGGGCGGGATAGGTTGCATAGCCTAGTGTGTGTGGGGAGGGGCCAAATTGGCGAGGCTTCTGTGTGTGTGCACTTGCCTCTTGTTTATGAAGGGTCAGAGACCGATTAGCGCAGCAAATGAGGAGAAAGCAGTCGGTGGTACCTCTTTGGGTGAATGTATTGTGCTTTTCAAACACTACAGCTGCGTATAGGCCCAGAAGAGTTGTCTCGAGTGACCACGTGTGTCTGTAACTTTGCCACCGCGCCGTTTGGCGCCAAGGTCCCTTGAGTGAGCTGTCCATCAGAGTGGGGGAAAGGGCGGGAAGATATTGCATAGCCTAGTGTGTGGGGCGGGGCCAAACGGGCGGGGCTTCTGTGCAGTTCACATGCCTCTTGTTTATAAAGGGTCAGAGACCATCAGAGCATCAGATGAGGAGAAAGCAGTCGGTGGTACCTCTTTGGGTGAATGTATTGTGCTTTTCAAACACTACAGCTGCGTATAGGCCCAGAAGAGTTGTCTCGAGTGACCACGTGTGTCTGTAACTTTGCCACCGCGCCGTTTGGCGCCAAGGTCCCTTGAGTGAGCTGTCCATCACAGTCGGGGAAAGGGCGGGAAGATATTGCATAGCCTAGTGTGTGGGGCGGGGCCAAACGGGCGGGGCTTCTGTGCAGTTCACATGCCTCTTGTTTATAAAGGGTCAGAGACCATCAGAGCATCAGATGAGGAGAAATCAGCCTCCTGGTCACTGGAAGTACAGGAGGATTGCGCTCGAGAAACTCGTGGATGCCTAGACTTCCATCATGGATTACAGCTAATTGTAGACTGTAGCCTCGACCTTGCTCACTAGGTTCTTGGGCTGATTATAATGCGTTACTGAAGTTTAGCTTCATCCGGGGCACGTGCTGTTTCTTTTGTATCTGTAAGTGCTTCCTGTTGAGGTTTAATTTTTGAAACAGGAGCATCGTGCCAAAATGAATCCTGCCTGCATATTTATCCACGAAGATGCCACCATGTTGTGCCATACCTCTACTCAACTGGAGTACTTTCTACTGGGTAGTCAGTAAGTGCTACCTCGTTGGGTAAATGTATGGTGCTTTTCCTACACTACAGCTGCGTAAAGGCCCAGAAGAGAAGTCTTCAGTGATCACCTGTGTCTGTGACTTTGCCACTGCGCTGATAGGCGCCTAGGTACCTCGAGTGAGCTGTCCATCACAGTGGGGGAAAGGGCGGGATAGGTTGCATAGCCTAGTCAGTGACTTTGCCACTGCGCTGATCGGCGCCGAGGTACCTCGAGTGAGCTGTCCATCACAGTGGGGAAAAGGGCGGGATAGGTTGCATAGCCTAGTCTGTGTGGGGAGGGGTTAAACTGGCGAGGCTTCTGTGCGAGTTCACATGCCTCTTGTTTATGAAGGGTCAGAGACCGATCAGCGCAGTAAATGATAAGAAAGCAGTCGGTGGTACCTCTTTGGGTGAATGTATTGTGCTTTTCCAGCACTACAGCTGCGTGAAGTCCCAGAAGAGTTGTCTTCAGTGATCACCTGTGTCTGTGACTTTGCCACTGCGCCGATATGCGCCGAGGTACCTCGAGGGAGCTGTCCATCAAAGTGGGGTACAGGACGGAATAGCTTGCATAGCCTAGTGTGTGTGGGGAGGGGCCAAACTGGCGAGGCTTCTGTGCGTGTGCACTTGCCTCTTGTTTATGAAGGGTCAGAGACCGATTAGCGCAGCAAATGAGGAGAAAGCAGTCGGTGGTACCTCTTTGGGTGAATGTATTGTGCTTTTCCAGCACTGCAGCTGCGTAAAGGCCCAGAAGAGTTGTCTCGAGTGACCACGTGTGTCTGTAACTTTGCCACCGCGCCGTTTGGCGCCAAGGTCCCTCGAGTGAGCTGTCCATCACAGTGGTGGGAAGGGCGGGATAGGTTGCATAGCCTAGTGTGTGTGGGGAGGGGTTAAACTGGCGAGGCTTCTGTGCGAGTTCACATGCCTCTTGTTTATGAAGGGTCAGAGACAGATCAGCGCAGTAAATGATAAGAAAGCAGTAGGTGGTACCTCTTTGGGTGAATGTATTGTGCTTTTCAAACACTACAGCTGCGTATAGGCCCAGAAGAGTTGTCTCGAGTGACCACGTGTGTCTGTAACTTTGCCACCGCGCCGTTTGGCGCCAAGGTCCCTTGAGTGAGCTGTCCATCACAGTGGGGGAAAGGGCGGGAAGATATTGCATAGCCTAGTGTGTGGGGCGGGGCCAAACGGGCGGGGCTTCTGTACAGTTCACATGCCTCTTGTTTATAAAGGGTCAGAGACCATCAGAGCATCAGATGAGGAGAAATCAGCCTCCTGGTCACTGGAAGTACAGGAGGATTGCGCTCGAGAAACTCGTGGATGCCTAGACCTCCATCACGGATTACAGCTAATTGTAGACTGTAGCCTCGACCTTGCTCACTAGGTTCTTGGGCTGATTATAATGTTTTACTGAAGTTTATCTTCAACCGGGGCACGTGCTGTTTCTTTTGTATCTGTAAGTGCTTCCTGTTGAGGTTTAATTTTTGAAACAGGAGCATCGTGCCAAAATGAATCCTGCCTGCATATTTATCCACGAAGATGCCACCATGTTGTGCCATACCTCTACTCAACTGGAGTACTTTCTACTGGGTAGTCAGTAAGTGCTACCTCGTTGGGTAAATGTATGGTGCTTTTCCTACACTACAGCTGCGTAAAGGCCCAGAAGAGAAGTCTTCAGTGATCACCTGTGTCTGTGACTTTGCCACTGCGCTGATAGGCGCCTAGGTACCTCGAGTGAGCTGTCCATCACAGTGGGGGAAAGGGCGTGATAGGTTGCATAGCCTAGTCTGTGTGGGGAGGGGTTAAACTGGCGAGGCTTCTGTGCGAGTTCACATGCCTCTTGTTTATGAAGGGTCAGAGACCGATCAGCTCAGTAAATGATAAGAAAGCAGTCGGTGGTACCTCTTTGGGTGAATGTATTGTGCTTTTCCAGCACTGCAGCTGCGTAAAGGCCCAGAAGAGAAGTCTTCAGTGATCACCTGTGTCTGTGACTTTGCCACTGCGCTGATAGGCGCCTGGGTACCTCGAGTGAGCTGTCCATCACAGTGGGGGAAAGGGCAGAATAGGTTGCATAGCCTAGTCAGTGACTTTGCCACTGCGCTGATAGGCGCCGAGGTACCCCGAGTGAGCTGTCCATCACAGTGGGGGAAAGGGCGGGATAGGTTGCATAGCCTAGTCTGTGTGGGGAGGGGTTAAACTGGCGAGGCTTCTGTGCGAGTTCACATGCCTCTTGTTTATGAAGGGTCAGAGACCGATCAGCTCAGTAAATGATAAGAAAGCAGTCGGTGGTACCTCTTTGGGTGAATGTATTGTGCTTTTCCAGCACTGCAGCTGCGTAAAGGCCAGAAGAGTTGTATTCAGGGATCACCTGTGTCTGTAACGTTGCCACTGCGCCGATAGGCGCCGAGGTACCTCGAGTGAGCTGTCCATCACAGTGGTGGAAAGGGCGGGATAGGTTGCATAGCCTAGTGTGTGTGGGGAGGGGTTAAACTGGCGAGGCTTCTGTGCGAGTTCACATGCCTCTTGTTTATGAAGGGTCAGAGACAGATCAGCGCAGTAAATGATAAGAAAGCAGTAGGTGGTACCTCTTTGGGTGAATGTATTGTGCTTTTCAAACACTACAGCTGCGTATAGGCCCAGAAGAGTTGTCTCGAGTGACCACGTGTGTCTGTAACTTTGCCACCGCGCCGTTTGGCGCCAAGGTCCCTTGAGTGAGCTGTCCATCACAGTGGGGGAAAGGGCGGGAAGATGTTGCATAGCCTAGTGTGTGGGGCGGGGCCAAACGGGCGGGGCTTCTGTACAGTTCACATGCCTCTTGTTTATAAAGGGTCAGAGACCATCAGAGCATCAGATGAGGAGAAATCAGCCTCCTGGTCACTGGAAGTACAGGAGGATTGCGCTCGAGAAACTCGTGGATGCCTAGACCTCCATCACGGATTACAGCTAATTGTAGACTGTAGCCTCGACCTTGCTCACTAGGTTCTTGGGCTGATTATAATGTTTTACTGAAGTTTAGCTTCAACCGGGGCACGTGCTGTTTCTTTTGTATCTGTAAGTGCTTCCTGTTGAGGTTTAATTTTTGAAACAGGAGCATCGTGCCAAAATGAATCCTGCCTGCATATTTATCCACGAAGATGCCACCATGTTGTGCCATACCTCTACTCAACTGGAGTACTTTCTACTGGGTAGTCAGTAAGTGCTACCTCGTTGGGTAAATGTATGGTGCTTTTCCTACACTACAGCTGCGTAAAGGCCCAGAAGAGAAGTCTTCAGTGATCACCTGTGTCTGTGACTTTGCCACTGCGCTGATAGGCGCCTAGGTACCTCGAGTGAGCTGTCCATCACAGTGGGGGAAAGGGCGGGATAGGTTGCATAGCCTAGTCAGTGACTTTGCCACTGCGCTGATCGGCGCCGAGGTACCTCGAGTGAGCTGTCCATCACAGTGGGGAAAAGGGCGGGATAGGTTGCATAGCCTAGTCTGTGTGGGAGGGGTTAAACTGGCGAGGCTTCTGTGCGAGTTCACATGCCTCTTGTTTATGAAGGGTCAGAGACCGATCAGCGCAGTAAATGATAAGAAAGCAGTCGGTGGTACCTCTTTGGGTGAATGTATTGTGCTTTTCCAGCACTGCAGCTGCGTGAAGTCCCAGAAGAGTTGTCTTCAGTGATCACCTGTGTCTGTGACTTTGCCACTGCGCCGATATGCGCCGAGGTACCTCGAGGGAGCTGTCCATCAAAGTGGGGTACAGGACGGAATAGCTTGCATAGCCTAGTGTGTGTGGGGAGGGGCCAAACTGGCGAGGCTTCTGTGCGTGTGCACTTGCCTCTTGTTTATGAAGGGTCAGAGACCGATTAGCGCAGCAAATGAGGAGAAAGCAGTCGGTGGTACCTCTTTGGGTGAATGTATTGTGCTTTTCCAGCACTGCAGCTGCGTAAAGGCCCAGAAGAGTTGTCTCGAGTGACCACGTGTGTCTGTAACTTTGCCACCGCGCCGTTTGGCGCCAAGGTCCCTCGAGTGAGCTGTCCATCACAGTGGTGGGAAGGGCGGGATAGGTTGCATAGCCTAGTGTGTGTGGGGAGGGGTTAAACTGGCGAGGCTTCTGTGCGAGTTCACATGCCTCTTGTTTATGAAGGGTCAGAGACAGATCAGCGCAGTAAATGATAAGAAAGCAGTAGGTGGTACCTCTTTGGGTGAATGTATTGTGCTTTTCAAACACTACAGCTGCGTATAGGCCCAGCAGAGTTGTCTCGAGTGACCACGTGTGTCTGTAACTTTGCCACCGCGCCGTTTGGCGCCAAGGTCCCTTGAGTGAGCTGTCCATCACAGTGGGGGAAAGGGCGGGAAGATGTTGCATAGCCTAGTGTGTGGGGCGGGGCCAAACGGGCGGGGCTTCTGTACAGTTCACATGCCTCTTGTTTATAAAGGGTCAGAGACCATCAGAGCATCAGATGAGGAGAAATCAGCCTCCTGGTCACTGGAAGTACAGGAGGATTGCGCTCGAGAAACTCGTGGATGCCTAGACTTCCATCATGGATTACAGCTAATTGTAGACTGTAGCCTCGACCTTGCTCACTAGGTTCTTGGGCTGATTATAATGCGTTACTGAAGTTTAGCTTCATCCGGGGCACGTGCTGTTTCTTTTGTATCTGTAAGTGCTTCCTGTTGAGGTTTAATTTTTGAAACAGGAGCATCGTGCCAAAATGAATCCTGCCTGCATATTTATCCACGAAGATGCCACCATGTTGTGCCATACCTCTACTCAACTGGAGTACTTTCTACTGGGTAGTCAGTAAGTGCTACCTCGTTGGGTAAATGTATGGTGCTTTTCCTACACTACAGCTGCGTAAAGGCCCAGAAGAGAAGTCTTCAGTGATCACCTGTGTCTGTGACTTTGCCACTGCGCTGATAGGCGCCTAGGTACCTCGAGTGAGCTGTCCATCACAGTGGGGGAAAGGGCGGGATAGGTTGCATAGCCTAGTCTGTGTGGGGAGGGGTTAAACTGGCGAGGCTTCTGTGCGAGTTCACATGCCTCTTGTTTATGAAGGGTCAGAGACCGATCAGCTCAGTAAATGATAAGAAAGCAGTCGGTGGTACCTCTTTGGGTGAATGTATTGTGCTTTTCCAGCACTGCAGCTGCGTAAAGGCCCAGAAGAGAAGTCTTCAGTGATCACCTGTGTCTGTGACTTTGCCACTGCGCTGATAGGCGCCTGGGTACCTCGAGTGAGCTGTCCATCACAGTGGGGGAAAGGGCAGAATAGGTTGCATAGCCTAGTCAGTGACTTTGCCACTGCGCTGATAGGCGCCGAGGTACCCCGAGTGAGCTGTATTGTGCTTTTCAAACACTACAGCTGCGTATAGGCCCAGAAGAGTTGTCTCGAGTGACCACGTGTGTCTGTAACTTTGCCATCGCGCCGTTTGGCGCCAAGGTCCCTTGAGTGAGCTGTCCATCACAGTGGCGGAAAGGGCGGGAAGATATTGCATAGCCTAGTGTGTGGGGCGGGGCCAAACGGGCGGGGCTTCTGTGCAGTTCACATGCCTCTTGTTTATAAAGGGTCAGAGACCATCAGAGCATCAGATGAGGAGAAAGCAGTCGGTGGTACCTCTTTGGGTGAATGTATTGTGCTTTTCAAACACTACAGCTGCGTATAGGCCCAGAAGAGTTGTCTCGAGTGACCACGTGTGTCTGTAACTTTGCCACCGCGTCGTTTGGCGCCAAGGTCCCTTGAGTGAGCTGTCCATCACAGTGGGGGAAAGGGCGGGAAGATATTGCATAGCCTAGTGTGTGGGGCGGGGCCAAACGGGCGGGGCTTCTGTGCAGTTCACATGCCTCTTGTTTATAAAGGGTCAGAGACCATCAGAGCATCAGATGAGGAGAAATCAGCCTCCTGGTCACTGGAAGTACAGGAGGATTGCGCTCGAGAAACTCGTGGATGCCTAGACCTCCATCACGGATTACAGCTAATTGTAGACTGTAGCCTCGACCTTGCTCACTAGGTTCTTGGGCTGATTATAATGTTTTACTGAAGTTTATCTTCAACCGGGGCACGTGCTGTTTCTTTTGTATCTGTAAGTGCTTCCTGTTGAGGTTTAATTTTTGAAACAGGAGCATCGTGCCAAAATGAATCCTGCCTGCATATTTATCCACGAAGATGCCACCATGTTGTGCCATACCTCTACTCAACTGGAGTACTTTCTACTGGGTAGTCAGTAAGTGCTACCTCGTTGGGTAAATGTATGGTGCTTTTCCTACACTACAGCTGCGTAAAGGCCCAGAAGAGAAGTCTTCAGTGATCACCTGTGTCTGTGACTTTGCCACTGCGCTGATAGGCGCCTAGGTACCTCGAGTGAGCTGTCCATCACAGTGGGGGAAAGGGCGTGATAGGTTGCATAGCCTAGTCTGTGTGGGGAGGGGTTAAACTGGCGAGGCTTCTGTTCGAGTTCACATGCCTCTTGTTTATGAAGGGTCAGAGACCGATCAGCTCAGTAAATGATAAGAAAGCAGTCGGTGGTACCTCTTTGGGTGAATGTATTGTGCTTTTCCAGCACTGCAGCTGCGTAAAGGCCCAGAAGAGAAGTCTTCAGTGATCACCTGTGTCTGTGACTTTGCCACTGCGCTGATAGGCGCCTGGGTACCTCGAGTGAGCTGTCCATCACAGTGGGGGAAAGGGCAGAATAGGTTGCATAGCCTAGTCAGTGACTTTGCCACTGCGCTGATAGGCGCCGAGGTACCCCGAGTGAGCTGTCCATCACAGTGGGGGAAAGGGCGGGATAGGTTGCATAGCCTAGTCTGTGTGGGGAGGGGTTAAACTGGCGAGGCTTCTGTGCGAGTTCACATGCCTCTTGTTTATGAAGGGTCAGAGACCGATCAGCTCAGTAAATGATAAGAAAGCAGTCGGTAGTACCTCTTTGGGTGAATGTATTGTGCTTTTCCAGCACTGCAGCTGCGTAAAGGCCAGAAGAGTTGTATTCAGGGATCACCTGTGTCTGTAACGTTGCCACTGCGCCGATAGGCGCCGAGGTACCTCGAGTGAGCTGTCCATCACAGTGGGGGAAAGGGCGGGATAGGTTGCATAGCCTAGTGTGTGTGGGGAGGGGCCAAATTGGCGAGGCTTCTGTGTGTGTGCACTTGCCTCTTGTTTATGAAGGGTCAGAGACCGATTAGCGCAGCAAATGAGGAGAAAGCAGTCGGTGGTACCTCTTTGGGTGAATGTATTGTGCTTTTCAAACACTACAGCTGCGTATAGGCCCAGAAGAGTTGTCTCGAGTGACCACGTGTGTCTGTAACTTTGCCACCGCGCCGTTTGGCGCCAAGGTCCCTTGAGTGAGCTGTCCATCAGAGTGGGGGAAAGGGCGGGAAGATATTGCATAGCCTAGTGTGTGGGGCGGGGCCAAACGGGCGGGGCTTCTGTGCAGTTCACATGCCTCTTGTTTATAAAGGGTCAGAGACCATCAGAGCATCAGATGAGGAGAAATCAGCCTCCTGGTCACTGGAAGTACAGGAGGATTGCGCTCGAGAAACTCGTGGATGCCTAGACTTCCATCATGGATTACAGCTAATTGTAGACTGTAGCCTCGACCTTGCTCACTAGGTTCTTGGGCTGATTATAATGCGTTACTGAAGTTTAGCTTCATCCGGGGCACGTGCTGTTTCTTTTGTATCTGTAAGTGCTTCCTGTTGAGGTTTAATTTTTGAAACAGGAGCATCGTGCCAAAATGAATCCTGCCTGCATATTTATCCACGAAGATGCCACCATGTTGTGCCATACCTCTACTCAACTGGAGTACTTTCTACTGGGTAGTCAGTAAGTACTACCTCGTTGGGTAAATGTATGGTGCTTTTCCTACACTACAGCTGCGTAAAGGCCCAGAAGAGAAGTCTTCAGTGATCACCTGTGTCTGTGACTTTGCCACTGCGCTGATAGGCGCCTAGGTACCTCGAGTGAGCTGTCCATCACAGTGGGGGAAAGGGCGGGATAGGTTGCATAGCCTAGTCAGTGACTTTGCCACTGCGCTGATCGGCGCCGAGGTACCTCGAGTGAGCTGTCCATCACAGTGGGGAAAAGGGCGGGATAGGTTGCATAGCCTAGTCTGTGTGGGGAGGGGTTAAACTGGCGATGCTTCTGTGCGAGTTCACTTGCCTCTTGTTTATGAAGGGTCAGAGACCGATCAGCGCAGTAAATGATAAGAAAGCAGTCGGTGGTACCTCTTTGGGTGAATGTATTGTGCTTTTCCAGCACTGCAGCTGCGTGAAGTCCCAGAAGAGTTGTCTTCAGTGATCACCTGTGTCTGTGACTTTGCCACTGCGCCGATATGCGCCGAGGTACCTCGAGGGAGCTGTCCATCAAAGTGGGGTACAGGACGGAATAGCTTGCATAGCCTAGTGTGTGTGGGGAGGGGCCAAACTGGCGAGGCTTCTGTGCGTGTGCACTTGCCTCTTGTTTATGAAGGGTCAGAGACCGATTAGCGCAGCAAATGAGGAGAAAGCAGTCGGTGGTACCTCTTTGGGTGAATGTATTGTGCTTTTCCAGCACTGCAGCTGCGTAAAGGCCCAGAAGAGTTGTCTCGAGTGACCACGTGTGTCTGTAACTTTGCCACCGCGCCGTTTGGCGCCAAGGTCCCTCGAGTGAGCTGTCCATCACAGTGGTGGGAAGGGCGGGATAGGTTGCATAGCCTAGTGTGTGTGGGGAGGGGTTAAACTGGCGAGGCTTCTGTGCGAGTTCACATGCCTCTTGTTTATGAAGGGTCAGAGACAGATCAGCGCAGTAAATGATAAGAAAGCAGTAGGTGGTACCTCTTTGGGTGAATGTATTGTGCTTTTCAAACACTACAGCTGCGTATAGGCCCAGCAGAGTTGTCTCGAGTGACCACGTGTGTCTGTAACTTTGCCACCGCGCCGTTTGGCGCCAAGGTCCCTTGAGTGAGCTGTCCATCACAGTGGGGGAAAGGGCGGGAAGATGTTGCATAGCCTAGTGTGTGGGGCGGGGCCAAACGGGCGGGGCTTCTGTACAGTTCACATGCCTCTTGTTTATAAAGGGTCAGAGACCATCAGAGCATCAGATGAGGAGAAATCAGCCTCCTGGTCACTGGAAGTACAGGAGGATTGCGCTCGAGAAACTCGTGGATGCCTAGACCTCCATCACGGATTACAGCTAATTGTAGACTGTAGCCTCGACCTTGCTCACTAGGTTCTTGGGCTGATTATAATGTTTTACTGAAGTTTATCTTCAACCGGGGCACGTGCTGTTTCTTTTGTATCTGTAAGTGCTTCCTGTTGAGGTTTAATTTTTGAAACAGGAGCATCGTGCCAAAATGAATCCTGCCTGCATATTTATCCACGAAGATGCCACCATGTTGTGCCATACCTCTACTCAACTGGAGTACTTTCTACTGGGTAGTCAGTAAGTGCTACCTCGTTGGGTAAATGTATGGTGCTTTTCCTACACTACAGCTGCGTAAAGGCCCAGAAGAGAAGTCTTCAGTGATCACCTGTGTCTGTGACTTTGCCACTGCGCTGATAGGCGCCTAGGTACCTCGAGTGAGCTGTCCATCACAGTGGGGGAAAGGGCGTGATAGGTTGCATAGCCTAGTCTGTGTGGGGAGGGGTTAAACTGGCGAGGCTTCTGTGCGAGTTCACATGCCTCTTGTTTATGAAGGGTCAGAGACCGATCAGCTCAGTAAATGATAAGAAAGCAGTCGGTGGTACCTCTTTGGGTGAATGTATTGTGCTTTTCCAGCACTGCAGCTGCGTAAAGGCCCAGAAGAGAAGTCTTCAGTGATCACCTGTGTCTGTGACTTTGCCACTGCGCTGATAGGCGCCTGGGTACCTCGAGTGAGCTGTCCATCACAGTGGGGGAAAGGGCAGAATAGGTTGCATAGCCTAGTCAGTGACTTTGCCACTGCGCTGATAGGCGCCGAGGTACCCCGAGTGAGCTGTCCATCACAGTGGGGGAAAGGGCGGGATAGGTTGCATAGCCTAGTCTGTGTGGGGAGGGGTTAAACTGGCGAGGCTTCTGTGCGAGTTCACATGCCTCTTGTTTATGAAGGGTCAGAGACCGATCAGCTCAGTAAATGATAAGAAAGCAGTCGGTAGTACCTCTTTGGGTGAATGTATTGTGCTTTTCCAGCACTGCAGCTGCGTAAAGGCCAGAAGAGTTGTATTCAGGGATCACCTGTGTCTGTAACGTTGCCACTGCGCCGATAGGCGCCGAGGTACCTCGAGTGAGCTGTCCATCACAGTGGGGGAAAGGGCGGGATAGGTTGCATAGCCTAGTGTGTGTGGGGAGGGGCCAAATTGGCGAGGCTTCTGTGTGTGTGCACTTGCCTCTTGTTTATGAAGGGTCAGAGACCGATTAGCGCAGCAAATGAGGAGAAAGCAGTCGGTGGTACCTCTTTGGGTGAATGTATTGTGCTTTTCAAACACTACAGCTGCGTATAGGCCCAGAAGAGTTGTCTCGAGTGACCACGTGTGTCTGTAACTTTGCCACCGCGCCGTTTGGCGCCAAGGTCCCTTGAGTGAGCTGTCCATCAGAGTGGGGGAAAGGGCGGGAAGATATTGCATAGCCTAGTGTGTGGGGCGGGGCCAAACGGGCGGGGCTTCTGTGCAGTTCACATGCCTCTTGTTTATAAAGGGTCAGAGACCATCAGAGCATCAGATGAGGAGAAATCAGCCTCCTGGTCACTGGAAGTACAGGAGGATTGCGCTCGAGAAACTCGTGGATGCCTAGACTTCCATCATGGATTACAGCTAATTGTAGACTGTAGCCTCGACCTTGCTCACTAGGTTCTTGGGCTGATTATAATGCGTTACTGAAGTTTAGCTTCATCCGGGGCACGTGCTGTTTCTTTTGTATCTGTAAGTGCTTCCTGTTGAGGTTTAATTTTTGAAACAGGAGCATCGTGCCAAAATGAATCCTGCCTGCATATTTATCCACGAAGATGCCACCATGTTGTGCCATACCTCTACTCAACTGGAGTACTTTCTACTGGGTAGTCAGTAAGTACTACCTCGTTGGGTAAATGTATGGTGCTTTTCCTACACTACAGCTGCGTAAAGGCCCAGAAGAGAAGTCTTCAGTGATCACCTGTGTCTGTGACTTTGCCACTGCGCTGATAGGCGCCTAGGTACCTCGAGTGAGCTGTCCATCACAGTGGGGGAAAGGGCGGGATAGGTTGCATAGCCTAGTCAGTGACTTTGCCACTGCGCTGATCGGCGCCGAGGTACCTCGAGTGAGCTGTCCATCACAGTGGGGAAAAGGGCGGGATAGGTTGCATAGCCTAGTCTGTGTGGGGAGGGGTTAAACTGGCGATGCTTCTGTGCGAGTTCACTTGCCTCTTGTTTATGAAGGGTCAGAGACCGATCAGCGCAGTAAATGATAAGAAAGCAGTCGGTGGTACCTCTTTGGGTGAATGTATTGTGCTTTTCCAGCACTGCAGCTGCGTGAAGTCCCAGAAGAGTTGTCTTCAGTGATCACCTGTGTCTGTGACTTTGCCACTGCGCCGATATGCGCCGAGGTACCTCGAGGGAGCTGTCCATCAAAGTGGGGTACAGGACGGAATAGCTTGCATAGCCTAGTGTGTGTGGGGAGGGGCCAAACTGGCGAGGCTTCTGTGCGTGTGCACTTGCCTCTTGTTTATGAAGGGTCAGAGACCGATTAGCGCAGCAAATGAGGAGAAAGCAGTCGGTGGTACCTCTTTGGGTGAATGTATTGTGCTTTTCCAGCACTGCAGCTGCGTAAAGGCCCAGAAGAGTTGTCTCGAGTGACCACGTGTGTCTGTAACTTTGCCACCGCGCCGTTTGGCGCCAAGGTCCCTCGAGTGAGCTGTCCATCACAGTGGTGGGAAGGGCGGGATAGGTTGCATAGCCTAGTGTGTGTGGGGAGGGGTTAAACTGGCGAGGCTTCTGTGCGAGTTCACATGCCTCTTGTTTATGAAGGGTCAGAGACAGATCAGCGCAGTAAATGATAAGAAAGCAGTAGGTGGTACCTCTTTGGGTGAATGTATTGTGCTTTTCAAACACTACAGCTGCGTATAGGCCCAGCAGAGTTGTCTCGAGTGACCACGTGTGTCTGTAACTTTGCCACCGCGCCGTTTGGCGCCAAGGTCCCTTGAGTGAGCTGTCCATCACAGTGGGGGAAAGGGCGGGAAGATGTTGCATAGCCTAGTGTGTGGGGCGGGGCCAAACGGGCGGGGCTTCTGTACAGTTCACATGCCTCTTGTTTATAAAGGGTCAGAGACCATCAGAGCATCAGATGAGGAGAAATCAGCCTCCTGGTCACTGGAAGTACAGGAGGATTGCGCTCGAGAAACTCGTGGATGCCTAGACCTCCATCACGGATTACAGCTAATTGTAGACTGTAGCCTCGACCTTGCTCACTAGGTTCTTGGGCTGATTATAATGTTTTACTGAAGTTTATCTTCAACCGGGGCACGTGCTGTTTCTTTTGTATCTGTAAGTGCTTCCTGTTGAGGTTTAATTTTTGAAACAGGAGCATCGTGCCAAAATGAATCCTGCCTGCATATTTATCCACGAAGATGCCACCATGTTGTGCCATACCTCTACTCAACTGGAGTACTTTCTACTGGGTAGTCAGTAAGTGCTACCTCGTTGGGTAAATGTATGGTGCTTTTCCTACACTACAGCTGCGTAAAGGCCCAGAAGAGAAGTCTTCAGTGATCACCTGTGTCTGTGACTTTGCCACTGCGCTGATAGGCGCCTAGGTACCTCGAGTGAGCTGTCCATCACAGTGGGGGAAAGGGCGTGATAGGTTGCATAGCCTAGTCTGTGTGGGGAGGGGTTAAACTGGCGAGGCTTCTGTGCGAGTTCACATGCCTCTTGTTTATGAAGGGTCAGAGACCGATCAGCTCAGTAAATGATAAGAAAGCAGTCGGTGGTACCTCTTTGGGTGAATGTATTGTGCTTTTCCAGCACTGCAGCTGCGTAAAGGCCCAGAAGAGAAGTCTTCAGTGATCACCTGTGTCTGTGACTTTGCCACTGCGCTGATAGGCGCCTGGGTACCTCGAGTGAGCTGTCCATCACAGTGGGGGAAAGGGCAGAATAGGTTGCATAGCCTAGTCAGTGACTTTGCCACTGCGCTGATAGGCGCCGAGGTACCCCGAGTGAGCTGTCCATCACAGTGGGGGAAAGGGCGGGATAGGTTGCATAGCCTAGTCTGTGTGGGGAGGGGTTAAACTGGCGAGGCTTCTGTGCGAGTTCACATGCCTCTTGTTTATGAAGGGTCAGAGACCGATCAGCTCAGTAAATGATAAGAAAGCAGTCGGTAGTACCTCTTTGGGTGAATGTATTGTGCTTTTCCAGCACTGCAGCTGCGTAAAGGCCAGAAGAGTTGTATTCAGGGATCACCTGTGTCTGTAACGTTGCCACTGCGCCGATAGGCGCCGAGGTACCTCGAGTGAGCTGTCCATCACAGTGGGGGAAAGGGCGGGATAGGTTGCATAGCCTAGTGTGTGTGGGGAGGGGCCAAATTGGCGAGGCTTCTGTGTGTGTGCACTTGCCTCTTGTTTATGAAGGGTCAGAGACCGATTAGCGCAGCAAATGAGGAGAAAGCAGTCGGTGGTACCTCTTTGGGTGAATGTATTGTGCTTTTCAAACACTACAGCTGCGTATAGGCCCAGAAGAGTTGTCTCGAGTGACCACGTGTGTCTGTAACTTTGCCACCGCGCCGTTTGGCGCCAAGGTCCCTTGAGTGAGCTGTCCATCAGAGTGGGGGAAAGGGCGGGAAGATATTGCATAGCCTAGTGTGTGGGGCGGGGCCAAACGGGCGGGGCTTCTGTGCAGTTCACATGCCTCTTGTTTATAAAGGGTCAGAGACCATCAGAGCATCAGATGAGGAGAAAGCAGTCGGTGGTACCTCTTTGGGTGAATGTATTGTGCTTTTCAAACACTACAGCTGCGTATAGGCCCAGAAGAGTTGTCTCGAGTGACCACGTGTGTCTGTAACTTTGCCACCGCGCCGTTTGGCGCCAAGGTCCCTTGAGTGAGCTGTCCATCACAGTCGGGGAAAGGGCGGGAAGATATTGCATAGCCTAGTGTGTGGGGCGGGGCCAAACGGGCGGGGCTTCTGTGCAGTTCACATGCCTCTTGTTTATAAAGGGTCAGAGACCATCAGAGCATCAGATGAGGAGAAATCAGCCTCCTGGTCACTGGAAGTACAGGAGGATTGCGCTCGAGAAACTCGTGGATGCCTAGACTTCCATCATGGATTACAGCTAATTGTAGACTGTAGCCTCGACCTTGCTCACTAGGTTCTTGGGCTGATTATAATGCGTTACTGAAGTTTAGCTTCATCCGGGGCACGTGCTGTTTCTTTTGTATCTGTAAGTGCTTCCTGTTGAGGTTTAATTTTTGAAACAGGAGCATCGTGCCAAAATGAATCCTGCCTGCATATTTATCCACGAAGATGCCACCATGTTGTGCCATACCTCTACTCAACTGGAGTACTTTCTACTGGGTAGTCAGTAAGTGCTACCTCGTTGGGTAAATGTATGGTGCTTTTCCTACACTACAGCTGCGTAAAGGCCCAGAAGAGAAGTCTTCAGTGATCACCTGTGTCTGTGACTTTGCCACTGCGCTGATAGGCGCCTAGGTACCTCGAGTGAGCTGTCCATCACAGTGGGGGAAAGGGCGGGATAGGTTGCATAGCCTAGTCAGTGACTTTGCCACTGCGCTGATCGGCGCCGAGGTACCTCGAGTGAGCTGTCCATCACAGTGGGGAAAAGGGCGGGATAGGTTGCATAGCCTAGTCTGTGTGGGGAGGGGTTAAACTGGCGAGGCTTCTGTGCGAGTTCACATGCCTCTTGTTTATGAAGGGTCAGAGACCGATCAGCGCAGTAAATGATAAGAAAGCAGTCGGTGGTACCTCTTTGGGTGAATGTATTGTGCTTTTCCAGCACTACAGCTGCGTGAAGTCCCAGAAGAGTTGTCTTCAGTGATCACCTGTGTCTGTGACTTTGCCACTGCGCCGATATGCGCCGAGGTACCTCGAGGGAGCTGTCCATCAAAGTGGGGTACAGGACGGAATAGCTTGCATAGCCTAGTGTGTGTGGGGAGGGGCCAAACTGGCGAGGCTTCTGTGCGTGTGCACTTGCCTCTTGTTTATGAAGGGTCAGAGACCGATTAGCGCAGCAAATGAGGAGAAAGCAGTCGGTGGTACCTCTTTGGGTGAATGTATTGTGCTTTTCCAGCACTGCAGCTGCGTAAAGGCCCAGAAGAGTTGTCTCGAGTGACCACGTGTGTCTGTAACTTTGCCACCGCGCCGTTTGGCGCCAAGGTCCCTCGAGTGAGCTGTCCATCACAGTGGTGGGAAGGGCGGGATAGGTTGCATAGCCTAGTGTGTGTGGGGAGGGGTTAAACTGGCGAGGCTTCTGTGCGAGTTCACATGCCTCTTGTTTATGAAGGGTCAGAGACAGATCAGCGCAGTAAATGATAAGAAAGCAGTAGGTGGTACCTCTTTGGGTGAATGTATTGTGCTTTTCAAACACTACAGCTGCGTATAGGCCCAGAAGAGTTGTCTCGAGTGACCACGTGTGTCTGTAACTTTGCCACCGCGCCGTTTGGCGCCAAGGTCCCTTGAGTGAGCTGTCCATCACAGTGGGGGAAAGGGCGGGAAGATATTGCATAGCCTAGTGTGTGGGGCGGGGCCAAACGGGCGGGGCTTCTGTACAGTTCACATGCCTCTTGTTTATAAAGGGTCAGAGACCATCAGAGCATCAGATGAGGAGAAATCAGCCTCCTGGTCACTGGAAGTACAGGAGGATTGCGCTCGAGAAACTCGTGGATGCCTAGACCTCCATCACGGATTACAGCTAATTGTAGACTGTAGCCTCGACCTTGCTCACTAGGTTCTTGGGCTGATTATAATGTTTTACTGAAGTTTATCTTCAACCGGGGCACGTGCTGTTTCTTTTGTATCTGTAAGTGCTTCCTGTTGAGGTTTAATTTTTGAAACAGGAGCATCGTGCCAAAATGAATCCTGCCTGCATATTTATCCACGAAGATGCCACCATGTTGTGCCATACCTCTACTCAACTGGAGTACTTTCTACTGGGTAGTCAGTAAGTGCTACCTCGTTGGGTAAATGTATGGTGCTTTTCCTACACTACAGCTGCGTAAAGGCCCAGAAGAGAAGTCTTCAGTGATCACCTGTGTCTGTGACTTTGCCACTGCGCTGATAGGCGCCTAGGTACCTCGAGTGAGCTGTCCATCACAGTGGGGGAAAGGGCGTGATAGGTTGCATAGCCTAGTCTGTGTGGGGAGGGGTTAAACTGGCGAGGCTTCTGTGCGAGTTCACATGCCTCTTGTTTATGAAGGGTCAGAGACCGATCAGCTCAGTAAATGATAAGAAAGCAGTCGGTGGTACCTCTTTGGGTGAATGTATTGTGCTTTTCCAGCACTGCAGCTGCGTAAAGGCCCAGAAGAGAAGTCTTCAGTGATCACCTGTGTCTGTGACTTTGCCACTGCGCTGATAGGCGCCTGGGTACCTCGAGTGAGCTGTCCATCACAGTGGGGGAAAGGGCAGAATAGGTTGCATAGCCTAGTCAGTGACTTTGCCACTGCGCTGATAGGCGCCGAGGTACCCCGAGTGAGCTGTCCATCACAGTGGGGGAAAGGGCGGGATAGGTTGCATAGCCTAGTCTGTGTGGGGAGGGGTTAAACTGGCGAGGCTTCTGTGCGAGTTCACATGCCTCTTGTTTATGAAGGGTCAGAGACCGATCAGCTCAGTAAATGATAAGAAAGCAGTCGGTGGTACCTCTTTGGGTGAATGTATTGTGCTTTTCCAGCACTGCAGCTGCGTAAAGGCCAGAAGAGTTGTATTCAGGGATCACCTGTGTCTGTAACGTTGCCACTGCGCCGATAGGCGCCGAGGTACCTCGAGTGAGCTGTCCATCACAGTGGTGGAAAGGGCGGGATAGGTTGCATAGCCTAGTGTGTGTGGGGAGGGGTTAAACTGGCGAGGCTTCTGTGCGAGTTCACATGCCTCTTGTTTATGAAGGGTCAGAGACAGATCAGCGCAGTAAATGATAAGAAAGCAGTAGGTGGTACCTCTTTGGGTGAATGTATTGTGCTTTTCAAACACTACAGCTGCGTATAGGCCCAGAAGAGTTGTCTCGAGTGACCACGTGTGTCTGTAACTTTGCCACCGCGCCGTTTGGCGCCAAGGTCCCTTGAGTGAGCTGTCCATCACAGTGGGGGAAAGGGCGGGAAGATGTTGCATAGCCTAGTGTGTGGGGCGGGGCCAAACGGGCGGGGCTTCTGTACAGTTCACATGCCTCTTGTTTATAAAGGGTCAGAGACCATCAGAGCATCAGATGAGGAGAAATCAGCCTCCTGGTCACTGGAAGTACAGGAGGATTGCGCTCGAGAAACTCGTGGATGCCTAGACCTCCATCACGGATTACAGCTAATTGTAGACTGTAGCCTCGACCTTGCTCACTAGGTTCTTGGGCTGATTATAATGTTTTACTGAAGTTTAGCTTCAACCGGGGCACGTGCTGTTTCTTTTGTATCTGTAAGTGCTTCCTGTTGAGGTTTAATTTTTGAAACAGGAGCATCGTGCCAAAATGAATCCTGCCTGCATATTTATCCACGAAGATGCCACCATGTTGTGCCATACCTCTACTCAACTGGAGTACTTTCTACTGGGTAGTCAGTAAGTGCTACCTCGTTGGGTAAATGTATGGTGCTTTTCCTACACTACAGCTGCGTAAAGGCCCAGAAGAGAAGTCTTCAGTGATCACCTGTGTCTGTGACTTTGCCACTGCGCTGATAGGCGCCTAGGTACCTCGAGTGAGCTGTCCATCACAGTGGGGGAAAGGGCGGGATAGGTTGCATAGCCTAGTCAGTGACTTTGCCACTGCGCTGATCGGCGCCGAGGTACCTCGAGTGAGCTGTCCATCACAGTGGGGAAAAGGGCGGGATAGGTTGCATAGCCTAGTCTGTGTGGGAGGGGTTAAACTGGCGAGGCTTCTGTGCGAGTTCACATGCCTCTTGTTTATGAAGGGTCAGAGACCGATCAGCGCAGTAAATGATAAGAAAGCAGTCGGTGGTACCTCTTTGGGTGAATGTATTGTGCTTTTCCAGCACTGCAGCTGCGTGAAGTCCCAGAAGAGTTGTCTTCAGTGATCACCTGTGTCTGTGACTTTGCCACTGCGCCGATATGCGCCGAGGTACCTCGAGGGAGCTGTCCATCAAAGTGGGGTACAGGACGGAATAGCTTGCATAGCCTAGTGTGTGTGGGGAGGGGCCAAACTGGCGAGGCTTCTGTGCGTGTGCACTTGCCGCTTGTTTATGAAGGGTCAGAGACCGATTAGCGCAGCAAATGAGGAGAAAGCAGTCGGTGGTACCTCTTTGGGTGAATGTATTGTGCTTTTCCAGCACTGCAGCTGCGTAAAGGCCCAGAAGAGTTGTCTCGAGTGACCACGTGTGTCTGTAACTTTGCCACCGCGCCGTTTGGCGCCAAGGTCCCTCGAGTGAGCTGTCCATCACAGTGGTGGGAAGGGCGGGATAGGTTGCATAGCCTAGTGTGTGTGGGGAGGGGTTAAACTGGCGAGGCTTCTGTGCGAGTTCACATGCCTCTTGTTTATGAAGGGTCAGAGACAGATCAGCGCAGTAAATGATAAGAAAGCAGTAGGTGGTACCTCTTTGGGTGAATGTATTGTGCTTTTCAAACACTACAGCTGCGTATAGGCCCAGAAGAGTTGTCTCGAGTGACCACGTGTGTCTGTAACTTTGCCACCGCGCCGTTTGGCGCCAAGGTCCCTTGAGTGAGCTGTCCATCACAGTGGGGGAAAGGGCGGGAAGATATTGCATAGCCTAGTGTGTGGGGCGGGGCCAAACGGGCGGGGCTTCTGTACAGTTCACATGCCTCTTGTTTATAAAGGGTCAGAGACCATCAGAGCATCAGATGAGGAGAAATCAGCCTCCTGGTCACTGGAAGTACAGGAGGATTGCGCTCGAGAAACTCGTGGATGCCTAGACCTCCATCACGGATTACAGCTAATTGTAGACTGTAGCCTCGACCTTGCTCACTAGGTTCTTGGGCTGATTATAATGTTTTACTGAAGTTTATCTTCAACCGGGGCACGTGCTGTTTCTTTTGTATCTGTAAGTGCTTCCTGTTGAGGTTTAATTTTTGAAACAGGAGCATCGTGCCAAAATGAATCCTGCCTGCATATTTATCCACGAAGATGCCACCATGTTGTGCCATACCTCTACTCAACTGGAGTACTTTCTACTGGGTAGTCAGTAAGTGCTACCTCGTTGGGTAAATGTATGGTGCTTTTCCTACACTACAGCTGCGTAAAGGCCCAGAAGAGAAGTCTTCAGTGATCACCTGTGTCTGTGACTTTGCCACTGCGCTGATAGGCGCCTAGGTACCTCGAGTGAGCTGTCCATCACAGTGGGGGAAAGGGCGTGATAGGTTGCATAGCCTAGTCTGTGTGGGGAGGGGTTAAACTGGCGAGGCTTCTGTGCGAGTTCACATGCCTCTTGTTTATGAAGGGTCAGAGACCGATCAGCTCAGTAAATGATAAGAAAGCAGTCGGTGGTACCTCTTTGGGTGAATGTATTGTGCTTTTCCAGCACTGCAGCTGCGTAAAGGCCCAGAAGAGAAGTCTTCAGTGATCACCTGTGTCTGTGACTTTGCCACTGCGCTGATAGGCGCCTGGGTACCTCGAGTGAGCTGTCCATCACAGTGGGGGAAAGGGCAGAATAGGTTGCATAGCCTAGTCAGTGACTTTGCCACTGCGCTGATAGGCGCCGAGGTACCCCGAGTGAGCTGTCCATCACAGTGGGGGAAAGGGCGGGATAGGTTGCATAGCCTAGTCTGTGTGGGGAGGGGTTAAACTGGCGAGGCTTCTGTGCGAGTTCACATGCCTCTTGTTTATGAAGGGTCAGAGACCGATCAGCTCAGTAAATGATAAGAAAGCAGTCGGTGGTACCTCTTTGGGTGAATGTATTGTGCTTTTCCAGCACTGCAGCTGCGTAAAGGCCAGAAGAGTTGTATTCAGGGATCACCTGTGTCTGTAACGTTGCCACTGCGCCGATAGGCGCCGAGGTACCTCGAGTGAGCTGTCCATCACAGTGGTGGAAAGGGCGGGATAGGTTGCATAGCCTAGTGTGTGTGGGGAGGGGTTAAACTGGCGAGGCTTCTGTGCGAGTTCACATGCCTCTTGTTTATGAAGGGTCAGAGACAGATCAGCGCAGTAAATGATAAGAAAGCAGTAGGTGGTACCTCTTTGGGTGAATGTATTGTGCTTTTCAAACACTACAGCTGCGTATAGGCCCAGAAGAGTTGTCTCGAGTGACCACGTGTGTCTGTAACTTTGCCACCGCGCCGTTTGGCGCCAAGGTCCCTTGAGTGAGCTGTCCATCACAGTGGGGGAAAGGGCGGGAAGATGTTGCATAGCCTAGTGTGTGGGGCGGGGCCAAACGGGCGGGGCTTCTGTACAGTTCACATGCCTCTTGTTTATAAAGGGTCAGAGACCATCAGAGCATCAGATGAGGAGAAATCAGCCTCCTGGTCACTGGAAGTACAGGAGGATTGCGCTCGAGAAACTCGTGGATGCCTAGACCTCCATCACGGATTACAGCTAATTGTAGACTGTAGCCTCGACCTTGCTCACTAGGTTCTTGGGCTGATTATAATGTTTTACTGAAGTTTAGCTTCAACCGGGGCACGTGCTGTTTCTTTTGTATCTGTAAGTGCTTCCTGTTGAGGTTTAATTTTTGAAACAGGAGCATCGTGCCAAAATGAATCCTGCCTGCATATTTATCCACGAAGATGCCACCATGTTGTGCCATACCTCTACTCAACTGGAGTACTTTCTACTGGGTAGTCAGTAAGTGCTACCTCGTTGGGTAAATGTATGGTGCTTTTCCTACACTACAGCTGCGTAAAGGCCCAGAAGAGAAGTCTTCAGTGATCACCTGTGTCTGTGACTTTGCCACTGCGCTGATAGGCGCCTAGGTACCTCGAGTGAGCTGTCCATCACAGTGGGGGAAAGGGCGGGATAGGTTGCATAGCCTAGTCAGTGACTTTGCCACTGCGCTGATCGGCGCCGAGGTACCTCGAGTGAGCTGTCCATCACAGTGGGGAAAAGGGCGGGATAGGTTGCATAGCCTAGTCTGTGTGGGAGGGGTTAAACTGGCGAGGCTTCTGTGCGAGTTCACATGCCTCTTGTTTATGAAGGGTCAGAGACCGATCAGCGCAGTAAATGATAAGAAAGCAGTCGGTGGTACCTCTTTGGGTGAATGTATTGTGCTTTTCCAGCACTGCAGCTGCGTGAAGTCCCAGAAGAGTTGTCTTCAGTGATCACCTGTGTCTGTGACTTTGCCACTGCGCCGATATGCGCCGAGGTACCTCGAGGGAGCTGTCCATCAAAGTGGGGTACAGGACGGAATAGCTTGCATAGCCTAGTGTGTGTGGGGAGGGGCCAAACTGGCGAGGCTTCTGTGCGTGTGCACTTGCCTCTTGTTTATGAAGGGTCAGAGACCGATTAGCGCAGCAAATGAGGAGAAAGCAGTCGGTGGTACCTCTTTGGGTGAATGTATTGTGCTTTTCCAGCACTGCAGCTGCGTAAAGGCCCAGAAGAGTTGTCTCGAGTGACCACGTGTGTCTGTAACTTTGCCACCGCGCCGTTTGGCGCCAAGGTCCCTCGAGTGAGCTGTCCATCACAGTGGTGGGAAGGGCGGGATAGGTTGCATAGCCTAGTGTGTGTGGGGAGGGGTTAAACTGGCGAGGCTTCTGTGCGAGTTCACATGCCTCTTGTTTATGAAGGGTCAGAGACAGATCAGCGCAGTAAATGATAAGAAAGCAGTAGGTGGTACCTCTTTGGGTGAATGTATTGTGCTTTTCAAACACTACAGCTGCGTATAGGCCCAGCAGAGTTGTCTCGAGTGACCACGTGTGTCTGTAACTTTGCCACCGCGCCGTTTGGCGCCAAGGTCCCTTGAGTGAGCTGTCCATCACAGTGGGGGAAAGGGCGGGAAGATGTTGCATAGCCTAGTGTGTGGGGCGGGGCCAAACGGGCGGGGCTTCTGTACAGTTCACATGCCTCTTGTTTATAAAGGGTCAGAGACCATCAGAGCATCAGATGAGGAGAAATCAGCCTCCTGGTCACTGGAAGTACAGGAGGATTGCGCTCGAGAAACTCGTGGATGCCTAGACTTCCATCATGGATTACAGCTAATTGTAGACTGTAGCCTCGACCTTGCTCACTAGGTTCTTGGGCTGATTATAATGCGTTACTGAAGTTTAGCTTCATCCGGGGCACGTGCTGTTTCTTTTGTATCTGTAAGTGCTTCCTGTTGAGGTTTAATTTTTGAAACAGGAGCATCGTGCCAAAATGAATCCTGCCTGCATATTTATCCACGAAGATGCCACCATGTTGTGCCATACCTCTACTCAACTGGAGTACTTTCTACTGGGTAGTCAGTAAGTGCTACCTCGTTGGGTAAATGTATGGTGCTTTTCCTACACTACAGCTGCGTAAAGGCCCAGAAGAGAAGTCTTCAGTGATCACCTGTGTCTGTGACTTTGCCACTGCGCTGATAGGCGCCTAGGTACCTCGAGTGAGCTGTCCATCACAGTGGGGGAAAGGGCGGGATAGGTTGCATAGCCTAGTCTGTGTGGGGAGGGGTTAAACTGGCGAGGCTTCTGTGCGAGTTCACATGCCTCTTGTTTATGAAGGGTCAGAGACCGATCAGCTCAGTAAATGATAAGAAAGCAGTCGGTGGTACCTCTTTGGGTGAATGTATTGTGCTTTTCCAGCACTGCAGCTGCGTAAAGGCCCAGAAGAGAAGTCTTCAGTGATCACCTGTGTCTGTGACTTTGCCACTGCGCTGATAGGCGCCTGGGTACCTCGAGTGAGCTGTCCATCACAGTGGGGGAAAGGGCAGAATAGGTTGCATAGCCTAGTCAGTGACTTTGCCACTGCGCTGATAGGCGCCGAGGTACCCCGAGTGAGCTGTATTGTGCTTTTCAAACACTACAGCTGCGTATAGGCCCAGAAGAGTTGTCTCGAGTGACCACGTGTGTCTGTAACTTTGCCATCGCGCCGTTTGGCGCCAAGGTCCCTTGAGTGAGCTGTCCATCACAGTGGCGGAAAGGGCGGGAAGATATTGCATAGCCTAGTGTGTGGGGCGGGGCCAAACGGGCGGGGCTTCTGTGCAGTTCACATGCCTCTTGTTTATAAAGGGTCAGAGACCATCAGAGCATCAGATGAGGAGAAAGCAGTCGGTGGTACCTCTTTGGGTGAATGTATTGTGCTTTTCAAACACTACAGCTGCGTATAGGCCCAGAAGAGTTGTCTCGAGTGACCACGTGTGTCTGTAACTTTGCCACCGCGCCGTTTGGCGCCAAGGTCCCTTGAGTGAGCTGTCCATCACAGTGGGGGAAAGGGCGGGAAGATATTGCATAGCCTAGTGTGTGGGGCGGGGCCAAACGGGCGGGGCTTCTGTGCAGTTCACATGCCTCTTGTTTATAAAGGGTCAGAGACCATCAGAGCATCAGATGAGGAGAAATCAGCCTCCTGGTCACTGGAAGTACAGGAGGATTGCGCTCGAGAAACTCGTGGATGCCTAGACCTCCATCACGGATTACAGCTAATTGTAGACTGTAGCCTCGACCTTGCTCACTAGGTTCTTGGGCTGATTATAATGTTTTACTGAAGTTTATCTTCAACCGGGGCACGTGCTGTTTCTTTTGTATCTGTAAGTGCTTCCTGTTGAGGTTTAATTTTTGAAACAGGAGCATCGTGCCAAAATGAATCCTGCCTGCATATTTATCCACGAAGATGCCACCATGTTGTGCCATACCTCTACTCAACTGGAGTACTTTCTACTGGGTAGTCAGTAAGTGCTACCTCGTTGGGTAAATGTATGGTGCTTTTCCTACACTACAGCTGCGTAAAGGCCCAGAAGAGAAGTCTTCAGTGATCACCTGTGTCTGTGACTTTGCCACTGCGCTGATAGGCGCCTAGGTACCTCGAGTGAGCTGTCCATCACAGTGGGGGAAAGGGCGTGATAGGTTGCATAGCCTAGTCTGTGTGGGGAGGGGTTAAACTGGCGAGGCTTCTGTTCGAGTTCACATGCCTCTTGTTTATGAAGGGTCAGAGACCGATCAGCTCAGTAAATGATAAGAAAGCAGTCGGTGGTACCTCTTTGGGTGAATGTATTGTGCTTTTCCAGCACTGCAGCTGCGTAAAGGCCCAGAAGAGAAGTCTTCAGTGATCACCTGTGTCTGTGACTTTGCCACTGCGCTGATAGGCGCCTGGGTACCTCGAGTGAGCTGTCCATCACAGTGGGGGAAAGGGCAGAATAGGTTGCATAGCCTAGTCAGTGACTTTGCCACTGCGCTGATAGGCGCCGAGGTACCCCGAGTGAGCTGTCCATCACAGTGGGGGAAAGGGCGGGATAGGTTGCATAGCCTAGTCTGTGTGGGGAGGGGTTAAACTGGCGAGGCTTCTGTGCGAGTTCACATGCCTCTTGTTTATGAAGGGTCAGAGACCGATCAGCTCAGTAAATGATAAGAAAGCAGTCGGTAGTACCTCTTTGGGTGAATGTATTGTGCTTTTCCAGCACTGCAGCTGCGTAAAGGCCAGAAGAGTTGTATTCAGGGATCACCTGTGTCTGTAACGTTGCCACTGCGCCGATAGGCGCCGAGGTACCTCGAGTGAGCTGTCCATCACAGTGGGGGAAAGGGCGGGATAGGTTGCATAGCCTAGTGTGTGTGGGGAGGGGCCAAATTGGCGAGGCTTCTGTGTGTGTGCACTTGCCTCTTGTTTATGAAGGGTCAGAGACCGATTAGCGCAGCAAATGAGGAGAAAGCAGTCGGTGGTACCTCTTTGGGTGAATGTATTGTGCTTTTCAAACACTACAGCTGCGTATAGGCCCAGAAGAGTTGTCTCGAGTGACCACGTGTGTCTGTAACTTTGCCACCGCGCCGTTTGGCGCCAAGGTCCCTTGAGTGAGCTGTCCATCAGAGTGGGGGAAAGGGCGGGAAGATATTGCATAGCCTAGTGTGTGGGGCGGGGCCAAACGGGCGGGGCTTCTGTGCAGTTCACATGCCTCTTGTTTATAAAGGGTCAGAGACCATCAGAGCATCAGATGAGGAGAAATCAGCCTCCTGGTCACTGGAAGTACAGGAGGATTGCGCTCGAGAAACTCGTGGATGCCTAGACTTCCATCATGGATTACAGCTAATTGTAGACTGTAGCCTCGACCTTGCTCACTAGGTTCTTGGGCTGATTATAATGCGTTACTGAAGTTTAGCTTCATCCGGGGCACGTGCTGTTTCTTTTGTATCTGTAAGTGCTTCCTGTTGAGGTTTAATTTTTGAAACAGGAGCATCGTGCCAAAATGAATCCTGCCTGCATATTTATCCACGAAGATGCCACCATGTTGTGCCATACCTCTACTCAACTGGAGTACTTTCTACTGGGTAGTCAGTAAGTACTACCTCGTTGGGTAAATGTATGGTGCTTTTCCTACACTACAGCTGCGTAAAGGCCCAGAAGAGAAGTCTTCAGTGATCACCTGTGTCTGTGACTTTGCCACTGCGCTGATAGGCGCCTAGGTACCTCGAGTGAGCTGTCCATCACAGTGGGGGAAAGGGCGGGATAGGTTGCATAGCCTAGTCAGTGACTTTGCCACTGCGCTGATCGGCGCCGAGGTACCTCGAGTGAGCTGTCCATCACAGTGGGGAAAAGGGCGGGATAGGTTGCATAGCCTAGTCTGTGTGGGGAGGGGTTAAACTGGCGATGCTTCTGTGCGAGTTCACTTGCCTCTTGTTTATGAAGGGTCAGAGACCGATCAGCGCAGTAAATGATAAGAAAGCAGTCGGTGGTACCTCTTTGGGTGAATGTATTGTGCTTTTCCAGCACTGCAGCTGCGTGAAGTCCCAGAAGAGTTGTCTTCAGTGATCACCTGTGTCTGTGACTTTGCCACTGCGCCGATATGCGCCGAGGTACCTCGAGGGAGCTGTCCATCAAAGTGGGGTACAGGACGGAATAGCTTGCATAGCCTAGTGTGTGTGGGGAGGGGCCAAACTGGCGAGGCTTCTGTGCGTGTGCACTTGCCTCTTGTTTATGAAGGGTCAGAGACCGATTAGCGCAGCAAATGAGGAGAAAGCAGTCGGTGGTACCTCTTTGGGTGAATGTATTGTGCTTTTCCAGCACTGCAGCTGCGTAAAGGCCCAGAAGAGTTGTCTCGAGTGACCACGTGTGTCTGTAACTTTGCCACCGCGCCGTTTGGCGCCAAGGTCCCTCGAGTGAGCTGTCCATCACAGTGGTGGGAAGGGCGGGATAGGTTGCATAGCCTAGTGTGTGTGGGGAGGGGTTAAACTGGCGAGGCTTCTGTGCGAGTTCACATGCCTCTTGTTTATGAAGGGTCAGAGACAGATCAGCGCAGTAAATGATAAGAAAGCAGTAGGTGGTACCTCTTTGGGTGAATGTATTGTGCTTTTCAAACACTACAGCTGCGTATAGGCCCAGCAGAGTTGTCTCGAGTGACCACGTGTGTCTGTAACTTTGCCACCGCGCCGTTTGGCGCCAAGGTCCCTTGAGTGAGCTGTCCATCACAGTGGGGGAAAGGGCGGGAAGATGTTGCATAGCCTAGTGTGTGGGGCGGGGCCAAACGGGCGGGGCTTCTGTACAGTTCACATGCCTCTTGTTTATAAAGGGTCAGAGACCATCAGAGCATCAGATGAGGAGAAATCAGCCTCCTGGTCACTGGAAGTACAGGAGGATTGCGCTCGAGAAACTCGTGGATGCCTAGACCTCCATCACGGATTACAGCTAATTGTAGACTGTAGCCTCGACCTTGCTCACTAGGTTCTTGGGCTGATTATAATGTTTTACTGAAGTTTATCTTCAACCGGGGCACGTGCTGTTTCTTTTGTATCTGTAAGTGCTTCCTGTTGAGGTTTAATTTTTGAAACAGGAGCATCGTGCCAAAATGAATCCTGCCTGCATATTTATCCACGAAGATGCCACCATGTTGTGCCATACCTCTACTCAACTGGAGTACTTTCTACTGGGTAGTCAGTAAGTGCTACCTCGTTGGGTAAATGTATGGTGCTTTTCCTACACTACAGCTGCGTAAAGGCCCAGAAGAGAAGTCTTCAGTGATCACCTGTGTCTGTGACTTTGCCACTGCGCTGATAGGCGCCTAGGTACCTCGAGTGAGCTGTCCATCACAGTGGGGGAAAGGGCGTGATAGGTTGCATAGCCTAGTCTGTGTGGGGAGGGGTTAAACTGGCGAGGCTTCTGTGCGAGTTCACATGCCTCTTGTTTATGAAGGGTCAGAGACCGATCAGCTCAGTAAATGATAAGAAAGCAGTCGGTGGTACCTCTTTGGGTGAATGTATTGTGCTTTTCCAGCACTGCAGCTGCGTAAAGGCCCAGAAGAGAAGTCTTCAGTGATCACCTGTGTCTGTGACTTTGCCACTGCGCTGATAGGCGCCTGGGTACCTCGAGTGAGCTGTCCATCACAGTGGGGGAAAGGGCAGAATAGGTTGCATAGCCTAGTCAGTGACTTTGCCACTGCGCTGATAGGCGCCGAGGTACCCCGAGTGAGCTGTCCATCACAGTGGGGGAAAGGGCGGGATAGGTTGCATAGCCTAGTCTGTGTGGGGAGGGGTTAAACTGGCGAGGCTTCTGTGCGAGTTCACATGCCTCTTGTTTATGAAGGGTCAGAGACCGATCAGCTCAGTAAATGATAAGAAAGCAGTCGGTAGTACCTCTTTGGGTGAATGTATTGTGCTTTTCCAGCACTGCAGCTGCGTAAAGGCCAGAAGAGTTGTATTCAGGGATCACCTGTGTCTGTAACGTTGCCACTGCGCCGATAGGCGCCGAGGTACCTCGAGTGAGCTGTCCATCACAGTGGGGGAAAGGGCGGGATAGGTTGCATAGCCTAGTGTGTGTGGGGAGGGGCCAAATTGGCGAGGCTTCTGTGTGTGTGCACTTGCCTCTTGTTTATGAAGGGTCAGAGACCGATTAGCGCAGCAAATGAGGAGAAAGCAGTCGGTGGTACCTCTTTGGGTGAATGTATTGTGCTTTTCAAACACTACAGCTGCGTATAGGCCCAGAAGAGTTGTCTCGAGTGACCACGTGTGTCTGTAACTTTGCCACCGCGCCGTTTGGCGCCAAGGTCCCTTGAGTGAGCTGTCCATCAGAGTGGGGGAAAGGGCGGGAAGATATTGCATAGCCTAGTGTGTGGGGCGGGGCCAAACGGGCGGGGCTTCTGTGCAGTTCACATGCCTCTTGTTTATAAAGGGTCAGAGACCATCAGAGCATCAGATGAGGAGAAATCAGCCTCCTGGTCACTGGAAGTACAGGAGGATTGCGCTCGAGAAACTCGTGGATGCCTAGACTTCCATCATGGATTACAGCTAATTGTAGACTGTAGCCTCGACCTTGCTCACTAGGTTCTTGGGCTGATTATAATGCGTTACTGAAGTTTAGCTTCATCCGGGGCACGTGCTGTTTCTTTTGTATCTGTAAGTGCTTCCTGTTGAGGTTTAATTTTTGAAACAGGAGCATCGTGCCAAAATGAATCCTGCCTGCATATTTATCCACGAAGATGCCACCATGTTGTGCCATACCTCTACTCAACTGGAGTACTTTCTACTGGGTAGTCAGTAAGTGCTACCTCGTTGGGTAAATGTATGGTGCTTTTCCTACACTACAGCTGCGTAAAGGCCCAGAAGAGAAGTCTTCAGTGATCACCTGTGTCTGTGACTTTGCCACTGCGCTGATAGGCGCCTAGGTACCTCGAGTGAGCTGTCCATCACAGTGGGGGAAAGGGCGTGATAGGTTGCATAGCCTAGTCTGTGTGGGGAGGGGTTAAACTGGCGAGGCTTCTGTGCGAGTTCACATGCCTCTTGTTTATGAAGGGTCAGAGACCGATCAGCTCAGTAAATGATAAGAAAGCAGTCGGTGGTACCTCTTTGGGTGAATGTATTGTGCTTTTCCAGCACTGCAGCTGCGTAAAGGCCCAGAAGAGAAGTCTTCAGTGATCACCTGTGTCTGTGACTTTGCCACTGCGCTGATAGGCGCCTGGGTACCTCGAGTGAGCTGTCCATCACAGTGGGGGAAAGGGCAGAATAGGTTGCATAGCCTAGTCAGTGACTTTGCCACTGCGCTGATAGGCGCCGAGGTACCCCGAGTGAGCTGTCCATCACAGTGGGGGAAAGGGCGGGATAGGTTGCATAGCCTAGTCTGTGTGGGGAGGGGTTAAACTGGCGAGGCTTCTGTGCGAGTTCACATGCCTCTTGTTTATGAAGGGTCAGAGACCGATCAGCTCAGTAAATGATAAGAAAGCAGTCGGTAGTACCTCTTTGGGTGAATGTATTGTGCTTTTCCAGCACTGCAGCTGCGTAAAGGCCAGAAGAGTTGTATTCAGGGATCACCTGTGTCTGTAACGTTGCCACTGCGCCGATAGGCGCCGAGGTACCTCGAGTGAGCTGTCCATCACAGTGGGGGAAAGGGCGGGATAGGTTGCATAGCCTAGTGTGTGTGGGGAGGGGCCAAATTGGCGAGGCTTCTGTGTGTGTGCACTTGCCTCTTGTTTATGAAGGGTCAGAGACCGATTAGCGCAGCAAATGAGGAGAAAGCAGTCGGTGGTACCTCTTTGGGTGAATGTATTGTGCTTTTCAAACACTACAGCTGCGTATAGGCCCAGAAGAGTTGTCTCGAGTGACCACGTGTGTCTGTAACTTTGCCACCGCGCCGTTTGGCGCCAAGGTCCCTTGAGTGAGCTGTCCATCAGAGTGGGGGAAAGGGCGGGAAGATATTGCATAGCCTAGTGTGTGGGGCGGGGCCAAACGGGCGGGGCTTCTGTGCAGTTCACATGCCTCTTGTTTATAAAGGGTCAGAGACCATCAGAGCATCAGATGAGGAGAAATCAGCCTCCTGGTCACTGGAAGTACAGGAGGATTGCGCTCGAGAAACTCGTGGATGCCTAGACTTCCATCATGGATTACAGCTAATTGTAGACTGTAGCCTCGACCTTGCTCACTAGGTTCTTGGGCTGATTATAATGCGTTACTGAAGTTTAGCTTCATCCGGGGCACGTGCTGTTTCTTTTGTATCTGTAAGTGCTTCCTGTTGAGGTTTAATTTTTGAAACAGGAGCATCGTGCCAAAATGAATCCTGCCTGCATATTTATCCACGAAGATGCCACCATGTTGTGCCATACCTCTACTCAACTGGAGTACTTTCTACTGGGTAGTCAGTAAGTGCTACCTCGTTGGGTAAATGTATGGTGCTTTTCCTACACTACAGCTGCGTAAAGGCCCAGAAGAGAAGTCTTCAGTGATCACCTGTGTCTGTGACTTTGCCACTGCGCTGATAGGCGCCTAGGTACCTCGAGTGAGCTGTCCATCACAGTGGGGGAAAGGGCGGGATAGGTTGCATAGCCTAGTCAGTGACTTTGCCACTGCGCTGATCGGCGCCGAGGTACCTCGAGTGAGCTGTCCATCACAGTGGGGAAAAGGGCGGGATAGGTTGCATAGCCTAGTCTGTGTGGGGAGGGGTTAAACTGGCGATGCTTCTGTGCGAGTTCACTTGCCTCTTGTTTATGAAGGGTCAGAGACCGATCAGCGCAGTAAATGATAAGAAAGCAGTCGGTGGTACCTCTTTGGGTGAATGTATTGTGCTTTTCCAGCACTGCAGCTGCGTGAAGTCCCAGAAGAGTTGTCTTCAGTGATCACCTGTGTCTGTGACTTTGCCACTGCGCCGATATGCGCCGAGGTACCTCGAGGGAGCTGTCCATCAAAGTGGGGTACAGGACGGAATAGCTTGCATAGCCTAGTGTGTGTGGGGAGGGGCCAAACTGGCGAGGCTTCTGTGCGTGTGCACTTGCCTCTTGTTTATGAAGGGTCAGAGACCGATTAGCGCAGCAAATGAGGAGAAAGCAGTCGGTGGTACCTCTTTGGGTGAATGTATTGTGCTTTTCCAGCACTGCAGCTGCGTAAAGGCCCAGAAGAGTTGTCTCGAGTGACCACGTGTGTCTGTAACTTTGCCACCGCGCCGTTTGGCGCCAAGGTCCCTCGAGTGAGCTGTCCATCACAGTGGTGGGAAGGGCGGGATAGGTTGCATAGCCTAGTGTGTGTGGGGAGGGGTTAAACTGGCGAGGCTTCTGTGCGAGTTCACATGCCTCTTGTTTATGAAGGGTCAGAGACAGATCAGCGCAGTAAATGATAAGAAAGCAGTAGGTGGTACCTCTTTGGGTGAATGTATTGTGCTTTTCAAACACTACAGCTGTGTATAGGCCCAGCAGAGTTGTCTCGAGTGACCACGTGTGTCTGTAACTTTGCCACCGCGCCGTTTGGCGCCAAGGTCCCTTGAGTGAGCTGTCCATCACAGTGGGGGAAAGGGCGGGAAGATGGTGCATAGCCTAGTGTGTGGGGCGGGGCCAAACGGGCGGGGCTTCTGTACAGTTCACATGCCTCTTGTTTATAAAGGGTCAGAGACCATCAGAGCATCAGATGAGGAGAAATCAGCCTCCTGGTCACTGGAAGTACAGGAGGATTGCGCTCGAGAAACTCGTGGATGCCTAGACCTCCATCACGGATTACAGCTAATTGTAGACTGTAGCCTCGACCTTGCTCACTAGGTTCTTGGGCTGATTATAATGTTTTACTGAAGTTTATCTTCAACCGGGGCACGTGCTGTTTCTTTTGTATCTGTAAGTGCTTCCTGTTGAGGTTTAATTTTTGAAACAGGAGCATCGTGCCAAAATGAATCCTGCCTGCATATTTATCCACGAAGATGCCACCATGTTGTGCCATACCTCTACTCAACTGGAGTACTTTCTACTGGGTAGTCAGTAAGTGCTACCTCGTTGGGTAAATGTATGGTGCTTTTCCTACACTACAGCTGCGTAAAGGCCCAGAAGAGAAGTCTTCAGTGATCACCTGTGTCTGTGACTTTGCCACTGCGCTGATAGGCGCCTAGGTACCTCGAGTGAGCTGTCCATCACAGTGGGGGAAAGGGCGTGATAGGTTGCATAGCCTAGTCTGTGTGGGGAGGGGTTAAACTGGCGAGGCTTCTGTTCGAGTTCACATGCCTCTTGTTTATGAAGGGTCAGAGACCGATCAGCTCAGTAAATGATAAGAAAGCAGTCGGTGGTACCTCTTTGGGTGAATGTATTGTGCTTTTCCAGCACTGCAGCTGCGTAAAGGCCCAGAAGAGAAGTCTTCAGTGATCACCTGTGTCTGTGACTTTGCCACTGCGCTGATAGGCGCCTGGGTACCTCGAGTGAGCTGTCCATCACAGTGGGGGAAAGGGCAGAATAGGTTGCATAGCCTAGTCAGTGACTTTGCCACTGCGCTGATAGGCGCCGAGGTACCCCGAGTGAGCTGTCCATCACAGTGGGGGAAAGGGCGGGATAGGTTGCATAGCCTAGTCTGTGTGGGGAGGGGTTAAACTGGCGAGGCTTCTGTGCGAGTTCACATGCCTCTTGTTTATGAAGGGTCAGAGACCGATCAGCTCAGTAAATGATAAGAAAGCAGTCGGTAGTACCTCTTTGGGTGAATGTATTGTGCTTTTCCAGCACTGCAGCTGCGTAAAGGCCAGAAGAGTTGTATTCAGGGATCACCTGTGTCTGTAACGTTGCCACTGCGCCGATAGGCGCCGAGGTACCTCGAGTGAGCTGTCCATCACAGTGGGGGAAAGGGCGGGATAGGTTGCATAGCCTAGTGTGTGTGGGGAGGGGCCAAATTGGCGAGGCTTCTGTGTGTGTGCACTTGCCTCTTGTTTATGAAGGGTCAGAGACCGATTAGCGCAGCAAATGAGGAGAAAGCAGTCGGTGGTACCTCTTTGGGTGAATGTATTGTGCTTTTCAAACACTACAGCTGCGTATAGGCCCAGAAGAGTTGTCTCGAGTGACCACGTGTGTCTGTAACTTTGCCACCGCGCCGTTTGGCGCCAAGGTCCCTTGAGTGAGCTGTCCATCAGAGTGGGGGAAAGGGCGGGAAGATATTGCATAGCCTAGTGTGTGGGGCGGGGCCAAACGGGCGGGGCTTCTGTGCAGTTCACATGCCTCTTGTTTATAAAGGGTCAGAGACCATCAGAGCATCAGATGAGGAGAAATCAGCCTCCTGGTCACTGGAAGTACAGGAGGATTGCGCTCGAGAAACTCGTGGATGCCTAGACTTCCATCATGGATTACAGCTAATTGTAGACTGTAGCCTCGACCTTGCTCACTAGGTTCTTGGGCTGATTATAATGCGTTACTGAAGTTTAGCTTCATCCGGGGCACGTGCTGTTTCTTTTGTATCTGTAAGTGCTTCCTGTTGAGGTTTAATTTTTGAAACAGGAGCATCGTGCCAAAATGAATCCTGCCTGCATATTTATCCACGAAGATGCCACCATGTTGTGCCATACCTCTACTCAACTGGAGTACTTTCTACTGGGTAGTCAGTAAGTACTACCTCGTTGGGTAAATGTATGGTGCTTTTCCTACACTACAGCTGCGTAAAGGCCCAGAAGAGAAGTCTTCAGTGATCACCTGTGTCTGTGACTTTGCCACTGCGCTGATAGGCGCCTAGGTACCTCGAGTGAGCTGTCCATCACAGTGGGGGAAAGGGCGGGATAGGTTGCATAGCCTAGTCAGTGACTTTGCCACTGCGCTGATCGGCGCCGAGGTACCTCGAGTGAGCTGTCCATCACAGTGGGGAAAAGGGCGGGATAGGTTGCATAGCCTAGTCTGTGTGGGGAGGGGTTAAACTGGCGATGCTTCTGTGCGAGTTCACTTGCCTCTTGTTTATGAAGGGTCAGAGACCGATCAGCGCAGTAAATGATAAGAAAGCAGTCGGTGGTACCTCTTTGGGTGAATGTATTGTGCTTTTCCAGCACTGCAGCTGCGTGAAGTCCCAGAAGAGTTGTCTTCAGTGATCACCTGTGTCTGTGACTTTGCCACTGCGCCGATATGCGCCGAGGTACCTCGAGGGAGCTGTCCATCAAAGTGGGGTACAGGACGGAATAGCTTGCATAGCCTAGTGTGTGTGGGGAGGGGCCAAACTGGCGAGGCTTCTGTGCGTGTGCACTTGCCTCTTGTTTATGAAGGGTCAGAGACCGATTAGCGCAGCAAATGAGGAGAAAGCAGTCGGTGGTACCTCTTTGGGTGAATGTATTGTGCTTTTCCAGCACTGCAGCTGCGTAAAGGCCCAGAAGAGTTGTCTCGAGTGACCACGTGTGTCTGTAACTTTGCCACCGCGCCGTTTGGCGCCAAGGTCCCTCGAGTGAGCTGTCCATCACAGTGGTGGGAAGGGCGGGATAGGTTGCATAGCCTAGTGTGTGTGGGGAGGGGTTAAACTGGCGAGGCTTCTGTGCGAGTTCACATGCCTCTTGTTTATGAAGGGTCAGAGACAGATCAGCGCAGTAAATGATAAGAAAGCAGTAGGTGGTACCTCTTTGGGTGAATGTATTGTGCTTTTCAAACACTACAGCTGCGTATAGGCCCAGCAGAGTTGTCTCGAGTGACCACGTGTGTCTGTAACTTTGCCACCGCGCCGTTTGGCGCCAAGGTCCCTTGAGTGAGCTGTCCATCACAGTGGGGGAAAGGGCGGGAAGATGTTGCATAGCCTAGTGTGTGGGGCGGGGCCAAACGGGCGGGGCTTCTGTACAGTTCACATGCCTCTTGTTTATAAAGGGTCAGAGACCATCAGAGCATCAGATGAGGAGAAATCAGCCTCCTGGTCACTGGAAGTACAGGAGGATTGCGCTCGAGAAACTCGTGGATGCCTAGACCTCCATCACGGATTACAGCTAATTGTAGACTGTAGCCTCGACCTTGCTCACTAGGTTCTTGGGCTGATTATAATGTTTTACTGAAGTTTATCTTCAACCGGGGCACGTGCTGTTTCTTTTGTATCTGTAAGTGCTTCCTGTTGAGGTTTAATTTTTGAAACAGGAGCATCGTGCCAAAATGAATCCTGCCTGCATATTTATCCACGAAGATGCCACCATGTTGTGCCATACCTCTACTCAACTGGAGTACTTTCTACTGGGTAGTCAGTAAGTGCTACCTCGTTGGGTAAATGTATGGTGCTTTTCCTACACTACAGCTGCGTAAAGGCCCAGAAGAGAAGTCTTCAGTGATCACCTGTGTCTGTGACTTTGCCACTGCGCTGATAGGCGCCTAGGTACCTCGAGTGAGCTGTCCATCACAGTGGGGGAAAGGGCGTGATAGGTTGCATAGCCTAGTCTGTGTGGGGAGGGGTTAAACTGGCGAGGCTTCTGTGCGAGTTCACATGCCTCTTGTTTATGAAGGGTCAGAGACCGATCAGCTCAGTAAATGATAAGAAAGCAGTCGGTGGTACCTCTTTGGGTGAATGTATTGTGCTTTTCCAGCACTGCAGCTGCGTAAAGGCCCAGAAGAGAAGTCTTCAGTGATCACCTGTGTCTGTGACTTTGCCACTGCGCTGATAGGCGCCTGGGTACCTCGAGTGAGCTGTCCATCACAGTGGGGGAAAGGGCAGAATAGGTTGCATAGCCTAGTCAGTGACTTTGCCACTGCGCTGATAGGCGCCGAGGTACCCCGAGTGAGCTGTCCATCACAGTGGGGGAAAGGGCGGGATAGGTTGCATAGCCTAGTCTGTGTGGGGAGGGGTTAAACTGGCGAGGCTTCTGTGCGAGTTCACATGCCTCTTGTTTATGAAGGGTCAGAGACCGATCAGCTCAGTAAATGATAAGAAAGCAGTCGGTAGTACCTCTTTGGGTGAATGTATTGTGCTTTTCCAGCACTGCAGCTGCGTAAAGGCCAGAAGAGTTGTATTCAGGGATCACCTGTGTCTGTAACGTTGCCACTGCGCCGATAGGCGCCGAGGTCCCTCGAGTGAGCTGTCCATCACAGTGGGGGAAAGGGCGGGATAGGTTGCATAGCCTAGTGTGTGTGGGGAGGGGTTAAACTGGCGAGGCTTCTGTGCGAGTTCACATGCCTCTTGTTTATGAAGGGTCAGAGACAGATCAGCGCAGTAAATGATAAGAAAGCAGTAGGTGGTACCTCTTTGGGTGAATGTATTGTGCTTTTCAAACACTACAGCTGCGTATAGGCCCAGAAGAGTTGTCTCGAGTGACCACGTGTGTCTGTAACTTTGCCACCGCGCCGTTTGGCGCCAAGGTCCCTTGAGTGAGCTGTCCATCACAGTGGGGGAAAGGGCGGGAAGATGTTGCATAGCCTAGTGTGTGGGGCGGGGCCAAACGGGCGGGGCTTCTGTACAGTTCACATGCCTCTTGTTTATAAAGGGTCAGAGACCATCAGAGCATCAGATGAGGAGAAATCAGCCTCCTGGTCACTGGAAGTACAGGAGGATTGCGCTCGAGAAACTCGTGGAAGCCTAGACCTCCATCACGGATTACAGCTAATTGTAGACTGTAGCCTCGACCTTGCTCACTAGGTTCTTGGGCTGATTATAATGTTTTACTGAAGTTTATCTTCAACCGGGGCACGTGCTGTTTCTTTTGTATCTGTAAGTGCTTCCTGTTGAGGTTTAATTTTTGAAACAGGAGCATCGTGCCAAAATGAATCCTGCCTGCATATTTATCCACGAAGATGCCACCATGTTGTGCCATACCTCTACTCAACTGGAGTACTTTCTACTGGGTAGTCAGTAAGTGCTACCTCGTTGGGTAAATGTATGGTGCTTTTCCTACACTACAGCTGCGTAAAGGCCCAGAAGAGAAGTCTTCAGTGATCACCTGTGTCTGTGACTTTGCCACTGCGCTGATAGGCGCCTAGGTACCTCGAGTGAGCTGTCCATCACAGTGGGGGAAAGGGCGTGATAGGTTGCATAGCCTAGTCTGTGTGGGGAGGGGTTAAACTGGCGAGGCTTCTGTGCGAGTTCACATGCCTCTTGTTTATGAAGGGTCAGAGACCGATCAGCTCAGTAAATGATAAGAAAGCAGTCGGTGGTACCTCTTTGGGTGAATGTATTGTGCTTTTCCAGCACTGCAGCTGCGTAAAGGCCCAGAAGAGAAGTCTTCAGTGATCACCTGTGTCTGTGACTTTGCCACTGCGCTGATAGGCGCCTGGGTACCTCGAGTGAGCTGTCCATCACAGTGGGGGAAAGGGCAGAATAGGTTGCATAGCCTAGTCAGTGACTTTGCCACTGCGCTGATAGGCGCCGAGGTACCCCGAGTGAACTGTCCATCACAGTGGGGGAAAGGGCGGGATAGGTTGCATAGCCTAGTCTGTGTGGGGAGGGGTTAAACTGGCGAGGCTTCTGTGCGAGTTCACATGCCTCTTGTTTATGAAGGGTCAGAGACCGATCAGCTCAGTAAATGATAAGAAAGCAGTCGGTAGTACCTCTTTGGGTGAATGTATTGTGCTTTTCCAGCACTGCAGCTGCGTAAAGGCCAGAAGAGTTGTATTCAGGGATCACCTGTGTCTGTAACGTTGCCACTGCGCCGATAGGCGCCGAGGTACCTCGAGTGAGCTGTCCATCACAGTGGGGGAAAGGGCGGGATAGGTTGCATAGCCTAGTGTGTGTGGGGAGGGGCCAAATTGGCGAGGCTTCTGTGTGTGTGCACTTGCCTCTTGTTTATGAAGGGTCAGAGACCGATTAGCGCAGCAAATGAGGAGAAAGCAGTCGGTGGTACCTCTTTGGGTGAATGTATTGTGCTTTTCAAACACTACAGCTGCGTATAGGCCCAGCAGAGTTGTCTCGAGTGACCACGTGTGTCTGTAACTTTGCCACCGCGCCGTTTGGCGCCAAGGTCCCTTGAGTGAGCTGTCCATCACAGTGGGGGAAAGGGCGGGAAGATGTTGCATAGCCTAGTGTGTGGGGCGGGGCCAAACGGGCGGGGCTTCTGTACAGTTCACATGCCTCTTGTTTATAAAGGGTCAAAGACCATCAGAGCATCAGATGAGGAGAAATCAGCCTCCTGGTCACTGGAAGTACAGGAGGATTGCGCTCGAGAAACTCGTGGATGCCTAGACCTCCATCACGGATTACAGCTAATTGTAGACTGTAGCCTCGACCTTGCTCACTAGGTTCTTGGGCTGATTATAATGTTTTACTGAAGTTTATCTTCAACCGGGGCACGTGCTGTTTCTTTTGTATCTGTAAGTGCTTCCTGTTGAGGTTTAATTTTTGAAACAGGAGCATCGTGCCAAAATGAATCCTGCCTGCATATTTATCCACGAAGATGCCACCATGTTGTGCCATACCTCTACTCAACTGGAGTACTTTCTACTGGGTAGTCAGTAAGTGCTACCTCGTTGGGTAAATGTATGGTGCTTTTCCTACACTACAGCTGCGTAAAGGCCCAGAAGAGAAGTCTTCAGTGATCACCTGTGTCTGTGACTTTGCCACTGCGCTGATAGGCGCCTAGGTACCTCGAGTGAGCTGTCCATCACAGTGGGGGAAAGGGCGTGATAGGTTGCATAGCCTAGTCTGTGTGGGGAGGGGTTAAACTGGCGAGGCTTCTGTGCGAGTTCACATGCCTCTTGTTTATGAAGGGTCAGAGACCGATCAGCTCAGTAAATGATAAGAAAGCAGTCGGTGGTACCTCTTTGGGTGAATGTATTGTGCTTTTCCAGCACTGCAGCTGCGTAAAGGCCCAGAAGAGAAGTCTTCAGTGATCACCTGTGTCTGTGACTTTGCCACTGCGCTGATAGGCGCCTGGGTACCTCGAGTGAGCTGTCCATCACAGTGGGGGAAAGGGCAGAATAGGTTGCATAGCCTAGTCAGTGACTTTGCCACTGCGCTGATAGGCGCCGAGGTACCCCGAGTGAGCTGTCCATCACAGTGGGGGAAAGGGCGGGATAGGTTGCATAGCCTAGTCTGTGTGGGGAGGGGTTAAACTGGCGAGGCTTCTGTGCGAGTTCACATGCCTCTTGTTTATGAAGGGTCAGAGACCGATCAGCTCAGTAAATGATAAGAAAGCAGTCGGTGGTACCTCTTTGGGTGAATGTATTGTGCTTTTCCAGCACTGCAGCTGCGTAAAGGCCCAGAAGAGAAGTCTTCAGTGATCACCTGTGTCTGTGACTTTGCCACTGCGCTGATAGGCGCCTGGGTACCTCGAGTGAGCTGTCCATCACAGTGGGGGAAAGGGCAGAATAGGTTGCATAGCCTAGTCAGTGACTTTGCCACTGCGCTGATAGGCGCCGAGGTACCCCGAGTGAGCTGTCCATCACAGTGGGGGAAAGGGCGGGATAGGTTGCATAGCCTAGTCTGTGTGGGGAGGGGTTAAACTGGCGAGGCTTCTGTGCGAGTTCACATGCCTCTTGTTTATGAAGGGTCAGAGGCCGATCAGCTCAGTAAATGATAAGAAAGCAGTCGGTGGTACCTGTGCGAGTTCACATGCCTCTTGTTTATGAAGGGTCAGAGACCGATCAGCTCAGTAAATGATAAGAAAGCAGTCGGTGGTACCTCTTTGGGTGAATGTATTGTGCTTTTCCAGCACTGCAGCTGCGTAAAGGCCCAGAAGAGAAGTCTTCAGTGATCACCTGTGTCTGTGACTTTGCCACTGCGCTGATAGGCGCCTGGGTACCTCGAGTGAGCTGTCCATCACAGTGGGGGAAAGGGCAGAATAGGTTGCATAGCCTAGTCAGTGACTTTGCCACTGCGCTGATAGGCGCCGAGGTACCCCGAGTGAGCTGTCCATCACAGTGGGGGAAAGGGCGGGATAGGTTGCATAGCCTAGTCTGTGTGGGGAGGGGTTAAACTGGCGAGGCTTCTGTGCGAGTTCACATGCCTCTTGTTTATGAAGGGTCAGAGACCGATCAGCTCAGTAAATGATAAGAAAGCAGTCGGTGGTACCTCTTTGGGTGAATGTATTGTGCTTTTCCAGCACTGCAGCTGCGTAAAGGCCAGAAGAGTTGTATTCAGGGATCACCTGTGTCTGTAACGTTGCCACTGCGCCGATAGGCGCCGAGGTACCTCGAGTGAGCTGTCCATCACAGTGGGGGAAAGGGCGGGATAGGTTGCATAGCCTAGTGTGTGGGGAGGGGCCAAATTGGCGAGGCTTCTGTGTGTGTGCACTTGCCTCTTGTTTATGAAGGGTCAGAGACCGATTAGCGCAGCAAATGAGGAGAAAGCAGTCGGTGGTACCTCTTTGGGTGAATGTATTGTGCTTTTCAAACACTACAGCTGCGTATAGGCCCAGAAGAGTTGTCTCGAGTGACCACGTGTGTCTGTAACTTTGCCACCGCGCCGTTTGGCGCCAAGGTCCCTTGAGTGAGCTGTCCATCACAGTGGGGGAAAGGGCGGGAAGATATTGCATAGCCTAGTGTGTGGGGCGGGGCCAAACGGGCGGGGCTTCTGTGCAGTTCACATGCCTCTTGTTTATAAAGGGTCAGAGACCATCAGAGCATCAGATGAGGAGAAATCAGCCTCCTGGTCACTGGAAGTACAGGAGGATTGCGCTCGAGAAACTCGTGGATGCCTAGACTTCCATCATGGATTACAGCTAATTGTAGACTGTAGCCTCGACCTTGCTCACTAGGTTCTTGGGCTGATTATAATGCGTTACTGAAGTTTAGCTTCATCCGGGGCACGTGCTGTTTCTTTTGTATCTGTAAGTGCTTCCTGTTGAGGTTTAATTTTTGAAACAGGAGCATCGTGCCAAAATGAATCCTGCCTGCATATTTATCCACGAAGATGCCACCATGTTGTGCCATACCTCTACTCAACTGGAGTACTTTCTACTGGGTAGTCAGTAAGTGCTACCTCGTTGGGTAAATGTATGGTGCTTTTCCTACACTACAGCTGCGTAAAGGCCCAGAAGAGAAGTCTTCAGTGATCACCTGTGTCTGTGACTTTGCCACTGCGCTGATAGGCGCCTAGGTACCTCGAGTGAGCTGTCCATCACAGTGGGGGAAAGGGCGGGATAGGTTGCATAGCCTAGTCAGTGACTTTGCCACTGCGCTGATCGGCGCCGAGGTACCTCGAGTGAGCTGTCCATCACAGTGGGGAAAAGGGCGGGATAGGTTGCATAGCCTAGTCTGTGTGGGGAGGGGTTAAACTGGCGAGGCTTCTGTGCGAGTTCACATGCCTCTTGTTTATGAAGGGTCAGAGACCGATCAGCGCAGTAAATGATAAGAAAGCAGTCGGTGGTACCTCTTTGGGTGAATGTATTGTGCTTTTCCAGCACTGCAGCTGCGTGAAGTCCCAGAAGAGTTGTCTTCAGTGATCACCTGTGTCTGTGACTTTGCCACTGCGCCGATATGCGCCGAGGTACCTCGAGGGAGCTGTCCATCAAAGTGGGGTACAGGACGGGATAGCTTGCATAGCCTAGTGTGTGTGGGGAGGGGCCAAACTGGCGAGGCTTCTGTGCGTGTGCACTTGCCTCTTGTTTATGAAGGGTCAGAGACCGATTAGCGCAGCAAATGAGGAGAAAGCAGTCGGTGGTACCTCTTTGGGTGAATGTATTGTGCTTTTCCAGCACTGCAGCTGCGTAAAGGCCCAGAAGAGTTGTCTCGAGTGACCACGTTTGTCTGTAACTTTGCCACCGCGCCGTTTGGCACCAAGGTCCCTCGAGTGAGCTGTCCATCACAGTGGTGGAAAGGGCGGGATAGGTTGCATAGCCTAGTGTGTGTGGGGAGGGGTTAAACTGGCGAGGCTTCTGTGCGAGTTCACATGCCTCTTGTTTATGAAGGGTCAGAGACAGATCAGCGCAGTAAATGATAAGAAAGCAGTAGGTGGTACCTCTTTGGGTGAATGTATTGTGCTTTTCAAACACTACAGCTGCGTATAGGCCCAGCAGAGTTGTCTCGAGTGACCACGTGTGTCTGTAACTTTGCCACCGCGCCGTTTGGCGCCAAGGTCCCTTGAGTGAGCTGTCCATCACAGTGGGGGAAAGGGCGGGAAGATGTTGCATAGCCTAGTGTGTGGGGCGGGGCCAAACGGGCGGGGCTTCTGTACAGTTCACATGCCTCTTGTTTATAAAGGGTCAGAGACCATCAGAGCATCAGATGAGGAGAAATCAGCCTCCTGGTCACTGGAAGTACAGGAGGATTGCGCTCGAGAAACTCGTGGATGCCTAGACCTCCATCACGGATTACAGCTAATTGTAGACTGTAGCCTCGACCTTGCTCACTAGGTTCTTGGGCTGATTATAATGTTTTACTGAAGTTTATCTTCAACCGGGGCACGTGCTGTTTCTTTTGTATCTGTAAGTGCTTCCTGTTGAGGTTTAATTTTTGAAACAGGAGCATCGTGCCAAAATGAATCCTGCCTGCATATTTATCCACGAAGATGCCACCATGTTGTGCCATACCTCTACTCAACTGGAGTACTTTCTACTGGGTAGTCAGTAAGTGCTACCTCGTTGGGTAAATGTATGGTGCTTTTCCTACACTACAGCTGCGTAAAGGCCCAGAAGAGAAGTCTTCAGTGATCACCTGTGTCTGTGACTTTGCCACTGCGCTGATAGGCGCCTAGGTACCTCGAGTGAGCTGTCCATCACAGTGGGGGAAAGGGCGTGATAGGTTGCATAGCCTAGTCTGTGTGGGGAGGGGTTAAACTGGCGAGGCTTCTGTGCGAGTTCACATGCCTCTTGTTTATGAATGGTCAGAGACCGATCAGCTCAGTAAATGATAAGAAAGCAGTCGGTGGTACCTCTTTGGGTGAATGTATTGTGCTTTTCCAGCACTGCAGCTGCGTAAAGGCCCAGAAGAGAAGTCTTCAGTGATCACCTGTGTCTGTGACTTTGCCACTGCGCTGATAGGCGCCTGGGTACCTCGAGTGAGCTGTCCATCACAGTGGGGGAAAGGGCAGAATAGGTTGCATAGCCTAGTCAGTGACTTTGCCACTGCGCTGATAGGCGCCGAGGTACCCCGAGTGAGCTGTCCATCACAGTGGGGGAAAGGGCGGGATAGGTTGCATAGCCTAGTCTGTGTGGGGAGGGGTTAAACTGGCGAGGCTTCTGTGCGAGTTCACATGCCTCTTGTTTATGAAGGGTCAGAGACCGATCAGCTCAGTAAATGATAAGAAAGCAGTCGGTAGTACCTCTTTGGGTGAATGTATTGTGCTTTTCCAGCACTGCAGCTGCGTAAAGGCCCAGAAGAGTTGTCTCGAGTGACCACGTTTGTCTGTAACTTTGCCACCGCGCCGTTTGGCACCAAGGTCCCTCGAGTGAGCTGTCCATCACAGTGGTGGAAAGGGCGGGATAGGTTGCATAGCCTAGTGTGTGTGGGGAGGGGTTAAACTGGCGAGGCTTCTGTGCGAGTTCACATGCCTCTTGTTTATGAAGGGTCAGAGACAGATCAGCGCAGTAAATGATAAGAAAGCAGTAGGTGGTACCTCTTTGGGTGAATGTATTGTGCTTTTCAAACACTACAGCTGCGTATAGGCCCAGCAGAGTTGTCTCGAGTGACCACGTGTGTCTGTAACTTTGCCACCGCGCCGTTTGGCGCCAAGGTCCCTTGAGTGAGCTGTCCATCACAGTGGGGGAAAGGGCGGGAAGATGTTGCATAGCCTAGTGTGTGGGGCGGGGCCAAACGGGCGGGGCTTCTGTACAGTTCACATGCCTCTTGTTTATAAAGGGTCAGAGACCATCAGAGCATCAGATGAGGAGAAATCAGCCTCCTGGTCACTGGAAGTACAGGAGGATTGCGCTCGAGAAACTCGTGGATGCCTAGACCTCCATCACGGATTACAGCTAATTGTAGACTGTAGCCTCGACCTTGCTCACTAGGTTCTTGGGCTGATTATAATGTTTTACTGAAGTTTATCTTCAACCGGGGCACGTGCTGTTTCTTTTGTATCTGTAAGTGCTTCCTGTTGAGGTTTAATTTTTGAAACAGGAGCATCGTGCCAAAATGAATCCTGCCTGCATATTTATCCACGAAGATGCCACCATGTTGTGCCATACCTCTACTCAACTGGAGTACTTTCTACTGGGTAGTCAGTAAGTGCTACCTCGTTGGGTAAATGTATGGTGCTTTTCCTACACTACAGCTGCGTAAAGGCCCAGAAGAGAAGTCTTCAGTGATCACCTGTGTCTGTGACTTTGCCACTGCGCTGATAGGCGCCTAGGTACCTCGAGTGAGCTGTCCATCACAGTGGGGGAAAGGGCGTGATAGGTTGCATAGCCTAGTCTGTGTGGGGCGGGGTTAAACTGGCGAGGCTTCTGTGCGAGTTCACATGCCTCTTGTTTATGAATGGTCAGAGACCGATCAGCTCAGTAAATGATAAGAAAGCAGTCGGTGGTACCTCTTTGGGTGAATGTATTGTGCTTTTCCAGCACTGCAGCTGCGTAAAGGCCCAGAAGAGAAGTCTTCAGTGATCACCTGTGTCTGTGACTTTGCCACTGCGCTGATAGGCGCCTGGGTACCTCGAGTGAGCTGTCCATCACAGTGGGGGAAAGGGCAGAATAGGTTGCATAGCCTAGTCAGTGACTTTGCCACTGCGCTGATAGGCGCCGAGGTACCCCGAGTGAGCTGTCCATCACAGTGGGGGAAAGGGCGGGATAGGTTGCATAGCCTAGTCTGTGTGGGGAGGGGTTAAACTGGCGAGGCTTCTGTGCGAGTTCACATGCCTCTTGTTTATGAAGGGTCAGAGACCGATCAGCTCAGTAAATGATAAGAAAGCAGTCGGTAGTACCTCTTTGGGTGAATGTATTGTGCTTTTCCAGCACTGCAGCTGCGTAAAGGCCAGAAGAGTTGTATTCAGGGATCACCTGTGTCTGTAACGTTGCCACTGCGCCGATAGGCGCCGAGGTACCTCGAGTGAGCTGTCCATCACAGTGGGGGAAAGGGCGGGATAGGTTGCATAGCCTAGTGTGTGTGGGGAGGGGCCAAATTGGCGAGGCTTCTGTGTGTGTGCACTTGCCTCTTGTTTATGAAGGGTCAGAGACCGATTAGCGCAGCAAATGAGGAGAAAGCAGTCGGTGGTACCTCTTTGGGTGAATGTATTGTGCTTTTCAAACACTACAGCTGCGTATAGGCCCAGAAGAGTTGTCTCGAGTGACCACGTGTGTCTGTAACTTTGCCACCGCGCCGTTTGGCGCCAAGGTCCCTTGAGTGAGCTGTCCATCAGAGTGGGGGAAAGGGCGGGAAGATATTGCATAGCCTAGTGTGTGGGGCGGGGCCAAACGTTCGGGGCTTCTGTGCAGTTCACATGCCTCTTGTTTATAAAGGGTCAGAGACCATCAGAGCATCAGATGAGGAGAAATCAGCCTCCTGGTCACTGGAAGTACAGGAGGATTGCGCTCGAGAAACTCGTGGATGCCTAGACTTCCATCATGGATTACAGCTAATTGTAGACTGTAGCCTCGACCTTGCTCACTAGGTTCTTGGGCTGATTATAATGCGTTACTGAAGTTTAGCTTCATCCGGGGCACGTGCTGTTTCTTTTGTATCTGTAAGTGCTTCCTGTTGAGGTTTAATTTTTGAAACAGGAGCATCGTGCCAAAATGAATCCTGCCTGCATATTTATCCACGAAGATGCCACCATGTTGTGCCATACCTCTACTCAACTGGAGTACTTTCTACTGGGTAGTCAGTAAGTGCTACCTCGTTGGGTAAATGTATGGTGCTTTTCCTACACTACAGCTGCGTAAAGGCCCAGAAGAGAAGTCTTCAGTGATCACCTGTGTCTGTGACTTTGCCACTGCGCTGATAGGCGCCTAGGTACCTCGAGTGAGCTGTCCATCACAGTGGGGGAAAGGGCGGGATAGGTTGCATAGCCTAGTCTGTGTGGGGAGGGGTTAAACTGGCGAGGCTTCTGTGCGAGTTCACATGCCTCTTGTTTATGAAGGGTCAGAGACCGATCAGCTCAGTAAATGATAAGAAAGCAGTCGGTGGTACCTCTTTGGGTGAATGTATTGTGCTTTTCCAGCACTGCAGCTGCGTAAAGGCCCAGAAGAGAAGTCTTCAGTGATCACCTGTGTCTGTGACTTTGCCACTGCGCTGATAGGCGCCTGGGTACCTCGAGTGAGCTGTCCATCACAGTGGGGGAAAGGGCAGAATAGGTTGCATAGCCTAGTCAGTGACTTTGCCACTGCGCTGATAGGCGCCGAGGTACCCCGAGTGAGCTGTATTGTGCTTTTCAAACACTACAGCTGCGTATAGGCCCAGAAGAGTTGTCTCGAGTGACCACGTGTGTCTGTAACTTTGCCATCGCGCCGTTTGGCGCCAAGGTCCCTTGAGTGAGCTGTCCATCACAGTGGCGGAAAGGGCGGGAAGATATTGCATAGCCTAGTGTGTGGGGCGGGGCCAAACGGGCGGGGCTTCTGTGCAGTTCACATGCCTCTTGTTTATAAAGGGTCAGAGACCATCAGAGCATCAGATGAGGAGAAAGCAGTCGGTGGTACCTCTTTGGGTGAATGTATTGTGCTTTTCAAACACTACAGCTGCGTATAGGCCCAGAAGAGTTGTCTCGAGTGACCACGTGTGTCTGTAACTTTGCCACCGCGCCGTTTGGCGCCAAGGTCCCTTGAGTGAGCTGTCCATCACAGTGGGGGAAAGGGCGGGAAGATATTGCATAGCCTAGTGTGTGGGGCGGGGCCAAACGGGCGGGGCTTCTGTGCAGTTCACATGCCTCTTGTTTATAAAGGGTCAGAGACCATCAGAGCATCAGATGAGGAGAAATCAGCCTCCTGGTCACTGGAAGTACAGGAGGATTGCGCTCGAGAAACTCGTGGATGCCTAGACCTCCATCACGGATTACAGCTAATTGTAGACTGTAGCCTCGACCTTGCTCACTAGGTTCTTGGGCTGATTATAATGTTTTACTGAAGTTTATCTTCAACCGGGGCACGTGCTGTTTCTTTTGTATCTGTAAGTGCTTCCTGTTGAGGTTTAATTTTTGAAACAGGAGCATCGTGCCAAAATGAATCCTGCCTGCATATTTATCCACGAAGATGCCACCATGTTGTGCCATACCTCTACTCAACTGGAGTACTTTCTACTGGGTAGTCAGTAAGTGCTACCTCGTTGGGTAAATGTATGGTGCTTTTCCTACACTACAGCTGCGTAAAGGCCCAGAAGAGAAGTCTTCAGTGATCACCTGTGTCTGTGACTTTGCCACTGCGCTGATAGGCGCCTAGGTACCTCGAGTGAGCTGTCCATCACAGTGGGGGAAAGGGCGTGATAGGTTGCATAGCCTAGTCTGTGTGGGGAGGGGTTAAACTGGCGAGGCTTCTGTTCGAGTTCACATGCCTCTTGTTTATGAAGGGTCAGAGACCGATCAGCTCAGTAAATGATAAGAAAGCAGTCGGTGGTACCTCTTTGGGTGAATGTATTGTGCTTTTCCAGCACTGCAGCTGCGTAAAGGCCCAGAAGAGAAGTCTTCAGTGATCACCTGTGTCTGTGACTTTGCCACTGCGCTGATAGGCGCCTGGGTACCTCGAGTGAGCTGTCCATCACAGTGGGGGAAAGGGCAGAATAGGTTGCATAGCCTAGTCAGTGACTTTGCCACTGCGCTGATAGGCGCCGAGGTACCCCGAGTGAGCTGTCCATCACAGTGGGGGAAAGGGCGGGATAGGTTGCATAGCCTAGTCTGTGTGGGGAGGGGTTAAACTGGCGAGGCTTCTGTGCGAGTTCACATGCCTCTTGTTTATGAAGGGTCAGAGACCGATCAGCTCAGTAAATGATAAGAAAGCAGTCGGTAGTACCTCTTTGGGTGAATGTATTGTGCTTTTCCAGCACTGCAGCTGCGTAAAGGCCAGAAGAGTTGTATTCAGGGATCACCTGTGTCTGTAACGTTGCCACTGCGCCGATAGGCGCCGAGGTACCTCGAGTGAGCTGTCCATCACAGTGGGGGAAAGGGCGGGATAGGTTGCATAGCCTAGTGTGTGTGGGGAGGGGCCAAATTGGCGAGGCTTCTGTGTGTGTGCACTTGCCTCTTGTTTATGAAGGGTCAGAGACCGATTAGCGCAGCAAATGAGGAGAAAGCAGTCGGTGGTACCTCTTTGGGTGAATGTATTGTGCTTTTCAAACACTACAGCTGCGTATAGGCCCAGAAGAGTTGTCTCGAGTGACCACGTGTGTCTGTAACTTTGCCACCGCGCCGTTTGGCGCCAAGGTCCCTTGAGTGAGCTGTCCATCAGAGTGGGGGAAAGGGCGGGAAGATATTGCATAGCCTAGTGTGTGGGGCGGGGCCAAACGGGCGGGGCTTCTGTGCAGTTCACATGCCTCTTGTTTATAAAGGGTCAGAGACCATCAGAGCATCAGATGAGGAGAAATCAGCCTCCTGGTCACTGGAAGTACAGGAGGATTGCGCTCGAGAAACTCGTGGATGCCTAGACTTCCATCATGGATTACAGCTAATTGTAGACTGTAGCCTCGACCTTGCTCACTAGGTTCTTGGGCTGATTATAATGCGTTACTGAAGTTTAGCTTCATCCGGGGCACGTGCTGTTTCTTTTGTATCTGTAAGTGCTTCCTGTTGAGGTTTAATTTTTGAAACAGGAGCATCGTGCCAAAATGAATCCTGCCTGCATATTTATCCACGAAGATGCCACCATGTTGTGCCATACCTCTACTCAACTGGAGTACTTTCTACTGGGTAGTCAGTAAGTGCTACCTCGTTGGGTAAATGTATGGTGCTTTTCCTACACTACAGCTGCGTAAAGGCCCAGAAGAGAAGTCTTCAGTGATCACCTGTGTCTGTGACTTTGCCACTGCGCTGATAGGCGCCTAGGTACCTCGAGTGAGCTGTCCATCACAGTGGGGGAAAGGGCGTGATAGGTTGCATAGCCTAGTCTGTGTGGGGAGGGGTTAAACTGGCGAGGCTTCTGTGCGAGTTCACATGCCTCTTGTTTATGAAGGGTCAGAGACCGATCAGCTCAGTAAATGATAAGAAAGCAGTCGGTGGTACCTCTTTGGGTGAATGTATTGTGCTTTTCCAGCACTGCAGCTGCGTAAAGGCCCAGAAGAGAAGTCTTCAGTGATCACCTGTGTCTGTGACTTTGCCACTGCGCTGATAGGCGCCTGGGTACCTCGAGTGAGCTGTCCATCACAGTGGGGGAAAGGGCAGAATAGGTTGCATAGCCTAGTCAGTGACTTTGCCACTGCGCTGATAGGCGCCGAGGTACCCCGAGTGAGCTGTCCATCACAGTGGGGGAAAGGGCGGGATAGGTTGCATAGCCTAGTCTGTGTGGGGAGGGGTTAAACTGGCGAGGCTTCTGTGCGAGTTCACATGCCTCTTGTTTATGAAGGGTCAGAGACCGATCAGCTCAGTAAATGATAAGAAAGCAGTCGGTAGTACCTCTTTGGGTGAATGTATTGTGCTTTTCCAGCACTGCAGCTGCGTAAAGGCCAGAAGAGTTGTATTCAGGGATCACCTGTGTCTGTAACGTTGCCACTGCGCCGATAGGCGCCGAGGTACCTCGAGTGAGCTGTCCATCACAGTGGGGGAAAGGGCGGGATAGGTTGCATAGCCTAGTGTGTGTGGGGAGGGGCCAAATTGGCGAGGCTTCTGTGTGTGTGCACTTGCCTCTTGTTTATGAAGGGTCAGAGACCGATTAGCGCAGCAAATGAGGAGAAAGCAGTCGGTGGTACCTCTTTGGGTGAATGTATTGTGCTTTTCAAACACTACAGCTGCGTATAGGCCCAGAAGAGTTGTCTCGAGTGACCACGTGTGTCTGTAACTTTGCCACCGCGCCGTTTGGCGCCAAGGTCCCTTGAGTGAGCTGTCCATCAGAGTGGGGGAAAGGGCGGGAAGATATTGCATAGCCTAGTGTGTGGGGCGGGGCCAAACGGGCGGGGCTTCTGTGCAGTTCACATGCCTCTTGTTTATAAAGGGTCAGAGACCATCAGAGCATCAGATGAGGAGAAATCAGCCTCCTGGTCACTGGAAGTACAGGAGGATTGCGCTCGAGAAACTCGTGGATGCCTAGACTTCCATCATGGATTACAGCTAATTGTAGACTGTAGCCTCGACCTTGCTCACTAGGTTCTTGGGCTGATTATAATGCGTTACTGAAGTTTAGCTTCATCCGGGGCACGTGCTGTTTCTTTTGTATCTGTAAGTGCTTCCTGTTGAGGTTTAATTTTTGAAACAGGAGCATCGTGCCAAAATGAATCCTGCCTGCATATTTATCCACGAAGATGCCACCATGTTGTGCCATACCTCTACTCAACTGGAGTACTTTCTACTGGGTAGTCAGTAAGTGCTACCTCGTTGGGTAAATGTATGGTGCTTTTCCTACACTACAGCTGCGTAAAGGCCCAGAAGAGAAGTCTTCAGTGATCACCTGTGTCTGTGACTTTGCCACTGCGCTGATAGGCGCCTAGGTACCTCGAGTGAGCTGTCCATCACAGTGGGGGAAAGGGCGGGATAGGTTGCATAGCCTAGTCAGTGACTTTGCCACTGCGCTGATCGGCGCCGAGGTACCTCGAGTGAGCTGTCCATCACAGTGGGGAAAAGGGCGGGATAGGTTGCATAGCCTAGTCTGTGTGGGGAGGGGTTAAACTGGCGATGCTTCTGTGCGAGTTCACTTGCCTCTTGTTTATGAAGGGTCAGAGACCGATCAGCGCAGTAAATGATAAGAAAGCAGTCGGTGGTACCTCTTTGGGTGAATGTATTGTGCTTTTCCAGCACTGCAGCTGCGTGAAGTCCCAGAAGAGTTGTCTTCAGTGATCACCTGTGTCTGTGACTTTGCCACTGCGCCGATATGCGCCGAGGTACCTCGAGGGAGCTGTCCATCAAAGTGGGGTACAGGACGGAATAGCTTGCATAGCCTAGTGTGTGTGGGGAGGGGCCAAACTGGCGAGGCTTCTGTGCGTGTGCACTTGCCTCTTGTTTATGAAGGGTCAGAGACCGATTAGCGCAGCAAATGAGGAGAAAGCAGTCGGTGGTACCTCTTTGGGTGAATGTATTGTGCTTTTCCAGCACTGCAGCTGCGTAAAGGCCCAGAAGAGTTGTCTCGAGTGACCACGTGTGTCTGTAACTTTGCCACCGCGCCGTTTGGCGCCAAGGTCCCTCGAGTGAGCTGTCCATCACAGTGGTGGGAAGGGCGGGATAGGTTGCATAGCCTAGTGTGTGTGGGGAGGGGTTAAACTGGCGAGGCTTCTGTGCGAGTTCACATGCCTCTTGTTTATGAAGGGTCAGAGACAGATCAGCGCAGTAAATGATAAGAAAGCAGTAGGTGGTACCTCTTTGGGTGAATGTATTGTGCTTTTCAAACACTACAGCTGTGTATAGGCCCAGCAGAGTTGTCTCGAGTGACCACGTGTGTCTGTAACTTTGCCACCGCGCCGTTTGGCGCCAAGGTCCCTTGAGTGAGCTGTCCATCACAGTGGGGGAAAGGGCGGGAAGATGGTGCATAGCCTAGTGTGTGGGGCGGGGCCAAACGGGCGGGGCTTCTGTACAGTTCACATGCCTCTTGTTTATAAAGGGTCAGAGACCATCAGAGCATCAGATGAGGAGAAATCAGCCTCCTGGTCACTGGAAGTACAGGAGGATTGCGCTCGAGAAACTCGTGGATGCCTAGACCTCCATCACGGATTACAGCTAATTGTAGACTGTAGCCTCGACCTTGCTCACTAGGTTCTTGGGCTGATTATAATGTTTTACTGAAGTTTATCTTCAACCGGGGCACGTGCTGTTTCTTTTGTATCTGTAAGTGCTTCCTGTTGAGGTTTAATTTTTGAAACAGGAGCATCGTGCCAAAATGAATCCTGCCTGCATATTTATCCACGAAGATGCCACCATGTTGTGCCATACCTCTACTCAACTGGAGTACTTTCTACTGGGTAGTCAGTAAGTGCTACCTCGTTGGGTAAATGTATGGTGCTTTTCCTACACTACAGCTGCGTAAAGGCCCAGAAGAGAAGTCTTCAGTGATCACCTGTGTCTGTGACTTTGCCACTGCGCTGATAGGCGCCTAGGTACCTCGAGTGAGCTGTCCATCACAGTGGGGGAAAGGGCGTGATAGGTTGCATAGCCTAGTCTGTGTGGGGAGGGGTTAAACTGGCGAGGCTTCTGTTCGAGTTCACATGCCTCTTGTTTATGAAGGGTCAGAGACCGATCAGCTCAGTAAATGATAAGAAAGCAGTCGGTGGTACCTCTTTGGGTGAATGTATTGTGCTTTTCCAGCACTGCAGCTGCGTAAAGGCCCAGAAGAGAAGTCTTCAGTGATCACCTGTGTCTGTGACTTTGCCACTGCGCTGATAGGCGCCTGGGTACCTCGAGTGAGCTGTCCATCACAGTGGGGGAAAGGGCAGAATAGGTTGCATAGCCTAGTCAGTGACTTTGCCACTGCGCTGATAGGCGCCGAGGTACCCCGAGTGAGCTGTCCATCACAGTGGGGGAAAGGGCGGGATAGGTTGCATAGCCTAGTCTGTGTGGGGAGGGGTTAAACTGGCGAGGCTTCTGTGCGAGTTCACATGCCTCTTGTTTATGAAGGGTCAGAGACCGATCAGCTCAGTAAATGATAAGAAAGCAGTCGGTAGTACCTCTTTGGGTGAATGTATTGTGCTTTTCCAGCACTGCAGCTGCGTAAAGGCCAGAAGAGTTGTATTCAGGGATCACCTGTGTCTGTAACGTTGCCACTGCGCCGATAGGCGCCGAGGTACCTCGAGTGAGCTGTCCATCACAGTGGGGGAAAGGGCGGGATAGGTTGCATAGCCTAGTGTGTGTGGGGAGGGGCCAAATTGGCGAGGCTTCTGTGTGTGTGCACTTGCCTCTTGTTTATGAAGGGTCAGAGACCGATTAGCGCAGCAAATGAGGAGAAAGCAGTCGGTGGTACCTCTTTGGGTGAATGTATTGTGCTTTTCAAACACTACAGCTGCGTATAGGCCCAGAAGAGTTGTCTCGAGTGACCACGTGTGTCTGTAACTTTGCCACCGCGCCGTTTGGCGCCAAGGTCCCTTGAGTGAGCTGTCCATCAGAGTGGGGGAAAGGGCGGGAAGATATTGCATAGCCTAGTGTGTGGGGCGGGGCCAAACGGGCGGGGCTTCTGTGCAGTTCACATGCCTCTTGTTTATAAAGGGTCAGAGACCATCAGAGCATCAGATGAGGAGAAATCAGCCTCCTGGTCACTGGAAGTACAGGAGGATTGCGCTCGAGAAACTCGTGGATGCCTAGACTTCCATCATGGATTACAGCTAATTGTAGACTGTAGCCTCGACCTTGCTCACTAGGTTCTTGGGCTGATTATAATGCGTTACTGAAGTTTAGCTTCATCCGGGGCACGTGCTGTTTCTTTTGTATCTGTAAGTGCTTCCTGTTGAGGTTTAATTTTTGAAACAGGAGCATCGTGCCAAAATGAATCCTGCCTGCATATTTATCCACGAAGATGCCACCATGTTGTGCCATACCTCTACTCAACTGGAGTACTTTCTACTGGGTAGTCAGTAAGTACTACCTCGTTGGGTAAATGTATGGTGCTTTTCCTACACTACAGCTGCGTAAAGGCCCAGAAGAGAAGTCTTCAGTGATCACCTGTGTCTGTGACTTTGCCACTGCGCTGATAGGCGCCTAGGTACCTCGAGTGAGCTGTCCATCACAGTGGGGGAAAGGGCGGGATAGGTTGCATAGCCTAGTCAGTGACTTTGCCACTGCGCTGATCGGCGCCGAGGTACCTCGAGTGAGCTGTCCATCACAGTGGGGAAAAGGGCGGGATAGGTTGCATAGCCTAGTCTGTGTGGGGAGGGGTTAAACTGGCGATGCTTCTGTGCGAGTTCACTTGCCTCTTGTTTATGAAGGGTCAGAGACCGATCAGCGCAGTAAATGATAAGAAAGCAGTCGGTGGTACCTCTTTGGGTGAATGTATTGTGCTTTTCCAGCACTGCAGCTGCGTGAAGTCCCAGAAGAGTTGTCTTCAGTGATCACCTGTGTCTGTGACTTTGCCACTGCGCCGATATGCGCCGAGGTACCTCGAGGGAGCTGTCCATCAAAGTGGGGTACAGGACGGAATAGCTTGCATAGCCTAGTGTGTGTGGGGAGGGGCCAAACTGGCGAGGCTTCTGTGCGTGTGCACTTGCCTCTTGTTTATGAAGGGTCAGAGACCGATTAGCGCAGCAAATGAGGAGAAAGCAGTCGGTGGTACCTCTTTGGGTGAATGTATTGTGCTTTTCCAGCACTGCAGCTGCGTAAAGGCCCAGAAGAGTTGTCTCGAGTGACCACGTGTGTCTGTAACTTTGCCACCGCGCCGTTTGGCGCCAAGGTCCCTCGAGTGAGCTGTCCATCACAGTGGTGGGAAGGGCGGGATAGGTTGCATAGCCTAGTGTGTGTGGGGAGGGGTTAAACTGGCGAGGCTTCTGTGCGAGTTCACATGCCTCTTGTTTATGAAGGGTCAGAGACAGATCAGCGCAGTAAATGATAAGAAAGCAGTAGGTGGTACCTCTTTGGGTGAATGTATTGTGCTTTTCAAACACTACAGCTGCGTATAGGCCCAGCAGAGTTGTCTCGAGTGACCACGTGTGTCTGTAACTTTGCCACCGCGCCGTTTGGCGCCAAGGTCCCTTGAGTGAGCTGTCCATCACAGTGGGGGAAAGGGCGGGAAGATGTTGCATAGCCTAGTGTGTGGGGCGGGGCCAAACGGGCGGGGCTTCTGTACAGTTCACATGCCTCTTGTTTATAAAGGGTCAGAGACCATCAGAGCATCAGATGAGGAGAAATCAGCCTCCTGGTCACTGGAAGTACAGGAGGATTGCGCTCGAGAAACTCGTGGATGCCTAGACCTCCATCACGGATTACAGCTAATTGTAGACTGTAGCCTCGACCTTGCTCACTAGGTTCTTGGGCTGATTATAATGTTTTACTGAAGTTTATCTTCAACCGGGGCACGTGCTGTTTCTTTTGTATCTGTAAGTGCTTCCTGTTGAGGTTTAATTTTTGAAACAGGAGCATCGTGCCAAAATGAATCCTGCCTGCATATTTATCCACGAAGATGCCACCATGTTGTGCCATACCTCTACTCAACTGGAGTACTTTCTACTGGGTAGTCAGTAAGTGCTACCTCGTTGGGTAAATGTATGGTGCTTTTCCTACACTACAGCTGCGTAAAGGCCCAGAAGAGAAGTCTTCAGTGATCACCTGTGTCTGTGACTTTGCCACTGCGCTGATAGGCGCCTAGGTACCTCGAGTGAGCTGTCCATCACAGTGGGGGAAAGGGCGTGATAGGTTGCATAGCCTAGTCTGTGTGGGGAGGGGTTAAACTGGCGAGGCTTCTGTGCGAGTTCACATGCCTCTTGTTTATGAAGGGTCAGAGACCGATCAGCTCAGTAAATGATAAGAAAGCAGTCGGTGGTACCTCTTTGGGTGAATGTATTGTGCTTTTCCAGCACTGCAGCTGCGTAAAGGCCCAGAAGAGAAGTCTTCAGTGATCACCTGTGTCTGTGACTTTGCCACTGCGCTGATAGGCGCCTGGGTACCTCGAGTGAGCTGTCCATCACAGTGGGGGAAAGGGCAGAATAGGTTGCATAGCCTAGTCAGTGACTTTGCCACTGCGCTGATAGGCGCCGAGGTACCCCGAGTGAGCTGTCCATCACAGTGGGGGAAAGGGCGGGATAGGTTGCATAGCCTAGTCTGTGTGGGGAGGGGTTAAACTGGCGAGGCTTCTGTGCGAGTTCACATGCCTCTTGTTTATGAAGGGTCAGAGACCGATCAGCTCAGTAAATGATAAGAAAGCAGTCGGTAGTACCTCTTTGGGTGAATGTATTGTGCTTTTCCAGCACTGCAGCTGCGTAAAGGCCAGAAGAGTTGTATTCAGGGATCACCTGTGTCTGTAACGTTGCCACTGCGCCGATAGGCGCCGAGGTCCCTCGAGTGAGCTGTCCATCACAGTGGGGGAAAGGGCGGGATAGGTTGCATAGCCTAGTGTGTGTGGGGAGGGGTTAAACTGGCGAGGCTTCTGTGCGAGTTCACATGCCTCTTGTTTATGAAGGGTCAGAGGCCGATCAGCTCAGTAAATGATAAGAAAGCAGTCGGTGGTACCTGTGCGAGTTCACATGCCTCTTGTTTATGAAGGGTCAGAGACAGATCAGCGCAGTAAATGATAAGAAAGCAGTAGGTGGTACCTCTTTGGGTGAATGTATTGTGCTTTTCAAACACTACAGCTGCGTATAGGCCCAGAAGAGTTGTCTCGAGTGACCACGTGTGTCTGTAACTTTGCCACCGCGCCGTTTGGCGCCAAGGTCCCTTGAGTGAGCTGTCCATCACAGTGGGGGAAAGGGCGGGAAGATGTTGCATAGCCTAGTGTGTGGGGCGGGGCCAAACGGGCGGGGCTTCTGTACAGTTCACATGCCTCTTGTTTATAAAGGGTCAGAGACCATCAGAGCATCAGATGAGGAGAAATCAGCCTCCTGGTCACTGGAAGTACAGGAGGATTGCGCTCGAGAAACTCGTGGAAGCCTAGACCTCCATCACGGATTACAGCTAATTGTAGACTGTAGCCTCGACCTTGCTCACTAGGTTCTTGGGCTGATTATAATGTTTTACTGAAGTTTATCTTCAACCGGGGCACGTGCTGTTTCTTTTGTATCTGTAAGTGCTTCCTGTTGAGGTTTAATTTTTGAAACAGGAGCATCGTGCCAAAATGAATCCTGCCTGCATATTTATCCACGAAGATGCCACCATGTTGTGCCATACCTCTACTCAACTGGAGTACTTTCTACTGGGTAGTCAGTAAGTGCTACCTCGTTGGGTAAATGTATGGTGCTTTTCCTACACTACAGCTGCGTAAAGGCCCAGAAGAGAAGTCTTCAGTGATCACCTGTGTCTGTGACTTTGCCACTGCGCTGATAGGCGCCTAGGTACCTCGAGTGAGCTGTCCATCACAGTGGGGGAAAGGGCGTGATAGGTTGCATAGCCTAGTCTGTGTGGGGAGGGGTTAAACTGGCGAGGCTTCTGTGCGAGTTCACATGCCTCTTGTTTATGAAGGGTCAGAGACCGATCAGCTCAGTAAATGATAAGAAAGCAGTCGGTGGTACCTCTTTGGGTGAATGTATTGTGCTTTTCCAGCACTGCAGCTGCGTAAAGGCCCAGAAGAGAAGTCTTCAGTGATCACCTGTGTCTGTGACTTTGCCACTGCGCTGATAGGCGCCTGGGTACCTCGAGTGAGCTGTCCATCACAGTGGGGGAAAGGGCAGAATAGGTTGCATAGCCTAGTCAGTGACTTTGCCACTGCGCTGATAGGCGCCGAGGTACCCCGAGTGAACTGTCCATCACAGTGGGGGAAAGGGCGGGATAGGTTGCATAGCCTAGTCTGTGTGGGGAGGGGTTAAACTGGCGAGGCTTCTGTGCGAGTTCACATGCCTCTTGTTTATGAAGGGTCAGAGACCGATCAGCTCAGTAAATGATAAGAAAGCAGTCGGTAGTACCTCTTTGGGTGAATGTATTGTGCTTTTCCAGCACTGCAGCTGCGTAAAGGCCAGAAGAGTTGTATTCAGGGATCACCTGTGTCTGTAACGTTGCCACTGCGCCGATAGGCGCCGAGGTACCTCGAGTGAGCTGTCCATCACAGTGGGGGAAAGGGCGGGATAGGTTGCATAGCCTAGTGTGTGTGGGGAGGGGCCAAATTGGCGAGGCTTCTGTGTGTGTGCACTTGCCTCTTGTTTATGAAGGGTCAGAGACCGATTAGCGCAGCAAATGAGGAGAAAGCAGTCGGTGGTACCTCTTTGGGTGAATGTATTGTGCTTTTCAAACACTACAGCTGCGTATAGGCCCAGCAGAGTTGTCTCGAGTGACCACGTGTGTCTGTAACTTTGCCACCGCGCCGTTTGGCGCCAAGGTCCCTTGAGTGAGCTGTCCATCACAGTGGGGGAAAGGGCGGGAAGATGTTGCATAGCCTAGTGTGTGGGGCGGGGCCAAACGGGCGGGGCTTCTGTACAGTTCACATGCCTCTTGTTTATAAAGGGTCAAAGACCATCAGAGCATCAGATGAGGAGAAATCAGCCTCCTGGTCACTGGAAGTACAGGAGGATTGCGCTCGAGAAACTCGTGGATGCCTAGACCTCCATCACGGATTACAGCTAATTGTAGACTGTAGCCTCGACCTTGCTCACTAGGTTCTTGGGCTGATTATAATGTTTTACTGAAGTTTATCTTCAACCGGGGCACGTGCTGTTTCTTTTGTATCTGTAAGTGCTTCCTGTTGAGGTTTAATTTTTGAAACAGGAGCATCGTGCCAAAATGAATCCTGCCTGCATATTTATCCACGAAGATGCCACCATGTTGTGCCATACCTCTACTCAACTGGAGTACTTTCTACTGGGTAGTCAGTAAGTGCTACCTCGTTGGGTAAATGTATGGTGCTTTTCCTACACTACAGCTGCGTAAAGGCCCAGAAGAGAAGTCTTCAGTGATCACCTGTGTCTGTGACTTTGCCACTGCGCTGATAGGCGCCTAGGTACCTCGAGTGAGCTGTCCATCACAGTGGGGGAAAGGGCGTGATAGGTTGCATAGCCTAGTCTGTGTGGGGAGGGGTTAAACTGGCGAGGCTTCTGTGCGAGTTCACATGCCTCTTGTTTATGAAGGGTCAGAGACCGATCAGCTCAGTAAATGATAAGAAAGCAGTCGGTGGTACCTCTTTGGGTGAATGTATTGTGCTTTTCCAGCACTGCAGCTGCGTAAAGGCCCAGAAGAGAAGTCTTCAGTGATCACCTGTGTCTGTGACTTTGCCACTGCGCTGATAGGCGCCTGGGTACCTCGAGTGAGCTGTCCATCACAGTGGGGGAAAGGGCAGAATAGGTTGCATAGCCTAGTCAGTGACTTTGCCACTGCGCTGATAGGCGCCGAGGTACCCCGAGTGAGCTGTCCATCACAGTGGGGGAAAGGGCGGGATAGGTTGCATAGCCTAGTCTGTGTGGGGAGGGGTTAAACTGGCGAGGCTTCTGTGCGAGTTCACATGCCTCTTGTTTATGAAGGGTCAGAGACCGATCAGCTCAGTAAATGATAAGAAAGCAGTCGGTGGTACCTCTTTGGGTGAATGTATTGTGCTTTTCCAGCACTGCAGCTGCGTAAAGGCCCAGAAGAGAAGTCTTCAGTGATCACCTGTGTCTGTGACTTTGCCACTGCGCTGATAGGCGCCTGGGTACCTCGAGTGAGCTGTCCATCACAGTGGGGGAAAGGGCAGAATAGGTTGCATAGCCTAGTCAGTGACTTTGCCACTGCGCTGATAGGCGCCGAGGTACCCCGAGTGAGCTGTCCATCACAGTGGGGGAAAGGGCGGGATAGGTTGCATAGCCTAGTCTGTGTGGGGAGGGGTTAAACTGGCGAGGCTTCTGTGCGAGTTCACATGCCTCTTGTTTATGAAGGGTCAGAGGCCGATCAGCTCAGTAAATGATAAGAAAGCAGTCGGTGGTACCTGTGCGAGTTCACATGCCTCTTGTTTATGAAGGGTCAGAGACCGATCAGCTCAGTAAATGATAAGAAAGCAGTCGGTGGTACCTCTTTGGGTGAATGTATTGTGCTTTTCCAGCACTGCAGCTGCGTAAAGGCCCAGAAGAGAAGTCTTCAGTGATCACCTGTGTCTGTGACTTTGCCACTGCGCTGATAGGCGCCTGGGTACCTCGAGTGAGCTGTCCATCACAGTGGGGGAAAGGGCAGAATAGGTTGCATAGCCTAGTCAGTGACTTTGCCACTGCGCTGATAGGCGCCGAGGTACCCCGAGTGAGCTGTCCATCACAGTGGGGGAAAGGGCGGGATAGGTTGCATAGCCTAGTCTGTGTGGGGAGGGGTTAAACTGGCGAGGCTTCTGTGCGAGTTCACATGCCTCTTGTTTATGAAGGGTCAGAGACCGATCAGCTCAGTAAATGATAAGAAAGCAGTCGGTGGTACCTCTTTGGGTGAATGTATTGTGCTTTTCCAGCACTGCAGCTGCGTAAAGGCCAGAAGAGTTGTATTCAGGGATCACCTGTGTCTGTAACGTTGCCACTGCGCCGATAGGCGCCGAGGTACCTCGAGTGAGCTGTCCATCACAGTGGGGGAAAGGGCGGGATAGGTTGCATAGCCTAGTGTGTGGGGAGGGGCCAAATTGGCGAGGCTTCTGTGTGTGTGCACTTGCCTCTTGTTTATGAAGGGTCAGAGACCGATTAGCGCAGCAAATGAGGAGAAAGCAGTCGGTGGTACCTCTTTGGGTGAATGTATTGTGCTTTTCAAACACTACAGCTGCGTATAGGCCCAGAAGAGTTGTCTCGAGTGACCACGTGTGTCTGTAACTTTGCCACCGCGCCGTTTGGCGCCAAGGTCCCTTGAGTGAGCTGTCCATCACAGTGGGGGAAAGGGCGGGAAGATATTGCATAGCCTAGTGTGTGGGGCGGGGCCAAACGGGCGGGGCTTCTGTGCAGTTCACATGCCTCTTGTTTATAAAGGGTCAGAGACCATCAGAGCATCAGATGAGGAGAAATCAGCCTCCTGGTCACTGGAAGTACAGGAGGATTGCGCTCGAGAAACTCGTGGATGCCTAGACTTCCATCATGGATTACAGCTAATTGTAGACTGTAGCCTCGACCTTGCTCACTAGGTTCTTGGGCTGATTATAATGCGTTACTGAAGTTTAGCTTCATCCGGGGCACGTGCTGTTTCTTTTGTATCTGTAAGTGCTTCCTGTTGAGGTTTAATTTTTGAAACAGGAGCATCGTGCCAAAATGAATCCTGCCTGCATATTTATCCACGAAGATGCCACCATGTTGTGCCATACCTCTACTCAACTGGAGTACTTTCTACTGGGTAGTCAGTAAGTGCTACCTCGTTGGGTAAATGTATGCTGCTTTTCCTACACTACAGCTGCGTAAAGGCCCAGAAGAGAAGTCTTCAGTGATCACCTGTGTCTGTGACTTTGCCACTGCGCTGATAGGCGCCTAGGTACCTCGAGTGAGCTGTCCATCACAGTGGGGGAAAGGGCGGGATAGGTTACATAGCCTAGTCAGTGACTTTGCCACTGCGCTGATCGGCGCCGAGGTACCTCGAGTGAGCTGTCCATCACAGTGGGGAAAAGGGCGGGATAGGTTGCATAGCCTAGTCTGTGTGGGGAGGGGTTAAACTGGCGAGGCTTCTGTGCGAGTTCACATGCCTCTTGTTTATGAAGGGTCAGAGACCGATCAGCGCAGTAAATGATAAGAAAGCAGTCGGTGGTACCTCTTTGGGTGAATGTATTGTGCTTTTCCAGCACTGCAGCTGCGTGAAGTCCCAGAAGAGTTGTCTTCAGTGATCACCTGTGTCTGTGACTTTGCCACTGCGCCGATATGCGCCGAGGTACCTCGAGGGAGCTGTCCATCAAAGTGGGGTACAGGACGGGATAGCTTGCATAGCCTAGTGTGTGTGGGGAGGGGCCAAACTGGCGAGGCTTCTGTGCGTGTGCACTTGCCTCTTGTTTATGAAGGGTCAGAGACCGATTAGCGCAGCAAATGAGGAGAAAGCAGTCGGTGGTACCTCTTTGGGTGAATGTATTGTGCTTTTCCAGCACTGCAGCTGCGTAAAGGCCCAGAAGAGTTGTCTCGAGTGACCACGTTTGTCTGTAACTTTGCCACCGCGCCGTTTGGCACCAAGGTCCCTCGAGTGAGCTGTCCATCACAGTGGTGGAAAGGGCGGGATAGGTTGCATAGCCTAGTGTGTGTGGGGAGGGGTTAAACTGGCGAGGCTTCTGTGCGAGTTCACATGCCTCTTGTTTATGAAGGGTCAGAGACAGATCAGCGCAGTAAATGATAAGAAAGCAGTAGGTGGTACCTCTTTGGGTGAATGTATTGTGCTTTTCAAACACTACAGCTGCGTATAGGCCCAGCAGAGTTGTCTCGAGTGACCACGTGTGTCTGTAACTTTGCCACCGCGCCGTTTGGCGCCAAGGTCCCTTGAGTGAGCTGTCCATCACAGTGGGGGAAAGGGCGGGAAGATGTTGCATAGCCTAGTGTGTGGGGCGGGGCCAAACGGGCGGGGCTTCTGTACAGTTCACATGCCTCTTGTTTATAAAGGGTCAGAGACCATCAGAGCATCAGATGAGGAGAAATCAGCCTCCTGGTCACTGGAAGTACAGGAGGATTGCGCTCGAGAAACTCGTGGATGCCTAGACCTCCATCACGGATTACAGCTAATTGTAGACTGTAGCCTCGACCTTGCTCACTAGGTTCTTGGGCTGATTATAATGTTTTACTGAAGTTTATCTTCAACCGGGGCACGTGCTGTTTCTTTTGTATCTGTAAGTGCTTCCTGTTGAGGTTTAATTTTTGAAACAGGAGCATCGTGCCAAAATGAATCCTGCCTGCATATTTATCCACGAAGATGCCACCATGTTGTGCCATACCTCTACTCAACTGGAGTACTTTCTACTGGGTAGTCAGTAAGTGCTACCTCGTTGGGTAAATGTATGGTGCTTTTCCTACACTACAGCTGCGTAAAGGCCCAGAAGAGAAGTCTTCAGTGATCACCTGTGTCTGTGACTTTGCCACTGCGCTGATAGGCGCCTAGGTACCTCGAGTGAGCTGTCCATCACAGTGGGGGAAAGGGCGTGATAGGTTGCATAGCCTAGTCTGTGTGGGGAGGGGTTAAACTGGCGAGGCTTCTGTGCGAGTTCACATGCCTCTTGTTTATGAATGGTCAGAGACCGATCAGCTCAGTAAATGATAAGAAAGCAGTCGGTGGTACCTCTTTGGGTGAATGTATTGTGCTTTTCCAGCACTGCAGCTGCGTAAAGGCCCAGAAGAGAAGTCTTCAGTGATCACCTGTGTCTGTGACTTTGCCACTGCGCTGATAGGCGCCTGGGTACCTCGAGTGAGCTGTCCATCACAGTGGGGGAAAGGGCAGAATAGGTTGCATAGCCTAGTCAGTGACTTTGCCACTGCGCTGATAGGCGCCGAGGTACCCCGAGTGAGCTGTCCATCACAGTGGGGGAAAGGGCGGGATAGGTTGCATAGCCTAGTCTGTGTGGGGAGGGGTTAAACTGGCGAGGCTTCTGTGCGAGTTCACATGCCTCTTGTTTATGAAGGGTCAGAGACCGATCAGCTCAGTAAATGATAAGAAAGCAGTCGGTAGTACCTCTTTGGGTGAATGTATTGTGCTTTTCCAGCACTGCAGCTGCGTAAAGGCCCAGAAGAGTTGTCTCGAGTGACCACGTTTGTCTGTAACTTTGCCACCGCGCCGTTTGGCACCAAGGTCCCTCGAGTGAGCTGTCCATCACAGTGGTGGAAAGGGCGGGATAGGTTGCATAGCCTAGTGTGTGTGGGGAGGGGTTAAACTGGCGAGGCTTCTGTGCGAGTTCACATGCCTCTTGTTTATGAAGGGTCAGAGACAGATCAGCGCAGTAAATGATAAGAAAGCAGTAGGTGGTACCTCTTTGGGTGAATGTATTGTGCTTTTCAAACACTACAGCTGCGTATAGGCCCAGCAGAGTTGTCTCGAGTGACCACGTGTGTCTGTAACTTTGCCACCGCGCCGTTTGGCGCCAAGGTCCCTTGAGTGAGCTGTCCATCACAGTGGGGGAAAGGGCGGGAAGATGTTGCATAGCCTAGTGTGTGGGGCGGGGCCAAACGGGCGGGGCTTCTGTACAGTTCACATGCCTCTTGTTTATAAAGGGTCAGAGACCATCAGAGCATCAGATGAGGAGAAATCAGCCTCCTGGTCACTGGAAGTACAGGAGGATTGCGCTCGAGAAACTCGTGGATGCCTAGACCTCCATCACGGATTACAGCTAATTGTAGACTGTAGCCTCGACCTTGCTCACTAGGTTCTTGGGCTGATTATAATGTTTTACTGAAGTTTATCTTCAACCGGGGCACGTGCTGTTTCTTTTGTATCTGTAAGTGCTTCCTGTTGAGGTTTAATTTTTGAAACAGGAGCATCGTGCCAAAATGAATCCTGCCTGCATATTTATCCACGAAGATGCCACCATGTTGTGCCATACCTCTACTCAACTGGAGTACTTTCTACTGGGTAGTCAGTAAGTGCTACCTCGTTGGGTAAATGTATGGTGCTTTTCCTACACTACAGCTGCGTAAAGGCCCAGAAGAGAAGTCTTCAGTGATCACCTGTGTCTGTGACTTTGCCACTGCGCTGATAGGCGCCTAGGTACCTCGAGTGAGCTGTCCATCACAGTGGGGGAAAGGGCGTGATAGGTTGCATAGCCTAGTCTGTGTGGGGCGGGGTTAAACTGGCGAGGCTTCTGTGCGAGTTCACATGCCTCTTGTTTATGAATGGTCAGAGACCGATCAGCTCAGTAAATGATAAGAAAGCAGTCGGTGGTACCTCTTTGGGTGAATGTATTGTGCTTTTCCAGCACTGCAGCTGCGTAAAGGCCCAGAAGAGAAGTCTTCAGTGATCACCTGTGTCTGTGACTTTGCCACTGCGCTGATAGGCGCCTGGGTACCTCGAGTGAGCTGTCCATCACAGTGGGGGAAAGGGCAGAATAGGTTGCATAGCCTAGTCAGTGACTTTGCCACTGCGCTGATAGGCGCCGAGGTACCCCGAGTGAGCTGTCCATCACAGTGGGGGAAAGGGCGGGATAGGTTGCATAGCCTAGTCTGTGTGGGGAGGGGTTAAACTGGCGAGGCTTCTGTGCGAGTTCACATGCCTCTTGTTTATGAAGGGTCAGAGACCGATCAGCTCAGTAAATGATAAGAAAGCAGTCGGTAGTACCTCTTTGGGTGAATGTATTGTGCTTTTCCAGCACTGCAGCTGCGTAAAGGCCAGAAGAGTTGTATTCAGGGATCACCTGTGTCTGTAACGTTGCCACTGCGCCGATAGGCGCCGAGGTACCTCGAGTGAGCTGTCCATCACAGTGGGGGAAAGGGCGGGATAGGTTGCATAGCCTAGTGTGTGTGGGGAGGGGCCAAATTGGCGAGGCTTCTGTGTGTGTGCACTTGCCTCTTGTTTATGAAGGGTCAGAGACCGATTAGCGCAGCAAATGAGGAGAAAGCAGTCGGTGGTACCTCTTTGGGTGAATGTATTGTGCTTTTCAAACACTACAGCTGCGTATAGGCCCAGAAGAGTTGTCTCGAGTGACCACGTGTGTCTGTAACTTTGCCACCGCGCCGTTTGGCGCCAAGGTCCCTTGAGTGAGCTGTCCATCAGAGTGGGGGAAAGGGCGGGAAGATATTGCATAGCCTAGTGTGTGGGGCGGGGCCAAACGTTCGGGGCTTCTGTGCAGTTCACATGCCTCTTGTTTATAAAGGGTCAGAGACCATCAGAGCATCAGATGAGGAGAAATCAGCCTCCTGGTCACTGGAAGTACAGGAGGATTGCGCTCGAGAAACTCGTGGATGCCTAGACTTCCATCATGGATTACAGCTAATTGTAGACTGTAGCCTCGACCTTGCTCACTAGGTTCTTGGGCTGATTATAATGCGTTACTGAAGTTTAGCTTCATCCGGGGCACGTGCTGTTTCTTTTGTATCTGTAAGTGCTTCCTGTTGAGGTTTAATTTTTGAAACAGGAGCATCGTGCCAAAATGAATCCTGCCTGCATATTTATCCACGAAGATGCCACCATGTTGTGCCATACCTCTACTCAACTGGAGTACTTTCTACTGGGTAGTCAGTAAGTGCTACCTCGTTGGGTAAATGTATGGTGCTTTTCCTACACTACAGCTGCGTAAAGGCCCAGAAGAGAAGTCTTCAGTGATCACCTGTGTCTGTGACTTTGCCACTGCGCTGATAGGCGCCTAGGTACCTCGAGTGAGCTGTCCATCACAGTGGGGGAAAGGGCGGGATAGGTTGCATAGCCTAGTCTGTGTGGGGAGGGGTTAAACTGGCGAGGCTTCTGTGCGAGTTCACATGCCTCTTGTTTATGAAGGGTCAGAGACCGATCAGCTCAGTAAATGATAAGAAAGCAGTCGGTGGTACCTCTTTGGGTGAATGTATTGTGCTTTTCCAGCACTGCAGCTGCGTAAAGGCCCAGAAGAGAAGTCTTCAGTGATCACCTGTGTCTGTGACTTTGCCACTGCGCTGATAGGCGCCTGGGTACCTCGAGTGAGCTGTCCATCACAGTGGGGGAAAGGGCAGAATAGGTTGCATAGCCTAGTCAGTGACTTTGCCACTGCGCTGATAGGCGCCGAGGTACCCCGAGTGAGCTGTCCATCACAGTGGGGGAAAGGGCGGGATAGGTTGCATAGCCTAGTCTGTGTGGGGAGGGGTTAAACTGGCGAGGCTTCTGTGCGAGTTCACATGCCTCTTGTTTATGAAGGGTCAGAGACCGATCAGCTCAGTAAATGATAAGAAAGCAGTCGGTAGTACCTCTTTGGGTGAATGTATTGTGCTTTTCCAGCACTGCAGCTGCGTAAAGGCCAGAAGAGTTGTATTCAGGGATCACCTGTGTCTGTAACGTTGCCACTGCGCCGATAGGCGCCGAGGTCCCTCGAGTGAGCTGTCCATCACAGTGGGGGAAAGGGCGGGATAGGTTGCATAGCCTAGTGTGTGTGGGGAGGGGTTAAACTGGCGAGGCTTCTGTGCGAGTTCACATGCCTCTTGTTTATGAAGGGTCAGAGACAGATCAGCGCAGTAAATGATAAGAAAGCAGTAGGTGGTACCTCTTTGGGTGAATGTATTGTGCTTTTCAAACACTACAGCTGCGTATAGGCCCAGAAGAGTTGTCTCGAGTGACCACGTGTGTCTGTAACTTTGCCACCGCGCCGTTTGGCGCCAAGGTCCCTTGAGTGAGCTGTCCATCACAGTGGGGGAAAGGGCGGGAAGATGTTGCATAGCCTAGTGTGTGGGGCGGGGCCAAACGGGCGGGGCTTCTGTACAGTTCACATGCCTCTTGTTTATAAAGGGTCAGAGACCATCAGAGCATCAGATGAGGAGAAATCAGCCTCCTGGTCACTGGAAGTACAGGAGGATTGCGCTCGAGAAACTCGTGGAAGCCTAGACCTCCATCACGGATTACAGCTAATTGTAGACTGTAGCCTCGACCTTGCTCACTAGGTTCTTGGGCTGATTATAATGTTTTACTGAAGTTTATCTTCAACCGGGGCACGTGCTGTTTCTTTTGTATCTGTAAGTGCTTCCTGTTGAGGTTTAATTTTTGAAACAGGAGCATCGTGCCAAAATGAATCCTGCCTGCATATTTATCCACGAAGATGCCACCATGTTGTGCCATACCTCTACTCAACTGGAGTACTTTCTACTGGGTAGTCAGTAAGTGCTACCTCGTTGGGTAAATGTATGGTGCTTTTCCTACACTACAGCTGCGTAAAGGCCCAGAAGAGAAGTCTTCAGTGATCACCTGTGTCTGTGACTTTGCCACTGCGCTGATAGGCGCCTAGGTACCTCGAGTGAGCTGTCCATCACAGTGGGGGAAAGGGCGTGATAGGTTGCATAGCCTAGTCTGTGTGGGGAGGGGTTAAACTGGCGAGGCTTCTGTGCGAGTTCACATGCCTCTTGTTTATGAAGGGTCAGAGACCGATCAGCTCAGTAAATGATAAGAAAGCAGTCGGTGGTACCTCTTTGGGTGAATGTATTGTGCTTTTCCAGCACTGCAGCTGCGTAAAGGCCCAGAAGAGAAGTCTTCAGTGATCACCTGTGTCTGTGACTTTGCCACTGCGCTGATAGGCGCCTGGGTACCTCGAGTGAGCTGTCCATCACAGTGGGGGAAAGGGCAGAATAGGTTGCATAGCCTAGTCAGTGACTTTGCCACTGCGCTGATAGGCGCCGAGGTACCCCGAGTGAGCTGTCCATCACAGTGGGGGAAAGGGCGGGATAGGTTGCATAGCCTAGTCTGTGTGGGGAGGGGTTAAACTGGCGAGGCTTCTGTGCGAGTTCACATGCCTCTTGTTTATGAAGGGTCAGAGACCGATCAGCTCAGTAAATGATAAGAAAGCAGTCGGTAGTACCTCTTTGGGTGAATGTATTGTGCTTTTCCAGCACTGCAGCTGCGTAAAGGCCAGAAGAGTTGTATTCAGGGATCACCTGTGTCTGTAACGTTGCCACTGCGCCGATAGGCGCCGAGGTACCTCGAGTGAGCTGTCCATCACAGTGGGGGAAAGGGCGGGATAGGTTGCATAGCCTAGTGTGTGTGGGGAGGGGCCAAATTGGCGAGGCTTCTGTGTGTGTGCACTTGCCTCTTGTTTATGAAGGGTCAGAGACCGATTAGCGCAGCAAATGAGGAGAAAGCAGTCGGTGGTACCTCTTTGGGTGAATGTATTGTGCTTTTCAAACACTACAGCTGCGTATAGGCCCAGCAGAGTTGTCTCGAGTGACCACGTGTGTCTGTAACTTTGCCACCGCGCCGTTTGGCGCCAAGGTCCCTTGAGTGAGCTGTCCATCACAGTGGGGGAAAGGGCGGGAAGATGTTGCATAGCCTAGTGTGTGGGGCGGGGCCAAACGGGCGGGGCTTCTGTACAGTTCACATGCCTCTTGTTTATAAAGGGTCAAAGACCATCAGAGCATCAGATGAGGAGAAATCAGCCTCCTGGTCACTGGAAGTACAGGAGGATTGCGCTCGAGAAACTCGTGGATGCCTAGACCTCCATCACGGATTACAGCTAATTGTAGACTGTAGCCTCGACCTTGCTCACTAGGTTCTTGGGCTGATTATAATGTTTTACTGAAGTTTATCTTCAACCGGGGCACGTGCTGTTTCTTTTGTATCTGTAAGTGCTTCCTGTTGAGGTTTAATTTTTGAAACAGGAGCATCGTGCCAAAATGAATCCTGCCTGCATATTTATCCACGAAGATGCCACCATGTTGTGCCATACCTCTACTCAACTGGAGTACTTTCTACTGGGTAGTCAGTAAGTGCTACCTCGTTGGGTAAATGTATGGTGCTTTTCCTACACTACAGCTGCGTAAAGGCCCAGAAGAGAAGTCTTCAGTGATCACCTGTGTCTGTGACTTTGCCACTGCGCTGATAGGCGCCTAGGTACCTCGAGTGAGCTGTCCATCACAGTGGGGGAAAGGGCGTGATAGGTTGCATAGCCTAGTCTGTGTGGGGAGGGGTTAAACTGGCGAGGCTTCTGTGCGAGTTCACATGCCTCTTGTTTATGAAGGGTCAGAGACCGATCAGCTCAGTAAATGATAAGAAAGCAGTCGGTGGTACCTCTTTGGGTGAATGTATTGTGCTTTTCCAGCACTGCAGCTGCGTAAAGGCCCAGAAGAGAAGTCTTCAGTGATCACCTGTGTCTGTGACTTTGCCACTGCGCTGATAGGCGCCTGGGTACCTCGAGTGAGCTGTCCATCACAGTGGGGGAAAGGGCAGAATAGGTTGCATAGCCTAGTCAGTGACTTTGCCACTGCGCTGATAGGCGCCGAGGTACCCCGAGTGAGCTGTCCATCACAGTGGGGGAAAGGGCGGGATAGGTTGCATAGCCTAGTCTGTGTGGGGAGGGGTTAAACTGGCGAGGCTTCTGTGCGAGTTCACATGCCTCTTGTTTATGAAGGGTCAGAGACCGATCAGCTCAGTAAATGATAAGAAAGCAGTCGGTGGTACCTCTTTGGGTGAATGTATTGTGCTTTTCCAGCACTGCAGCTGCGTAAAGGCCCAGAAGAGAAGTCTTCAGTGATCACCTGTGTCTGTGACTTTGCCACTGCGCTGATAGGCGCCTGGGTACCTCGAGTGAGCTGTCCATCACAGTGGGGGAAAGGGCAGAATAGGTTGCATAGCCTAGTCAGTGACTTTGCCACTGCGCTGATAGGCGCCGAGGTACCCCGAGTGAGCTGTCCATCACAGTGGGGGAAAGGGCGGGATAGGTTGCATAGCCTAGTCTGTGTGGGGAGGGGTTAAACTGGCGAGGCTTCTGTGCGAGTTCACATGCCTCTTGTTTATGAAGGGTCAGAGGCCGATCAGCTCAGTAAATGATAAGAAAGCAGTCGGTGGTACCTGTGCGAGTTCACATGCCTCTTGTTTATGAAGGGTCAGAGACCGATCAGCTCAGTAAATGATAAGAAAGCAGTCGGTGGTACCTCTTTGGGTGAATGTATTGTGCTTTTCCAGCACTGCAGCTGCGTAAAGGCCCAGAAGAGAAGTCTTCAGTGATCACCTGTGTCTGTGACTTTGCCACTGCGCTGATAGGCGCCTGGGTACCTCGAGTGAGCTGTCCATCACAGTGGGGGAAAGGGCAGAATAGGTTGCATAGCCTAGTCAGTGACTTTGCCACTGCGCTGATAGGCGCCGAGGTACCCCGAGTGAGCTGTCCATCACAGTGGGGGAAAGGGCGGGATAGGTTGCATAGCCTAGTCTGTGTGGGGAGGGGTTAAACTGGCGAGGCTTCTGTGCGAGTTCACATGCCTCTTGTTTATGAAGGGTCAGAGACCGATCAGCTCAGTAAATGATAAGAAAGCAGTCGGTGGTACCTCTTTGGGTGAATGTATTGTGCTTTTCCAGCACTGCAGCTGCGTAAAGGCCAGAAGAGTTGTATTCAGGGATCACCTGTGTCTGTAACGTTGCCACTGCGCCGATAGGCGCCGAGGTACCTCGAGTGAGCTGTCCATCACAGTGGGGGAAAGGGCGGGATAGGTTGCATAGCCTAGTGTGTGGGGAGGGGCCAAATTGGCGAGGCTTCTGTGTGTGTGCACTTGCCTCTTGTTTATGAAGGGTCAGAGACCGATTAGCGCAGCAAATGAGGAGAAAGCAGTCGGTGGTACCTCTTTGGGTGAATGTATTGTGCTTTTCAAACACTACAGCTGCGTATAGGCCCAGAAGAGTTGTCTCGAGTGACCACGTGTGTCTGTAACTTTGCCACCGCGCCGTTTGGCGCCAAGGTCCCTTGAGTGAGCTGTCCATCACAGTGGGGGAAAGGGCGGGAAGATATTGCATAGCCTAGTGTGTGGGGCGGGGCCAAACGGGCGGGGCTTCTGTGCAGTTCACATGCCTCTTGTTTATAAAGGGTCAGAGACCATCAGAGCATCAGATGAGGAGAAATCAGCCTCCTGGTCACTGGAAGTACAGGAGGATTGCGCTCGAGAAACTCGTGGATGCCTAGACTTCCATCATGGATTACAGCTAATTGTAGACTGTAGCCTCGACCTTGCTCACTAGGTTCTTGGGCTGATTATAATGCGTTACTGAAGTTTAGCTTCATCCGGGGCACGTGCTGTTTCTTTTGTATCTGTAAGTGCTTCCTGTTGAGGTTTAATTTTTGAAACAGGAGCATCGTGCCAAAATGAATCCTGCCTGCATATTTATCCACGAAGATGCCACCATGTTGTGCCATACCTCTACTCAACTGGAGTACTTTCTACTGGGTAGTCAGTAAGTGCTACCTCGTTGGGTAAATGTATGGTGCTTTTCCTACACTACAGCTGCGTAAAGGCCCAGAAGAGAAGTCTTCAGTGATCACCTGTGTCTGTGACTTTGCCACTGCGCTGATAGGCGCCTAGGTACCTCGAGTGAGCTGTCCATCACAGTGGGGGAAAGGGCGGGATAGGTTGCATAGCCTAGTCAGTGACTTTGCCACTGCGCTGATCGGCGCCGAGGTACCTCGAGTGAGCTGTCCATCACAGTGGGGAAAAGGGCGGGATAGGTTGCATAGCCTAGTCTGTGTGGGGAGGGGTTAAACTGGCGAGGCTTCTGTGCGAGTTCACATGCCTCTTGTTTATGAAGGGTCAGAGACCGATCAGCGCAGTAAATGATAAGAAAGCAGTCGGTGGTACCTCTTTGGGTGAATGTATTGTGCTTTTCCAGCACTGCAGCTGCGTGAAGTCCCAGAAGAGTTGTCTTCAGTGATCACCTGTGTCTGTGACTTTGCCACTGCGCCGATATGCGCCGAGGTACCTCGAGGGAGCTGTCCATCAAAGTGGGGTACAGGACGGGATAGCTTGCATAGCCTAGTGTGTGTGGGGAGGGGCCAAACTGGCGAGGCTTCTGTGCGTGTGCACTTGCCTCTTGTTTATGAAGGGTCAGAGACCGATTAGCGCAGCAAATGAGGAGAAAGCAGTCGGTGGTACCTCTTTGGGTGAATGTATTGTGCTTTTCCAGCACTGCAGCTGCGTAAAGGCCCAGAAGAGTTGTCTCGAGTGACCACGTTTGTCTGTAACTTTGCCACCGCGCCGTTTGGCACCAAGGTCCCTCGAGTGAGCTGTCCATCACAGTGGTGGAAAGGGCGGGATAGGTTGCATAGCCTAGTGTGTGTGGGGAGGGGTTAAACTGGCGAGGCTTCTGTGCGAGTTCACATGCCTCTTGTTTATGAAGGGTCAGAGACAGATCAGCGCAGTAAATGATAAGAAAGCAGTAGGTGGTACCTCTTTGGGTGAATGTATTGTGCTTTTCAAACACTACAGCTGCGTATAGGCCCAGAAGAGTTGTCTCGAGTGACCACGTGTGTCTGTAACTTTGCCACCGCGCCGTTTGGCGCCAAGGTCCCTTGAGTGAGCTGTCCATCACAGTGGGGGAAAGGGCGGGAAGATGTTGCATAGCCTAGTGTGTGGGGCGGGGCCAAACGGGCGGGGCTTCTGTACAGTTCACATGCCTCTTGTTTATAAAGGGTCAGAGACCATCAGAGCATCAGATGAGGAGAAATCAGCCTCCTGGTCACTGGAAGTACAGGAGGATTGCGCTCGAGAAACTCGTGGAAGCCTAGACCTCCATCACGGATTACAGCTAATTGTAGACTGTAGCCTCGACCTTGCTCACTAGGTTCTTGGGCTGATTATAATGCGTTACTGAAGTTTAGCTTCAACCGGGGCACGTGCTGTTTCTTTTGTATCTGTAAGTGCTTCCTGTTGAGGTTTAATTTTTGAAACAGGAGCATCGTGCCAAAATGAATCCTGCCTGCATATTTATCCACGAAGATGCCACCATGTTGTGCCATACCTCTACTCAACTGGAGTACTTTCTACTGGGTAGTCAGTAAGTGCTACCTCGTTGGGTAAATGTATGGTGCTTTTCCTACACTACAGCTGCGTAAAGGCCCAGAAGAGAAGTCTTCAGTGATCACCTGTGTCTGTGACTTTGCCACTGCGCTGATAGGCGCCTAGGTACCTCGAGTGAGCTGTCCATCACAGTGGGGGAAAGGGCGGGATAGGTTGCATAGCCTAGTCTGTGTGGGGAGGGGTTAAACTGGCGAGGCTTCTGTGCGAGTTCACATGCCTCTTGTTTATGAAGGGTCAGAGACCGATCAGCTCAGTAAATGATAAGAAAGCAGTCTGTGGTACCTCTTTGGGTGAATGTATTGTGCTTTTCCAGCACTGCAGCTGCGTAAAGGCCCAGAAGAGAAGTCTTCAGTGATCACCTGTGTCTGTGACTTTGCCACTGCGCTGATAGGCGCCTGGGTACCTCGAGTGAGCTGTCCATCACAGTGGGGGAAAGGGCAGAATAGGTTGCATAGCCTAGTCAGTGACTTTGCCACTGCGCTGATAGGCGCCGAGGTACCCCGAGTGAGCTGTCCATCACAGTGGGGGAAAGGGCGGGATAGGTTGCATAGCCTAGTCAGTGACTTTGCCACTGCGCTGATCGGCGCCGAGGTACCTCGAGTGAGCTGTCCATCACAGTGGGGAAAAGGGCGGGATAGGTTGCATAGCCTAGTCTGTGTGGGGAGGGGTTAAACTGGCGAGGCTTCTGTGCGAGTTCACATGCCTCTTGTTTATGAAGGGTCAGAGACCGATCAGCGCAGTAAATGATAAGAAAGCAGTCGGTGGTACCTCTTTGGGTGAATGTATTGTGCTTTTCCAGCACTGCAGCTGCGTGAAGTCCCAGAAGAGTTGTCTTCAGTGATCACCTGTGTCTGTGACTTTGCCACTGCGCCGATATGCGCCGAGGTACCTCGAGGGAGCTGTCCATCAAAGTGGGGTACAGGACGGGATAGCTTGCATAGCCTAGTGTGTGTGGGGAGGGGCCAAACTGGCGAGGCTTCTGTGCGTGTGCACTTGCCTCTTGTTTATGAAGGGTCAGAGACCGATTAGCGCAGCAAATGAGGAGAAAGCAGTCGGTGGTACCTCTTTGGGTGAATGTATTGTGCTTTTCCAGCACTGCAGCTGCGTAAAGGCCCAGAAGAGTTGTCTCGAGTGACCACGTTTGTCTGTAACTTTGCCACCGCGCCGTTTGGCGCCAAGGTCCCTCGAGTGAGCTGTCCATCACAGTGGTGGAAAGGGCGGGATAGGTTGCATAGCCTAGTGTGTGTGGGGAGGGGTTAAACTGGCGAGGCTTCTGTGCGAGTTCACATGCCTCTTGTTTATGAAGGGTCAGAGACAGATCAGCGCAGTAAATGATAAGAAAGCAGTAGGTGGTACCTCTTTGGGTGAATGTATTGTGCTTTTCAAACACTACAGCTGCGTATAGGCCCAGAAGAGTTGTCTCGAGTGACCACGTGTGTCTGTAACTTTGCCACCGCGCCGTTTGGCGCCAAGGTCCCTTGAGTGAGCTGTCCATCACAGTGGGGGAAAGGGCGGGAAGATGTTGCATAGCCTAGTGTGTGGGGCGGGGCCAAACGGGCGGGGCTTCTGTACAGTTCACATGCCTCTTGTTTATAAAGGGTCAGAGACCATCAGAGCATCAGATGAGGAGAAATCAGCCTCCTGGTCACTGGAAGTACAGGAGGATTGCGCTCGAGAAACTCGTGGATGCCTAGACCTCCATCACGGATTACAGCTAATTGTAGACTGTAGCCTCGACCTTGCTCACTAGGTTCTTGGGCTGATTATAATGTTTTACTGAAGTTTAGCTTCAACCGGGGCACGTGCTGTTTCTTTTGTATCTGTAAGTGCTTCCTGTTGAGGTTTAATTTTTGAAACAGGAGCATCGTGCCAAAATGAATCCTGCCTGCATATTTATCCACGAAGATGCCACCATGTTGTGCCATACCTCTACTCAACTGGAGTACTTTCTACTGGGTAGTCAGTAAGTGCTACCTCGTTGGGTAAATGTATGGTGCTTTTCCTACACTACAGCTGCGTAAAGGCCCAGAAGAGAAGTCTTCAGTGATCACCTGTGTCTGTGACTTTGCCACTGCGCTGATAGGCGCCTAGGTACCTCGAGTGAGCTGTCCATCACAGTGGGGGAAAGGGCGGGATAGGTTGCATAGCCTAGTCAGTGACTTTGCCACTGCGCTGATCGGCGCCGAGGTACCTCGAGTGAGCTGTCCATCACAGTGGGGAAAAGGGCGGGATAGGTTGCATAGCCTAGTCTGTGTGGGGAGGGGTTAAACTGGCGAGGCTTCTGTGCGAGTTCACATGCCTCTTGTTTATGAAGGGTCAGAGACCGATCAGCGCAGTAAATGATAAGAAAGCAGTCGGTGGTACCTCTTTGGGTGAATGTATTGTGCTTTTCCAGCACTGCAGCTGCGTGAAGTCCCAGAAGAGTTGTCTTCAGTGATCACCTGTGTCTGTGACTTTGCCACTGCGCCGATATGCGCCGAGGTACCTCGAGGGAGCTGTCCATCAAAGTGGGGTACAGGACGGGATAGCTTGCATAGCCTAGTGTGTGTGGGGAGGGGCCAAACTGGCGAGGCTTCTGTGCGTGTGCACTTGCCTCTTGTTTATGAAGGGTCAGAGACCGATTAGCGCAGCAAATGAGGAGAAAGCAGTCGGTGGTACCTCTTTGGGTGAATGTATTGTGCTTTTCAAACACTACAGCTGCGTATAGGCCCAGAAGAGTTGTCTCGAGTGACCACGTGTGTCTGTAACTTTGCCACCGCGCCGTTTGGCGCCAAGGTCCCTTGAGTGAGCTGTCCATCACAGTGGGGGAAAGGGCGGGAAGATATTGCATAGCCTAGTGTGTGGGGCGGGGCCAAACGGGCGGGGCTTCTGTGCAGTTCACATGCCTCTTGTTTATAAAGGGTCAGAGACCATCAGAGCATCAGATGAGGAGAAATCAGCCTCCTGGTCACTGGAAGTACAGGAGGATTGCGCTCGAGAAACTCGTGGATGCCTAGACTTCCATCATGGATTACAGCTAATTGTAGACTGTAGCCTCGACCTTGCTCACTAGGTTCTTGGGCGGATTATAATGCGTTACTGAAGTTTAGCTTCATCCGGGGCACGTGCTGTTTCTTTTGTATCTGTAAGTGCTTCCTGTTGAGGTTTAATTTTTGAAACAGGAGCATCGTGCCAAAATTAATCATGCCTGCATATTTATCCACGAAGATGCCACCTTGTTGTGCCATTCCTCTACTCAACTGGAGTACTTTCTACTGGGTAGTCAGTAAGTGCTACTTCGTTGGGTAAATGTATGGTGCTTTTCATACACTACAGCTGCGTAAAGGCCCAGAAGAGAAGTCTTCAGTGATCACCTGTGTCTGTGACTTTGCCACTGCGCTGATAGGCGCCTAGGTACCTCGAGTGAGCTGTCCATCACAGTGGGGGAAAGGGCGGGATAGGTTGCATAGCCTAGTCAGTGACTTTGCCACTGCGCTGATCGGCGCCGAGGTACCTCGAGTGAGCTGTCCATCACAGTGGGGAAAAGGGCGGGATAGGTTGCATAGCCTAGTCTGTGTGGGGAGGGGTTAAACTGGCGAGGCTTCTGTGCGAGTTCACATGCCTCTTGTTTATGAAGGGTCAGAGACCGATCAGCGCAGTAAATGATAAGAAAGCAGTCGGTGGTACCTCTTTGGGTGAATGTATTGTGCTTTTCCAGCACTGCAGCTGCGTGAAGTCCCAGAAGAGTTGTCTTCAGTGATCACCTGTGTCTGTGACTTTGCCACTGCGCCGATATGCGCCGAGGTACCTCGAGGGAGCTGTCCATCAAAGTGGGGTACAGGACGGGATAGCTTGCATAGCCTAGTGTGTGTGGGGAGGGGCCAAACTGGCGAGGCTTCTGTGCGTGTGCACTTGCCTCTTGTTTATGAAGGGTCAGAGACCGATTAGCGCAGCAAATGAGGAGAAAGCAGTCGGTGGTACCTCTTTGGGTGAATGTATTGTGCTTTTCCAGCACTGCAGCTGCGTAAAGGCCCAGAAGAGTTGTCTCGAGTGACCACGTGTGTCTGTAACTTTGCCACCGCGCCGTTTGGCGCCAAGGTCCCTCGAGTGAGCTGTCCATCACAGTGGTGGGAAGGGCGGGATAGGTTGCATAGCCTAGTGTGTGTGGGGAGGGGTTAAACTGGCGAGGCTTCTGTGCGAGTTCACATGCCTCTTGTTTATGAAGGGTCAGAGACAGATCAGCGCAGTAAATGATAAGAAAGCAGTAGGTGGTACCTCTTTGGGTGAATGTATTGTGCTTTTCAAACACTACAGCTGCGTATAGGCCCAGAAGAGTTGTCTCGAGTGACCACGTGTGTCTGTAACTTTGCCACCGCGCCGTTTGGCGCCAAGGTCCCTTGAGTGAGCTGTCCATCACAGTGGGGGAAAGGGCGGGAAGATGTTGCATAGCCTAGTGTGTGGGGCGGGGCCAAACGGGCGGGGCTTCTGTACAGTTCACATGCCTCTTGTTTATAAAGGGTCAGAGACCATCAGAGCATCAGATGAGGAGAAATCAGCCTCCTGGTCACTGGAAGTACAGGAGGATTGCGCTCGAGAAACTCGTGGATGCCTAGACCTCCATCACGGATTACAGCTAATTGTAGACTGTAGCCTCGACCTTGCTCACTAGGTTCTTGGGCTGATTATAATGCGTTACTGAAGTTTAGCTTCATCCGGGGCACGTGCTGTTTCTTTTGTATCTGTAAGTGCTTCCTGTTGAGGTTTAATTTTTGAAACAGGAGCATCGTGCCAAAATTAATCATGCCTGCATATTTATCCACGAAGATGCCACCTTGTTGTGCCATTCCTCTACTCAACTGGAGTACTTTCTACTGGGTAGTCAGTAAGTGCTACCTCGTTGGGTAAATGTATGGTGCTTTTCCTACACTACAGCTGCGTAAAGGCCCAGAAGAGAAGTCTTCAGTGATCACCTGTGTCTGTGACTTTGCCACTGCGCTGATAGGCGCCTAGGTACCTCGAGTGAGCTGTCCATCACAGTGGGGGAAAGGGCGGGATAGGTTGCATAGCCTAGTCAGTGACTTTGCCACTGCGCTGATCGGCGCCGAGGTACCTCGAGTGAGCTGTCCATCACAGTGGGGAAAAGGGCGGGATAGGTTGCATAGCCTAGTCTGTGTGGGGAGGGGTTAAACTGGCGAGGCTTCTGTGCGAGTTCACATGCCTCTTGTTTATGAAGGGTCAGAGACCGATCAGCGCAGTAAATGATAAGAAAGCAGTCGGTGGTACCTCTTTGGGTGAATGTATTGTGCTTTTCCAGCACTGCAGCTGCGTGAAGTCCCAGAAGAGTTGTCTTCAGTGATCACCTGTGTCTGTGACTTTGCCACTGCGCCGATATGCGCCGAGGTACCTCGAGGGAGCTGTCCATCAAAGTGGGGTACAGGACGGAATAGCTTGCATAGCCTAGTGTGTGTGGGGAGGGGCCAAACTGGCGAGGCTTCTGTGCGTGTGCACTTGCCTCTTGTTTATGAAGGGTCAGAGACCGATTAGCGCAGCAAATGAGGAGAAAGCAGTCGGTGGTACCTCTTTGGGTGAATGTATTGTGCTTTTCCAGCACTGCAGCTGCGTAAAGGCCCAGAAGAGTTGTCTCGAGTGACCACGTGTGTCTGTAACTTTGCCACCGCGCCGTTTGGCGCCAAGGTCCCTCGAGTGAGCTGTCCATCACAGTGGTGGGAAGGGCGGGATAGGTTGCATAGCCTAGTGTGTGTGTGGGAAGGGGTTAAACTGGCGAGGCTTCTGTGCGAGTTCACATGCCTCTTGTTTATGAAGGGTCAGAGACAGATCAGCGCAGTAAATGATAAGAAAGCAGTAGGTGGTACCTCTTTGGGTGAATGTATTGTGCTTTTCAAACACTACAGCTGCGTATAGGCCCAGAAGAGTTGTCTCGAGTGACCACGTGTGTCTGTAACTTTGCCACCGCGCCGTTTGGCGCCAAGGTCCCTTGAGTGAGCTGTCCATCACAGTGGGGGAAAGGGCGGGAAGATGTTGCATAGCCTAGTGTGTGGGGCGGGGCCAAACGGGCGGGGCTTCTGTACAGTTCACATGCCTCTTGTTTATAAAGGGTCAGAGACCATCAGAGCATCAGATGAGGAGAAATCAGCCTCCTGGTCACTGGAAGTACAGGAGGATTGCGCTCGAGAAACTCGTGGATGCCTAGACCTCCATCACGGATTACAGCTAATTGTAGACTGTAGCCTCGACCTTGCTCACTAGGTTCTTGGGCTGATTATAATGTTTTACTGAAGTTTAGCTTCAACCGGGGCACGTGCTGTTTCTTTTGTATCTGTAAGTGCTTCCTGTTGAGGTTTAATTTTTGAAACAGGAGCATCGTGCCAAAATGAATCCTGCCTGCATATTTATCCACGAAGATGCCACCATGTTGTGCCATACCTCTACTCATCTGGAGTACTTTCTACTGGGTAGTCAGTAAGTGCTACCTCGTTGGGTAAATGTATGGTGCTTTTCCTACACTACAGCTGCGTAAAGGCCCAGAAGAGAAGTCTTCAGTGATCACCTGTGTCTGTGACTTTGCCACTGCGCTGATAGGCGCCTAGGTACCTCGAGTGAGCTGTCCATCACAGTGGGGGAAAGGGCGGGATAGGTTGCATAGCCTAGTCTGTGTGGGGAGGGGTTAAACTGGCGAGGCTTCTGTGCGAGTTCACATGCCTCTTGTTTATGAAGGGTCAGAGACCGATCAGCTCAGTAAATGATAAGAAAGCAGTCGGTGGTACCTCTTTGGGTGAATGTATTGTGCTTTTCCAGCACTGCAGCTGCGTAAAGGCCCAGAAGAGAAGTCTTCAGTGATCACCTGTGTCTGTGACTTTGCCACTGCGCTGATAGGCGCCTGGGTACCTCGAGTGAGCTGTCCATCACAGTGGGGGAAAGGGCAGAATAGGTTGCATAGCCTAGTCAGTGACTTTGCCACTGCGCTGATAGGCGCCGAGGTACCCCGAGTGAGCTGTCCATCACAGTGGGGGAAAGGGCGGGATAGGTTGCATAGCCTAGTCTGTGTGGGGAGGGGTTAAACTGGCGAGGCTTCTGTGCGAGTTCACATGCCTCTTGTTTATGAAGGGTCAGAGACCGATCAGCTCAGTAAATGATAAGAAAGCAGTCGGTGGTACCTCTTTGGGTGAATGTATTGTGCTTTTCCAGCACTGCAGCTGCGTAAAGGCCAGAAGAGTTGTATTCAGGGATCACCTGTGTCTGTAACGTTGCCACTGCGCCGATAGGCGCCGAGGTACCTCGAGTGAGCTGTCCATCACAGTGGGGGAAAGGGCGGGATAGGTTGCATAGCCTAGTGTGTGTGGGGAGGGGCCAAATTGGCGAGGCTTCTGTGTGTGTGCACTTGCCTCTTGTTTATGAAGGGTCAGAGACCGATTAGCGCAGCAAATGAGGAGAAAACAGTCGGTGGTACCTCTTTGGGTGAATGTATTGTGCTTTTCCAGCACTGCAGCTGCGTATAGGCCCAGAAGAGTTGTCTCGAGTGACCACGTGTGTCTGTAACTTTGCCACCGCGCCGTTTGGCGCCAAGGTCCCTCGAGTGAGCTGTCCATCACAGTGGGGGAAAGGGCGGGAAGATGTTGCATAGCCTAGTGTGTGGGGCGGGGCCAAACGGGCGGGGCTTCTGTGCAGTTCACATGCCTCTTGTTTATAAAGGGTCAGAGACCATCAGAGCATCAGATGAGGAGAAAGCAGTCGGTGGTACCTCTTTGGGTGAATGTATTGTGCTTTTCAAACACTACAGCTGCGTATAGGCCCAGAAGAGTTGTCTCGAGTGACCACGTGTGTCTGTAACTTTGCCACCGCGCCGTTTGGCGCCAAGGTCCCTTGAGTGAGCTGTCCATCACAGTGGGGGAAAGGGCGGGAAGATATTGCATAGCCTAGTGTGTGGGGCGGGGCCAAACGGGCGGGGCTTCTGTGCAGTTCACATGCCTCTTGTTTATAAAGGGTCAGAGACCATCAGAGCATCAGATGAGGAGAAATCAGCCTCCTGGTCACTGGAAGTACAGGAGGATTGCGCTCGAGAAACTCGTGGATGCCTAGACTTCCATCATGGATTACAGCTAATTGTAGACTGTAGCCTCGACCTTGCTCACTAGGTTCTTGGGCTGATTATAATGCGTTACTGAAGTTTAGCTTCATCCGGGGCACGTGCTGTTTCTTTTGTATCTGTAAGTGCTTCCTGTTGAGGTTTAATTTTTGAAACAGGAGCATCGTGCCAAAATGAATCCTGCCTGCATATTTATCCACGAAGATGCCACCATGTTGTGCCATACCTCTACTCAACTGGAGTACTTTCTACTGGGTAGTCAGTAAGTGCTACCTCGTTGGGTAAATGTATGGTGCTTTTCCTACACTACAGCTGCGTAAAGGCCCAGAAGAGAAGTCTTCAGTGATCACCTGTGTCTGTGACTTTGCCACTGCGCTGATAGGCGCCTAGGTACCTCGAGTGAGCTGTCCATCACAGTGGGGGAAAGGGCGGGATAGGTTGCATAGCCTAGTCAGTGACTTTGCCACTGCGCTGATCGGCGCCGAGGTACCTCGAGTGAGCTGTCCATCACAGTGGGGAAAAGGGCGGGATAGGTTGCATAGCCTAGTCTGTGTGGGGAGGGGTTAAACTGGCGAGGCTTCTGTGCGAGTTCACATGCCTCTTGTTTATGAAGGGTCAGAGACCGATCAGCGCAGTAAATGATAAGAAAGCAGTCGGTGGTACCTCTTTGGGTGAATGTATTGTGCTTTTCCAGCACTGCAGCTGCGTGAAGTCCCAGAAGAGTTGTCTTCAGTGATCACCTGTGTCTGTGACTTTGCCACTGCGCCGATATGCGCCGAGGTACCTCGAGGGAGCTGTCCATCAAAGTGGGGTACAGGACGGAATAGCTTGCATAGCCTAGTGTGTGTGGGGAGGGGCCAAACTGGCGAGGCTTCTGTGCGTGTGCACTTGCCTCTTGTTTATGAAGGGTCAGAGACCGATTAGCGCAGCAAATGAGGAGAAAGCAGTCGGTGGTACCTCTTTGGGTGAATGTATTGTGCTTTTCCAGCACTGCAGCTGCGTAAAGGCCCAGAAGAGTTGTCTCGAGTGACCACGTGTGTCTGTAACTTTGCCACCGCGCCGTTTGGCGCCAAGGTCCCTCGAGTGAGCTGTCCATCACAGTGGTGGGAAGGGCGGGATAGGTTGCATAGCCTATGTGTGGTCTGTGTAGTCTGTGTGGGGAGGGGTTAAACTGGCGAGGCTTCTGTGCGTGTTCACTTGCCTTCTGGGCCTCTAAAGGCCCAGAAGAGAAGTCTTCAGTGATCACCTGTGTCTGTGACTTTGCCACTGCGCTGATAGGCGCCTAGGTACCTCGAGTGAGCTGTCCATCACAGTGGGGGAAAGGGCGGGATAGGTTGCATAGCCTAGTCAGTGACTTTGCCACTGCGCTGATCGGCGCCGAGGTACCTCGAGTGAGCTGTCCATCACAGTGGGGAAAAGGGCGGGATAGGTTGCATAGCCTAGTCTGTGTGGGGAGGGGTTAAACTGGCGAGGCTTCTGTGCGAGTTCACATGCCTCTTGTTTATGAAGGGTCAGAGACCGATCAGCGCAGTAAATGATAAGAAAGCAGTCGGTGGTACCTCTTTGGGTGAATGTATTGTGCTTTTCCAGCACTGCAGCTGCGTGAAGTCCCAGAAGAGTTGTCTTCAGTGATCACCTGTGTCTGTGACTTTGCCACTGCGCCGATATGCGCCGAGGTACCTCGAGGGAGCTGTCCATCAAAGTGGGGTACAGGACGGAATAGCTTGCATAGCCTAGTGTGTGTGGGGAGGGGCCAAACTGGCGAGGCTTCTGTGCGTGTGCACTTGCCTCTTGTTTATGAAGGGTCAGAGACCGATTAGCGCAGCAAATGAGGAGAAAGCAGTCGGTGGTACCTCTTTGGGTGAATGTATTGTGCTTTTCCAGCACTGCAGCTGCGTAAAGGCCCAGAAGAGTTGTCTCGAGTGACCACGTGTGTCTGTAACTTTGCCACCGCGCCGTTTGGCGCCAAGGTCCCTCGAGTGAGCTGTCCATCACAGTGGGGGAAAGGGCGGGAAGAGGTTGCATAGCCTAGTGTGTGGGGCGGGGCCAAACGGGCGGGGCTTCTGTACGAGTTCACATGCCTCTTGTTTATAAAGGGTCAGAGACCATCAGAGCATCAGACGAGGAGAAATCAGCCTCCTGGTCACTGGAAGTACAGGAGGATTGCGCTCGAGAAACTCGTGGATGCCTAGACCTCCATCACGGATTACAGCTAATTGTAGACTGTAGCCTCGACCTTGCTCACTAGGTTCTTGGGCTGATTATAATGCGTTACTGAAGTTTAGCTTCATCCGGGGCACCTGCTGTTTCTTTTGTATCTGTAAGTGCTTCCTGTTGAGGTTTAATTTTTGAAACAGGAGCATCGTGCCAAAATGAATCCTGCCTGCATATTTATCCACGAAGATGCCACCATGTTGTGCCATACCTCTACTCAACTGGAGTACTTTCTACTGGGTAGTCAGTAAGTGCTACCTCGTTGGGTAAATGTATGGTGCTTTTCCTACACTGCAGCTGCGTAAAGGCCCAGAAGAGAAGTCTTCAGTGATCACCTGTGTCTGTGACTTTGCCACTGCGCTGATAGGCGCCGAGGTACCTCGAGTGAGCTGTCCATCACAGTGGGGGAATGGGCGGGATAGGTTGCATAGCCTAGTGTGTGTGGGGAGGGGCCAAATTGGCGAGGCTTCTGTGTGTGTGCACTTGCCTCTTGTTTATGAAGGGTCAGAGACCGATTAGCGCAGCAAATGAGGAGAAAGCAGTCAGCAGTCGGTGGTACCTCTTTGGGTGAATGTATTGTGCTTTTCAAACACTACAGCTGCGTATAGGCCCAGAAGAGTTGTCTCGAGTGACCACGTGTGTCTGTAACTTTGCCATCGCGCCGTTTGGCGCCAAGGTCCCTTGAGTGAGCTGTCCATCACAGTGGCGGAAAGGGCGGGAAGATATTGCATAGCCTAGTGTGTGGGGCGGGGCCAAACGGGCGGGGCTTCTGTGCAGTTCACATGCCTCTTGTTTATAAAGGGTCAGAGACCATCAGAGCATCAGATGAGGAGAAAGCAGTCGGTGGTACCTCTTTGGGTGAATGTATTGTGCTTTTCAAACACTACAGCTGCGTATAGGCCCAGAAGAGTTGTCTCGAGTGACCACGTGTGTCTGTAACTTTGCCACCGCGCCGTTTGGCGCCAAGGTCCCTTGAGTGAGCTGTCCATCACAGTGGGGGAAAGGGCGGGAAGATATTGCATAGCCTAGTGTGTGGGGCGGGGCCAAACGGGCGGGGCTTCTGTGCAGTTCACATGCCTCTTGTTTATAAAGGGTCAGAGACCATCAGAGCATCAGATGAGGAGAAATCAGCCTCCTGGTCACTGGAAGTACAGGAGGATTGCGCTCGAGAAACTCGTGGATGCCTAGACTTCCATCATGGATTACAGCTAATTGTAGACTGTAGCCTCGACCTTGCTCACTAGGTTCTTGGGCTGATTATAATGCGTTACTGAAGTTTAGCTTCATCCGGGGCACGTGCTGTTTCTTTTGTATCTGTAAGTGCTTCCTGTTGAGGTTTAATTTTTGAAACAGGAGCATCGTGCCAAAATGAATCCTGCCTGCATATTTATCCACGAAGATGCCACCATGTTGTGCCATACCTCTACTCAACTGGAGTACTTTCTACTGGGTAGTCAGTAAGTGCTACCTCGTTGGGTAAATGTATGGTGCTTTTCCTACACTACAGCTGCGTAAAGGCCCAGAAGAGAAGTCTTCAGTGATCACCTGTGTCTGTGACTTTGCCACTGCGCTGATAGGCGCCTAGGTACCTCGAGTGAGCTGTCCATCACAGTGGGGGAAAGGGCGGGATAGGTTGCATAGCCTAGTCAGTGACTTTGCCACTGCGCTGATCGGCGCCGAGGTACCTCGAGTGAGCTGTCCATCACAGTGGGGAAAAGGGCGGGATAGGTTGCATAGCCTAGTCTGTGTGGGGAGGGGTTAAACTGGCGATGCTTCTGTGCGAGTTCACTTGCCTCTTGTTTATGAAGGGTCAGAGACCGATCAGCGCAGTAAATGATAAGAAAGCAGTCGGTGGTACCTCTTTGGGTGAATGTATTGTGCTTTTCCAGCACTGCAGCTGCGTGAAGTCCCAGAAGAGTTGTCTTCAGTGATCACCTGTGTCTGTGACTTTGCCACTGCGCCGATATGCGCCGAGGTACCTCGAGGGAGCTGTCCATCAAAGTGGGGTACAGGACGGAATAGCTTGCATAGCCTAGTGTGTGTGGGGAGGGGCCAAACTGGCGAGGCTTCTGTGCGTGTGCACTTGCCTCTTGTTTATGAAGGGTCAGAGACCGATTAGCGCAGCAAATGAGGAGAAAGCAGTTGGTGGTACCTCTTTGGGTGAATGTATTGTGCTTTTCCAGCACTGCAGCTGCGTAAAGGCCCAGAAGAGTTGTCTCGAGTGACCACGTGTGTCTGTAACTTTGCCACCGCGCCGTTTGGCGCCAAGGTCCCTCGAGTGAGCTGTCCATCACAGTGGTGGGAAGGGCGGGATAGGTTGCATAGCCTAGTGTGTGTGGGGAGGGGTTAAACTGGCGAGGCTTCTGTGCGAGTTCACATGCCTCTTGTTTATGAAGGGTCAGAGACAGATCAGCGCAGTAAATGATAAGAAAGCAGTAGGTGGTACCTCTTTGGGTGAATGTATTGTGCTTTTCAAACACTACAGCTGCGTATAGGCCCAGCAGAGTTGTCTCGAGTGACCACGTGTGTCTGTAACTTTGCCACCGCGCCGTTTGGCGCCAAGGTCCCTTGAGTGAGCTGTCCATCACAGTGGGGGAAAGGGCGGGAAGATGTTGCATAGCCTAGTGTGTGGGGCGGGGCCAAACGGGCGGGGCTTCTGTACAGTTCACATGCCTCTTGTTTATAAAGGGTCAGAGACCATCAGAGCATCAGATGAGGAGAAATCAGCCTCCTGGTCACTGGAAGTACAGGAGGATTGCGCTCGAGAAACTCGTGGATGCCTAGACCTCCATCACGGATTACAGCTAATTGTAGACTGTAGCCTCGACCTTGCTCACTAGGTTCTTGGGCTGATTATAATGTTTTACTGAAGTTTATCTTCAACCGGGGCACGTGCTGTTTCTTTTGTATCTGTAAGTGCTTCCTGTTGAGGTTTAATTTTTGAAACAGGAGCATCGTGCCAAAATGAATCCTGCCTGCATATTTATCCACGAAGATGCCACCATGTTGTGCCATACCTCTACTCAACTGGAGTACTTTCTACTGGGTAGTCAGTAAGTGCTACCTCGTTGGGTAAATGTATGGTGCTTTTCCTACACTACAGCTGCGTAAAGGCCCAGAAGAGAAGTCTTCAGTGATCACCTGTGTCTGTGACTTTGCCACTGCGCTGATAGGCGCCTAGGTACCTCGAGTGAGCTGTCCATCACAGTGGGGGAAAGGGCGGGATAGGTTGCATAGCCTAGTCTGTGTGGGGAGGGGTTAAACTGGCGAGGCTTCTGTGCGAGTTCACATGCCTCTTGTTTATGAAGGGTCAGAGACCGATCAGCTCAGTAAATGATAAGAAAGCAGTCGGTGGTACCTCTTTGGGTGAATGTATTGTGCTTTTCCAGCACTGCAGCTGCGTAAAGGCCCAGAAGAGAAGTCTTCAGTGATCACCTGTGTCTGTGACTTTGCCACTGCGCTGATAGGCGCCTGGGTACCTCGAGTGAGCTGTCCATCACAGTGGGGGAAAGGGCAGAATAGGTTGCATAGCCTAGTCAGTGACTTTGCCACTGCGCTGATAGGCGCCGAGGTACCCCGAGTGAGCTGTCCATCACAGTGGGGGAAAGGGCGGGATAGGTTGCATAGCCTAGTCTGTGTGGGGAGGGGTTAAACTGGCGAGGCTTCTGTGCGAGTTCACATGCCTCTTGTTTATGAAGGGTCAGAGACCGATCAGCTCAGTAAATGATAAGAAAGCAGTCGGTAGTACCTCTTTGGGTGAATGTATTGTGCTTTTCCAGCACTGCAGCTGCGTAAAGGCCAGAAGAGTTGTATTCAGGGATCACCTGTGTCTGTAACGTTGCCACTGCGCCGATAGGCGCCGAGGTACCTCGAGTGAGCTGTCCATCACAGTGGGGGAAAGGGCGGGATAGGTTGCATAGCCTAGTGTGTGTGGGGAGGGGCCAAATTGGCGAGGCTTCTGTGTGTGTGCACTTGCCTCTTGTTTATGAAGGGTCAGAGACCGATTAGCGCAGCAAATGAGGAGAAAGCAGTCGGTGGTACCTCTTTGGGTGAATGTATTGTGCTTTTCAAACACTACAGCTGCGTATAGGCCCAGAAGAGTTGTCTCGAGTGACCACGTGTGTCTGTAACTTTGCCACCGCGCCGTTTGGCGCCAAGGTCCCTTGAGTGAGCTGTCCATCAGAGTGGGGGAAAGGGCGGGAAGATATTGCATAGCCTAGTGTGTGGGGCGGGGCCAAACGGGCGGGGCTTCTGTGCAGTTCACATGCCTCTTGTTTATAAAGGGTCAGAGACCATCAGAGCATCAGATGAGGAGAAATCAGCCTCCTGGTCACTGGAAGTACAGGAGGATTGCGCTCGAGAAACTCGTGGATGCCTAGACTTCCATCATGGATTACAGCTAATTGTAGACTGTAGCCTCGACCTTGCTCACTAGGTTCTTGGGCTGATTATAATGCGTTACTGAAGTTTAGCTTCATCCGGGGCACGTGCTGTTTCTTTTGTATCTGTAAGTGCTTCCTGTTGAGGTTTAATTTTTGAAACAGGAGCATCGTGCCAAAATGAATCCTGCCTGCATATTTATCCACGAAGATGCCACCATGTTGTGCCATACCTCTACTCAACTGGAGTACTTTCTACTGGGTAGTCAGTAAGTGCTACCTCGTTGGGTAAATGTATGGTGCTTTTCCTACACTACAGCTGCGTAAAGGCCCAGAAGAGAAGTCTTCAGTGATCACCTGTGTCTGTGACTTTGCCACTGCGCTGATAGGCGCCTAGGTACCTCGAGTGAGCTGTCCATCACAGTGGGGGAAAGGGCGGGATAGGTTGCATAGCCTAGTCAGTGACTTTGCCACTGCGCTGATCGGCGCCGAGGTACCTCGAGTGAGCTGTCCATCACAGTGGGGAAAAGGGCGGGATAGGTTGCATAGCCTAGTCTGTGTGGGGAGGGGTTAAACTGGCGAGGCTTCTGTGCGAGTTCACATGCCTCTTGTTTATGAAGGGTCAGAGACCGATCAGCGCAGTAAATGATAAGAAAGCAGTCGGTGGTACCTCTTTGGGTGAATGTATTGTGCTTTTCCAGCACTGCAGCTGCGTGAAGTCCCAGAAGAGTTGTCTTCAGTGATCACCTGTGTCTGTGACTTTGCCACTGCGCCGATATGCGCCGAGGTACCTCGAGGGAGCTGTCCATCAAAGTGGGGTACAGGACGGGATAGCTTGCATAGCCTAGTGTGTGTGGGGAGGGGCCAAACTGGCGAGGCTTCTGTGCGTGTGCACTTGCCTCTTGTTTATGAAGGGTCAGAGACCGATTAGCGCAGCAAATGAGGAGAAAGCAGTCGGTGGTACCTCTTTGGGTGAATGTATTGTGCTTTTCCAGCACTGCAGCTGCGTAAAGGCCCAGAAGAGTTGTCTCGAGTGACCACGTTTGTCTGTAACTTTGCCACCGCGCCGTTTGGCACCAAGGTCCCTCGAGTGAGCTGTCCATCACAGTGGTGGAAAGGGCGGGATAGGTTGCATAGCCTAGTGTGTGTGGGGAGGGGTTAAACTGGCGAGGCTTCTGTGCGAGTTCACATGCCTCTTGTTTATGAAGGGTCAGAGACAGATCAGCGCAGTAAATGATAAGAAAGCAGTAGGTGGTACCTCTTTGGGTGAATGTATTGTGCTTTTCAAACACTACAGCTGCGTATAGGCCCAGAAGAGTTGTCTCGAGTGACCACGTGTGTCTCTAACTTTGCCACCGCGCCGTTTGGCGCCAAGGTCCCTTGAGTGAGCTGTCCATCACAGTGGGGGAAAGGGCGGGAAGATGTTGCATAGCCTAGTGTGTGGGGCGGGGCCAAACGGGCGGGGCTTCTGTACAGTTCACATGCCTCTTGTTTATAAAGGGTCAGAGACCATCAGAGCATCAGATGAGGAGAAATCAGCCTCCTGGTCACTGGAAGTACAGGAGGATTGCGCTCGAGAAACTCGTGGAAGCCTAGACCTCCTTCACGGATTACAGCTAATTGTAGACTGTAGCCTCGACCTTGCTCACTAGGTTCTTGGGCTGATTATAATGCGTTACTGAAGTTTAGCTTCAACCGGGGCACGTGCTGTTTCTTTTGTATCTGTAAGTGCTTCCTGTTGAGGTTTAATTTTTGAAACAGGAGCATCGTGCCAAAATGAATCCTGCCTGCATATTTATCCACGAAGATGCCACCATGTTGTGCCATACCTCTACTCAACTGGAGTACTTTCTACTGGGTAGTCAGTAAGTGCTACCTCGTTGGGTAAATGTATGGTGCTTTTCCTACACTACAGCTGCGTAAAGGCCCAGAAGAGAAGTCTTCAGTGATCACCTGTGTCTGTGACTTTGCCACTGCGCTGATAGGCGCCTAGGTACCTCGAGTGAGCTGTCCATCACAGTGGGGGAAAGGGCGGGATAGGTTGCATAGCCTAGTCTGTGTGGGGAGGGGTTAAACTGGCGAGGCTTCTGTGCGAGTTCACATGCCTCTTGTTTATGAAGGGTCAGAGACCGATCAGCTCAGTAAATGATAAGAAAGCAGTCGGTGGTACCTCTTTGGGTGAATGTATTGTGCTTTTCCAGCACTGCAGCTGCGTAAAGGCCCAGAAGAGAAGTCTTCAGTGATCACCTGTGTCTGTGACTTTGCCACTGCGCTGATAGGCGCCTGGGTACCTCGAGTGAGCTGTCCATCACAGTGGGGGAAAGGGCAGAATAGGTTGCATAGCCTAGTCAGTGACTTTGCCACTGCGCTGATAGGCGCCGAGGTACCCCGAGTGAGCTGTCCATCACAGTGGGGGAAAGGGCGGGATAGGTTGCATAGCCTAGTCTGTGTGGGGAGGGGTTAAACTGGCGAGGCTTCTGTGCGAGTTCACATGCCTCTTGTTTATGAAGGGTCAGAGACCGATCAGCTCAGTAAATGATAAGAAAGCAGTCGGTGGTACCTCTTTGGGTGAATGTATTGTGCTTTTCCAGCACTGCAGCTGCGTAAAGGCCAGAAGAGTTGTATTCAGGGATCACCTGTGTCTGTAACGTTGCCACTGCGCCGATAGGCGCCGAGGTACCTCGAGTGAGCTGTCCATCACAGTGGGGGAAAGGGCGGGATAGGTTGCATAGCCTAGTGTGTGTGGGGAGGGGCCAAATTGGCGAGGCTTCTGTGTGTGTGCACTTGCCTCTTGTTTATGAAGGGTCAGAGACCGATTAGCGCAGCAAATGAGGAGAAAGCAGTCGGTGGTACCTCTTTGGGTGAATGTATTGTGCTTTTCAAACACTACAGCTGCGTATAGGCCCAGAAGAGTTGTCTCGAGTGACCACGTGTGTCTGTAACTTTGCCACCGCGCCGTTTGGCGCCAAGGTCCCTTGAGTGAGCTGTCCATCACAGTGGGGGAAAGGGCGGGAAGATATTGCATAGCCTAGTGTGTGGGGCGGGGCCAAACGGGCGGGGCTTCTGTGCAGTTCACATGCCTCTTGTTTATAAAGGGTCAGAGACCATCAGAGCATCAGATGAGGAGAAATCAGCCTCCTGGTCACTGGAAGTACAGGAGGATTGCGCTCGAGAAACTCGTGGATGCCTAGACTTCCATCATGGATTACAGCTAATTGTAGACTGTAGCCTCGACCTTGCTCACTAGGTTCTTGGGCTGATTATAATGCGTTACTGAAGTTTAGCTTCATCCGGGGCACGTGCTGTTTCTTTTGTATCTGTAAGTGCTTCCTGTTGAGGTTTAATTTTTGAAACAGGAGCATCGTGCCAAAATTAATCATGCCTGCATATTTATCCACGAAGATGCCACCTTGTTGTGCCATTCCTCTACTCAACTGGAGTACTTTCTACTGGGTAGTCAGTAAGTGCTACCTCGTTGGGTAAATGTATGGTGCTTTTCCTACACTACAGCTGCGTAAAGGCCCAGAAGAGAAGTCTTCAGTGATCACCTGTTTCTGTGACTTTGCCACTGCGCTGATAGGCGCCTAGGTACCTCGAGTGAGCTGTCCATCACAGTGGGGGAAAGGGCGGGATAGGTTGCATAGCCTAGTCAGTGACTTTGCCACTGCGCTGATCGGCGCCGAGGTACCTCGAGTGAGCTGTCCATCACAGTGGGGAAAAGGGCGGGATAGGTTGCATAGCCTAGTCTGTGTGGGGAGGGGTTAAACTGGCGAGGCTTCTGTGCGAGTTCACATGCCTCTTGTTTATGAAGGGTCAGAGACCGATCAGCGCAGTAAATGATAAGAAAGCAGTCGGTGGTACCTCTTTGGGTGAATGTATTGTGCTTTTCCAGCACTGCAGCTGCGTGAAGTCCCAGAAGAGTTGTCTTCAGTGATCACCTGTGTCTGTGACTTTGCCACTGCGCCGATATGCGCCGAGGTACCTCGAGGGAGCTGTCCATCAAAGTGGGGTACAGGACGGGATAGCTTGCATAGCCTAGTGTGTGTGGGGAGGGGCCAAACTGGCGAGGCTTCTGTGCGTGTGCACTTGCCTCTTGTTTATGAAGGGTCAGAGACCGATTAGCGCAGCAAATGAGGAGAAAGCAGTCGGTGGTACCTCTTTGGGTGAATGTATTGTGCTTTTCCAGCACTGCAGCTGCGTAAAGGCCCAGAAGAGTTGTCTCGAGTGACCACGTGTGTCTGTAACTTTGCCACCGCGCCGTTTGGCGCCAAGGTCCCTCGAGTGAGCTGTCCATCACAGTGGTGGGAAGGGCGGGATAGGTTGCATAGCCTATGTGTGGTCTGTGTAGTCTGTGTGGGGAGGGGTTAAACTGGCGAGGCTTCTGTGCGTGTTCACTTGCCTTCTGGGCCTCTAAAGGCCCAGAAGAGAAGTCTTCAGTGATCACCTGTGTCTGTGACTTTGCCACTGCGCTGATAGGCGCCTAGGTACCTCGAGTGAGCTGTCCATCACAGTGGGGGAAAGGGCGGGATAGGTTGCATAGCCTAGTCAGTGACTTTGCCACTGCGCTGATCGGCGCCGAGGTACCTCGAGTGAGCTGTCCATCACAGTGGGGAAAAGGGCGGGATAGGTTGCATAGCCTAGTCTGTGTGGGGAGGGGTTAAACTGGCGAGGCTTCTGTGCGAGTTCACATGCCTCTTGTTTATGAAGGGTCAGAGACCGATCAGCGCAGTAAATGATAAGAAAGCAGTCGGTGGTACCTCTTTGGGTGAATGTATTGTGCTTTTCCAGCACTGCAGCTGCGTGAAGTCCCAGAAGAGTTGTCTTCAGTGATCACCTGTGTCTGTGACTTTGCCACTGCGCCGATATGCGCCGAGGTACCTCGAGGGAGCTGTCCATCAAAGTGGGGTACAGGACGGAATAGCTTGCATAGCCTAGTGTGTGTGGGGAGGGGCCAAACTGGCGAGGCTTCTGTGCGTGTGCACTTGCCTCTTGTTTATGAAGGGTCAGAGACCGATTAGCGCAGCAAATGAGGAGAAAGCAGTCGGTGGTACCTCTTTGGGTGAATGTATTGTGCTTTTCCAGCACTGCAGCTGCGTAAAGGCCCAGAAGAGTTGTCTCGAGTGACCACGTGTGTCTGTAACTTTGCCACCGCGCCGTTTGGCGCCAAGGTCCCTCGAGTGAGCTGTCCATCACAGTGGGGGAAAGGGCGGGAAGAGGTTGCATAGCCTAGTGTGTGGGGCGGGGCCAAACGGGCGGGGCTTCTGTACGAGTTCACATGCCTCTTGTTTATAAAGGGTCAGAGACCATCAGAGCATCAGACGAGGAGAAATCAGCCTCCTGGTCACTGGAAGTACAGGAGGATTGCGCTCGAGAAACTCGTGGATGCCTAGACCTCCATCACGGATTACAGCTAATTGTAGACTGTAGCCTCGACCTTGCTCACTAGGTTCTTGGGCTGATTATAATGCGTTACTGAAGTTTAGCTTCATCCGGGGCACCTGCTGTTTCTTTTGTATCTGTAAGTGCTTCCTGTTGAGGTTTAATTTTTGAAACAGGAGCATCGTGCCAAAATGAATCCTGCCTGCATATTTATCCACGAAGATGCCACCATGTTGTGCCATACCTCTACTCAACTGGAGTACTTTCTACTGGGTAGTCAGTAAGTGCTACCTCGTTGGGTAAATGTATGGTGCTTTTCCTACACTGCAGCTGCGTAAAGGCCCAGAAGAGAAGTCTTCAGTGATCACCTGTGTCTGTGACTTTGCCACTGCGCTGATAGGCGCCGAGGTACCTCGAGTGAGCTGTCCATCACAGTGGGGGAATGGGCGGGATAGGTTGCATAGCCTAGTGTGTGTGGGGAGGGGCCAAATTGGCGAGGCTTCTGTGTGTGTGCACTTGCCTCTTGTTTATGAAGGGTCAGAGACCGATTAGCGCAGCAAATGAGGAGAAAGCAGTCAGCAGTCGGTGGTACCTCTTTGGGTGAATGTATTGTGCTTTTCAAACACTACAGCTGCGTATAGGCCCAGAAGAGTTGTCTCGAGTGACCACGTGTGTCTGTAACTTTGCCATCGCGCCGTTTGGCGCCAAGGTCCCTTGAGTGAGCTGTCCATCACAGTGGCGGAAAGGGCGGGAAGATATTGCATAGCCTAGTGTGTGGGGCGGGGCCAAACGGGCGGGGCTTCTGTGCAGTTCACATGCCTCTTGTTTATAAAGGGTCAGAGACCATCAGAGCATCAGATGAGGAGAAAGCAGTCGGTGGTACCTCTTTGGGTGAATGTATTGTGCTTTTCAAACACTACAGCTGCGTATAGGCCCAGAAGAGTTGTCTCGAGTGACCACGTGTGTCTGTAACTTTGCCACCGCGCCGTTTGGCGCCAAGGTCCCTTGAGTGAGCTGTCCATCACAGTGGGGGAAAGGGCGGGAAGATATTGCATAGCCTAGTGTGTGGGGCGGGGCCAAACGGGCGGGGCTTCTGTGCAGTTCACATGCCTCTTGTTTATAAAGGGTCAGAGACCATCAGAGCATCAGATGAGGAGAAATCAGCCTCCTGGTCACTGGAAGTACAGGAGGATTGCGCTCGAGAAACTCGTGGATGCCTAGACTTCCATCATGGATTACAGCTAATTGTAGACTGTAGCCTCGACCTTGCTCACTAGGTTCTTGGGCTGATTATAATGCGTTACTGAAGTTTAGCTTCATCCGGGGCACGTGCTGTTTCTTTTGTATCTGTAAGTGCTTCCTGTTGAGGTTTAATTTTTGAAACAGGAGCATCGTGCCAAAATGAATCCTGCCTGCATATTTATCCACGAAGATGCCACCATGTTGTGCCATACCTCTACTCAACTGGAGTACTTTCTACTGGGTAGTCAGTAAGTGCTACCTCGTTGGGTAAATGTATGGTGCTTTTCCTACACTACAGCTGCGTAAAGGCCCAGAAGAGAAGTCTTCAGTGATCACCTGTGTCTGTGACTTTGCCACTGCGCTGATAGGCGCCTAGGTACCTCGAGTGAGCTGTCCATCACAGTGGGGGAAAGGGCGGGATAGGTTGCATAGCCTAGTCAGTGACTTTGCCACTGCGCTGATCGGCGCCGAGGTACCTCGAGTGAGCTGTCCATCACAGTGGGGAAAAGGGCGGGATAGGTTGCATAGCCTAGTCTGTGTGGGGAGGGGTTAAACTGGCGATGCTTCTGTGCGAGTTCACTTGCCTCTTGTTTATGAAGGGTCAGAGACCGATCAGCGCAGTAAATGATAAGAAAGCAGTCGGTGGTACCTCTTTGGGTGAATGTATTGTGCTTTTCCAGCACTGCAGCTGCGTGAAGTCCCAGAAGAGTTGTCTTCAGTGATCACCTGTGTCTGTGACTTTGCCACTGCGCCGATATGCGCCGAGGTACCTCGAGGGAGCTGTCCATCAAAGTGGGGTACAGGACGGAATAGCTTGCATAGCCTAGTGTGTGTGGGGAGGGGCCAAACTGGCGAGGCTTCTGTGCGTGTGCACTTGCCTCTTGTTTATGAAGGGTCAGAGACCGATTAGCGCAGCAAATGAGGAGAAAGCAGTTGGTGGTACCTCTTTGGGTGAATGTATTGTGCTTTTCCAGCACTGCAGCTGCGTAAAGGCCCAGAAGAGTTGTCTCGAGTGACCACGTGTGTCTGTAACTTTGCCACCGCGCCGTTTGGCGCCAAGGTCCCTCGAGTGAGCTGTCCATCACAGTGGTGGGAAGGGCGGGATAGGTTGCATAGCCTAGTGTGTGTGGGGAGGGGTTAAACTGGCGAGGCTTCTGTGCGAGTTCACATGCCTCTTGTTTATGAAGGGTCAGAGACAGATCAGCGCAGTAAATGATAAGAAAGCAGTAGGTGGTACCTCTTTGGGTGAATGTATTGTGCTTTTCAAACACTACAGCTGCGTATAGGCCCAGAAGAGAAGTCTTCAGTGATCACCTGTGTCTGTGACTTTGCCACTGCGCTGATAGGCGCCTGGGTACCTCGAGTGAGCTGTCCATCACAGTGGGGGAAAGGGCAGAATAGGTTGCATAGCCTAGTCAGTGACTTTGCCACTGCGCTGATAGGCGCCGAGGTACCCCGAGTGAGCTGTCCATCACAGTGGGGGAAAGGGCGGGATAGGTTGCATAGCCTAGTCTGTGTGGGGAGGGGTTAAACTGGCGAGGCTTCTGTGCGAGTTCACATGCCTCTTGTTTATGAAGGGTCAGAGACCGATCAGCTCAGTAAATGATAAGAAAGCAGTCGGTAGTACCTCTTTGGGTGAATGTATTGTGCTTTTCCAGCACTGCAGCTGCGTAAAGGCCAGAAGAGTTGTATTCAGGGATCACCTGTGTCTGTAACGTTGCCACTGCGCCGATAGGCGCCGAGGTCCCTCGAGTGAGCTGTCCATCACAGTGGGGGAAAGGGCGGGATAGGTTGCATAGCCTAGTGTGTGTGGGGAGGGGTTAAACTGGCGAGGCTTCTGTGCGAGTTCACATGCCTCTTGTTTATGAAGGGTCAGAGACAGATCAGCGCAGTAAATGATAAGAAAGCAGTAGGTGGTACCTCTTTGGGTGAATGTATTGTGCTTTTCAAACACTACAGCTGCGTATAGGCCCAGAAGAGTTGTCTCGAGTGACCACGTGTGTCTGTAACTTTGCCACCGCGCCGTTTGGCGCCAAGGTCCCTTGAGTGAGCTGTCCATCACAGTGGGGGAAAGGGCGGGAAGATGTTGCATAGCCTAGTGTGTGGGGCGGGGCCAAACGGGCGGGGCTTCTGTACAGTTCACATGCCTCTTGTTTATAAAGGGTCAGAGACCATCAGAGCATCAGATGAGGAGAAATCAGCCTCCTGGTCACTGGAAGTACAGGAGGATTGCGCTCGAGAAACTCGTGGAAGCCTAGACCTCCATCACGGATTACAGCTAATTGTAGACTGTAGCCTCGACCTTGCTCACTAGGTTCTTGGGCTGATTATAATGTTTTACTGAAGTTTATCTTCAACCGGGGCACGTGCTGTTTCTTTTGTATCTGTAAGTGCTTCCTGTTGAGGTTTAATTTTTGAAACAGGAGCATCGTGCCAAAATGAATCCTGCCTGCATATTTATCCACGAAGATGCCACCATGTTGTGCCATACCTCTACTCAACTGGAGTACTTTCTACTGGGTAGTCAGTAAGTGCTACCTCGTTGGGTAAATGTATGGTGCTTTTCCTACACTACAGCTGCGTAAAGGCCCAGAAGAGAAGTCTTCAGTGATCACCTGTGTCTGTGACTTTGCCACTGCGCTGATAGGCGCCTAGGTACCTCGAGTGAGCTGTCCATCACAGTGGGGGAAAGGGCGTGATAGGTTGCATAGCCTAGTCTGTGTGGGGAGGGGTTAAACTGGCGAGGCTTCTGTGCGAGTTCACATGCCTCTTGTTTATGAAGGGTCAGAGACCGATCAGCTCAGTAAATGATAAGAAAGCAGTCGGTGGTACCTCTTTGGGTGAATGTATTGTGCTTTTCCAGCACTGCAGCTGCGTAAAGGCCCAGAAGAGAAGTCTTCAGTGATCACCTGTGTCTGTGACTTTGCCACTGCGCTGATAGGCGCCTGGGTACCTCGAGTGAGCTGTCCATCACAGTGGGGGAAAGGGCAGAATAGGTTGCATAGCCTAGTCAGTGACTTTGCCACTGCGCTGATAGGCGCCGAGGTACCCCGAGTGAGCTGTCCATCACAGTGGGGGAAAGGGCGGGATAGGTTGCATAGCCTAGTCTGTGTGGGGAGGGGTTAAACTGGCGAGGCTTCTGTGCGAGTTCACATGCCTCTTGTTTATGAAGGGTCAGAGACCGATCAGCTCAGTAAATGATAAGAAAGCAGTCGGTAGTACCTCTTTGGGTGAATGTATTGTGCTTTTCCAGCACTGCAGCTGCGTAAAGGCCAGAAGAGTTGTATTCAGGGATCACCTGTGTCTGTAACGTTGCCACTGCGCCGATAGGCGCCGAGGTACCTCGAGTGAGCTGTCCATCACAGTGGGGGAAAGGGCGGGATAGGTTGCATAGCCTAGTGTGTGTGGGGAGGGGCCAAATTGGCGAGGCTTCTGTGTGTGTGCACTTGCCTCTTGTTTATGAAGGGTCAGAGACCGATTAGCGCAGCAAATGAGGAGAAAGCAGTCGGTGGTACCTCTTTGGGTGAATGTATTGTGCTTTTCAAACACTACAGCTGCGTATAGGCCCAGCAGAGTTGTCTCGAGTGACCACGTGTGTCTGTAACTTTGCCACCGCGCCGTTTGGCGCCAAGGTCCCTTGAGTGAGCTGTCCATCACAGTGGGGGAAAGGGCGGGAAGATGTTGCATAGCCTAGTGTGTGGGGCGGGGCCAAACGGGCGGGGCTTCTGTACAGTTCACATGCCTCTTGTTTATAAAGGGTCAAAGACCATCAGAGCATCAGATGAGGAGAAATCAGCCTCCTGGTCACTGGAAGTACAGGAGGATTGCGCTCGAGAAACTCGTGGATGCCTAGACCTCCATCACGGATTACAGCTAATTGTAGACTGTAGCCTCGACCTTGCTCACTAGGTTCTTGGGCTGATTATAATGTTTTACTGAAGTTTATCTTCAACCGGGGCACGTGCTGTTTCTTTTGTATCTGTAAGTGCTTCCTGTTGAGGTTTAATTTTTGAAACAGGAGCATCGTGCCAAAATGAATCCTGCCTGCATATTTATCCACGAAGATGCCACCATGTTGTGCCATACCTCTACTCAACTGGAGTACTTTCTACTGGGTAGTCAGTAAGTGCTACCTCGTTGGGTAAATGTATGGTGCTTTTCCTACACTACAGCTGCGTAAAGGCCCAGAAGAGAAGTCTTCAGTGATCACCTGTGTCTGTGACTTTGCCACTGCGCTGATAGGCGCCTAGGTACCTCGAGTGAGCTGTCCATCACAGTGGGGGAAAGGGCGTGATAGGTTGCATAGCCTAGTCTGTGTGGGGAGGGGTTAAACTGGCGAGGCTTCTGTGCGAGTTCACATGCCTCTTGTTTATGAAGGGTCAGAGACCGATCAGCTCAGTAAATGATAAGAAAGCAGTCGGTGGTACCTCTTTGGGTGAATGTATTGTGCTTTTCCAGCACTGCAGCTGCGTAAAGGCCCAGAAGAGAAGTCTTCAGTGATCACCTGTGTCTGTGACTTTGCCACTGCGCTGATAGGCGCCTGGGTACCTCGAGTGAGCTGTCCATCACAGTGGGGGAAAGGGCAGAATAGGTTGCATAGCCTAGTCAGTGACTTTGCCACTGCGCTGATAGGCGCCGAGGTACCCCGAGTGAGCTGTCCATCACAGTGGGGGAAAGGGCGGGATAGGTTGCATAGCCTAGTCTGTGTGGGGAGGGGTTAAACTGGCGAGGCTTCTGTGCGAGTTCACATGCCTCTTGTTTATGAAGGGTCAGAGACCGATCAGCTCAGTAAATGATAAGAAAGCAGTCGGTGGTACCTCTTTGGGTGAATGTATTGTGCTTTTCCAGCACTGCAGCTGCGTAAAGGCCCAGAAGAGAAGTCTTCAGTGATCACCTGTGTCTGTGACTTTGCCACTGCGCTGATAGGCGCCTGGGTACCTCGAGTGAGCTGTCCATCACAGTGGGGGAAAGGGCAGAATAGGTTGCATAGCCTAGTCAGTGACTTTGCCACTGCGCTGATAGGCGCCGAGGTACCCCGAGTGAGCTGTCCATCACAGTGGGGGAAAGGGCGGGATAGGTTGCATAGCCTAGTCTGTGTGGGGAGGGGTTAAACTGGCGAGGCTTCTGTGCGAGTTCACATGCCTCTTGTTTATGAAGGGTCAGAGGCCGATCAGCTCAGTAAATGATAAGAAAGCAGTCGGTGGTACCTGTGCGAGTTCACATGCCTCTTGTTTATGAAGGGTCAGAGACCGATCAGCTCAGTAAATGATAAGAAAGCAGTCGGTGGTACCTCTTTGGGTGAATGTATTGTGCTTTTCCAGCACTGCAGCTGCGTAAAGGCCCAGAAGAGAAGTCTTCAGTGATCACCTGTGTCTGTGACTTTGCCACTGCGCTGATAGGCGCCTGGGTACCTCGAGTGAGCTGTCCATCACAGTGGGGGAAAGGGCAGAATAGGTTGCATAGCCTAGTCAGTGACTTTGCCACTGCGCTGATAGGCGCCGAGGTACCCCGAGTGAGCTGTCCATCACAGTGGGGGAAAGGGCGGGATAGGTTGCATAGCCTAGTCTGTGTGGGGAGGGGTTAAACTGGCGAGGCTTCTGTGCGAGTTCACATGCCTCTTGTTTATGAAGGGTCAGAGACCGATCAGCTCAGTAAATGATAAGAAAGCAGTCGGTGGTACCTCTTTGGGTGAATGTATTGTGCTTTTCCAGCACTGCAGCTGCGTAAAGGCCAGAAGAGTTGTATTCAGGGATCACCTGTGTCTGTAACGTTGCCACTGCGCCGATAGGCGCCGAGGTACCTCGAGTGAGCTGTCCATCACAGTGGGGGAAAGGGCGGGATAGGTTGCATAGCCTAGTGTGTGGGGAGGGGCCAAATTGGCGAGGCTTCTGTGTGTGTGCACTTGCCTCTTGTTTATGAAGGGTCAGAGACCGATTAGCGCAGCAAATGAGGAGAAAGCAGTCGGTGGTACCTCTTTGGGTGAATGTATTGTGCTTTTCAAACACTACAGCTGCGTATAGGCCCAGAAGAGTTGTCTCGAGTGACCACGTGTGTCTGTAACTTTGCCACCGCGCCGTTTGGCGCCAAGGTCCCTTGAGTGAGCTGTCCATCACAGTGGGGGAAAGGGCGGGAAGATATTGCATAGCCTAGTGTGTGGGGCGGGGCCAAACGGGCGGGGCTTCTGTGCAGTTCACATGCCTCTTGTTTATAAAGGGTCAGAGACCATCAGAGCATCAGATGAGGAGAAATCAGCCTCCTGGTCACTGGAAGTACAGGAGGATTGCGCTCGAGAAACTCGTGGATGCCTAGACTTCCATCATGGATTACAGCTAATTGTAGACTGTAGCCTCGACCTTGCTCACTAGGTTCTTGGGCTGATTATAATGCGTTACTGAAGTTTAGCTTCATCCGGGGCACGTGCTGTTTCTTTTGTATCTGTAAGTGCTTCCTGTTGAGGTTTAATTTTTGAAACAGGAGCATCGTGCCAAAATGAATCCTGCCTGCATATTTATCCACGAAGATGCCACCATGTTGTGCCATACCTCTACTCAACTGGAGTACTTTCTACTGGGTAGTCAGTAAGTGCTACCTCGTTGGGTAAATGTATGGTGCTTTTCCTACACTACAGCTGCGTAAAGGCCCAGAAGAGAAGTCTTCAGTGATCACCTGTGTCTGTGACTTTGCCACTGCGCTGATAGGCGCCTAGGTACCTCGAGTGAGCTGTCCATCACAGTGGGGGAAAGGGCGGGATAGGTTGCATAGCCTAGTCAGTGACTTTGCCACTGCGCTGATCGGCGCCGAGGTACCTCGAGTGAGCTGTCCATCACAGTGGGGAAAAGGGCGGGATAGGTTGCATAGCCTAGTCTGTGTGGGGAGGGGTTAAACTGGCGAGGCTTCTGTGCGAGTTCACATGCCTCTTGTTTATGAAGGGTCAGAGACCGATCAGCGCAGTAAATGATAAGAAAGCAGTCGGTGGTACCTCTTTGGGTGAATGTATTGTGCTTTTCCAGCACTGCAGCTGCGTGAAGTCCCAGAAGAGTTGTCTTCAGTGATCACCTGTGTCTGTGACTTTGCCACTGCGCCGATATGCGCCGAGGTACCTCGAGGGAGCTGTCCATCAAAGTGGGGTACAGGACGGGATAGCTTGCATAGCCTAGTGTGTGTGGGGAGGGGCCAAACTGGCGAGGCTTCTGTGCGTGTGCACTTGCCTCTTGTTTATGAAGGGTCAGAGACCGATTAGCGCAGCAAATGAGGAGAAAGCAGTCGGTGGTACCTCTTTGGGTGAATGTATTGTGCTTTTCCAGCACTGCAGCTGCGTAAAGGCCCAGAAGAGTTGTCTCGAGTGACCACGTTTGTCTGTAACTTTGCCACCGCGCCGTTTGGCACCAAGGTCCCTCGAGTGAGCTGTCCATCACAGTGGTGGAAAGGGCGGGATAGGTTGCATAGCCTAGTGTGTGTGGGGAGGGGTTAAACTGGCGAGGCTTCTGTGCGAGTTCACATGCCTCTTGTTTATGAAGGGTCAGAGACAGATCAGCGCAGTAAATGATAAGAAAGCAGTAGGTGGTACCTCTTTGGGTGAATGTATTGTGCTTTTCAAACACTACAGCTGCGTATAGGCCCAGCAGAGTTGTCTCGAGTGACCACGTGTGTCTGTAACTTTGCCACCGCGCCGTTTGGCGCCAAGGTCCCTTGAGTGAGCTGTCCATCACAGTGGGGGAAAGGGCGGGAAGATGTTGCATAGCCTAGTGTGTGGGGCGGGGCCAAACGGGCGGGGCTTCTGTACAGTTCACATGCCTCTTGTTTATAAAGGGTCAGAGACCATCAGAGCATCAGATGAGGAGAAATCAGCCTCCTGGTCACTGGAAGTACAGGAGGATTGCGCTCGAGAAACTCGTGGATGCCTAGACCTCCATCACGGATTACAGCTAATTGTAGACTGTAGCCTCGACCTTGCTCACTAGGTTCTTGGGCTGATTATAATGTTTTACTGAAGTTTATCTTCAACCGGGGCACGTGCTGTTTCTTTTGTATCTGTAAGTGCTTCCTGTTGAGGTTTAATTTTTGAAACAGGAGCATCGTGCCAAAATGAATCCTGCCTGCATATTTATCCACGAAGATGCCACCATGTTGTGCCATACCTCTACTCAACTGGAGTACTTTCTACTGGGTAGTCAGTAAGTGCTACCTCGTTGGGTAAATGTATGGTGCTTTTCCTACACTACAGCTGCGTAAAGGCCCAGAAGAGAAGTCTTCAGTGATCACCTGTGTCTGTGACTTTGCCACTGCGCTGATAGGCGCCTAGGTACCTCGAGTGAGCTGTCCATCACAGTGGGGGAAAGGGCGTGATAGGTTGCATAGCCTAGTCTGTGTGGGGAGGGGTTAAACTGGCGAGGCTTCTGTGCGAGTTCACATGCCTCTTGTTTATGAATGGTCAGAGACCGATCAGCTCAGTAAATGATAAGAAAGCAGTCGGTGGTACCTCTTTGGGTGAATGTATTGTGCTTTTCCAGCACTGCAGCTGCGTAAAGGCCCAGAAGAGAAGTCTTCAGTGATCACCTGTGTCTGTGACTTTGCCACTGCGCTGATAGGCGCCTGGGTACCTCGAGTGAGCTGTCCATCACAGTGGGGGAAAGGGCAGAATAGGTTGCATAGCCTAGTCAGTGACTTTGCCACTGCGCTGATAGGCGCCGAGGTACCCCGAGTGAGCTGTCCATCACAGTGGGGGAAAGGGCGGGATAGGTTGCATAGCCTAGTCTGTGTGGGGAGGGGTTAAACTGGCGAGGCTTCTGTGCGAGTTCACATGCCTCTTGTTTATGAAGGGTCAGAGACCGATCAGCTCAGTAAATGATAAGAAAGCAGTCGGTAGTACCTCTTTGGGTGAATGTATTGTGCTTTTCCAGCACTGCAGCTGCGTAAAGGCCCAGAAGAGTTGTCTCGAGTGACCACGTTTGTCTGTAACTTTGCCACCGCGCCGTTTGGCACCAAGGTCCCTCGAGTGAGCTGTCCATCACAGTGGTGGAAAGGGCGGGATAGGTTGCATAGCCTAGTGTGTGTGGGGAGGGGTTAAACTGGCGAGGCTTCTGTGCGAGTTCACATGCCTCTTGTTTATGAAGGGTCAGAGACAGATCAGCGCAGTAAATGATAAGAAAGCAGTAGGTGGTACCTCTTTGGGTGAATGTATTGTGCTTTTCAAACACTACAGCTGCGTATAGGCCCAGCAGAGTTGTCTCGAGTGACCACGTGTGTCTGTAACTTTGCCACCGCGCCGTTTGGCGCCAAGGTCCCTTGAGTGAGCTGTCCATCACAGTGGGGGAAAGGGCGGGAAGATGTTGCATAGCCTAGTGTGTGGGGCGGGGCCAAACGGGCGGGGCTTCTGTACAGTTCACATGCCTCTTGTTTATAAAGGGTCAGAGACCATCAGAGCATCAGATGAGGAGAAATCAGCCTCCTGGTCACTGGAAGTACAGGAGGATTGCGCTCGAGAAACTCGTGGATGCCTAGACCTCCATCACGGATTACAGCTAATTGTAGACTGTAGCCTCGACCTTGCTCACTAGGTTCTTGGGCTGATTATAATGTTTTACTGAAGTTTATCTTCAACCGGGGCACGTGCTGTTTCTTTTGTATCTGTAAGTGCTTCCTGTTGAGGTTTAATTTTTGAAACAGGAGCATCGTGCCAAAATGAATCCTGCCTGCATATTTATCCACGAAGATGCCACCATGTTGTGCCATACCTCTACTCAACTGGAGTACTTTCTACTGGGTAGTCAGTAAGTGCTACCTCGTTGGGTAAATGTATGGTGCTTTTCCTACACTACAGCTGCGTAAAGGCCCAGAAGAGAAGTCTTCAGTGATCACCTGTGTCTGTGACTTTGCCACTGCGCTGATAGGCGCCTAGGTACCTCGAGTGAGCTGTCCATCACAGTGGGGGAAAGGGCGTGATAGGTTGCATAGCCTAGTCTGTGTGGGGCGGGGTTAAACTGGCGAGGCTTCTGTGCGAGTTCACATGCCTCTTGTTTATGAATGGTCAGAGACCGATCAGCTCAGTAAATGATAAGAAAGCAGTCGGTGGTACCTCTTTGGGTGAATGTATTGTGCTTTTCCAGCACTGCAGCTGCGTAAAGGCCCAGAAGAGAAGTCTTCAGTGATCACCTGTGTCTGTGACTTTGCCACTGCGCTGATAGGCGCCTGGGTACCTCGAGTGAGCTGTCCATCACAGTGGGGGAAAGGGCAGAATAGGTTGCATAGCCTAGTCAGTGACTTTGCCACTGCGCTGATAGGCGCCGAGGTACCCCGAGTGAGCTGTCCATCACAGTGGGGGAAAGGGCGGGATAGGTTGCATAGCCTAGTCTGTGTGGGGAGGGGTTAAACTGGCGAGGCTTCTGTGCGAGTTCACATGCCTCTTGTTTATGAAGGGTCAGAGACCGATCAGCTCAGTAAATGATAAGAAAGCAGTCGGTAGTACCTCTTTGGGTGAATGTATTGTGCTTTTCCAGCACTGCAGCTGCGTAAAGGCCAGAAGAGTTGTATTCAGGGATCACCTGTGTCTGTAACGTTGCCACTGCGCCGATAGGCGCCGAGGTACCTCGAGTGAGCTGTCCATCACAGTGGGGGAAAGGGCGGGATAGGTTGCATAGCCTAGTGTGTGTGGGGAGGGGCCAAATTGGCGAGGCTTCTGTGTGTGTGCACTTGCCTCTTGTTTATGAAGGGTCAGAGACCGATTAGCGCAGCAAATGAGGAGAAAGCAGTCGGTGGTACCTCTTTGGGTGAATGTATTGTGCTTTTCAAACACTACAGCTGCGTATAGGCCCAGAAGAGTTGTCTCGAGTGACCACGTGTGTCTGTAACTTTGCCACCGCGCCGTTTGGCGCCAAGGTCCCTTGAGTGAGCTGTCCATCAGAGTGGGGGAAAGGGCGGGAAGATATTGCATAGCCTAGTGTGTGGGGCGGGGCCAAACGGGCGGGGCTTCTGTGCAGTTCACATGCCTCTTGTTTATAAAGGGTCAGAGACCATCAGAGCATCAGATGAGGAGAAATCAGCCTCCTGGTCACTGGAAGTACAGGAGGATTGCGCTCGAGAAACTCGTGGATGCCTAGACTTCCATCATGGATTACAGCTAATTGTAGACTGTAGCCTCGACCTTGCTCACTAGGTTCTTGGGCTGATTATAATGCGTTACTGAAGTTTAGCTTCATCCGGGGCACGTGCTGTTTCTTTTGTATCTGTAAGTGCTTCCTGTTGAGGTTTAATTTTTGAAACAGGAGCATCGTGCCAAAATGAATCCTGCCTGCATATTTATCCACGAAGATGCCACCATGTTGTGCCATACCTCTACTCAACTGGAGTACTTTCTACTGGGTAGTCAGTAAGTGCTACCTCGTTGGGTAAATGTATGGTGCTTTTCCTACACTACAGCTGCGTAAAGGCCCAGAAGAGAAGTCTTCAGTGATCACCTGTGTCTGTGACTTTGCCACTGCGCTGATAGGCGCCTAGGTACCTCGAGTGAGCTGTCCATCACAGTGGGGGAAAGGGCGGGATAGGTTGCATAGCCTAGTCAGTGACTTTGCCACTGCGCTGATCGGCGCCGAGGTACCTCGAGTGAGCTGTCCATCACAGTGGGGAAAAGGGCGGGATAGGTTGCATAGCCTAGTCTGTGTGGGGAGGGGTTAAACTGGCGAGGCTTCTGTGCGAGTTCACATGCCTCTTGTTTATGAAGGGTCAGAGACCGATCAGCGCAGTAAATGATAAGAAAGCAGTCGGTGGTACCTCTTTGGGTGAATGTATTGTGCTTTTCCAGCACTGCAGCTGCGTGAAGTCCCAGAAGAGTTGTCTTCAGTGATCACCTGTGTCTGTGACTTTGCCACTGCGCCGATATGCGCCGAGGTACCTCGAGGGAGCTGTCCATCAAAGTGGGGTACAGGACGGGATAGCTTGCATAGCCTAGTGTGTGTGGGGAGGGGCCAAACTGGCGAGGCTTCTGTGCGTGTGCACTTGCCTCTTGTTTATGAAGGGTCAGAGACCGATTAGCGCAGCAAATGAGGAGAAAGCAGTCGGTGGTACCTCTTTGGGTGAATGTATTGTGCTTTTCCAGCACTGCAGCTGCGTAAAGGCCCAGAAGAGTTGTCTCGAGTGACCACGTTTGTCTGTAACTTTGCCACCGCGCCGTTTGGCACCAAGGTCCCTCGAGTGAGCTGTCCATCACAGTGGTGGAAAGGGCGGGATAGGTTGCATAGCCTAGTGTGTGTGGGGAGGGGTTAAACTGGCGAGGCTTCTGTGCGAGTTCACATGCCTCTTGTTTATGAAGGGTCAGAGACAGATCAGCGCAGTAAATGATAAGAAAGCAGTAGGTGGTACCTCTTTGGGTGAATGTATTGTGCTTTTCAAACACTACAGCTGCGTATAGGCCCAGAAGAGTTGTCTCGAGTGACCACGTGTGTCTGTAACTTTGCCACCGCGCCGTTTGGCGCCAAGGTCCCTTGAGTGAGCTGTCCATCACAGTGGGGGAAAGGGCGGGAAGATGTTGCATAGCCTAGTGTGTGGGGCGGGGCCAAACGGGCGGGGCTTCTGTACAGTTCACATGCCTCTTGTTTATAAAGGGTCAGAGACCATCAGAGCATCAGATGAGGAGAAATCAGCCTCCTGGTCACTGGAAGTACAGGAGGATTGCGCTCGAGAAACTCGTGGAAGCCTAGACCTCCATCACGGATTACAGCTAATTGTAGACTGTAGCCTCGACCTTGCTCACTAGGTTCTTGGGCTGATTATAATGCGTTACTGAAGTTTAGCTTCAACCGGGGCACGTGCTGTTTCTTTTGTATCTGTAAGTGCTTCCTGTTGAGGTTTAATTTTTGAAACAGGAGCATCGTGCCAAAATGAATCCTGCCTGCATATTTATCCACGAAGATGCCACCATGTTGTGCCATACCTCTACTCAACTGGAGTACTTTCTACTGGGTAGTCAGTAAGTGCTACCTCGTTGGGTAAATGTATGGTGCTTTTCCTACACTACAGCTGCGTAAAGGCCCAGAAGAGAAGTCTTCAGTGATCACCTGTGTCTGTGACTTTGCCACTGCGCTGATAGGCGCCTAGGTACCTCGAGTGAGCTGTCCATCACAGTGGGGGAAAGGGCGGGATAGGTTGCATAGCCTAGTCTGTGTGGGGAGGGGTTAAACTGGCGAGGCTTCTGTGCGAGTTCACATGCCTCTTGTTTATGAAGGGTCAGAGACCGATCAGCTCAGTAAATGATAAGAAAGCAGTCTGTGGTACCTCTTTGGGTGAATGTATTGTGCTTTTCCAGCACTGCAGCTGCGTAAAGGCCCAGAAGAGAAGTCTTCAGTGATCACCTGTGTCTGTGACTTTGCCACTGCGCTGATAGGCGCCTGGGTACCTCGAGTGAGCTGTCCATCACAGTGGGGGAAAGGGCAGAATAGGTTGCATAGCCTAGTCAGTGACTTTGCCACTGCGCTGATAGGCGCCGAGGTACCCCGAGTGAGCTGTCCATCACAGTGGGGGAAAGGGCGGGATAGGTTGCATAGCCTAGTCAGTGACTTTGCCACTGCGCTGATCGGCGCCGAGGTACCTCGAGTGAGCTGTCCATCACAGTGGGGAAAAGGGCGGGATAGGTTGCATAGCCTAGTCTGTGTGGGGAGGGGTTAAACTGGCGAGGCTTCTGTGCGAGTTCACATGCCTCTTGTTTATGAAGGGTCAGAGACCGATCAGCGCAGTAAATGATAAGAAAGCAGTCGGTGGTACCTCTTTGGGTGAATGTATTGTGCTTTTCCAGCACTGCAGCTGCGTGAAGTCCCAGAAGAGTTGTCTTCAGTGATCACCTGTGTCTGTGACTTTGCCACTGCGCCGATATGCGCCGAGGTACCTCGAGGGAGCTGTCCATCAAAGTGGGGTACAGGACGGGATAGCTTGCATAGCCTAGTGTGTGTGGGGAGGGGCCAAACTGGCGAGGCTTCTGTGCGTGTGCACTTGCCTCTTGTTTATGAAGGGTCAGAGACCGATTAGCGCAGCAAATGAGGAGAAAGCAGTCGGTGGTACCTCTTTGGGTGAATGTATTGTGCTTTTCCAGCACTGCAGCTGCGTAAAGGCCCAGAAGAGTTGTCTCGAGTGACCACGTTTGTCTGTAACTTTGCCACCGCGCCGTTTGGCGCCAAGGTCCCTCGAGTGAGCTGTCCATCACAGTGGTGGAAAGGGCGGGATAGGTTGCATAGCCTAGTGTGTGTGGGGAGGGGTTAAACTGGCGAGGCTTCTGTGCGAGTTCACATGCCTCTTGTTTATGAAGGGTCAGAGACAGATCAGCGCAGTAAATGATAAGAAAGCAGTAGGTGGTACCTCTTTGGGTGAATGTATTGTGCTTTTCAAACACTACAGCTGCGTATAGGCCCAGAAGAGTTGTCTCGAGTGACCACGTGTGTCTGTAACTTTGCCACCGCGCCGTTTGGCGCCAAGGTCCCTTGAGTGAGCTGTCCATCACAGTGGGGGAAAGGGCGGGAAGATGTTGCATAGCCTAGTGTGTGGGGCGGGGCCAAACGGGCGGGGCTTCTGTACAGTTCACATGCCTCTTGTTTATAAAGGGTCAGAGACCATCAGAGCATCAGATGAGGAGAAATCAGCCTCCTGGTCACTGGAAGTACAGGAGGATTGCGCTCGAGAAACTCGTGGATGCCTAGACCTCCATCACGGATTACAGCTAATTGTAGACTGTAGCCTCGACCTTGCTCACTAGGTTCTTGGGCTGATTATAATGTTTTACTGAAGTTTAGCTTCAACCGGGGCACGTGCTGTTTCTTTTGTATCTGTAAGTGCTTCCTGTTGAGGTTTAATTTTTGAAACAGGAGCATCGTGCCAAAATGAATCCTGCCTGCATATTTATCCACGAAGATGCCACCATGTTGTGCCATACCTCTACTCAACTGGAGTACTTTCTACTGGGTAGTCAGTAAGTGCTACCTCGTTGGGTAAATGTATGGTGCTTTTCCTACACTACAGCTGCGTAAAGGCCCAGAAGAGAAGTCTTCAGTGATCACCTGTGTCTGTGACTTTGCCACTGCGCTGATAGGCGCCTAGGTACCTCGAGTGAGCTGTCCATCACAGTGGGGGAAAGGGCGGGATAGGTTGCATAGCCTAGTCAGTGACTTTGCCACTGCGCTGATCGGCGCCGAGGTACCTCGAGTGAGCTGTCCATCACAGTGGGGAAAAGGGCGGGATAGGTTGCATAGCCTAGTCTGTGTGGGGAGGGGTTAAACTGGCGAGGCTTCTGTGCGAGTTCACATGCCTCTTGTTTATGAAGGGTCAGAGACCGATCAGCGCAGTAAATGATAAGAAAGCAGTCGGTGGTACCTCTTTGGGTGAATGTATTGTGCTTTTCCAGCACTGCAGCTGCGTGAAGTCCCAGAAGAGTTGTCTTCAGTGATCACCTGTGTCTGTGACTTTGCCACTGCGCCGATATGCGCCGAGGTACCTCGAGGGAGCTGTCCATCAAAGTGGGGTACAGGACGGGATAGCTTGCATAGCCTAGTGTGTGTGGGGAGGGGCCAAACTGGCGAGGCTTCTGTGCGTGTGCACTTGCCTCTTGTTTATGAAGGGTCAGAGACCGATTAGCGCAGCAAATGAGGAGAAAGCAGTCGGTGGTACCTCTTTGGGTGAATGTATTGTGCTTTTCAAACACTACAGCTGCGTATAGGCCCAGAAGAGTTGTCTCGAGTGACCACGTGTGTCTGTAACTTTGCCACCGCGCCGTTTGGCGCCAAGGTCCCTTGAGTGAGCTGTCCATCACAGTGGGGGAAAGGGCGGGAAGATATTGCATAGCCTAGTGTGTGGGGCGGGGCCAAACGGGCGGGGCTTCTGTGCAGTTCACATGCCTCTTGTTTATAAAGGGTCAGAGACCATCAGAGCATCAGATGAGGAGAAATCAGCCTCCTGGTCACTGGAAGTACAGGAGGATTGCGCTCGAGAAACTCGTGGATGCCTAGACTTCCATCATGGATTACAGCTAATTGTAGACTGTAGCCTCGACCTTGCTCACTAGGTTCTTGGGCGGATTATAATGCGTTACTGAAGTTTAGCTTCATCCGGGGCACGTGCTGTTTCTTTTGTATCTGTAAGTGCTTCCTGTTGAGGTTTAATTTTTGAAACAGGAGCATCGTGCCAAAATTAATCATGCCTGCATATTTATCCACGAAGATGCCACCTTGTTGTGCCATTCCTCTACTCAACTGGAGTACTTTCTACTGGGTAGTCAGTAAGTGCTACTTCGTTGGGTAAATGTATGGTGCTTTTCATACACTACAGCTGCGTAAAGGCCCAGAAGAGAAGTCTTCAGTGATCACCTGTGTCTGTGACTTTGCCACTGCGCTGATAGGCGCCTAGGTACCTCGAGTGAGCTGTCCATCACAGTGGGGGAAAGGGCGGGATAGGTTGCATAGCCTAGTCAGTGACTTTGCCACTGCGCTGATCGGCGCCGAGGTACCTCGAGTGAGCTGTCCATCACAGTGGGGAAAAGGGCGGGATAGGTTGCATAGCCTAGTCTGTGTGGGGAGGGGTTAAACTGGCGAGGCTTCTGTGCGAGTTCACATGCCTCTTGTTTATGAAGGGTCAGAGACCGATCAGCGCAGTAAATGATAAGAAAGCAGTCGGTGGTACCTCTTTGGGTGAATGTATTGTGCTTTTCCAGCACTGCAGCTGCGTGAAGTCCCAGAAGAGTTGTCTTCAGTGATCACCTGTGTCTGTGACTTTGCCACTGCGCCGATATGCGCCGAGGTACCTCGAGGGAGCTGTCCATCAAAGTGGGGTACAGGACGGGATAGCTTGCATAGCCTAGTGTGTGTGGGGAGGGGCCAAACTGGCGAGGCTTCTGTGCGTGTGCACTTGCCTCTTGTTTATGAAGGGTCAGAGACCGATTAGCGCAGCAAATGAGGAGAAAGCAGTCGGTGGTACCTCTTTGGGTGAATGTATTGTGCTTTTCCAGCACTGCAGCTGCGTAAAGGCCCAGAAGAGTTGTCTCGAGTGACCACGTGTGTCTGTAACTTTGCCACCGCGCCGTTTGGCGCCAAGGTCCCTCGAGTGAGCTGTCCATCACAGTGGTGGGAAGGGCGGGATAGGTTGCATAGCCTAGTGTGTGTGGGGAGGGGTTAAACTGGCGAGGCTTCTGTGCGAGTTCACATGCCTCTTGTTTATGAAGGGTCAGAGACAGATCAGCGCAGTAAATGATAAGAAAGCAGTAGGTGGTACCTCTTTGGGTGAATGTATTGTGCTTTTCAAACACTACAGCTGCGTATAGGCCCAGAAGAGTTGTCTCGAGTGACCACGTGTGTCTGTAACTTTGCCACCGCGCCGTTTGGCGCCAAGGTCCCTTGAGTGAGCTGTCCATCACAGTGGGGGAAAGGGCGGGAAGATGTTGCATAGCCTAGTGTGTGGGGCGGGGCCAAACGGGCGGGGCTTCTGTACAGTTCACATGCCTCTTGTTTATAAAGGGTCAGAGACCATCAGAGCATCAGATGAGGAGAAATCAGCCTCCTGGTCACTGGAAGTACAGGAGGATTGCGCTCGAGAAACTCGTGGATGCCTAGACCTCCATCACGGATTACAGCTAATTGTAGACTGTAGCCTCGACCTTGCTCACTAGGTTCTTGGGCTGATTATAATGCGTTACTGAAGTTTAGCTTCATCCGGGGCACGTGCTGTTTCTTTTGTATCTGTAAGTGCTTCCTGTTGAGGTTTAATTTTTGAAACAGGAGCATCGTGCCAAAATTAATCATGCCTGCATATTTATCCACGAAGATGCCACCTTGTTGTGCCATTCCTCTACTCAACTGGAGTACTTTCTACTGGGTAGTCAGTAAGTGCTACCTCGTTGGGTAAATGTATGGTGCTTTTCCTACACTACAGCTGCGTAAAGGCCCAGAAGAGAAGTCTTCAGTGATCACCTGTGTCTGTGACTTTGCCACTGCGCTGATAGGCGCCTAGGTACCTCGAGTGAGCTGTCCATCACAGTGGGGGAAAGGGCGGGATAGGTTGCATAGCCTAGTCAGTGACTTTGCCACTGCGCTGATCGGCGCCGAGGTACCTCGAGTGAGCTGTCCATCACAGTGGGGAAAAGGGCGGGATAGGTTGCATAGCCTAGTCTGTGTGGGGAGGGGTTAAACTGGCGAGGCTTCTGTGCGAGTTCACATGCCTCTTGTTTATGAAGGGTCAGAGACCGATCAGCGCAGTAAATGATAAGAAAGCAGTCGGTGGTACCTCTTTGGGTGAATGTATTGTGCTTTTCCAGCACTGCAGCTGCGTGAAGTCCCAGAAGAGTTGTCTTCAGTGATCACCTGTGTCTGTGACTTTGCCACTGCGCCGATATGCGCCGAGGTACCTCGAGGGAGCTGTCCATCAAAGTGGGGTACAGGACGGAATAGCTTGCATAGCCTAGTGTGTGTGGGGAGGGGCCAAACTGGCGAGGCTTCTGTGCGTGTGCACTTGCCTCTTGTTTATGAAGGGTCAGAGACCGATTAGCGCAGCAAATGAGGAGAAAGCAGTCGGTGGTACCTCTTTGGGTGAATGTATTGTGCTTTTCCAGCACTGCAGCTGCGTAAAGGCCCAGAAGAGTTGTCTCGAGTGACCACGTGTGTCTGTAACTTTGCCACCGCGCCGTTTGGCGCCAAGGTCCCTCGAGTGAGCTGTCCATCACAGTGGTGGGAAGGGCGGGATAGGTTGCATAGCCTAGTGTGTGTGTGGGAAGGGGTTAAACTGGCGAGGCTTCTGTGCGAGTTCACATGCCTCTTGTTTATGAAGGGTCAGAGACAGATCAGCGCAGTAAATGATAAGAAAGCAGTAGGTGGTACCTCTTTGGGTGAATGTATTGTGCTTTTCAAACACTACAGCTGCGTATAGGCCCAGAAGAGTTGTCTCGAGTGACCACGTGTGTCTGTAACTTTGCCACCGCGCCGTTTGGCGCCAAGGTCCCTTGAGTGAGCTGTCCATCACAGTGGGGGAAAGGGCGGGAAGATGTTGCATAGCCTAGTGTGTGGGGCGGGGCCAAACGGGCGGGGCTTCTGTACAGTTCACATGCCTCTTGTTTATAAAGGGTCAGAGACCATCAGAGCATCAGATGAGGAGAAATCAGCCTCCTGGTCACTGGAAGTACAGGAGGATTGCGCTCGAGAAACTCGTGGATGCCTAGACCTCCATCACGGATTACAGCTAATTGTAGACTGTAGCCTCGACCTTGCTCACTAGGTTCTTGGGCTGATTATAATGTTTTACTGAAGTTTAGCTTCAACCGGGGCACGTGCTGTTTCTTTTGTATCTGTAAGTGCTTCCTGTTGAGGTTTAATTTTTGAAACAGGAGCATCGTGCCAAAATGAATCCTGCCTGCATATTTATCCACGAAGATGCCACCATGTTGTGCCATACCTCTACTCATCTGGAGTACTTTCTACTGGGTAGTCAGTAAGTGCTACCTCGTTGGGTAAATGTATGGTGCTTTTCCTACACTACAGCTGCGTAAAGGCCCAGAAGAGAAGTCTTCAGTGATCACCTGTGTCTGTGACTTTGCCACTGCGCTGATAGGCGCCTAGGTACCTCGAGTGAGCTGTCCATCACAGTGGGGGAAAGGGCGGGATAGGTTGCATAGCCTAGTCTGTGTGGGGAGGGGTTAAACTGGCGAGGCTTCTGTGCGAGTTCACATGCCTCTTGTTTATGAAGGGTCAGAGACCGATCAGCTCAGTAAATGATAAGAAAGCAGTCGGTGGTACCTCTTTGGGTGAATGTATTGTGCTTTTCCAGCACTGCAGCTGCGTAAAGGCCCAGAAGAGAAGTCTTCAGTGATCACCTGTGTCTGTGACTTTGCCACTGCGCTGATAGGCGCCTGGGTACCTCGAGTGAGCTGTCCATCACAGTGGGGGAAAGGGCAGAATAGGTTGCATAGCCTAGTCAGTGACTTTGCCACTGCGCTGATAGGCGCCGAGGTACCCCGAGTGAGCTGTCCATCACAGTGGGGGAAAGGGCGGGATAGGTTGCATAGCCTAGTCTGTGTGGGGAGGGGTTAAACTGGCGAGGCTTCTGTGCGAGTTCACATGCCTCTTGTTTATGAAGGGTCAGAGACCGATCAGCTCAGTAAATGATAAGAAAGCAGTCGGTGGTACCTCTTTGGGTGAATGTATTGTGCTTTTCCAGCACTGCAGCTGCGTAAAGGCCAGAAGAGTTGTATTCAGGGATCACCTGTGTCTGTAACGTTGCCACTGCGCCGATAGGCGCCGAGGTACCTCGAGTGAGCTGTCCATCACAGTGGGGGAAAGGGCGGGATAGGTTGCATAGCCTAGTGTGTGTGGGGAGGGGCCAAATTGGCGAGGCTTCTGTGTGTGTGCACTTGCCTCTTGTTTATGAAGGGTCAGAGACCGATTAGCGCAGCAAATGAGGAGAAAACAGTCGGTGGTACCTCTTTGGGTGAATGTATTGTGCTTTTCCAGCACTGCAGCTGCGTATAGGCCCAGAAGAGTTGTCTCGAGTGACCACGTGTGTCTGTAACTTTGCCACCGCGCCGTTTGGCGCCAAGGTCCCTCGAGTGAGCTGTCCATCACAGTGGGGGAAAGGGCGGGAAGATGTTGCATAGCCTAGTGTGTGGGGCGGGGCCAAACGGGCGGGGCTTCTGTGCAGTTCACATGCCTCTTGTTTATAAAGGGTCAGAGACCATCAGAGCATCAGATGAGGAGAAAGCAGTCGGTGGTACCTCTTTGGGTGAATGTATTGTGCTTTTCAAACACTACAGCTGCGTATAGGCCCAGAAGAGTTGTCTCGAGTGACCACGTGTGTCTGTAACTTTGCCACCGCGCCGTTTGGCGCCAAGGTCCCTTGAGTGAGCTGTCCATCACAGTGGGGGAAAGGGCGGGAAGATATTGCATAGCCTAGTGTGTGGGGCGGGGCCAAACGGGCGGGGCTTCTGTGCAGTTCACATGCCTCTTGTTTATAAAGGGTCAGAGACCATCAGAGCATCAGATGAGGAGAAATCAGCCTCCTGGTCACTGGAAGTACAGGAGGATTGCGCTCGAGAAACTCGTGGATGCCTAGACTTCCATCATGGATTACAGCTAATTGTAGACTGTAGCCTCGACCTTGCTCACTAGGTTCTTGGGCTGATTATAATGCGTTACTGAAGTTTAGCTTCATCCGGGGCACGTGCTGTTTCTTTTGTATCTGTAAGTGCTTCCTGTTGAGGTTTAATTTTTGAAACAGGAGCATCGTGCCAAAATGAATCCTGCCTGCATATTTATCCACGAAGATGCCACCATGTTGTGCCATACCTCTACTCAACTGGAGTACTTTCTACTGGGTAGTCAGTAAGTGCTACCTCGTTGGGTAAATGTATGGTGCTTTTCCTACACTACAGCTGCGTAAAGGCCCAGAAGAGAAGTCTTCAGTGATCACCTGTGTCTGTGACTTTGCCACTGCGCTGATAGGCGCCTAGGTACCTCGAGTGAGCTGTCCATCACAGTGGGGGAAAGGGCGGGATAGGTTGCATAGCCTAGTCAGTGACTTTGCCACTGCGCTGATCGGCGCCGAGGTACCTCGAGTGAGCTGTCCATCACAGTGGGGAAAAGGGCGGGATAGGTTGCATAGCCTAGTCTGTGTGGGGAGGGGTTAAACTGGCGAGGCTTCTGTGCGAGTTCACATGCCTCTTGTTTATGAAGGGTCAGAGACCGATCAGCGCAGTAAATGATAAGAAAGCAGTCGGTGGTACCTCTTTGGGTGAATGTATTGTGCTTTTCCAGCACTGCAGCTGCGTGAAGTCCCAGAAGAGTTGTCTTCAGTGATCACCTGTGTCTGTGACTTTGCCACTGCGCCGATATGCGCCGAGGTACCTCGAGGGAGCTGTCCATCAAAGTGGGGTACAGGACGGAATAGCTTGCATAGCCTAGTGTGTGTGGGGAGGGGCCAAACTGGCGAGGCTTCTGTGCGTGTGCACTTGCCTCTTGTTTATGAAGGGTCAGAGACCGATTAGCGCAGCAAATGAGGAGAAAGCAGTCGGTGGTACCTCTTTGGGTGAATGTATTGTGCTTTTCCAGCACTGCAGCTGCGTAAAGGCCCAGAAGAGTTGTCTCGAGTGACCACGTGTGTCTGTAACTTTGCCACCGCGCCGTTTGGCGCCAAGGTCCCTCGAGTGAGCTGTCCATCACAGTGGTGGGAAGGGCGGGATAGGTTGCATAGCCTATGTGTGGTCTGTGTAGTCTGTGTGGGGAGGGGTTAAACTGGCGAGGCTTCTGTGCGTGTTCACTTGCCTTCTGGGCCTCTAAAGGCCCAGAAGAGAAGTCTTCAGTGATCACCTGTGTCTGTGACTTTGCCACTGCGCTGATAGGCGCCTAGGTACCTCGAGTGAGCTGTCCATCACAGTGGGGGAAAGGGCGGGATAGGTTGCATAGCCTAGTCAGTGACTTTGCCACTGCGCTGATCGGCGCCGAGGTACCTCGAGTGAGCTGTCCATCACAGTGGGGAAAAGGGCGGGATAGGTTGCATAGCCTAGTCTGTGTGGGGAGGGGTTAAACTGGCGAGGCTTCTGTGCGAGTTCACATGCCTCTTGTTTATGAAGGGTCAGAGACCGATCAGCGCAGTAAATGATAAGAAAGCAGTCGGTGGTACCTCTTTGGGTGAATGTATTGTGCTTTTCCAGCACTGCAGCTGCGTGAAGTCCCAGAAGAGTTGTCTTCAGTGATCACCTGTGTCTGTGACTTTGCCACTGCGCCGATATGCGCCGAGGTACCTCGAGGGAGCTGTCCATCAAAGTGGGGTACAGGACGGAATAGCTTGCATAGCCTAGTGTGTGTGGGGAGGGGCCAAACTGGCGAGGCTTCTGTGCGTGTGCACTTGCCTCTTGTTTATGAAGGGTCAGAGACCGATTAGCGCAGCAAATGAGGAGAAAGCAGTCGGTGGTACCTCTTTGGGTGAATGTATTGTGCTTTTCCAGCACTGCAGCTGCGTAAAGGCCCAGAAGAGTTGTCTCGAGTGACCACGTGTGTCTGTAACTTTGCCACCGCGCCGTTTGGCGCCAAGGTCCCTCGAGTGAGCTGTCCATCACAGTGGGGGAAAGGGCGGGAAGAGGTTGCATAGCCTAGTGTGTGGGGCGGGGCCAAACGGGCGGGGCTTCTGTACGAGTTCACATGCCTCTTGTTTATAAAGGGTCAGAGACCATCAGAGCATCAGACGAGGAGAAATCAGCCTCCTGGTCACTGGAAGTACAGGAGGATTGCGCTCGAGAAACTCGTGGATGCCTAGACCTCCATCACGGATTACAGCTAATTGTAGACTGTAGCCTCGACCTTGCTCACTAGGTTCTTGGGCTGATTATAATGCGTTACTGAAGTTTAGCTTCATCCGGGGCACCTGCTGTTTCTTTTGTATCTGTAAGTGCTTCCTGTTGAGGTTTAATTTTTGAAACAGGAGCATCGTGCCAAAATGAATCCTGCCTGCATATTTATCCACGAAGATGCCACCATGTTGTGCCATACCTCTACTCAACTGGAGTACTTTCTACTGGGTAGTCAGTAAGTGCTACCTCGTTGGGTAAATGTATGGTGCTTTTCCTACACTGCAGCTGCGTAAAGGCCCAGAAGAGAAGTCTTCAGTGATCACCTGTGTCTGTGACTTTGCCACTGCGCTGATAGGCGCCGAGGTACCTCGAGTGAGCTGTCCATCACAGTGGGGGAATGGGCGGGATAGGTTGCATAGCCTAGTGTGTGTGGGGAGGGGCCAAATTGGCGAGGCTTCTGTGTGTGTGCACTTGCCTCTTGTTTATGAAGGGTCAGAGACCGATTAGCGCAGCAAATGAGGAGAAAGCAGTCAGCAGTCGGTGGTACCTCTTTGGGTGAATGTATTGTGCTTTTCAAACACTACAGCTGCGTATAGGCCCAGAAGAGTTGTCTCGAGTGACCACGTGTGTCTGTAACTTTGCCATCGCGCCGTTTGGCGCCAAGGTCCCTTGAGTGAGCTGTCCATCACAGTGGCGGAAAGGGCGGGAAGATATTGCATAGCCTAGTGTGTGGGGCGGGGCCAAACGGGCGGGGCTTCTGTGCAGTTCACATGCCTCTTGTTTATAAAGGGTCAGAGACCATCAGAGCATCAGATGAGGAGAAAGCAGTCGGTGGTACCTCTTTGGGTGAATGTATTGTGCTTTTCAAACACTACAGCTGCGTATAGGCCCAGAAGAGTTGTCTCGAGTGACCACGTGTGTCTGTAACTTTGCCACCGCGCCGTTTGGCGCCAAGGTCCCTTGAGTGAGCTGTCCATCACAGTGGGGGAAAGGGCGGGAAGATATTGCATAGCCTAGTGTGTGGGGCGGGGCCAAACGGGCGGGGCTTCTGTGCAGTTCACATGCCTCTTGTTTATAAAGGGTCAGAGACCATCAGAGCATCAGATGAGGAGAAATCAGCCTCCTGGTCACTGGAAGTACAGGAGGATTGCGCTCGAGAAACTCGTGGATGCCTAGACTTCCATCATGGATTACAGCTAATTGTAGACTGTAGCCTCGACCTTGCTCACTAGGTTCTTGGGCTGATTATAATGCGTTACTGAAGTTTAGCTTCATCCGGGGCACGTGCTGTTTCTTTTGTATCTGTAAGTGCTTCCTGTTGAGGTTTAATTTTTGAAACAGGAGCATCGTGCCAAAATGAATCCTGCCTGCATATTTATCCACGAAGATGCCACCATGTTGTGCCATACCTCTACTCAACTGGAGTACTTTCTACTGGGTAGTCAGTAAGTGCTACCTCGTTGGGTAAATGTATGGTGCTTTTCCTACACTACAGCTGCGTAAAGGCCCAGAAGAGAAGTCTTCAGTGATCACCTGTGTCTGTGACTTTGCCACTGCGCTGATAGGCGCCTAGGTACCTCGAGTGAGCTGTCCATCACAGTGGGGGAAAGGGCGGGATAGGTTGCATAGCCTAGTCAGTGACTTTGCCACTGCGCTGATCGGCGCCGAGGTACCTCGAGTGAGCTGTCCATCACAGTGGGGAAAAGGGCGGGATAGGTTGCATAGCCTAGTCTGTGTGGGGAGGGGTTAAACTGGCGATGCTTCTGTGCGAGTTCACTTGCCTCTTGTTTATGAAGGGTCAGAGACCGATCAGCGCAGTAAATGATAAGAAAGCAGTCGGTGGTACCTCTTTGGGTGAATGTATTGTGCTTTTCCAGCACTGCAGCTGCGTGAAGTCCCAGAAGAGTTGTCTTCAGTGATCACCTGTGTCTGTGACTTTGCCACTGCGCCGATATGCGCCGAGGTACCTCGAGGGAGCTGTCCATCAAAGTGGGGTACAGGACGGAATAGCTTGCATAGCCTAGTGTGTGTGGGGAGGGGCCAAACTGGCGAGGCTTCTGTGCGTGTGCACTTGCCTCTTGTTTATGAAGGGTCAGAGACCGATTAGCGCAGCAAATGAGGAGAAAGCAGTTGGTGGTACCTCTTTGGGTGAATGTATTGTGCTTTTCCAGCACTGCAGCTGCGTAAAGGCCCAGAAGAGTTGTCTCGAGTGACCACGTGTGTCTGTAACTTTGCCACCGCGCCGTTTGGCGCCAAGGTCCCTCGAGTGAGCTGTCCATCACAGTGGTGGGAAGGGCGGGATAGGTTGCATAGCCTAGTGTGTGTGGGGAGGGGTTAAACTGGCGAGGCTTCTGTGCGAGTTCACATGCCTCTTGTTTATGAAGGGTCAGAGACAGATCAGCGCAGTAAATGATAAGAAAGCAGTAGGTGGTACCTCTTTGGGTGAATGTATTGTGCTTTTCAAACACTACAGCTGCGTATAGGCCCAGCAGAGTTGTCTCGAGTGACCACGTGTGTCTGTAACTTTGCCACCGCGCCGTTTGGCGCCAAGGTCCCTTGAGTGAGCTGTCCATCACAGTGGGGGAAAGGGCGGGAAGATGTTGCATAGCCTAGTGTGTGGGGCGGGGCCAAACGGGCGGGGCTTCTGTACAGTTCACATGCCTCTTGTTTATAAAGGGTCAGAGACCATCAGAGCATCAGATGAGGAGAAATCAGCCTCCTGGTCACTGGAAGTACAGGAGGATTGCGCTCGAGAAACTCGTGGATGCCTAGACCTCCATCACGGATTACAGCTAATTGTAGACTGTAGCCTCGACCTTGCTCACTAGGTTCTTGGGCTGATTATAATGTTTTACTGAAGTTTATCTTCAACCGGGGCACGTGCTGTTTCTTTTGTATCTGTAAGTGCTTCCTGTTGAGGTTTAATTTTTGAAACAGGAGCATCGTGCCAAAATGAATCCTGCCTGCATATTTATCCACGAAGATGCCACCATGTTGTGCCATACCTCTACTCAACTGGAGTACTTTCTACTGGGTAGTCAGTAAGTGCTACCTCGTTGGGTAAATGTATGGTGCTTTTCCTACACTACAGCTGCGTAAAGGCCCAGAAGAGAAGTCTTCAGTGATCACCTGTGTCTGTGACTTTGCCACTGCGCTGATAGGCGCCTAGGTACCTCGAGTGAGCTGTCCATCACAGTGGGGGAAAGGGCGGGATAGGTTGCATAGCCTAGTCTGTGTGGGGAGGGGTTAAACTGGCGAGGCTTCTGTGCGAGTTCACATGCCTCTTGTTTATGAAGGGTCAGAGACCGATCAGCTCAGTAAATGATAAGAAAGCAGTCGGTGGTACCTCTTTGGGTGAATGTATTGTGCTTTTCCAGCACTGCAGCTGCGTAAAGGCCCAGAAGAGAAGTCTTCAGTGATCACCTGTGTCTGTGACTTTGCCACTGCGCTGATAGGCGCCTGGGTACCTCGAGTGAGCTGTCCATCACAGTGGGGGAAAGGGCAGAATAGGTTGCATAGCCTAGTCAGTGACTTTGCCACTGCGCTGATAGGCGCCGAGGTACCCCGAGTGAGCTGTCCATCACAGTGGGGGAAAGGGCGGGATAGGTTGCATAGCCTAGTCTGTGTGGGGAGGGGTTAAACTGGCGAGGCTTCTGTGCGAGTTCACATGCCTCTTGTTTATGAAGGGTCAGAGACCGATCAGCTCAGTAAATGATAAGAAAGCAGTCGGTAGTACCTCTTTGGGTGAATGTATTGTGCTTTTCCAGCACTGCAGCTGCGTAAAGGCCAGAAGAGTTGTATTCAGGGATCACCTGTGTCTGTAACGTTGCCACTGCGCCGATAGGCGCCGAGGTACCTCGAGTGAGCTGTCCATCACAGTGGGGGAAAGGGCGGGATAGGTTGCATAGCCTAGTGTGTGTGGGGAGGGGCCAAATTGGCGAGGCTTCTGTGTGTGTGCACTTGCCTCTTGTTTATGAAGGGTCAGAGACCGATTAGCGCAGCAAATGAGGAGAAAGCAGTCGGTGGTACCTCTTTGGGTGAATGTATTGTGCTTTTCAAACACTACAGCTGCGTATAGGCCCAGAAGAGTTGTCTCGAGTGACCACGTGTGTCTGTAACTTTGCCACCGCGCCGTTTGGCGCCAAGGTCCCTTGAGTGAGCTGTCCATCAGAGTGGGGGAAAGGGCGGGAAGATATTGCATAGCCTAGTGTGTGGGGCGGGGCCAAACGGGCGGGGCTTCTGTGCAGTTCACATGCCTCTTGTTTATAAAGGGTCAGAGACCATCAGAGCATCAGATGAGGAGAAATCAGCCTCCTGGTCACTGGAAGTACAGGAGGATTGCGCTCGAGAAACTCGTGGATGCCTAGACTTCCATCATGGATTACAGCTAATTGTAGACTGTAGCCTCGACCTTGCTCACTAGGTTCTTGGGCTGATTATAATGCGTTACTGAAGTTTAGCTTCATCCGGGGCACGTGCTGTTTCTTTTGTATCTGTAAGTGCTTCCTGTTGAGGTTTAATTTTTGAAACAGGAGCATCGTGCCAAAATGAATCCTGCCTGCATATTTATCCACGAAGATGCCACCATGTTGTGCCATACCTCTACTCAACTGGAGTACTTTCTACTGGGTAGTCAGTAAGTGCTACCTCGTTGGGTAAATGTATGGTGCTTTTCCTACACTACAGCTGCGTAAAGGCCCAGAAGAGAAGTCTTCAGTGATCACCTGTGTCTGTGACTTTGCCACTGCGCTGATAGGCGCCTAGGTACCTCGAGTGAGCTGTCCATCACAGTGGGGGAAAGGGCGGGATAGGTTGCATAGCCTAGTCAGTGACTTTGCCACTGCGCTGATCGGCGCCGAGGTACCTCGAGTGAGCTGTCCATCACAGTGGGGAAAAGGGCGGGATAGGTTGCATAGCCTAGTCTGTGTGGGGAGGGGTTAAACTGGCGAGGCTTCTGTGCGAGTTCACATGCCTCTTGTTTATGAAGGGTCAGAGACCGATCAGCGCAGTAAATGATAAGAAAGCAGTCGGTGGTACCTCTTTGGGTGAATGTATTGTGCTTTTCCAGCACTGCAGCTGCGTGAAGTCCCAGAAGAGTTGTCTTCAGTGATCACCTGTGTCTGTGACTTTGCCACTGCGCCGATATGCGCCGAGGTACCTCGAGGGAGCTGTCCATCAAAGTGGGGTACAGGACGGGATAGCTTGCATAGCCTAGTGTGTGTGGGGAGGGGCCAAACTGGCGAGGCTTCTGTGCGTGTGCACTTGCCTCTTGTTTATGAAGGGTCAGAGACCGATTAGCGCAGCAAATGAGGAGAAAGCAGTCGGTGGTACCTCTTTGGGTGAATGTATTGTGCTTTTCCAGCACTGCAGCTGCGTAAAGGCCCAGAAGAGTTGTCTCGAGTGACCACGTTTGTCTGTAACTTTGCCACCGCGCCGTTTGGCACCAAGGTCCCTCGAGTGAGCTGTCCATCACAGTGGTGGAAAGGGCGGGATAGGTTGCATAGCCTAGTGTGTGTGGGGAGGGGTTAAACTGGCGAGGCTTCTGTGCGAGTTCACATGCCTCTTGTTTATGAAGGGTCAGAGACAGATCAGCGCAGTAAATGATAAGAAAGCAGTAGGTGGTACCTCTTTGGGTGAATGTATTGTGCTTTTCAAACACTACAGCTGCGTATAGGCCCAGAAGAGTTGTCTCGAGTGACCACGTGTGTCTCTAACTTTGCCACCGCGCCGTTTGGCGCCAAGGTCCCTTGAGTGAGCTGTCCATCACAGTGGGGGAAAGGGCGGGAAGATGTTGCATAGCCTAGTGTGTGGGGCGGGGCCAAACGGGCGGGGCTTCTGTACAGTTCACATGCCTCTTGTTTATAAAGGGTCAGAGACCATCAGAGCATCAGATGAGGAGAAATCAGCCTCCTGGTCACTGGAAGTACAGGAGGATTGCGCTCGAGAAACTCGTGGAAGCCTAGACCTCCTTCACGGATTACAGCTAATTGTAGACTGTAGCCTCGACCTTGCTCACTAGGTTCTTGGGCTGATTATAATGCGTTACTGAAGTTTAGCTTCAACCGGGGCACGTGCTGTTTCTTTTGTATCTGTAAGTGCTTCCTGTTGAGGTTTAATTTTTGAAACAGGAGCATCGTGCCAAAATGAATCCTGCCTGCATATTTATCCACGAAGATGCCACCATGTTGTGCCATACCTCTACTCAACTGGAGTACTTTCTACTGGGTAGTCAGTAAGTGCTACCTCGTTGGGTAAATGTATGGTGCTTTTCCTACACTACAGCTGCGTAAAGGCCCAGAAGAGAAGTCTTCAGTGATCACCTGTGTCTGTGACTTTGCCACTGCGCTGATAGGCGCCTAGGTACCTCGAGTGAGCTGTCCATCACAGTGGGGGAAAGGGCGGGATAGGTTGCATAGCCTAGTCTGTGTGGGGAGGGGTTAAACTGGCGAGGCTTCTGTGCGAGTTCACATGCCTCTTGTTTATGAAGGGTCAGAGACCGATCAGCTCAGTAAATGATAAGAAAGCAGTCGGTGGTACCTCTTTGGGTGAATGTATTGTGCTTTTCCAGCACTGCAGCTGCGTAAAGGCCCAGAAGAGAAGTCTTCAGTGATCACCTGTGTCTGTGACTTTGCCACTGCGCTGATAGGCGCCTGGGTACCTCGAGTGAGCTGTCCATCACAGTGGGGGAAAGGGCAGAATAGGTTGCATAGCCTAGTCAGTGACTTTGCCACTGCGCTGATAGGCGCCGAGGTACCCCGAGTGAGCTGTCCATCACAGTGGGGGAAAGGGCGGGATAGGTTGCATAGCCTAGTCTGTGTGGGGAGGGGTTAAACTGGCGAGGCTTCTGTGCGAGTTCACATGCCTCTTGTTTATGAAGGGTCAGAGACCGATCAGCTCAGTAAATGATAAGAAAGCAGTCGGTGGTACCTCTTTGGGTGAATGTATTGTGCTTTTCCAGCACTGCAGCTGCGTAAAGGCCAGAAGAGTTGTATTCAGGGATCACCTGTGTCTGTAACGTTGCCACTGCGCCGATAGGCGCCGAGGTACCTCGAGTGAGCTGTCCATCACAGTGGGGGAAAGGGCGGGATAGGTTGCATAGCCTAGTGTGTGTGGGGAGGGGCCAAATTGGCGAGGCTTCTGTGTGTGTGCACTTGCCTCTTGTTTATGAAGGGTCAGAGACCGATTAGCGCAGCAAATGAGGAGAAAGCAGTCGGTGGTACCTCTTTGGGTGAATGTATTGTGCTTTTCAAACACTACAGCTGCGTATAGGCCCAGAAGAGTTGTCTCGAGTGACCACGTGTGTCTGTAACTTTGCCACCGCGCCGTTTGGCGCCAAGGTCCCTTGAGTGAGCTGTCCATCACAGTGGGGGAAAGGGCGGGAAGATATTGCATAGCCTAGTGTGTGGGGCGGGGCCAAACGGGCGGGGCTTCTGTGCAGTTCACATGCCTCTTGTTTATAAAGGGTCAGAGACCATCAGAGCATCAGATGAGGAGAAATCAGCCTCCTGGTCACTGGAAGTACAGGAGGATTGCGCTCGAGAAACTCGTGGATGCCTAGACTTCCATCATGGATTACAGCTAATTGTAGACTGTAGCCTCGACCTTGCTCACTAGGTTCTTGGGCTGATTATAATGCGTTACTGAAGTTTAGCTTCATCCGGGGCACGTGCTGTTTCTTTTGTATCTGTAAGTGCTTCCTGTTGAGGTTTAATTTTTGAAACAGGAGCATCGTGCCAAAATTAATCATGCCTGCATATTTATCCACGAAGATGCCACCTTGTTGTGCCATTCCTCTACTCAACTGGAGTACTTTCTACTGGGTAGTCAGTAAGTGCTACCTCGTTGGGTAAATGTATGGTGCTTTTCCTACACTACAGCTGCGTAAAGGCCCAGAAGAGAAGTCTTCAGTGATCACCTGTTTCTGTGACTTTGCCACTGCGCTGATAGGCGCCTAGGTACCTCGAGTGAGCTGTCCATCACAGTGGGGGAAAGGGCGGGATAGGTTGCATAGCCTAGTCAGTGACTTTGCCACTGCGCTGATCGGCGCCGAGGTACCTCGAGTGAGCTGTCCATCACAGTGGGGAAAAGGGCGGGATAGGTTGCATAGCCTAGTCTGTGTGGGGAGGGGTTAAACTGGCGAGGCTTCTGTGCGAGTTCACATGCCTCTTGTTTATGAAGGGTCAGAGACCGATCAGCGCAGTAAATGATAAGAAAGCAGTCGGTGGTACCTCTTTGGGTGAATGTATTGTGCTTTTCCAGCACTGCAGCTGCGTGAAGTCCCAGAAGAGTTGTCTTCAGTGATCACCTGTGTCTGTGACTTTGCCACTGCGCCGATATGCGCCGAGGTACCTCGAGGGAGCTGTCCATCAAAGTGGGGTACAGGACGGGATAGCTTGCATAGCCTAGTGTGTGTGGGGAGGGGCCAAACTGGCGAGGCTTCTGTGCGTGTGCACTTGCCTCTTGTTTATGAAGGGTCAGAGACCGATTAGCGCAGCAAATGAGGAGAAAGCAGTCGGTGGTACCTCTTTGGGTGAATGTATTGTGCTTTTCCAGCACTGCAGCTGCGTAAAGGCCCAGAAGAGTTGTCTCGAGTGACCACGTGTGTCTGTAACTTTGCCACCGCGCCCTTTGGCGCCAAGGTCCCTCGAGTGAGCTGTCCATCACAGTGGTGGGAAGGGCGGGATAGGTTGCATAGCCTAGTGTGTGTGGGGAGGGGTTAAACTGGCGAGGCTTCTGTGCGAGTTCACATGCCTCTTGCTTATGAAGGGTCAGAGACAGATCAGCGCAGTAAATGATAAGAAAGCAGTAGGTGGTACCTCTTTGGGTGAATGTATTGTGCTTTTCAAACACTAAAGCTGCTTATAGGCCCAGAAGAGTTGTCTCGAGTGACCACGTGTGTCTGTAACTTTGCCACCGCGCCGTTTGGCGCCAAGGTCCCTTGAGTGAGCTGTCCATCACAGTGGGGGAAAGGGCGGGAAGATGTTGCATAGCCTAGTGTGTGGGGCGGGGCCAAACGGGCGGGGCTTCTGTACAGTTCACATGCCTCTTGTTTATAAAGGGTCAGAGACCATCAGAGCATCAGATGAGGAGAAATCAGCCTCCTGGTCACTGGAAGTACAGGAGGATTGCGCTCGAGAAACTCGTGGATGCCTAGACCTCCATCACGGATTACAGCTAATTGTAGACTGTAGCCTCGACCTTGCTCACTAGGTTCTTGGGCTGATTATAATGTTTTACTGAAGTTTAGCTTCAACCGGGGCACGTGCTGTTTCTTTTGTATCTGTAAGTGCTTCCTGTTGAGGTTTAATTTTTGAAACAGGAGCATCGTGCCAAAATGAATCCTGCCTGCATATTTATCCACGAAGATGCCACCATGTTGTGCCATACCTCTACTCATCTGGAGTACTTTCTACTGGGTAGTCAGTAAGTGCTACCTCGTTGGGTAAATGTATGGTGCTTTTCCTACACTACAGCTGCGTAAAGGCCCAGAAGAGAAGTCTTCAGTGATCACCTGTGTCTGTGACTTTGCCACTGCGCTGATAGGCGCCTAGGTACCTCGAGTGAGCTGTCCATCACAGTGGGGGAAAGGGCGGGATAGGTTGCATAGCCTAGTCTGTGTGGGGAGGGGTTAAACTGGCGAGGCTTCTGTGCGAGTTCACATGCCTCTTGTTTATGAAGGGTCAGAGACCGATCAGCTCAGTAAATGATAAGAAAGCAGTCGGTGGTACCTCTTTGGGTGAATGTATTGTGCTTTTCCAGCACTGCAGCTGCGTAAAGGCCCAGAAGAGAAGTCTTCAGTGATCACCTGTGTCTGTGACTTTGCCACTGCGCTGATAGGCGCCTGGGTACCTCGAGTGAGCTGTCCATCACAGTGGGGGAAAGGGCAGAATAGGTTGCATAGCCTAGTCAGTGACTTTGCCACTGCGCTGATAGGCGCCGAGGTACCCCGAGTGAGCTGTCCATCACAGTGGGGGAAAGGGCGGGATAGGTTGCATAGCCTAGTCTGTGTGGGGAGGGGTTAAACTGGCGAGGCTTCTGTGCGAGTTCACATGCCTCTTGTTTATGAAGGGTCAGAGGCCGATCAGCTCAGTAAATGATAAGAAAGCAGTCGGTGGTACCTCTTTGGGTGAATGTATTGTGCTTTTCCAGCACTGCAGCTGCGTAAAGGCCAGAAGAGTTGTATTCAGGGATCACCTGTGTCTGTAACGTTGCCACTGCGCCGATAGGCGCCGAGGTACCTCGAGTGAGCTGTCCATCACAGTGGGGGAAAGGGCGGGATAGGTTGCATAGCCTAGTGTGTGTGGGGAGGGGCCAAATTGGCGAGGCTTCTGTGTGTGTGCACTTGCCTCTTGTTTATGAAGGGTCAGAGACCGATTAGCGCAGCAAATGAGGAGAAAGCAGTCGGTGGTACCTCTTTGGGTGAATGTATTGTGCTTTTCCAGCACTGCAGCTGCGTAAAGGCCCAGAAGAGAAGTCTTCAGTGATCACCTGTGTCTGTGACTTTGCCACTGCGCTGATAGGCGCCTAGGTACCTCGAGTGAGCTGTCCATCACAGTGGGGGAAAGGGCGGGATAGGTTGCATAGCCTAGTCTGTGTGGGGAGGGGTTAAACTGGCGAGGCTTCTGTGCGAGTTCACATGCCTCTTGTTTATGAAGGGTCAGAGACCGATCAGCTCAGTAAATGATAAGAAAGCAGTCGGTGGTACCTCTTTGGGTGAATGTATTGTGCTTTTCCAGCACTGCAGCTGCGTAAAGGCCCAGAAGAGAAGTCTTCAGTGATCACCTGTGTCTGTGACTTTGCCACTGCGCTGATAGGCGCCTGGGTACCTCGAGTGAGCTGTCCATCACAGTGGGGGAAAGGGCAGAATAGGTTGCATAGCCTAGTCAGTGACTTTGCCACTGCGCTGATAGGCGCCGAGGTACCCCGAGTGAGCTGTCCATCACAGTGGGGGAAAGGGCGGGATAGGTTGCATAGCCTAGTCTGTGTGGGGAGGGGTTAAACTGGCGAGGCTTCTGTGCGAGTTCACATGCCTCTTGTTTATGAAGGGTCAGAGGCCGATCAGCTCAGTAAATGATAAGAAAGCAGTCGGTGGTACCTCTTTGGGTGAATGTATTGTGCTTTTCCAGCACTGCAGCTGCGTAAAGGCCAGAAGAGTTGTATTCAGGGATCACCTGTGTCTGTAACGTTGCCACTGCGCCGATAGGCGCCGAGGTACCTCGAGTGAGCTGTCCATCACAGTGGGGGAAAGGGCGGGATAGGTTGCATAGCCTAGTGTGTGTGGGGAGGGGCCAAATTGGCGAGGCTTCTGTGTGTGTGCACTTGCCTCTTGTTTATGAAGGGTCAGAGACCGATTAGCGCAGCAAATGAGGAGAAAGCAGTCGGTGGTACCTCTTTGGGTGAATGTATTGTGCTTTTCCAGCACTGCAGCTGCGTAAAGGCCCAGAAGAGAAGTCTTCAGTGATCACCTGTGTCTGTGACTTTGCCACTGCGCTGATAGGCGCCTGGGTACCTCGAGTGAGCTGTCCATCACAGTGGGGGAAAGGGCAGAATAGGTTGCATAGCCTAGTCAGTGACTTTGCCACTGCGCTGATAGGCGCCGAGGTACCCCGAGTGAGCTGTCCATCACAGTGGGGGAAAGGGCGGGATAGGTTGCATAGCCTAGTCTGTGTGGGGAGGGGTTAAACTGGCGAGGCTTCTGTGCGAGTTCACATGCCTCTTGTTTATGAAGGGTCAGAGACCGATCAGCTCAGTAAATGATAAGAAAGCAGTCGGTGGTACCTCTTTGGGTGAATGTATTGTGCTTTTCCAGCACTGCAGCTGCGTAAAGACCAGAAGAGTTGTATTCAGGGATCACCTGTGTCTGTAACGTTGCCACTGCGCCGATAGGCGCCGAGGTACCTCGAGTGAGCTGTCCATCACAGTGGGGGAAAGGGCGGGATAGGTTGCATAGCCTAGTGTGTGGGGAGGGGCCAAATTGGCGAGGCTTCTGTGTGTGTGCACTTGCCTCTTGTTTATGAAGGGTCAGAGACCGATTAGCGCAGCAAATGAGGAGAAAGCAGTCGGTGGTACCTCTTTGGGTGAATGTATTGTGCTTTTCAAACACTACAGCTGCGTATAGGCCCAGAAGAGTTGTCTCGAGTGACCACGTGTGTCTGTAACTTTGCCACCGCGCCGTTTGGCGCCAAGGTCCCTTGAGTGAGCTGTCCATCACAGTGGGGGAAAGGGCGGGAAGATATTGCATAGCCTAGTGTGTGGGGCGGGGCCAAACGGGCGGGGCTTCTGTGCAGTTCACATGCCTCTTGTTTATAAAGGGTCAGAGACCATCAGAGCATCAGATGAGGAGAAATCAGCCTCCTGGTCACTGGAAGTACAGGAGGATTGCGCTCGAGAAACTCGTGGATGCCTAGACTTCCATCATGGATTACAGCTAATTGTAGACTGTAGCCTCGACCTTGCTCACTAGGTTCTTGGGCTGATTATAATGCGTTACTGAAGTTTAGCTTCATCCGGGGCACGTGCTGTTTCTTTTGTATCTGTAAGTGCTTCCTGTTGAGGTTTAATTTTTGAAACAGGAGCATCGTGCCAAAATGAATCCTGCCTGCATATTTATCCACGAAGATGCCACCATGTTGTGCCATACCTCTACTCAACTGGAGTACTTTCTACTGGGTAGTCAGTAAGTGCTACCTCGTTGGGTAAATGTATGGTGCTTTTCCTACACTACAGCTGCGTAAAGGCCCAGAAGAGAAGTCTTCAGTGATCACCTGTGTCTGTGACTTTGCCACTGCGCTGATAGGCGCCTAGGTACCTCGAGTGAGCTGTCCATCACAGTGGGGGAAAGGGCGGGATAGGTTGCATAGCCTAGTCTGTGTGGGGAGGGGTTAAACTGGCGAGGCTTCTGTGCGAGTTCACATGCCTCTTGTTTATGAAGGGTCAGAGACCGATCAGCTCAGTAAATGATAAGAAAGCAGTCGGTGGTACCTCTTTGGGTGAATGTATTGTGCTTTTCCAGCACTGCAGCTGCGTAAAGGCCCAGAAGAGAAGTCTTCAGTGATCACCTGTGTCTGTGACTTTGCCACTGCGCTGATAGGCGCCTGGGTACCTCGAGTGAGCTGTCCATCACAGTGGGGGAAAGGGCAGAATAGGTTGCATAGCCTAGTCAGTGACTTTGCCACTGCGCTGATAGGCGCCGAGGTACCCCGAGTGAGCTGTCCATCACAGTGGGGGAAAGGGCGGGATAGGTTGCATAGCCTAGTCTGTGTGGGGAGGGGTTAAACTGGCGAGGCTTCTGTGCGAGTTCACATGCCTCTTGTTTATGAAGGGTCAGAGACCGATCAGCTCAGTAAATGATAAGAAAGCAGTCGGTGGTACCTCTTTGGGTGAATGTATTGTGCTTTTCCAGCACTGCAGCTGCGTAAAGGCCAGAAGAGTTGTATTCAGGGATCACCTGTGTCTGTAACGTTGCCACTGCGCCGATAGGCGCCGAGGTACCTCGAGTGAGCTGTCCATCACAGTGGGGGAAAGGGCGGGATAGGTTGCATAGCCTAGTGTGTGGGGAGGGGCCAAATTGGCGAGGCTTCTGTGTGTGTGCACTTGCCTCTTGTTTATGAAGGGTCAGAGACCGATTAGCGCACCAAATGAGGAGAAAGCAGTCGGTGGTACCTCTTTGGGTGAATGTATTGTGCTTTTCAAACACTACAGCTGCGTATAGGCCCAGAAGAGTTGTCTCGAGTGACCACGTGTGTCTGTAACTTTGCCACCGCGCCGTTTGGCGCCAAGGTCCCTTGAGTGAGCTGTCCATCACAGTGGGGGAAAGGGCGGAAGATATTGCATAGCCTAGTGTGTGGGGCGGGGCCAAACGGGCGGGGCTTCTGTGCAGTTCACATGCCTCTTGTTTATAAAGGGTCAGAGACCATCAGAGCATCAGATGAGGAGAAATCAGCCTCCTGGTCACTGGAAGTACAGGAGGATTGCGCTCGAGAAACTCGTGGATGCCTAGACTTCCATCATGGATTACAGCTAATTGTAGACTGTAGCCTCGACCTTGCTCACTAGGTTCTTGGGCTGATTATAATGCGTTACTGAAGTTTAGCTTCATCCGGGGCACGTGCTGTTTCTTTTGTATCTGTAAGTGCTTCCTGTTGAGGTTTAATTTTTGAAACAGGAGCATCGTGCCAAAATGAATCCTGCCTGCATATTTATCCACGAAGATGCCACCATGTTGTGCCATACCTCTACTCAACTGGAGTACTTTCTACTGGGTAGTCAGTAAGTGCTACCTCGTTGGGTAAATGTATGGTGCTTTTCCTACACTACAGCTGCGTAAAGGCCCAGAAGAGAAGTCTTCAGTGATCACCTGTGTCTGTGACTTTGCCACTGCGCTGATAGGCGCCTAGGTACCTCGAGTGAGCTGTCCATCACAGTGGGGGAAAGGGCGGGATAGGTTGCATAGCCTAGTCTGTGTGGGGAGGGGTTAAACTGGCGAGGCTTCTGTGCGAGTTCACATGCCTCTTGTTTATGAAGGGTCAGAGACCGATCAGCTCAGTAAATGATAAGAAAGCAGTCGGTGGTACCTCTTTGGGTGAATGTATTGTGCTTTTCCAGCACTGCAGCTGCGTAAAGGCCCAGAAGAGAAGTCTTCAGTGATCACCTGTGTCTGTGACTTTGCCACTGCGCTGATAGGCGCCTGGGTACCTCGAGTGAGCTGTCCATCACAGTGGGGGAAAGGGCAGAATAGGTTGCATAGCCTAGTCAGTGACTTTGCCACTGCGCTGATAGGCGCCGAGGTACCCCGAGTGAGCTGTCCATCACAGTGGGGGAAAGGGCGGGATAGGTTGCATAGCCTAGTCTGTGTGGGGAGGGGTTAAACTGGCGAGGCTTCTGTGCGAGTTCACATGCCTCTTGTTTATGAAGGGTCAGAGACCGATCAGCTCAGTAAATGATAAGAAAGCAGTCGGTGGTACCTCTTTGGGTGAATGTATTGTGCTTTTCCAGCACTGCAGCTGCGTAAAGACCAGAAGAGTTGTATTCAGGGATCACCTGTGTCTGTAACGTTGCCACTGCGCCGATAGGCGCCGAGGTACCTCGAGTGAGCTGTCCATCACAGTGGGGGAAAGGGCGGGATAGGTTGCATAGCCTAGTGTGTGGGGAGGGGCCAAATTGGCGAGGCTTCTGTGTGTGTGCACTTGCCTCTTGTTTATGAAGGGTCAGAGACCGATTAGCGCAGCAAATGAGGAGAAAGCAGTCGGTGGTACCTCTTTGGGTGAATGTATTGTGCTTTTCAAACACTACAGCTGCGTATAGGCCCAGAAGAGTTGTCTCGAGTGACCACGTGTGTCTGTAACTTTGCCACCGCGCCGTTTGGCGCCAAGGTCCCTTGAGTGAGCTGTCCATCACAGTGGGGGAAAGGGCGGGAAGATATTGCATAGCCTAGTGTGTGGGGCGGGGCCAAACGGGCGGGGCTTCTGTGCAGTTCACATGCCTCTTGTTTATAAAGGGTCAGAGACCATCAGAGCATCAGATGAGGAGAAATCAGCCTCCTGGTCACTGGAAGTACAGGAGGATTGCGCTCGAGAAACTCGTGGATGCCTAGACTTCCATCATGGATTACAGCTAATTGTAGACTGTAGCCTCGACCTTGCTCACTAGGTTCTTGGGCTGATTATTATGCGTTACTGAAGTTTAGCTTCATCCGGGGCACGTGCTGTTTCTTTTGTATCTGTAAGTGCTTCCTGTTGAGGTTTAATTTTTGAAACAGGAGCATCGTGCCAAAATGAATCCTGCCTGCATATTTATCCACGAAGATGCCACCATGTTGTGCCATACCTCTACTCAACTGGAGTACTTTCTACTGGGTAGTCAGTAAGTGCTACCTCGTTGGGTAAATGTATGGTGCTTTTCCTACACTACAGCTGCGTAAAGGCCCAGAAGAGAAGTCTTCAGTGATCACCTGTGTCTGTGACTTTGCCACTGCGCTGATAGGCGCCTAGGTACCTCGAGTGAGCTGTCCATCACAGTGGGGGAAAGGGCGGGATAGGTTGCATAGCCTAGTCTGTGTGGGGAGGGGTTAAACTGGCGAGGCTTCTGTGCGAGTTCACATGCCTCTTGTTTATGAAGGGTCAGAGACCGATCAGCTCAGTAAATGATAAGAAAGCAGTCGGTGGTACCTCTTTGGGTGAATGTATTGTGCTTTTCCAGCACTGCAGCTGCGTAAAGGCCCAGAAGAGAAGTCTTCAGTGATCACCTGTGTCTGTGACTTTGCCACTGCGCTGATAGGCGCCTGGGTACCTCGAGTGAGCTGTCCATCACAGTGGGGGAAAGGGCAGAATAGGTTGCATAGCCTAGTCAGTGACTTTGCCACTGCGCTGATAGGCGCCGAGGTACCCCGAGTGAGCTGTCCATCACAGTGGGGGAAAGGGCGGGATAGGTTGCATAGCCTAGTCTGTGTGGGGAGGGGTTAAACTGGCGAGGCTTCTGTGCGAGTTCACATGCCTCTTGTTTATGAAGGGTCAGAGACCGATCAGCTCAGTAAATGATAAGAAAGCAGTCGGTGGTACCTCTTTGGGTGAATGTATTGTGCTTTTCCAGCACTGCAGCTGCGTAAAGGCCAGAAGAGTTGTATTCAGGGATCACCTGTGTCTGTAACGTTGCCACTGCGCCGATAGGCGCCGAGGTACCTCGAGTGAGCTGTCCATCACAGTGGGGGAAAGGGCGGGATAGGTTGCATAGCCTAGTGTGTGTGGGGAGGGGCCAAATTGGCGAGGCTTCTGTGTGTGTGCACTTGCCTCTTGTTTATGAAGGGTCAGAGACCGATTAGCGCAGCAAATGAGGAGAAAGCAGTCGGTGGTACCTCTTTGGGTGAATGTATTGTGCTTTTCAAACACTACAGCTGCGTATAGGCCCAGAAGAGTTGTCTCGAGTGACCACGTGTGTCTGTAACTTTGCCACCGCGCCGTTTGGCGCCAAGGTCCCTTGAGTGAGCTGTCCATCACAGTGGGGGAAAGGGCGGGAAGATATTGCATAGCCTAGTGTGTGGGGCGGGGCCAAACGGGCGGGGCTTCTGTGCAGTTCACATGCCTCTTGTTTATAAAGGGTCAGAGACCATCAGAGCATCAGATGAGGAGAAATCAGCCTCCTGGTCACTGGAAGTACAGGAGGATTGCGCTCGAGAAACTCGTGGATGCCTAGACTTCCATCATGGATTACAGCTAATTGTAGACTGTAGCCTCGACCTTGCTCACTAGGTTCTTGGGCTGATTATAATGCGTTACTGAAGTTTAGCTTCATCCGGGGCACGTGCTGTTTCTTTTGTATCTGTAAGTGCTTCCTGTTGAGGTTTAATTTTTGAAACAGGAGCATCGTGCCAAAATTAATCATGCCTGCATATTTATCCACGAAGATGCCACCTTGTTGTGCCATTCCTCTACTCAACTGGAGTACTTTCTACTGGGTAGTCAGTAAGTGCTACCTCGTTGGGTAAATGTATGGTGCTTTTCCTACACTACAGCTGCGTAAAGGCCCAGAAGAGAAGTCTTCAGTGATCACCTGTTTCTGTGACTTTGCCACTGCGCTGATAGGCGCCTAGGTACCTCGAGTGAGCTGTCCATCACAGTGGGGGAAAGGGCGGGATAGGTTGCATAGCCTAGTCAGTGACTTTGCCACTGCGCTGATCGGCGCCGAGGTACCTCGAGTGAGCTGTCCATCACAGTGGGGAAAAGGGCGGGATAGGTTGCATAGCCTAGTCTGTGTGGGGAGGGGTTAAACTGGCGAGGCTTCTGTGCGAGTTCACATGCCTCTTGTTTATGAAGGGTCAGAGACCGATCAGCGCAGTAAATGATAAGAAAGCAGTCGGTGGTACCTCTTTGGGTGAATGTATTGTGCTTTTCCAGCACTGCAGCTGCGTGAAGTCCCAGAAGAGTTGTCTTCAGTGATCACCTGTGTCTGTGACTTTGCCACTGCGCCGATATGCGCCGAGGTACCTCGAGGGAGCTGTCCATCAAAGTGGGGTACAGGACGGGATAGCTTGCATAGCCTAGTGTGTGTGGGGAGGGGCCAAACTGGCGAGGCTTCTGTGCGTGTGCACTTGCCTCTTGTTTATGAAGGGTCAGAGACCGATTAGCGCAGCAAATGAGGAGAAAGCAGTCGGTGGTACCTCTTTGGGTGAATGTATTGTGCTTTTCCAGCACTGCAGCTGCGTAAAGGCCCAGAAGAGTTGTCTCGAGTGACCACGTTTGTCTGTAACTTTGCCACCGCGCCGTTTGGCGCCAAGGTCCCTCGAGTGAGCTGTCCATCACAGTGGTGGAAAGGGCGGGATAGGTTGCATAGCCTAGTGTGTGTGGGGAGGGGTTAAACTGGCGAGGCTTCTGTGCGAGTTCACATGCCTCTTGTTTATGAAGGGTCAGAGACAGATCAGCGCAGTAAATGATAAGAAAGCAGTAGGTGGTACCTCTTTGGGTGAATGTATTGTGCTTTTCAAACACTACAGCTGCGTATAGGCCCAGAAGAGTTGTCTCGAGTGACCACGTGTGTCTGTAACTTTGCCACCGCGCCGTTTGGCGCCAAGGTCCCTTGAGTGAGCTGTCCATCACAGTGGGGGAAAGGGCGGGAAGATGTTGCATAGCCTAGTGTGTGGGGCGGGGCCAAACGGGCGGGGCTTCTGTACAGTTCACATGCCTCTTGTTTATAAAGGGTCAGAGACCATCAGAGCATCAGATGAGGAGAAATCAGCCTCCTGGTCACTGGAAGTACAGGAGGATTGCGCTCGAGAAACTCGTGGATGCCTAGACCTCCATCACGGATTACACCTAATTGTAGACTGTAGCCTCGACCTTGCTCACTAGGTTCTTGGGCTGATTATAATGTTTTACTGAACTTTAGCTTCAACCGGGGCACGTGCTGTTTCTTTTGTATCTGTAAGTGCTTCCTGTTGAGGTTTAATTTTTGAAACAGGAGCATCGTGCCAAAATGAATCCTGCCTGCATATTTATCCACGAAGATGCCACCATGTTGTGCCATACCTCTACTCAACTGGAGTACTTTCTACTGGGTAGTCAGTAAGTGCTACCTCGTTGGGTAAATGTATGGTGCTTTTCCTACACTACAGCTGCGTAAAGGCCCAGAAGAGAAGTCTTCAGTGATCACCTGTGTCTGTGACTTTGCCACTGCGCTGATAGGCGCCTGGGTACCTCGAGTGAGCTGTCCATCACAGTGGGGGAAAGGGCAGAATAGGTTGCATAGCCTAGTCAGTGACTTTGCCACTGCGCTGATAGGCGCCGAGGTACCCCGAGTGAGCTGTCCATCACAGTGGGGGAAAGGGCGGGATAGGTTGCATAGCCTAGTCTGTGTGGGGAGGGGTTAAACTGGCGAGGCTTCTGTGCGAGTTCACATGCCTCTTGTTTATGAAGGGTCAGAGACCGATCAGCTCAGTAAATGATAAGAAAGCAGTCGGTGGTACCTCTTTGGGTGAATGTATTGTGCTTTTCCAGCACTGCAGCTGCGTAAAGGCCAGAAGAGTTGTATTCAGGGATCACCTGTGTCTGTAACGTTGCCACTGCGCCGATAGGCGCCGAGGTACCTCGAGTGAGCTGTCCATCACAGTGGGGGAAAGGGCGGGATAGGTTGCATAGCCTAGTGTGTGTGGGGAGGGGCCAAATTGGCGAGGCTTCTGTGTGTGTGCACTTGCCTCTTGTTTATGAAGGGTCAGAGACCGATTAGCGCAGCAAATGAGGAGAAAGCAGTCGGTGGTACCTCTTTGGGTGAATGTATTGTGCTTTTCAAACACTACAGCTGCGTATAGGCCCAGAAGAGTTGTCTCGAGTGACCACGTGTGTCTGTAACTTTGCCACCGCGCCGTTTGGCGCCAAGGTCCCTTGAGTGAGCTGTCCATCACAGTGGCGGAAAGGGCGGGAAGATATTGCATAGCCTAGTGTGTGGGGCGGGGCCAAACGGGCGGGGCTTCTGTGCAGTTCACATGCCTCTTGTTTATAAAGGGTCAGAGACCATCAGAGCATCAGATGAGGAGAAATCAGCCTCCTGGTCACTGGAAGTACAGGAGGATTGCGCTCGAGAAACTCGTGGATGCCTAGACTTCCATCATGGATTACAGCTAATTGTAGACTGTAGCCTCGACCTTGCTCACTAGGTTCTTGGGCTGATTATAATGCGTTATTGAAGTTTAGCTTCATCCGGGGCACGTGCTGTTTCTTTTGTATCTGTAAGTGCTTCCTGTTGAGGTTTAATTTTTGAAACAGGAGCATCGTGCCAAAATTAATCATGCCTGCATATTTATCCACGAAGATGCCACCTTGTTGTGCCATTCCTCTACTCAACTGGAGTACTTTCTACTGGGTAGTCAGTAAGTGCTACCTCGTTGGGTAAATGTATGGTGCTTTTCCTACACTACAGCTGCGTAAAGGCCCAGAAGAGAAGTCTTCAGTGATCACCTGTGTCTGTGACTTTGCCACTGCGCTGATAGGCGCCTAGGTACCTCGAGTGAGCTGTCCATCACAGTGGGGGAAAGGGCGGGATAGGTTGCATAGCCTAGTGTGTGTGGGGAGGGGCCAAATTGGCGAGGCTTCTGTGTGTGTGCACTTGCCTCTTGTTTATGAAGGGTCAGAGACCGATTAGCGCAGCAAATGAGGAGAAAGCAGTCGGTGGTACCTCTTTGGGTGAATGTATTGTGCTTTTCAAACACTACAGCTGCGTATAGGCCCAGAAGAGTTGTCTCGAGTGACCACGTGTGTCTGTAACTTTGCCACCGCGCCGTTTGGCGCCAAGGTCCCTTGAGTGAGCTGTCCATCACAGTGGGGGAAAGGGCGGGAAGATATTGCATAGCCTAGTGTGTGGGGCGGGGCCAAACGGGCGGGGCTTCTGTGCAGTTCACATGCCTCTTGTTTATAAAGGGTCAGAGACCATCAGAGCATCAGATGAGGAGAAATCAGCCTCCTGGTCACTGGAAGTACAGGAGGATTGCGCTCGAGAAACTCGTGGATGCCTAGACTTCCATCATGGATTACAGCTAATTGTAGACTGTAGCCTCGACCTTGCTCACTAGGTTCTTGGGCTGATTATAATGCGTTACTGAAGTTTAGCTTCATCCGGGGCACGTGCTGTTTCTTTTGTATCTGTAAGTGCTTCCTGTTGAGGTTTAATTTTTGAAACAGGAGCATCGTGCCAAAATTAATCATGCCTGCATATTTATCCACGAAGATGCCACCTTGTTGTGCCATTCCTCTACTCAACTGGAGTACTTTCTACTGGGTAGTCAGTAAGTGCTACCTCGTTGGGTAAATGTATGGTGCTTTTCCTACACTACAGCTGCGTAAAGGCCCAGAAGAGAAGTCTTCAGTGATCACCTGTTTCTGTGACTTTGCCACTGCGCTGATAGGCGCCTAGGTACCTCGAGTGAGCTGTCCATCACAGTGGGGGAAAGGGCGGGATAGGTTGCATAGCCTAGTCAGTGACTTTGCCACTGCGCTGATCGGCGCCGAGGTACCTCGAGTGAGCTGTCCATCACAGTGGGGAAAAGGGCGGGATAGGTTGCATAGCCTAGTCTGTGTGGGGAGGGGTTAAACTGGCGAGGCTTCTGTGCGAGTTCACATGCCTCTTGTTTATGAAGGGTCAGAGACCGATCAGCGCAGTAAATGATAAGAAAGCAGTCGGTGGTACCTCTTTGGGTGAATGTATTGTGCTTTTCCAGCACTGCAGCTGCGTGAAGTCCCAGAAGAGTTGTCTTCAGTGATCACCTGTGTCTGTGACTTTGCCACTGCGCCGATATGCGCCGAGGTACCTCGAGGGAGCTGTCCATCAAAGTGGGGTACAGGACGGGATAGCTTGCATAGCCTAGTGTGTGTGGGGAGGGGCCAAACTGGCGAGGCTTCTGTGCGTGTGCACTTGCCTCTTGTTTATGAAGGGTCAGAGACCGATTAGCGCAGCAAATGAGGAGAAAGCAGTCGGTGGTACCTCTTTGGGTGAATGTATTGTGCTTTTCCAGCACTGCAGCTGCGTAAAGGCCCAGAAGAGTTGTCTCGAGTGACCACGTGTGTCTGTAACTTTGCCACCGCGCCCTTTGGCGCCAAGGTCCCTCGAGTGAGCTGTCCATCACAGTGGTGGGAAGGGCGGGATAGGTTGCATAGCCTAGTGTGTGTGGGGAGGGGTTAAACTGGCGAGGCTTCTGTGCGAGTTCACATGCCTCTTGTTTATGAAGGGTCAGAGACAGATCAGCGCAGTAAATGATAAGAAAGCAGTAGGTGGTACCTCTTTGGGTGAATGTATTGTGCTTTTCAAACACTAAAGCTGCTTATAGGCCCAGAAGAGTTGTCTCGAGTGACCACGTGTGTCTGTAACTTTGCCACCGCGCCGTTTGGCGCCAAGGTCCCTTGAGTGAGCTGTCCATCACAGTGGGGGAAAGGGCGGGAAGATGTTGCATAGCCTAGTGTGTGGGGCGGGGCCAAACGGGCGGGGCTTCTGTACAGTTCACATGCCTCTTGTTTATAAAGGGTCAGAGACCATCAGAGCATCAGATGAGGAGAAATCAGCCTCCTGGTCACTGGAAGTACAGGAGGATTGCGCTCGAGAAACTCGTGGATGCCTAGACCTCCATCACGGATTACAGCTAATTGTAGACTGTAGCCTCGACCTTGCTCACTAGGTTCTTGGGCTGATTATAATGTTTTACTGAAGTTTAGCTTCAACCGGGGCACGTGCTGTTTCTTTTGTATCTGTAAGTGCTTCCTGTTGAGGTTTAATTTTTGAAACAGGAGCATCGTGCCAAAATGAATCCTGCCTGCATATTTATCCACGAAGATGCCACCATGTTGTGCCATACCTCTACTCATCTGGAGTACTTTCTACTGGGTAGTCAGTAAGTGCTACCTCGTTGGGTAAATGTATGGTGCTTTTCCTACACTACAGCTGCGTAAAGGCCCAGAAGAGAAGTCTTCAGTGATCACCTGTGTCTGTGACTTTGCCACTGCGCTGATAGGCGCCTAGGTACCTCGAGTGAGCTGTCCATCACAGTGGGGGAAAGGGCGGGATAGGTTGCATAGCCTAGTCTGTGTGGGGAGGGGTTAAACTGGCGAGGCTTCTGTGCGAGTTCACATGCCTCTTGTTTATGAAGGGTCAGAGACCGATCAGCTCAGTAAATGATAAGAAAGCAGTCGGTGGTACCTCTTTGGGTGAATGTATTGTGCTTTTCCAGCACTGCAGCTGCGTAAAGGCCCAGAAGAGAAGTCTTCAGTGATCACCTGTGTCTGTGACTTTGCCACTGCGCTGATAGGCGCCTGGGTACCTCGAGTGAGCTGTCCATCACAGTGGGGGAAAGGGCAGAATAGGTTGCATAGCCTAGTCAGTGACTTTGCCACTGCGCTGATAGGCGCCGAGGTACCCCGAGTGAGCTGTCCATCACAGTGGGGGAAAGGGCGGGATAGGTTGCATAGCCTAGTCTGTGTGGGGAGGGGTTAAACTGGCGAGGCTTCTGTGCGAGTTCACATGCCTCTTGTTTATGAAGGGTCAGAGGCCGATCAGCTCAGTAAATGATAAGAAAGCAGTCGGTGGTACCTCTTTGGGTGAATGTATTGTGCTTTTCCAGCACTGCAGCTGCGTAAAGGCCAGAAGAGTTGTATTCAGGGATCACCTGTGTCTGTAACGTTGCCACTGCGCCGATAGGCGCCGAGGTACCTCGAGTGAGCTGTCCATCACAGTGGGGGAAAGGGCGGGATAGGTTGCATAGCCTAGTGTGTGTGGGGAGGGGCCAAATTGGCGAGGCTTCTGTGTGTGTGCACTTGCCTCTTGTTTATGAAGGGTCAGAGACCGATTAGCGCAGCAAATGAGGAGAAAGCAGTCGGTGGTACCTCTTTGGGTGAATGTATTGTGCTTTTCCAGCACTGCAGCTGCGTAAAGGCCCAGAAGAGAAGTCTTCAGTGATCACCTGTGTCTGTGACTTTGCCACTGCGCTGATAGGCGCCTGGGTACCTCGAGTGAGCTGTCCATCACAGTGGGGGAAAGGGCAGAATAGGTTGCATAGCCTAGTCAGTGACTTTGCCACTGCGCTGATAGGCGCCGAGGTACCCCGAGTGAGCTGTCCATCACAGTGGGGGAAAGGGCGGGATAGGTTGCATAGCCTAGTCTGTGTGGGGAGGGGTTAAACTGGCGAGGCTTCTGTGCGAGTTCACATGCCTCTTGTTTATGAAGGGTCAGAGACCGATCAGCTCAGTAAATGATAAGAAAGCAGTCGGTGGTACCTCTTTGGGTGAATGTATTGTGCTTTTCCAGCACTGCAGCTGCGTAAAGACCAGAAGAGTTGTATTCAGGGATCACCTGTGTCTGTAACGTTGCCACTGCGCCGATAGGCGCCGAGGTACCTCGAGTGAGCTGTCCATCACAGTGGGGGAAAGGGCGGGATAGGTTGCATAGCCTAGTGTGTGGGGAGGGGCCAAATTGGCGAGGCTTCTGTGTGTGTGCACTTGCCTCTTGTTTATGAAGGGTCAGAGACCGATTAGCGCAGCAAATGAGGAGAAAGCAGTCGGTGGTACCTCTTTGGGTGAATGTATTGTGCTTTTCAAACACTACAGCTGCGTATAGGCCCAGAAGAGTTGTCTCGAGTGACCACGTGTGTCTGTAACTTTGCCACCGCGCCGTTTGGCGCCAAGGTCCCTTGAGTGAGCTGTCCATCACAGTGGGGGAAAGGGCGGGAAGATATTGCATAGCCTAGTGTGTGGGGCGGGGCCAAACGGGCGGGGCTTCTGTGCAGTTCACATGCCTCTTGTTTATAAAGGGTCAGAGACCATCAGAGCATCAGATGAGGAGAAATCAGCCTCCTGGTCACTGGAAGTACAGGAGGATTGCGCTCGAGAAACTCGTGGATGCCTAGACTTCCATCATGGATTACAGCTAATTGTAGACTGTAGCCTCGACCTTGCTCACTAGGTTCTTGGGCTGATTATAATGCGTTACTGAAGTTTAGCTTCATCCGGGGCACGTGCTGTTTCTTTTGTATCTGTAAGTGCTTCCTGTTGAGGTTTAATTTTTGAAACAGGAGCATCGTGCCAAAATGAATCCTGCCTGCATATTTATCCACGAAGATGCCACCATGTTGTGCCATACCTCTACTCAACTGGAGTACTTTCTACTGGGTAGTCAGTAAGTGCTACCTCGTTGGGTAAATGTATGGTGCTTTTCCTACACTACAGCTGCGTAAAGGCCCAGAAGAGAAGTCTTCAGTGATCACCTGTGTCTGTGACTTTGCCACTGCGCTGATAGGCGCCTAGGTACCTCGAGTGAGCTGTCCATCACAGTGGGGGAAAGGGCGGGATAGGTTGCATAGCCTAGTCTGTGTGGGGAGGGGTTAAACTGGCGAGGCTTCTGTGCGAGTTCACATGCCTCTTGTTTATGAAGGGTCAGAGACCGATCAGCTCAGTAAATGATAAGAAAGCAGTCGGTGGTACCTCTTTGGGTGAATGTATTGTGCTTTTCCAGCACTGCAGCTGCGTAAAGGCCCAGAAGAGAAGTCTTCAGTGATCACCTGTGTCTGTGACTTTGCCACTGCGCTGATAGGCGCCTGGGTACCTCGAGTGAGCTGTCCATCACAGTGGGGGAAAGGGCAGAATAGGTTGCATAGCCTAGTCAGTGACTTTGCCACTGCGCTGATAGGCGCCGAGGTACCCCGAGTGAGCTGTCCATCACAGTGGGGGAAAGGGCGGGATAGGTTGCATAGCCTAGTCTGTGTGGGGAGGGGTTAAACTGGCGAGGCTTCTGTGCGAGTTCACATGCCTCTTGTTTATGAAGGGTCAGAGACCGATCAGCTCAGTAAATGATAAGAAAGCAGTCGGTGGTACCTCTTTGGGTGAATGTATTGTGCTTTTCCAGCACTGCAGCTGCGTAAAGGCCAGAAGAGTTGTATTCAGGGATCACCTGTGTCTGTAACGTTGCCACTGCGCCGATAGGCGCCGAGGTACCTCGAGTGAGCTGTCCATCACAGTGGGGGAAAGGGCGGGATAGGTTGCATAGCCTAGTGTGTGGGGAGGGGCCAAATTGGCGAGGCTTCTGTGTGTGTGCACTTGCCTCTTGTTTATGAAGGGTCAGAGACCGATTAGCGCACCAAATGAGGAGAAAGCAGTCGGTGGTACCTCTTTGGGTGAATGTATTGTGCTTTTCAAACACTACAGCTGCGTATAGGCCCAGAAGAGTTGTCTCGAGTGACCACGTGTGTCTGTAACTTTGCCACCGCGCCGTTTGGCGCCAAGGTCCCTTGAGTGAGCTGTCCATCACAGTGGGGGAAAGGGCGGGAAGATATTGCATAGCCTAGTGTGTGGGGCGGGGCCAAACGGGCGGGGCTTCTGTGCAGTTCACATGCCTCTTGTTTATAAAGGGTCAGAGACCATCAGAGCATCAGATGAGGAGAAATCAGCCTCCTGGTCACTGGAAGTACAGGAGGATTGCGCTCGAGAAACTCGTGGATGCCTAGACTTCCATCATGGATTACAGCTAATTGTAGACTGTAGCCTCGACCTTGCTCACTAGGTTCTTGGGCTGATTATAATGCGTTACTGAAGTTTAGCTTCATCCGGGGCACGTGCTGTTTCTTTTGTATCTGTAAGTGCTTCCTGTTGAGGTTTAATTTTTGAAACAGGAGCATCGTGCCAAAATGAATCCTGCCTGCATATTTATCCACGAAGATGCCACCATGTTGTGCCATACCTCTACTCAACTGGAGTACTTTCTACTGGGTAGTCAGTAAGTGCTACCTCGTTGGGTAAATGTATGGTGCTTTTCCTACACTACAGCTGCGTAAAGGCCCAGAAGAGAAGTCTTCAGTGATCACCTGTGTCTGTGACTTTGCCACTGCGCTGATAGGCGCCTAGGTACCTCGAGTGAGCTGTCCATCACAGTGGGGGAAAGGGCGGGATAGGTTGCATAGCCTAGTCTGTGTGGGGAGGGGTTAAACTGGCGAGGCTTCTGTGCGAGTTCACATGCCTCTTGTTTATGAAGGGTCAGAGACCGATCAGCTCAGTAAATGATAAGAAAGCAGTCGGTGGTACCTCTTTGGGTGAATGTATTGTGCTTTTCCAGCACTGCAGCTGCGTAAAGGCCCAGAAGAGAAGTCTTCAGTGATCACCTGTGTCTGTGACTTTGCCACTGCGCTGATAGGCGCCTGGGTACCTCGAGTGAGCTGTCCATCACAGTGGGGGAAAGGGCAGAATAGGTTGCATAGCCTAGTCAGTGACTTTGCCACTGCGCTGATAGGCGCCGAGGTACCCCGAGTGAGCTGTCCATCACAGTGGGGGAAAGGGCGGGATAGGTTGCATAGCCTAGTCTGTGTGGGGAGGGGTTAAACTGGCGAGGCTTCTGTGCGAGTTCACATGCCTCTTGTTTATGAAGGGTCAGAGACCGATCAGCTCAGTAAATGATAAGAAAGCAGTCGGTGGTACCTCTTTGGGTGAATGTATTGTGCTTTTCCAGCACTGCAGCTGCGTAAAGACCAGAAGAGTTGTATTCAGGGATCACCTGTGTCTGTAACGTTGCCACTGCGCCGATAGGCGCCGAGGTACCTCGAGTGAGCTGTCCATCACAGTGGGGGAAAGGGCGGGATAGGTTGCATAGCCTAGTGTGTGGGGAGGGGCCAAATTGGCGAGGCTTCTGTGTGTGTGCACTTGCCTCTTGTTTATGAAGGGTCAGAGACCGATTAGCGCAGCAAATGAGGAGAAAGCAGTCGGTGGTACCTCTTTGGGTGAATGTATTGTGCTTTTCAAACACTACAGCTGCGTATAGGCCCAGAAGAGTTGTCTCGAGTGACCACGTGTGTCTGTAACTTTGCCACCGCGCCGTTTGGCGCCAAGGTCCCTTGAGTGAGCTGTCCATCACAGTGGGGGAAAGGGCGGGAAGATATTGCATAGCCTAGTGTGTGGGGCGGGGCCAAACGGGCGGGGCTTCTGTGCAGTTCACATGCCTCTTGTTTATAAAGGGTCAGAGACCATCAGAGCATCAGATGAGGAGAAATCAGCCTCCTGGTCACTGGAAGTACAGGAGGATTGCGCTCGAGAAACTCGTGGATGCCTAGACTTCCATCATGGATTACAGCTAATTGTAGACTGTAGCCTCGACCTTGCTCACTAGGTTCTTGGGCTGATTATTATGCGTTACTGAAGTTTAGCTTCATCCGGGGCACGTGCTGTTTCTTTTGTATCTGTAAGTGCTTCCTGTTGAGGTTTAATTTTTGAAACAGGAGCATCGTGCCAAAATGAATCCTGCCGGCATATTTATCCACGAAGATGCCACCATGTTGTGCCATACCTCTACTCAACTGGAGTACTTTCTACTGGGTAGTCAGTAAGTGCTACCTCGTTGGGTAAATGTATGGTGCTTTTCCTACACTACAGCTGCGTAAAGGCCCAGAAGAGAAGTCTTCAGTGATCACCTGTGTCTGTGACTTTGCCACTGCGCTGATAGGCGCCTAGGTACCTCGAGTGAGCTGTCCATCACAGTGGGGGAAAGGGCGGGATAGGTTGCATAGCCTAGTCTGTGTGGGGAGGGGTTAAACTGGCGAGGCTTCTGTGCGAGTTCACATGCCTCTTGTTTATGAAGGGTCAGAGACCGATCAGCTCAGTAAATGATAAGAAAGCAGTCGGTGGTACCTCTTTGGGTGAATGTATTGTGCTTTTCCAGCACTGCAGCTGCGTAAAGGCCCAGAAGAGAAGTCTTCAGTGATCACCTGTGTCTGTGACTTTGCCACTGCGCTGATAGGCGCCTGGGTACCTCGAGTGAGCTGTCCATCACAGTGGGGGAAAGGGCAGAATAGGTTGCATAGCCTAGTCAGTGACTTTGCCACTGCGCTGATAGGCGCCGAGGTACCCCGAGTGAGCTGTCCATCACAGTGGGGGAAAGGGCGGGATAGGTTGCATAGCCTAGTCTGTGTGGGGAGGGGTTAAACTGGCGAGGCTTCTGTGCGAGTTCACATGCCTCTTGTTTATGAAGGGTCAGAGACCGATCAGCTCAGTAAATGATAAGAAAGCAGTCGGTGGTACCTCTTTGGGTGAATGTATTGTGCTTTTCCAGCACTGCAGCTGCGTAAAGGCCAGAAGAGTTGTATTCAGGGATCACCTGTGTCTGTAACGTTGCCACTGCGCCGATAGGCGCCGAGGTACCTCGAGTGAGCTGTCCATCACAGTGGGGGAAAGGGCGGGATAGGTTGCATAGCCTAGTGTGTGTGGGGAGGGGCCAAATTGGCGAGGCTTCTGTGTGTGTGCACTTGCCTCTTGTTTATGAAGGGTCAGAGACCGATTAGCGCAGCAAATGAGGAGAAAGCAGTCGGTGGTACCTCTTTGGGTGAATGTATTGTGCTTTTCAAACACTACAGCTGCGTATAGGCCCAGAAGAGTTGTCTCGAGTGACCACGTGTGTCTGTAACTTTGCCACCGCGCCGTTTGGCGCCAAGGTCCCTTGAGTGAGCTGTCCATCACAGTGGGGGAAAGGGCGGGAAGATATTGCATAGCCTAGTGTGTGGGGCGGGGCCAAACGGGCGGGGCTTCTGTGCAGTTCACATGCCTCTTGTTTATAAAGGGTCAGAGACCATCAGAGCATCAGATGAGGAGAAATCAGCCTCCTGGTCACTGGAAGTACAGGAGGATTGCGCTCGAGAAACTCGTGGATGCCTAGACTTCCATCATGGATTACAGCTAATTGTAGACTGTAGCCTCGACCTTGCTCACTAGGTTCTTGGGCTGATTATAATGCGTTACTGAAGTTTAGCTTCATCCGGGGCACGTGCTGTTTCTTTTGTATCTGTAAGTGCTTCCTGTTGAGGTTTAATTTTTGAAACAGGAGCATCGTGCCAAAATTAATCATGCCTGCATATTTATCCACGAAGATGCCACCTTGTTGTGCCATTCCTCTACTCAACTGGAGTACTTTCTACTGGGTAGTCAGTAAGTGCTACCTCGTTGGGTAAATGTATGGTGCTTTTCCTACACTACAGCTGCGTAAAGGCCCAGAAGAGAAGTCTTCAGTGATCACCTGTTTCTGTGACTTTGCCACTGCGCTGATAGGCGCCTAGGTACCTCGAGTGAGCTGTCCATCACAGTGGGGGAAAGGGCGGGATAGGTTGCATAGCCTAGTCAGTGACTTTGCCACTGCGCTGATCGGCGCCGAGGTACCTCGAGTGAGCTGTCCATCACAGTGGGGAAAAGGGCGGGATAGGTTGCATAGCCTAGTCTGTGTGGGGAGGGGTTAAACTGGCGAGGCTTCTGTGCGAGTTCACATGCCTCTTGTTTATGAAGGGTCAGAGACCGATCAGCGCAGTAAATGATAAGAAAGCAGTCGGTGGTACCTCTTTGGGTGAATGTATTGTGCTTTTCCAGCACTGCAGCTGCGTGAAGTCCCAGAAGAGTTGTCTTCAGTGATCACCTGTGTCTGTGACTTTGCCACTGCGCCGATATGCGCCGAGGTACCTCGAGGGAGCTGTCCATCAAAGTGGGGTACAGGACGGGATAGCTTGCATAGCCTAGTGTGTGTGGGGAGGGGCCAAACTGGCGAGGCTTCTGTGCGTGTGCACTTGCCTCTTGTTTATGAAGGGTCAGAGACCGATTAGCGCAGCAAATGAGGAGAAAGCAGTCGGTGGTACCTCTTTGGGTGAATGTATTGTGCTTTTCCAGCACTGCAGCTGCGTAAAGGCCCAGAAGAGTTGTCTCGAGTGACCACGTTTGTCTGTAACTTTGCCACCGCGCCGTTTGGCGCCAAGGTCCCTCGAGTGAGCTGTCCATCACAGTGGTGGAAAGGGCGGGATAGGTTGCATAGCCTAGTGTGTGTGGGGAGGGGTTAAACTGGCGAGGCTTCTGTGCGAGTTCACATGCCTCTTGTTTATGAAGGGTCAGAGACAGATCAGCGCAGTAAATGATAAGAAAGCAGTAGGTGGTACCTCTTTGGGTGAATGTATTGTGCTTTTCAAACACTACAGCTGCGTATAGGCCCAGAAGAGTTGTCTCGAGTGACCACGTGTGTCTGTAACTTTGCCACCGCGCCGTTTGGCGCCAAGGTCCCTTGAGTGAGCTGTCCATCACAGTGGGGGAAAGGGCGGGAAGATGTTGCATAGCCTAGTGTGTGGGGCGGGGCCAAACGGGCGGGGCTTCTGTACAGTTCACATGCCTCTTGTTTATAAAGGGTCAGAGACCATCAGAGCATCAGATGAGGAGAAATCAGCCTCCTGGTCACTGGAAGTACAGGAGGATTGCGCTCGAGAAACTCGTGGATGCCTAGACCTCCATCACGGATTACACCTAATTGTAGACTGTAGCCTCGACCTTGCTCACTAGGTTCTTGGGCTGATTATAATGTTTTACTGAACTTTAGCTTCAACCGGGGCACGTGCTGTTTCTTTTGTATCTGTAAGTGCTTCCTGTTGAGGTTTAATTTTTGAAACAGGAGCATCGTGCCAAAATGAATCCTGCCTGCATATTTATCCACGAAGATGCCACCATGTTGTGCCATACCTCTACTCAACTGGAGTACTTTCTACTGGGTAGTCAGTAAGTGCTACCTCGTTGGGTAAATGTATGGTGCTTTTCCTACACTACAGCTGCGTAAAGGCCCAGAAGAGAAGTCTTCAGTGATCACCTGTGTCTGTGACTTTGCCACTGCGCTGATAGGCGCCTGGGTACCTCGAGTGAGCTGTCCATCACAGTGGGGGAAAGGGCAGAATAGGTTGCATAGCCTAGTCAGTGACTTTGCCACTGCGCTGATAGGCGCCGAGGTACCCCGAGTGAGCTGTCCATCACAGTGGGGGAAAGGGCGGGATAGGTTGCATAGCCTAGTCTGTGTGGGGAGGGGTTAAACTGGCGAGGCTTCTGTGCGAGTTCACATGCCTCTTGTTTATGAAGGGTCAGAGACCGATCAGCTCAGTAAATGATAAGAAAGCAGTCGGTGGTACCTCTTTGGGTGAATGTATTGTGCTTTTCCAGCACTGCAGCTGCGTAAAGGCCAGAAGAGTTGTATTCAGGGATCACCTGTGTCTGTAACGTTGCCACTGCGCCGATAGGCGCCGAGGTACCTCGAGTGAGCTGTCCATCACAGTGGGGGAAAGGGCGGGATAGGTTGCATAGCCTAGTGTGTGTGGGGAGGGGCCAAATTGGCGAGGCTTCTGTGTGTGTGCACTTGCCTCTTGTTTATGAAGGGTCAGAGACCGATTAGCGCAGCAAATGAGGAGAAAGCAGTCGGTGGTACCTCTTTGGGTGAATGTATTGTGCTTTTCAAACACTACAGCTGCGTATAGGCCCAGAAGAGTTGTCTCGAGTGACCACGTGTGTCTGTAACTTTGCCACCGCGCCGTTTGGCGCCAAGGTCCCTTGAGTGAGCTGTCCATCACAGTGGCGGAAAGGGCGGGAAGATATTGCATAGCCTAGTGTGTGGGGCGGGGCCAAACGGGCGGGGCTTCTGTGCAGTTCACATGCCTCTTGTTTATAAAGGGTCAGAGACCATCAGAGCATCAGATGAGGAGAAATCAGCCTCCTGGTCACTGGAAGTACAGGAGGATTGCGCTCGAGAAACTCGTGGATGCCTAGACTTCCATCATGGATTACAGCTAATTGTAGACTGTAGCCTCGACCTTGCTCACTAGGTTCTTGGGCTGATTATAATGCGTTACTGAAGTTTAGCTTCATCCGGGGCACGTGCTGTTTCTTTTGTATCTGTAAGTGCTTCCTGTTGAGGTTTAATTTTTGAAACAGGAGCATCGTGCCAAAATTAATCATGCCTGCATATTTATCCACGAAGATGCCACCTTGTTGTGCCATTCCTCTACTCAACTGGAGTACTTTCTACTGGGTAGTCAGTAAGTGCTACCTCGTTGGGTAAATGTATGGTGCTTTTCCTACACTACAGCTGCGTAAAGGCCCAGAAGAGAAGTCTTCAGTGATCACCTGTGTCTGTGACTTTGCCACTGCGCTGATAGGCGCCTAGGTACCTCGAGTGAGCTGTCCATCACAGTGGGGGAAAGGGCGGGATAGGTTGCATAGCCTAGTCAGTGACTTTGCCACTGCGCTGATCGGCGCCGAGGTACCTCGAGTGAGCTGTCCATCACAGTGGGGAAAAGGGCGGGATAGGTTGCATAGCCTAGTCTGTGTGGGGAGGGGTTAAACTGGCGAGGCTTCTGTGCGAGTTCACATGCCTCTTGTTTATGAAGGGTCAGAGACCGATCAGCGCAGTAAATGATAAGAAAGCAGTCGGTGGTACCTCTTTAGGTGAATGTATTGTGCTTTTCCAGCACTGCAGCTGCGTGAAGTCCCAGAAGAGTTGTCTTCAGTGATCACCTGTGTCTGTGACTTTGCCACTGCGCCGATATGCGCCGAGGTACCTCGAGGGAGCTGTCCATCAAAGTGGGGTACAGGACGGGATAGCTTGCATAGCCTAGTGTGTGTGGGGAGGGGCCAAACTGGCGAGGCTTCTGTGCGTGTGCACTTGCCTCTTGTTTATGAAGGGTCAGAGACCGATTAGCGCAGCAAATGAGGAGAAAGCAGTCGGTGGTACCTCTTTGGGTGAATGTATTGTGCTTTTCAAACACTACAGCTGCGTATAGGCCCAGAAGAGTTGTCTCGAGTGACCACGTGTGTCTGTAACTTTGCCACCGCGCCGTTTGGCGCCAAGGTCCCTTGAGTGAGCTGTCCATCACAGTGGGGGAAAGGGCGGGAAGATATTGCATAGCCTAGTGTGTGGGGCGGGGCCAAACGGGCGGGGCTTCTGTGCAGTTCACATGCCTCTTGTTTATAAAGGGTCAGAGACCATCAGAGCATCAGATGAGGAGAAATCAGCCTCCTGGTCACTGGAAGTACAGGAGGATTGCGCTCGAGAAACTCGTGGATGCCTAGACTTCCATCATGGATTACAGCTAATTGTAGACTGTAGCCTCGACCTTGCTCACTAGGTTCTTGGGCTGATTATAATGCGTTACTGAAGTTTAGCTTCATCCGGGGCACGTGCTGTTTCTTTTGTATCTGTAAGTGCTTCCTGTTGAGGTTTAATTTTTGAAACAGGAGCATCGTGCCAAAATGAATCCTGCCTGCATATTTATCCACGAAGATGCCACCATGTTGTGCCATACCTCTACTCAACTGGAGTACTTTCTACTGGGTAGTCAGTAAGTGCTACCTCGTTGGGTAAATGTATGGTGCTTTTCCTACACTACAGCTGCGTAAAGGCCCAGAAGAGAAGTCTTCAGTGATCACCTGTGTCTGTGACTTTGCCACTGCGCTGATAGGCGCCTAGGTACCTCGAGTGAGCTGTCCATCACAGTGGGGGAAAGGGCGGGATAGGTTGCATAGCCTAGTCAGTGACTTTGCCACTGCGCTGATCGGCGCCGAGGTACCTCGAGTGAGCTGTCCATCACAGTGGGGAAAAGGGCGGGATAGGTTGCATAGCCTAGTCTGTGTGGGGAGGGGTTAAACTGGCGAGGCTTCTGTGCGAGTTCACATGCCTCTTGTTTATGAAGGGTCAGAGACCGATCAGCGCAGTAAATGATAAGAAAGCAGTCGGTGGTACCTCTTTGGGTGAATGTATTGTGCTTTTCCAGCACTGCAGCTGCGTGAAGTCCCAGAAGAGTTGTCTTCAGTGATCACCTGTGTCTGTGACTTTGCCACTGCGCCGATATGCGCCGAGGTACCTCGAGGGAGCTGTCCATCAAAGTGGGGTACAGGACGGGATAGCTTGCATAGCCTAGTGTGTGTGGGGAGGGGCCAAACTGGCGAGGCTTCTGTGCGTGTGCACTTGCCTCTTGTTTATGAAGGGTCAGAGACCGATTAGCGCAGCAAATGAGGAGAAAGCAGTCGGTGGTACCTCTTTGGGTGAATGTATTGTGCTTTTCCAGCACTGCAGCTGCGTAAAGGCCCAGAAGAGTTGTCTCGAGTGACCACGTTTGTCTGTAACTTTGCCACCGCGCCGTTTGGCGCCAAGGTCCCTCGAGTGAGCTGTCCATCACAGTGGTGGAAAGGGCGGGATAGGTTGCATAGCCTAGTGTGTGTGGGGAGGGGTTAAACTGGCGAGGCTTCTGTGCGAGTTCACATGCCTCTTGTTTATGAAGGGTCAGAGACAGATCAGCGCAGTAAATGATAAGAAAGCAGTAGGTGGTACCTCTTTGGGTGAATGTATTGTGCTTTTCAAACACTACAGCTGCGTATAGGCCCAGAAGAGTTGTCTCGAGTGACCACGTGTGTCTGTAACTTTGCCACCGCGCCGTTTGGCGCCAAGGTCCCTTGAGTGAGCTGTCCATCACAGTGGGGGAAAGGGCGGGAAGATGTTGCATAGCCTAGTGTGTGGGGCGGGGCCAAACGGGCGGGGCTTCTGTACAGTTCACATGCCTCTTGTTTATAAAGGGTCAGAGACCATCAGAGCATCAGATGAGGAGAAATCAGCCTCCTGGTCACTGGAAGTACAGGAGGATTGCGCTCGAGAAACTCGTGGATGCCTAGACCTCCATCACGGATTACAGCTAATTGTAGACTGTAGCCTCGACCTTGCTCACTAGGTTCTTGGGCTGATTATAATGTTTTACTGAAGTTTAGCTTCAACCGGGGCACGTGCTGTTTCTTTTGTATCTGTAAGTGCTTCCTGTTGAGGTTTAATTTTTGAAACAGGAGCATCGTGCCAAAATGAATCCTGCCTGCATATTTATCCACGAAGATGCCACCATGTTGTGCCATACCTCTACTCAACTGGAGTACTTTCTACTGGGTAGTCAGTAAGTGCTACCTCGTTGGGTAAATGTATGGTGCTTTTCCTACACTACAGCTGCGTAAAGGCCCAGAAGAGAAGTCTTCAGTGATCACCTGTGTCTGTGACTTTGCCACTGCGCTGATAGGCGCCTAGGTACCTCGAGTGAGCTGTCCATCACAGTGGGGGAAAGGGCGGGATAGGTTGCATAGCCTAGTCTGTGTGGGGAGGGGTTAAACTGGCGAGGCTTCTGTGCGAGTTCACATGCCTCTTGTTTATGAAGGGTCAGAGACCGATCAGCTCAGTAAATGATAAGAAAGCAGTCGGTGGTACCTCTTTGGGTGAATGTATTGTGCTTTTCCAGCACTGCAGCTGCGTAAAGGCCCAGAAGAGAAGTCTTCAGTGATCACCTGTGTCTGTGACTTTGCCACTGCGCTGATAGGCGCCTGGGTACCTCGAGTGAGCTGTCCATCACAGTGGGGGAAAGGGCAGAATAGGTTGCATAGCCTAGTCAGTGACTTTGCCACTGCGCTGATAGGCGCCGAGGTACCCCGAGTGAGCTGTCCATCACAGTGGGGGAAAGGGCGGGATAGGTTGCATAGCCTAGTCTGTGTGGGGAGGGGTTAAACTGGCGAGGCTTCTGTGCGAGTTCACATGCCTCTTGTTTATGAAGGGTCAGAGACCGATCAGCTCAGTAAATGATAAGAAAGCAGTCGGTGGTACCTCTTTGGGTGAATGTATTGTGCTTTTCCAGCACTGCAGCTGCGTAAAGGCCAGAAGAGTTGTATTCAGGGATCACCTGTGTCTGTAACGTTGCCACTGCGCCGATAGGCGCCGAGGTACCTCGAGTGAGCTGTCCATCACAGTGGGGGAAAGGGCGGGATAGGTTGCATAGCCTAGTGTGTGTGGGGAGGGAGGGGCCAAATTGGCGAGGCTTCTGTGTGTGTGCACTTGCCTCTTGTTTATGAAGGGTCAGAGACCGATTAGCGCAGCAAATGAGGAGAAAGCAGTCGGTGGTACCTCTTTGGGTGAATGTATTGTGCTTTTCAAACACTACAGCTGCGTATAGGCCCAGAAGAGTTGTCTCGAGTGACCACGTGTGTCTGTAACTTTGCCACCGCGCCGTTTGGCGCCAAGGTCCCTTGAGTGAGCTGTCCATCACAGTGGGGGAAAGGGCGGGAAGATATTGCATAGCCTAGTGTGTGGGGCGGGGCCAAACGGGCGGGGCTTCTGTGCAGTTCACATGCCTCTTGTTTATAAAGGGTCAGAGACCATCAGAGCATCAGATGAGGAGAAATCAGCCTCCTGGTCACTGGAAGTACAGGAGGATTGCGCTCGAGAAACTCGTGGATGCCTAGACTTCCATCATGGATTACAGCTAATTGTAGACTGTAGCCTCGACCTTGCTCACTAGGTTCTTGGGCGGATTATAATGCGTTACTGAAGTTTAGCTTCATCCGGGGCACGTGCTGTTTCTTTTGTATCTGTAAGTGCTTCCTGTTGAGGTTTAATTTTTGAAACAGGAGCATCGTGCCAAAATTAATCATGCCTGCATATTTATCCACGAAGATGCCACCTTGTTGTGCCATTCCTCTACTCAACTGGAGTACTTTCTACTGGGTAGTCAGTAAGTGCTACTTCGTTGGGTAAATGTATGGTGCTTTTCCTACACTACAGCTGCGTAAAGGCCCAGAAGAGAAGTCTTCAGTGATCACCTGTGTCTGTGACTTTGCCACTGCGCTGATAGGCGCCTAGGTACCTCGAGTGAGCTGTCCATCACAGTGGGGGGAAAGGGCGGGATAGGTTGCATAGCCTAGTCAGTGACTTTGCCACTGCGCTGATCGGCGCCGAGGTACCTCGAGTGAGCTGTCCATCACAGTGGGGAAAAGGGCGGGATAGGTTGCATAGCCTAGTCTGTGTGGGGAGGGGTTAAACTGGCGAGGCTTCTGTGCGAGTTCACATGCCTCTTGTTTATGAAGGGTCAGAGACCGATCAGCGCAGTAAATGATAAGAAATTAGTCATTGGTACCTCTTTGGGTGAATGTATTGTGCTTTTCCAGCACTGCAGCTGCGTGAAGTCCCAGAAGAGTTGTCTTCAGTGATCACCTGTGTCTGTGACTTTGCCACTGCGCCGATATGCGCCGAGGTACCTCGAGGGAGCTGTCCATCAAAGTGGGGTACAGGACGGGATAGCTTGCATAGCCTAGTGTGTGTGGGGAGGGGCCAAACTGGCGAGGCTTCTGTGCGTGTGCACTTGCCTCTTGTTTATGAAGGGTCAGAGACCGATTAGCGCAGCAAATGAGGAGAAAGCAGTCGGTGGTACCTCTTTGGGTGAATGTATTGTGCTTTTCCAGCACTGCAGCTGCGTAAAGGCCCAGAAGAGTTGTCTCGAGTGACCACGTGTGTCTGTAACTTTGCCACCGCGCCGTTTGGCGCCAAGGTCCCTCGAGTGAGCTGTCCATCACAGTGGTGGGAAGGGCGGGATAGGTTGCATAGCCTAGTGTGTGTGGGGAGGGGTTAAACTGGCGAGGCTTCTGTGCGAGTTCACATGCCTCTTGTTTATGAAGGGTCAGAGACAGATCAGCGCAGTAAATGATAAGAAAGCAGTAGGTGGTACCTCTTTGGGTGAATGTATTGTGCTTTTCAAACACTACAGCTGCGTATAGGCCCAGAAGAGTTGTCTCGAGTGACCACGTGTGTCTGTAACTTTGCCACCGCGCCGTTTGGCGCCAAGGTCCCTTGAGTGAGCTGTCCATCACAGTGGGGGAAAGGGCGGGAAGATGTTGCATAGCCTAGTGTGTGGGGCGGGGCCAAACGGGCGGGGCTTCTGTACAGTTCACATGCCTCTTGTTTATAAAGGGTCAGAGACCATCAGAGCATCAGATGAGGAGAAATCAGCCTCCTGGTCACTGGAAGTTCAGGAGGATTGCGCTCGAGAAACTCGTGGATGCCTAGACCTCCATCACGGATTACAGCTAATTGTAGACTGTAGCCTCGACCTTGCTCACTAGGTTCTTGGGCTGATTATAATGCGTTACTGAAGTTTAGCTTCATCCGGGGCACGTGCTGTTTCTTTTGTATCTGTAAGTGCTTCCTGTTGAGGTTTAATTTTTGAAACAGGAGCATCGTGCCAAAATTAATCATGCCTGCATATTTATCCACGAAGATGCCACCTTGTTGTGCCATTCCTCTACTCAACTGGAGTACTTTCTACTGGGTAGTCAGTAAGTGCTACCTCGTTGGGTAAATGTATGGTGCTTTTCCTACACTACAGCTGCGTAAAGGCCCAGAAGAGAAGTCTTCAGTGATCACCTGTGTCTGTGACTTTGCCACTGCGCTGATAGGCGCCTAGGTACCTCGAGTGAGCTGTCCATCACAGTGGGGGAAAGGGCGGGATAGGTTGCATAGCCTAGTCAGTGACTTTGCCACTGCGCTGATCGGCGCCGAGGTACCTCGAGTGAGCTGTCCATCACAGTGGGGAAAAGGGCGGGATAGGTTGCATAGCCTAGTCTGTGTGGGGAGGGGTTAAACTGGCGAGGCTTCTGTGCGAGTTCACATGCCTCTTGTTTATGAAGGGTCAGAGACCGATCAGCGCAGTAAATGATAAGAAAGCAGTCGGTGGTACCTCTTTGGGTGAATGTATTGTGCTTTTCCAGCACTGCAGCTGCGTGAAGTCCCAGAAGAGTTGTCTTCAGTGATCACCTGTGTCTGTGACTTTGCCACTGCGCCGATATGCGCCGAGGTACCTCGAGGGAGCTGTCCATCAAAGTGGGGTACAGGACGGGATAGCTTGCATAGCCTAGTGTGTGTGGGGAGGGGCCAAACTGGCGAGGCTTCTGTGCGTGTGCACTTGCCTCTTGTTTATGAAGGGTCAGAGACCGATTAGCGCAGCAAATGAGGAGAAAGCAGTCGGTGGTACCTCTTTGGGTGAATGTATTGTGCTTTTCCAGCACTGCAGCTGCGTAAAGGCCCAGAAGAGTTGTCTCGAGTGACCACGTGTGTCTGTAACTTTGCCACCGCGCCGTTTGGCGCCAAGGTCCCTCGAGTGAGCTGTCCATCACAGTGGTGGGAAGGGCGGGATAGGTTGCATAGCCTAGTGTGTGTGGGGAGGGGTTAAACTGGCGAGGCTTCTGTGCGAGTTCACATGCCTCTTGTTTATGAAGGGTCAGAGACAGATCAGCGCAGTAAATGATAAGAAAGCAGTAGGTGGTACCTCTTTGGGTGAATGTATTGTGCTTTTCAAACACTACAGCTGCGTATAGGCCCAGAAGAGTTGTCTCGAGTGACCACGTGTGTCTGTAACTTTGCCACCGCGCCGTTTGGCGCCAAGGTCCCTTGAGTGAGCTGTCCATCACAGTGGGGGAAAGGGCGGGAAGATGTTGCATAGCCTAGTGTGTGGGGCGGGGCCAAACGGGCGGGGCTTCTGTACAGTTCACATGCCTCTTGTTTATAAAGGGTCAGAGACCATCAGAGCATCAGATGAGGAGAAATCAGCCTCCTGGTCACTGGAAGTACAGGAGGATTGCGCTCGAGAAACTCGTGGATGCCTAGACCTCCATCACGGATTACAGCTAATTGTAGACTGTAGCCTCGACCTTGCTCACTAGGTTCTTGGGCTGATTATAATGTTTTACTGAAGTTTAGCTTCAACCGGGGCACGTGCTGTTTCTTTTGTATCTGTAAGTGCTTCCTGTTGAGGTTTAATTTTTGAAACAGGAGCATCGTGCCAAAATGAATCCTGCCTGCATATTTATCCACGAAGATGCCACCATGTTGTGCCATACCTCTACTCATCTGGAGTACTTTCTACTGGGTAGTCAGTAAGTGCTACCTCGTTGGGTAAATGTATGGTGCTTTTCCTACACTACAGCTGCGTAAAGGCCCAGAAGAGAAGTCTTCAGTGATCACCTGTGTCTGTGACTTTGCCACTGCGCTGATAGGCGCCTAGGTACCTCGAGTGAGCTGTCCATCACAGTGGGGGAAAGGGCGGGATAGGTTGCATAGCCTAGTCTGTGTGGGGAGGGGTTAAACTGGCGAGGCTTCTGTGCGAGTTCACATGCCTCTTGTTTATGAAGGGTCAGAGACCGATCAGCTCAGTAAATGATAAGAAAGCAGTCGGTGGTACCTCTTTGGGTGAATGTATTGTGCTTTTCCAGCACTGCAGCTGCGTAAAGGCCCAGAAGAGAAGTCTTCAGTGATCACCTGTGTCTGTGACTTTGCCACTGCGCTGATAGGCGCCTGGGTACCTCGAGTGAGCTGTCCATCACAGTGGGGGAAAGGGCAGAATAGGTTGCATAGCCTAGTCAGTGACTTTGCCACTGCGCTGATAGGCGCCGAGGTACCCCGAGTGAGCTGTCCATCACAGTGGGGGAAAGGGCGGGATAGGTTGCATAGCCTAGTCTGTGTGGGGAGGGGTTAAACTGGCGAGGCTTCTGTGCGAGTTCACATGCCTCTTGTTTATGAAGGGTCAGAGACCGATCAGCTCAGTAAATGATAAGAAAGCAGTCGGTGGTACCTCTTTGGGTGAATGTATTGTGCTTTTCCAGCACTGCAGCTGCGTAAAGGCCAGAAGAGTTGTATTCAGGGATCACCTGTGTCTGTAACGTTGCCACTGCGCCGATAGGCGCCGAGGTACCTCGAGTGAGCTGTCCATCACAGTGGGGGAAAGGGCGGGATAGGTTGCATAGCCTAGTGTGTGTGGGGAGGGGCCAAATTGGCGAGGCTTCTGTGTGTGTGCACTTGCCTCTTGTTTATGAAGGGTCAGAGACCGATTAGCGCAGCAAATGAGGAGAAAGCAGTCGGTGGTACCTCTTTGGGTGAATGTATTGTGCTTTTCCAGCACTGCAGCTGCGTATAGGCCCAGAAGAGTTGTCTCGAGTGACCACGTGTGTCTGTAACTTTGCCACCGCGCCGTTTGGCGCCAAGGTCCCTCGAGTGAGCTGTCCATCACAGTGGTGGGAAGGGCGGGATAGGTTGCATAGCCTAGTGTGTGTGGGGAGGGGTTAAACTGGCGAGGCTTCTGTGCGAGTTCACATGCCTCTTGTTTATGAAGGGTCAGAGACAGATCAGCGCAGTAAATGATAAGAAAGCAGTAGGTGGTACCTCTTTGGGTGAATGTATTGTGCTTTTCCAGCACTGCAGCTGCGTAAAGGCCCAGAAGAGAAGTCTTCAGTGATCACCTGTGTCTGTGACTTTGCCACTGCGCTGATAGGCGCCTGGGTACCTCGAGTGAGCTGTCCATCACAGTGGGGGAAAGGGCAGAATAGGTTGCATAGCCTAGTCAGTGACTTTGCCACTGCGCTGATAGGCGCCGAGGTACCCCGAGTGAGCTGTCCATCACAGTGGGGGAAAGGGCGTGATAGGTTGCATAGCCTAGTCTGTGTGGGGAGGGGTTAAACTGGCGAGGCTTCTGTGCGAGTTCACATGCCTCTTGTTTATGAAGGGTCAGAGACCGATCAGCTCAGTAAATGATAAGAAAGCAGTCGGTGGTACCTCTTTGGGTGAATGTATTGTGCTTTTCCAGCACTGCAGCTGCGTAAAGGCCAGAAGAGTTGTATTCAGGGATCACCTGTGTCTGTAACGTTGCCACTGCGCCGATAGGCGCCGAGGTACCTCGAGTGAGCTGTCCATCACAGTGGGGGAAAGGGCGGGATAGGTTGCATAGCCTAGTGTGTGTGGGGAGGGGCCAAATTGGCGAGGCTTCTGTGTGTGTGCACTTGCCTCTTGTTTATGAAGGGTCAGAGACCGATTAGCGCAGCAAATGAGGAGAAAGCAGTCGGTGGTACCTCTTTGGGTGAATGTATTGTGCTTTTCAAACACTACAGCTGCGTATAGGCCCAGAAGAGTTGTCTCGAGTGACCACGTGTGTCTGTAACTTTGCCACCGCGCCGTTTGGCGCCAAGGTCCCTTGAGTGAGCTGTCCATCACAGTGGGGGAAAGGGCGGGAAGATGTTGCATAGCCTAGTGTGTGGGGCGGGGCCAAACGGGCGGGGCTTCTGTGCAGTTCACATGCCTCTTGTTTATAAAGGGTCAGAGACCATCAGAGCATCAGATGAGGAGAAAGCAGTCGGTGGTACCTCTTTGGGTGAATGTATTGTGCTTTTCAAACACTACAGCTGCGTATAGGCCCAGAAGAGTTGTCTCGAGTGACCACGTGTGTCTGTAACTTTGCCACCGCGCCGTTTGGCGCCAAGGTCCCTTGAGTGAGCTGTCCATCACAGTGGGGGAAAGGGCGGGAAGATATTGCATAGCCTAGTGTGTGGGGCGGGGCCAAACGGGCGGGGCTTCTGTGCAGTTCACATGCCTCTTGTTTATAAAGGGTCAGAGACCATCAGAGCATCAGATGAGGAGAAATCAGCCTCCTGGTCACTGGAAGTACAGGAGGATTGCGCTCGAGAAACTCGTGGATGCCTAGACTTCCATCATGGATTACAGCTAATTGTAGACTGTAGCCTCGACCTTGCTCACTAGGTTCTTGGGCTGATTATAATGCGTTACTGAAGTTTAGCTTCATCCGGGGCACGTGCTGTTTCTTTTGTATCTGTAAGTGCTTCCTGTTGAGGTTTAATTTTTGAAACAGGAGCATCGTGCCAAAATGAATCCTGCCTGCATATTTATCCACGAAGATGCCACCATGTTGTGCCATACCTCTACTCAACTGGAGTACTTTCTACTGGGTAGTCAGTAAGTGCTACCTCGTTGGGTAAATGTATGGTGCTTTTCCTACACTACAGCTGCGTAAAGGCCCAGAAGAGAAGTCTTCAGTGATCACCTGTGTCTGTGACTTTGCCACTGCGCTGATAGGCGCCTAGGTACCTCGAGTGAGCTGTCCATCACAGTGGGGGAAAGGGCGGGATAGGTTGCATAGCCTAGTCAGTGACTTTGCCACTGCGCTGATCGGCGCCGAGGTACCTCGAGTGAGCTGTCCATCACAGTGGGGAAAAGGGCGGGATAGGTTGCATAGCCTAGTCTGTGTGGGGAGGGGTTAAACTGGCGAGGCTTCTGTGCGAGTTCACATGCCTCTTGTTTATGAAGGGTCAGAGACCGATCAGCGCAGTAAATGATAAGAAAGCAGTCGGTGGTACCTCTTTGGGTGAATGTATTGTGCTTTTCCAGCACTGCAGCTGCGTGAAGTCCCAGAAGAGTTGTCTTCAGTGATCACCTGTGTCTGTGACTTTGCCACTGCGCCGATATGCGCCGAGGTACCTCGAGGGAGCTGTCCATCAAAGTGGGGTACAGGACGGAATAGCTTGCATAGCCTAGTGTGTGTGGGGAGGGGCCAAACTGGCGAGGCTTCTGTGCGTGTGCACTTGCCTCTTGTTTATGAAGGGTCAGAGACCGATTAGCGCAGCAAATGAGGAGAAAGCAGTCGGTGGTACCTCTTTGGGTGAATGTATTGTGCTTTTCCAGCACTGCAGCTGCGTAAAGGCCCAGAAGAGTTGTCTCGAGTGACCACGTGTGTCTGTAACTTTGCCACCGCGCCGTTTGGCGCCAAGGTCCCTCGAGTGAGCTGTCCATCACAGTGGGGGAAAGGGCGGGAAGAGGTTGCATAGCCTAGTGTGTGGGGCGGGGCCAAACGGGCGGGGCTTCTGTACGAGTTCACATGCCTCTTGTTTATAAAGGGTCAGAGACCATCAGAGCATCAGACGAGGAGAAATCAGCCTCCTGGTCACTGGAAGTACAGGAGGATTGCGCTCGAGAAACTCGTGGATGCCTAGACCTCCATCACGGATTACAGCTAATTGTAGACTGTAGCCTCGACCTTGCTCACTAGGTTCTTGGGCTGATTATAATGCGTTACTGAAGTTTAGCTTCATCCGGGGCACCTGCTGTTTCTTTTGTATCTGTAAGTGCTTCCTGTTGAGGTTTAATTTTTGAAACAGGAGCATCGTGCCAAAATGAATCCTGCCTGCATATTTATCCACGAAGATGCCACCATGTTGTGCCATACCTCTACTCAACTGGAGTACTTTCTACTGGGTAGTCAGTAAGTGCTACCTCGTTGGGTAAATGTATGGTGCTTTTCCTACACTGCAGCTGCGTAAAGGCCCAGAAGAGAAGTCTTCAGTGATCACCTGTGTCTGTGACTTTGCCACTGCGCTGATAGGCGCCGAGGTACCTCGAGTGAGCTGTCCATCACAGTGGGGGAATGGGCGGGATAGGTTGCATAGCCTAGTGTGTGTGGGGAGGGGCCAAATTGGCGAGGCTTCTGTGTGTGTGCACTTGCCTCTTGTTTATGAAGGGTCAGAGACCGATTAGCGCAGCAAATGAGGAGAAAGCAGTCGGTGGTACCTCTTTGGGTGAATGTATTGTGCTTTTCAAACACTACAGCTGCGTATAGGCCCAGAAGAGTTGTCTCGAGTGACCACGTGTGTCTGTAACTTTGCCATCGCGCCGTTTGGCGCCAAGGTCCCTTGAGTGAGCTGTCCATCACAGTGGCGGAAAGGGCGGGAAGATATTGCATAGCCTAGTGTGTGGGGCGGGGCCAAACGGGCGGGGCTTCTGTGCAGTTCACATGCCTCTTGTTTATAAAGGGTCAGAGACCATCAGAGCATCAGATGAGGAGAAAGCAGTCGGTGGTACCTCTTTGGGTGAATGTATTGTGCTTTTCAAACACTACAGCTGCGTATAGGCCCAGAAGAGTTGTCTCGAGTGACCACGTGTGTCTGTAACTTTGCCACCGCGCCGTTTGGCGCCAAGGTCCCTTGAGTGAGCTGTCCATCACAGTGGGGGAAAGGGCGGGAAGATATTGCATAGCCTAGTGTGTGGGGCGGGGCCAAACGGGCGGGGCTTCTGTGCAGTTCACATGCCTCTTGTTTATAAAGGGTCAGAGACCATCAGAGCATCAGATGAGGATAAATCAGCCTCCTGGTCACTGGAAGTACAGGAGGATTGCGCTCGAGAAACTCGTGGATGCCTAGACTTCCATCATGGATTACAGCTAATTGTAGACTGTAGCCTCGACCTTGCTCACTAGGTTCTTGGGCTGATTATAATGCGTTACTGAAGTTTAGCTTCATCCGGGGCACGTGCTGTTTCTTTTGTATCTGTAAGTGCTTCCTGTTGAGGTTTAATTTTTGAAACAGGAGCATCGTGCCAAAATGAATCCTGCCTGCATATTTATCCACGAAGATGCCACCATGTTGTGCCATACCTCTACTCAACTGGAGTACTTTCTACTGGGTAGTCAGTAAGTGCTACCTCGTTGGGTAAATGTATGGTGCTTTTCCTACACTACAGCTGCGTAAAGGCCCAGAAGAGAAGTCTTCAGTGATCACCTGTGTCTGTGACTTTGCCACTGCGCTGATAGGCGCCTAGGTACCTCGAGTGAGCTGTCCATCACAGTGGGGGAAAGGGCGGGATAGGTTGCATAGCCTAGTCTGTGTGGGGAGGGGTTAAACTGGCGAGGCTTCTGTGCGAGTTCACATGCCTCTTGTTTATGAAGGGTCAGAGACCGATCAGCTCAGTAAATGATAAGAAAGCAGTCGGTGGTACCTCTTTGGGTGAATGTATTGTGCTTTTCCAGCACTGCAGCTGCGTAAAGGCCCAGAAGAGAAGTCTTCAGTGATCACCTGTGTCTGTGACTTTGCCACTGCGCTGATAGGCGCCTGGGTACCTCGAGTGAGCTGTCCATCACAGTGGGGGAAAGGGCAGAATAGGTTGCATAGCCTAGTCAGTGACTTTGCCACTGCGCTGATAGGCGCCGAGGTACCCCGAGTGAGCTGTCCATCACAGTGGGGGAAAGGGCGGGATAGGTTGCATAGCCTAGTCTGTGTGGGGAGGGGTTAAACTGGCGAGGCTTCTGTGCGAGTTCACATGCCTCTTGTTTATGAAGGGTCAGAGACCGATCAGCTCAGTAAATGATAAGAAAGCAGTCGGTGGTACCTCTTTGGGTGAATGTATTGTGCTTTTCCAGCACTGCAGCTGCGTAAAGGCCAGAAGAGTTGTATTCAGGGATCACCTGTGTCTGTAACGTTGCCACTGCGCCGATAGGCGCCGAGGTACCTCGAGTGAGCTGTCCATCACAGTGGGGGAAAGGGCGGGATAGGTTGCATAGCCTAGTGTGTGGGGAGGGGCCAAATTGGCGAGGCTTCTGTGTGTGTGCACTTGCCTCTTGTTTATGAAAGGTCAGAGACCGATTAGCGCAGCAAATGAGGAGAAAGCAGTCGGTGGTACCTCTTTGGGTGAATGTATTGTGCTTTTCAAACACTACAGCTGCGTATAGGCCCAGAAGAGTTGTCTCGAGTGACCACGTGTGTCTGTAACTTTGCCACCGCGCCGTTTGGCGCCAAGGTCCCTTGAGTGAGCTGTCCATCACAGTGGGGGAAAGGGCGGGAAGATATTGCATAGCCTAGTGTGTGGGGCGGGGCCAAACGGGCGGGGCTTCTGTGCAGTTCACATGCCTCTTGTTTATAAAGGGTCAGAGACCATCAGAGCATCAGATGAGGAGAAATCAGCCTCCTGGTCACTGGAAGTACAGGAGGATTGCGCTCGAGAAACTCGTGGATGCCTAGACTTCCATCATGGATTACAGCTAATTGTAGACTGTAGCCTCGACCTTGCTCACTAGGTTCTTGGGCTGATTATAATGCGTTACTGAAGTTTAGCTTCATCCGGGGCACGTGCTGTTTCTTTTGTATCTGTAAGTGCTTCCTGTTGAGGTTTAATTTTTGAAACAGGAGCATCGTGCCAAAATGAATCCTGCCTGCATATTTATCCACGAAGATGCCACCATGTTGTGCCATACCTCTACTCAACTGGAGTACTTTCTACTGGGTAGTCAGTAAGTGCTACCTCGTTGGGTAAATGTATGGTGCTTTTCCTACACTACAGCTGCGTAAAGGCCCAGAAGAGAAGTCTTCAGTGATCACCTGTGTCTGTGACTTTGCCACTGCGCTGATAGGCGCCTAGGTACCTCGAGTGAGCTGTCCATCACAGTGGGGGAAAGGGCGGGATAGGTTGCATAGCCTAGTCTGTGTGGGGAGGGGTTAAACTGGCGAGGCTTCTGTGCGAGTTCACATGCCTCTTGTTTATGAAGGGTCAGAGACCGATCAGCTCAGTAAATGATAAGAAAGCAGTCGGTGGTACCTCTTTGGGTGAATGTATTGTGCTTTTCCAGCACTGCAGCTGCGTAAAGGCCCAGAAGAGAAGTCTTCAGTGATCACCTGTGTCTGTGACTTTGCCACTGCGCTGATAGGCGCCTGGGTACCTCGAGTGAGCTGTCCATCACAGTGGGGGAAAGGGCAGAATAGGTTGCATAGCCTAGTCAGTGACTTTGCCACTGCGCTGATAGGCGCCGAGGTACCCCGAGTGAGCTGTCCATCACAGTGGGGGAAAGGGCGGGATAGGTTGCATAGCCTAGTCTGTGTGGGGAGGGGTTAAACTGGCGAGGCTTCTGTGCGAGTTCACATGCCTCTTGTTTATGAAGGGTCAGAGACCGATCAGCTCAGTAAATGATAAGAAAGCAGTCGGTGGTACCTCTTTGGGTGAATGTATTGTGCTTTTCCAGCACTGCAGCTGCGTAAAGGCCAGAAGAGTTGTATTCAGGGATCACCTGTGTCTGTAACGTTGCCACTGCGCCGATAGGCGCCGAGGTACCTCGAGTGAGCTGTCCATCACAGTGGGGGAAAGGGCGGGATAGGTTGCATAGCCTAGTGTGTGGGGAGGGGCCAAATTGGCGAGGCTTCTGTGTGTGTGCACTTGCCTCTTGTTTATGAAGGGTCAGAGACCGATTAGCGCAGCAAATGAGGAGAAAGCAGTCGGTGGTACCTCTTTGGGTGAATGTATTGTGCTTTTCAAACACTACAGCTGCGTATAGGCCCAGAAGAGTTGTCTCGAGTGACCACGTGTGTCTGTAACTTTGCCACCGCGCCGTTTGGCGCCAAGGTCCCTTGAGTGAGCTGTCCATCACAGTGGGGGAAAGGGCGGGAAGATATTGCATAGCCTAGTGTGTGGGGCGGGGCCAAACGGGCGGGGCTTCTGTGCAGTTCACATGCCTCTTGTTTATAAAGGGTCAGAGACCATCAGAGCATCAGATGAGGAGAAATCAGCCTCCTGGTCACTGGAAGTACAGGAGGATTGCGCTCGAGAAACTCGTGGATGCCTAGACTTCCATCATGGATTACAGCTAATTGTAGACTGTAGCCTCGACCTTGCTCACTAGGTTCTTGGGCTGATTATAATGCGTTACTGAAGTTTAGCTTCATCCGGGGCACGTGCTGTTTCTTTTGTATCTGTAAGTGCTTCCTGTTGAGGTTTAATTTTTGAAACAGGGGCATCGTGCCAAAATGAATCCTGCCTGCATATTTATCCACGAAGATGCCACCATGTTGTGCCATACCTCTACTCAACTGGAGTACTTTCTACTGGGTAGTCAGTAAGTGCTACCTCGTTGGGTAAATGTATGGTGCTTTTCCTACACTACAGCTGCGTAAAGGCCCAGAAGAGAAGTCTTCAGTGATCACCTGTGTCTGTGACTTTGCCACTGCGCTGATAGGCGCCTAGGTACCTCGAGTGAGCTGTCCATCACAGTGGGGGAAAGGGCGGGATAGGTTGCATAGCCTAGTCAGTGACTTTGCCACTGCGCTGATCGGCGCCGAGGTACCTCGAGTGAGCTGTCCATCACAGTGGGGAAAAGGGCGGGATAGGTTGCATAGCCTAGTCTGTGTGGGGAGGGGTTAAACTGGCGAGGCTTCTGTGCGAGTTCACATGCCTCTTGTTTATGAAGGGTCAGAGACCGATCAGCGCAGTAAATGATAAGAAAGCAGTCGGTGGTACCTCTTTGGGTGAATGTATTGTGCTTTTCCAGCACTGCAGCTGCGTGAAGTCCCAGAAGAGTTGTCTTCAGTGATCACCTGTGTCTGTGACTTTGCCACTGCGCCGATATGCGCCGAGGTACCTCGAGGGAGCTGTCCATCAAAGTGGGGTACAGGACGGGATAGCTTGCATAGCCTAGTGTGTGTGGGGAGGGGCCAAACTGGCGAGGCTTCTGTGCGTGTGCACTTGCCTCTTGTTTATGAAGGGTCAGAGACCGATTAGCGCAGCAAATGAGGAGAAAGCAGTCGGTGGTACCTCTTTGGGTGAATGTATTGTGCTTTTCCAGCACTGCAGCTGCGTAAAGGCCCAGAAGAGTTGTCTCGAGTGACCACGTTTGTCTGTAACTTTGCCACCGCGCCGTTTGGCGCCAAGGTCCCTCGAGTGAGCTGTCCATCACAGTGGTGGAAAGGGCGGGATAGGTTGCATAGCCTAGTGTGTGTGGGGAGGGGTTAAACTGGCGAGGCTTCTGTGCGAGTTCACATGCCTCTTGTTTATGAAGGGTCAGAGACAGATCAGCGCAGTAAATGATAAGAAAGCAGTAGGTGGTACCTCTTTGGGTGAATGTATTGTGCTTTTCAAACACTACAGCTGCGTATAGGCCCAGAAGAGTTGTCTCGAGTGACCACGTGTGTCTGTAACTTTGCCACCGCGCCGTTTGGCGCCAAGGTCCCTTGAGTGAGCTGTCCATCACAGTGGGGGAAAGGGCGGGAAGATGTTGCATAGCCTAGTGTGTGGGGCGGGGCCAAACGGGCGGGGCTTCTGTGCAGTTCACATGCCTCTTGTTTATAAAGGGTCAGAGACCATCAGAGCATCAGATGAGGAGAAATCAGCCTCCTGGTCACTGGAAGTACAGGAGGATTGCGCTCGAGAAACTCGTGGATGCCTAGACTTCCATCATGGATTACAGCTAATTGTAGACTGTAGCCTCGACCTTGCTCACTAGGTTCTTGGGCTGATTATAATGCGTTACTGAAGTTTAGCTTCATCCGGGGCACGTGCTGTTTCTTTTGTATCTGTAAGTGCTTCCTGTTGAGGTTTAATTTTTGAAACAGGAGCATCGTGCCAAAATGAATCCTGCCTGCATATTTATCCACGAAGATGCCACCATGTTGTGCCATACCTCTACTCAACTGGAGTACTTTCTACTGGGTAGTCAGTAAGTGCTACCTCGTTGGGTAAATGTATGGTGCTTTTCCTACACTACAGCTGCGTAAAGGCCCAGAAGAGAAGTCTTCAGTGATCACCTGTGTCTGTGACTTTGCCACTGCGCTGATAGGCGCCTAGGTACCTCGAGTGAGCTGTCCATCACAGTGGGGGAAAGGGCGGGATAGGTTGCATAGCCTAGTCTGTGTGGGGAGGGGTTAAACTGGCGAGGCTTCTGTGCGAGTTCACATGCCTCTTGTTTATGAAGGGTCAGAGACCGATCAGCTCAGTAAATGATAAGAAAGCAGTCGGTGGTACCTCTTTGGGTGAATGTATTGTGCTTTTCCAGCACTGCAGCTGCGTAAAGGCCCAGAAGAGAAGTCTTCAGTGATCACCTGTGTCTGTGACTTTGCCACTGCGCTGATAGGCGCCTGGGTACCTCGAGTGAGCTGTCCATCACAGTGGGGGAAAGGGCAGAATAGGTTGCATAGCCTAGTCAGTGACTTTGCCACTGCGCTGATAGGCGCCGAGGTACCCCGAGTGAGCTGTCCATCACAGTGGGGGAAAGGGCGGGATAGGTTGCATAGCCTAGTCTGTGTGGGGAGGGGTTAAACTGGCGAGGCTTCTGTGCGAGTTCACATGCCTCTTGTTTATGAAGGGTCAGAGACCGATCAGCTCAGTAAATGATAAGAAAGCAGTCGGTGGTACCTCTTTGGGTGAATGTATTGTGCTTTTCCAGCACTGCAGCTGCGTAAAGGCCAGAAGAGTTGTATTCAGGGATCACCTGTGTCTGTAACGTTGCCACTGCGCCGATAGGCGCCGAGGTACCTCGAGTGAGCTGTCCATCACAGTGGGGGAAAGGGCGGGATAGGTTGCATAGCCTAGTGTGTGTGGGGAGGGGCCAAATTGGCGAGGCTTCTGTGTGTGTGCACTTGCCGCTTGTTTATGAAGGGTCAGAGACCGATTAGCGCAGCAAATGAGGAGAAAGCAGTCGGTGGTACCTCTTTGGGTGAATGTATTGTGCTTTTCAAACACTACAGCTGCGTATAGGCCCAGAAGAGTTGTCTCGAGTGACCACGTGTGTCTGTAACTTTGCCACCGCGCCGTTTGGCGCCAAGGTCCCTTGAGTGAGCTGTCCATCACAGTGGCGGAAAGGGCGGGAAGATATTGCATAGCCTAGTGTGTGGGGCGGGGCCAAACGGGCGGGGCTTCTGTGCAGTTCACATGCCTCTTGTTTATAAAGGGTCAGAGACCATCAGAGCATCAGATGAGGAGAAATCAGCCTCCTGGTCACTGGAAGTACAGGAGGATTGCGCTCGATAAACTCGTGGATGCCTAGACTTCCATCATGGATTACAGCTAATTGTAGACTGTAGCCTCGACCTTGCTCACTAGGTTCTTGGGCGGATTATAATGCGTTACTGAAGTTTAGCTTCATCCGGGGCACGTGCTGTTTCATCTGTAAGTGCTTCCTGTTGAGGTTTAATTGTTGAAACAGGAGCATCGTGCCAAAATTAATCATGCCTGCATATTTATCCACGAAGATGCCACCTTGTTGTGCCATTCCTCTACTCAACTGGAGTACTTTCTACTGGGTAGTCAGAAAGTGCTACCTCGTTGGGTAAATGTATGGTGCTTTTCCTACACTACAGCTGCGTAAAGGCCCAGAAGAGAAGTCTTCAGTGATCACCTGTGTCTGTGACTTTGCCACTGCGCTGATAGGCGCCTAGGTACCTCGAGTGAACTGTCCATCACAGTGGGGGAAAGGGCGGGATAGGTTGCATAGCCTAGTCAGTGACTTTGCCACTGCGCTGATCGGCGCCGAGGTACCTCGAGTGAGCTGTCCATCACAGTGGGGAAAAGGGCGGGATAGGTTGCATAGCCTAGTCTGTGTGGGGAGGGGTTAAACTGGCGAGGCTTCTGTGCGAGTTCACATGCCTCTTGTTTATGAAGGGTCAGAGACCGATCAGCGCAGTAAATGATAAGAAAGCAGTCGGTGGTACCTCTTTGGGTGAATGTATTGTGCTTTTCCAGCACTGCAGCTGCGTGAAGTCCCAGAAGAGTTGTCTTCAGTGATCACCTGTGTCTGTGACTTTGCCACTGCGCCGATATGCGCCGAGGTACCTCGAGGGAGCTGTCCATCAAAGTGGGGTACAGGACGGGATAGCTTGCATAGCCTAGTGTGTGTGGGGAGGGGCCAAACTGGCGAGGCTTCTGTGCGTGTGCACTTGCCTCTTGTTTATGAAGGGTCAGAGACCGATTAGCGCAGCAAATGAGGAGAAAGCAGTCGGTGGTACCTCTTTGGGTGAATGTATTGTGCTTTTCCAGCACTGCAGCTGCGTAAAGGCCCAGAAGAGTTGTCTCGAGTGACCACGTGTGTCTGTAACTTTGCCACCGCGCCGTTTGGCGCCAAGGTCCCTCGAGTGAGCTGTCCATCACAGTGGTGGGAAGGGCGGGATAGGTTGCATAGCCTAGTGTGTGTGGGGAGGGGTCAAACTGGCGAGGCTTCTGTGCGAGTTCACATGCCTCTTGTTTATGAAGGGTCAGAGACAGATCAGCGCAGTAAATGATAAGAAAGCAGTAGGTGGTACCTCTTTGGGTGAATGTATTGTGCTTTTCAAACACTACAGCTGCGTATAGGCCCAGAAGAGTTGTCTCGAGTGACCACGTGTGTCTGTAACTTTGCCACCGCGCCGTTTGGCGCCAAGGTCCCTTGAGTGAGCTGTCCATCACAGTGGGGGAAAGGGCGGGAAGAGGTTGCATAGCCTAGTGTGTGGGGCGGGGCCAAACGGGCGGGGCTTCTGTACAGTTCACATGCCTCTTGTTTATAAAGGGTCAGAGACCATCAGAGCATCAGATGAGGAGAAATCAGCCTCCTGGTCACTGGAAGTACAGGAGGATTGCGCTCGAGAAACTCGTGGATGCCTAGACCTCCATCACGGATTACAGCTAATTGTAGACTGTAGCCTCGACCTTGCTCACTAGGTTCTTGGGCTGATTATAATGCGTTACTGAAGTTTAGCTTCATCCGGGGCACGTGCTGTTTCTTTTGTATCTGTAAGTGCTTCCTGTTGAGGTTTAATTTTTGAAACAGGAGCATCGTGCCAAAATTAATCATGCCTGCATATTTATCCACGAAGATGCCACCTTGTTGTGCCATTCCTCTACTCAACTGGAGTACTTTCTACTGGGTAGTCAGTAAGTGCTACCTCGTTGGGTAAATGTATGGTGCTTTTCCTACACTACAGCTGCGTAAAGGCCCAGAAGAGAAGTCTTCAGTGATCACCTGTGTCTGTGACTTTGCCACTGCGCTGATAGGCGCCTAGGTACCTCGAGTGAGCTGTCCATCACAGTGGGGGAAAGGGCCGGATAGGTTGCATAGCCTAGTCTGTGTGGGGAGGGGTTAAACTGGCGAGGCTTCTGTGCGAGTTCACATGCCTCTTGTTTATGAAGGGTCAGAGACCGATCAGCGCAGTAAATGATAAGAAAGCAGTCGGTGGTACCTCTTTGGGTGAATGTATTGTGCTTTTCCAGCACTGCAGCTGCGTGAAGTCCCAGAAGAGTTGTCTTCAGTGATCACCTGTGTCTGTGACTTTGCCACTGCGCCGATATGCGCCGAGGTACCTCGAGGGAGCTGTCCATCAAAGTGGGGTACAGGACGGGATAGCTTGCATAGCCTAGTGTGTGTGGGGAGGGGCCAAACTGGCGAGGCTTCTGTGCGTGTGCACTTGCCTCTTGTTTATGAAGGGTCAGAGACCGATTAGCGCAGCAAATGAGGAGAAAGCAGTCGGTGGTACCTCTTTGGGTGAATGTATTGTGCTTTTCCAGCACTGCAGCTGCGTAAAGGCCCAGAAGAGTTGTCTCGAGTGACCACGTGTGTCTGTAACTTTGCCACCGCGCCGTTTGGCGCCAAGGTCCCTCGAGTGAGCTGTCCATCACAGTGGTGGGAAGGGCGGGATAGGTTGCATAGCCTAGTGTGTGTGGGGAGGGGTTAAACTGGCGAGGCTTCTGTGCGAGTTCACATGCCTCTTGTTTATGAAGGGTCAGAGACAGATCAGCGCAGTAAATGATAAGAAAGCAGTAGGTGGTACCTCTTTGGGTGAATGTATTGTGCTTTTCAAACACTACAGCTGCGTATAGGCCCAGAAGAGTTGTCTCGAGTGACCACGTGTGTCTGTAACTTTGCCACCGCGCCGTTTGGCGCCAAGGTCCCTTGAGTGAGCTGTCCATCACAGTGGGGGAAAGGGCGGGAAGATGTTGCATAGCCTAGTGTGTGGGGCGGGGCTTCTGTACAGTTCACATGCCTCTTGTTTATAAAGGGTCAGAGACCATCAGAGCATCAGATGAGGAGAAATCAGCCTCCTGGTCACTGGAAGTACAGGAGGATTGCGCTCGAGAAACTCGTGGATGCCTAGACCTCCATCACGGATTACAGCTAATTGTAGACTGTAGCCTCGACCTTGCTCACTAGGTTCTTGGGCTGATTATAATGTTTTACTGAAGTTTAGCTTCAACCGGGGCACGTGCTGTTTCTTTTGTATCTGTAAGTGCTTCCTGTTGAGGTTTAATTTTTGAAACAGGAGCATCGTGCCAAAATGAATCCTGCCTGCATATTTATCCACGAAGATGCCACCATGTTGTGCCATACCTCTACTCATCTGGAGTACTTTCTACTGGGTAGTCAGTAAGTGCTACCTCGTTGGGTAAATGTATGGTGCTTTTCCTACACTACAGCTGCGTAAAGGCCCAGAAGAGAAGTCTTCAGTGATCACCTGTGTCTGTGACTTTGCCACTGCGCTGATAGGCGCCTAGGTACCTCGAGTGAGCTGTCCATCACAGTGGGGGAAAGGGCGGGATAGGTTGCATAGCCTAGTCTGTGTGGGGAGGGCTTAAACTGGCGAGGCTTCTGTGCGAGTTCACATGCCTCTTGTTTATGAAGGGTCAGAGACCGATCAGCTCAGTAAATGATAAGAAAGCAGTCGGTGGTACCTCTTTGGGTGAATGTATTGTGCTTTTCCAGCACTGCAGCTGCGTAAAGGCCCAGAAGAGAAGTCTTCAGTGATCACCTGTGTCTGTGACTTTGCCACTGCGCTGATAGGCGCCTGGGTACCTCGAGTGAGCTGTCCATCACAGTGGGGGAAAGGGCAGAATAGGTTGCATAGCCTAGTCAGTGACTTTGCCACTGCGCTGATAGGCGCCGAGGTACCCCGAGTGAGCTGTCCATCACAGTGGGGGAAAGGGCGGGATAGGTTGCATAGCCCAGTCTGTGTGGGGAGGGGTTAAACTGGCGAGGCTTCTGTGCGAGTTCACATGCCTCTTGTTTATGAAGGGTCAGAGACCGATCAGCTCAGTAAATGATAAGAAAGCAGTCGGTGGTACCTCTTTGGGTGAATGTATTGTGCTTTTCCAGCACTGCAGCTGCGTAAAGGCCAGAAGAGTTGTATTCAGGGATCACCTGTGTCTGTAACGTTGCCACTGCGCCGATAGGCGCCGAGGTACCTCGAGTGAGCTGTCCATCACAGTGGGGGAAAGGGCGGGATAGGTTGCATAGCCTAGTGTGTGTGGGGAGGGGCCAAATTGGCGAGGCTTCTGTGTGTGTGCACTTGCCTCTTGTTTATGAAGGGTCAGAGACCGATTAGCGCAGCAAATGAGGAGAAAGCAGTCGGTGGTACCTCTTTGGGTGAATGTATTGTGCTTTTCCAGCACTGCAGCTGCGTATAGGCCCAGAAGAGTTGTCTCGAGTGACCACGTGTGTCTGTAACTTTGCCACCGCGCCGTTTGGCGCCAAGGTCCCTCGAGTGAGCTGTCCATCACAGTGGTGGGAAGGGCGGGATAGGTTGCATAGCCTAGTGTGTGTGGGGAGGGGTTAAACTGGCGAGGCTTCTGTGCGAGTTCACATGCCTCTTGTTTATGAAGGGTCAGAGACAGATCAGCGCAGTAAATGATAAGAAAGCAGTAGGTGGTACCTCTTTGGGTGAATGTATTGTGCTTTTCCAGCACTGCAGCTGCGTAAAGGCCCAGAAGAGAAGTCTTCAGTGATCACCTGTGTCTGTGACTTTGCCACTGCGCTGATAGGCGCCTGGGTACCTCGAGTGAGCTGTCCATCACAGTGGGGGAAAGGGCAGAATAGGTTGCATAGCCTAGTCAGTGACTTTGCCACTGCGCTGATAGGCGCCGAGGTACCCCGAGTGAGCTGTCCATCACAGTGGGGGAAAGGGCGTGATAGGTTGCATAGCCTAGTCTGTGTGGGGAGGGGTTAAACTGGCGAGGCTTCTGTGCGAGTTCACATGCCTCTTGTTTATGAAGGGTCAGAGACCGATCAGCTCAGTAAATGATAAGAAAGCAGTCGGTGGTACCTCTTTGGGTGAATGTATTGTGCTTTTCCAGCACTGCAGCTGCGTAAAGGCCAGAAGAGTTGTATTCAGGGATCACCTGTGTCTGTAACGTTGCCACTGCGCCGATAGGCGCCGAGGTACCTCGAGTGAGCTGTCCATCACAGTGGGGGAAAGGGCGGGATAGGTTGCATAGCCTAGTGTGTGTGGGGAGGGGCCAAATTGGCGAGGCTTCTGTGTGTGTGCACTTGCCTCTTGTTTATGAAGGGTCAGAGACCGATTAGCGCAGCAAATGAGGAGAAAGCAGTCGGTGGTACCTCTTTGGGTGAATGTATTGTGCTTTTCAAACACTACAGCTGCGTATAGGCCCAGAAGAGTTGTCTCGAGTGACCACGTGTGTCTGTAACTTTGCCACCGCGCCGTTTGGCGCCAAGGTCCCTTGAGTGAGCTGTCCATCACAGTGGGGGAAAGGGCGGGAAGATGTTGCATAGCCTAGTGTGTGGGACGGGGCCAAACGGGCGGGGCTTCTGTGCAGTTCACATGCCTCTTGTTTATAAAGGGTCAGAGACCATCAGAGCATCAGATGAGGAGAAAGCAGTCGGTGGTACCTCTTTGGGTGAATGTATTGTGCTTTTCAAACACTACAGCTGCGTATAGGCCCAGAAGAGTTGTCTCGAGTGACCACGTGTGTCTGTAACTTTGCCACCGCGCCGTTTGGCGCCAAGGTCCCTTGAGTGAGCTGTCCATCACAGTGGGGGAAAGGGCGGGAAGATATTGCATAGCCTAGTGTGTGGGGCGGGGCCAAACGGGCGGGGCTTCTGTGCAGTTCACATGCCTCTTGTTTATAAAGGGTCAGAGACCATCAGAGCATCAGATGAGGAGAAAGCAGTCGGTGGTACCTCTTTGGGTGAATGTATTGTGCTTTTCAAACACTACAGCTGCGTATAGGCCCAGAAGAGTTGTCTCGAGTGACCACGTGTGTCTGTAACTTTGCCACCGCGCCGTTTGGCGCCAAGGTCCCTTGAGTGAGCTGTCCATCACAGTGGGGGAAAGGGCGGGAAGATATTGCATAGCCTAGTGTGTGGGGCGGGGCCAAACGGGCGGGGCTTCTGTGCAGTTCACATGCCTCTTGTTTATAAAGGGTCAGAGACCATCAGAGCATCAGATGAGGAGAAATCAGCCTCCTGGTCACTGGAAGTACAGGAGGATTGCGCTCGAGAAACTCGTGGATGCCTAGACTTCCATCATGGATTACAGCTAATTGTAGACTGTAGCCTCGACCTTGCTCACTAGGTTCTTGGGCTGATTATAATGCGTTACTGAAGTTTAGCTTCATCCGGGGCACGTGCTGTTTCTTTTGTATCTGTAAGTGCTTCCTGTTGAGGTTTAATTTTTGAAACAGGAGCATCGTGCCAAAATGAATCCTGCCTGCATATTTATCCACGAAGATGCCACCATGTTGTGCCATACCTCTACTCAACTGGAGTACTTTCTACTGGGTAGTCAGTAAGTGCTACCTCGTTGGGTAAATGTATGGTGCTTTTCCTACACTACAGCTGCGTAAAGGCCCAGAAGAGAAGTCTTCAGTGATCACCTGTGTCTGTGACTTTGCCACTGCGCTGATAGGCGCCTAGGTACCTCGAGTGAGCTGTCCATCACAGTGGGGGAAAGGGCGGGATAGGTTGCATAGCCTAGTCTGTGTGGGGAGGGGTTAAACTGGCGAGGCTTCTGTGCGAGTTCACATGCCTCTTGTTTATGAAGGGTCAGAGACCGATCAGCTCAGTAAATGATAAGAAAGCAGTCGGTGGTACCTCTTTGGGTGAATGTATTGTGCTTTTCCAGCACTGCAGCTGCGTAAAGGCCCAGAAGAGAAGTCTTCAGTGATCACCTGTGTCTGTGACTTTGCCACTGCGCTGATAGGCGCCTGGGTACCTCGAGTGAGCTGTCCATCACAGTGGGGGAAAGGGCAGAATAGGTTGCATAGCCTAGTCAGTGACTTTGCCACTGCGCTGATAGGCGCCGAGGTACCCCGAGTGAGCTGTCCATCACAGTGGGGGAAAGGGCGGGATAGGTTGCATAGCCTAGTCTGTGTGGGGAGGGGTTAAACTGGCGAGGCTTCTGTGCGAGTTCACATGCCTCTTGTTTATGAAGGGTCAGAGACCGATCAGCTCAGTAAATGATAAGAAAGCAGTCGGTGGTACCTCTTTGGGTGAATGTATTGTGCTTTTCCAGCACTGCAGCTGCGTAAAGGCCAGAAGAGTTGTATTCAGGGATCACCTGTGTCTGTAACGTTGCCACTGCGCCGATAGGCGCCGAGGTACCTCGAGTGAGCTGTCCATCACAGTGGGGGAAAGGGCGGGATAGGTTGCATAGCCTAGTGTGTGGGGAGGGGCCAAATTGGCGAGGCTTCTGTGTGTGTGCACTTGCCTCTTGTTTATGAAGGGTCAGAGACCGATTAGCGCAGCAAATGAGGAGAAAGCAGTCGGTGGTACCTCTTTGGGTGAATGTATTGTGCTTTTCAAACACTACAGCTGCGTATAGGCCCAGAAGAGTTGTCTCGAGTGACCACGTGTGTCTGTAACTTTGCCACCGCGCCGTTTGGCGCCAAGGTCCCTTGAGTGAGCTGTCCATCACAGTGGGGGAAAGGGCGGGAAGATATTGCATAGCCTAGTGTGTGGGGCGGGGCCAAACGGGCGGGGCTTCTGTGCAGTTCACATGCCTCTTGTTTATAAAGGGTCAGAGACCATCAGAGCATCAGATGAGGAGAAATCAGCCTCCTGGTCACTGGAAGTACAGGAGGATTGCGCTCGAGAAACTCGTGGATGCCTAGACTTCCATCATGGATTACAGCTAATTGTAGACTGTAGCCTCGACCTTGCTCACTAGGTTCTTGGGCTGATTATAATGCGTTACTGAAGTTTAGCTTCATCCGGGGCACGTGCTGTTTCTTTTGTATCTGTAAGTGCTTCCTGTTGAGGTTTAATTTTTGAAACAGGGGCATCGTGCCAAAATGAATCCTGCCTGCATATTTATCCACGAAGATGCCACCATGTTGTGCCATACCTCTACTCAACTGGAGTACTTTCTACTGGGTAGTCAGTAAGTGCTACCTCGTTGGGTAAATGTATGGTGCTTTTCCTACACTACAGCTGCGTAAAGGCCCAGAAGAGAAGTCTTCAGTGATCACCTGTGTCTGTGACTTTGCCACTGCGCTGATAGGCGCCTAGGTACCTCGAGTGAGCTGTCCATCACAGTGGGGGAAAGGGCGGGATAGGTTGCATAGCCTAGTCAGTGACTTTGCCACTGCGCTGATCGGCGCCGAGGTACCTCGAGTGAGCTGTCCATCACAGTGGGGAAAAGGGCGGGATAGGTTGCATAGCCTAGTCTGTGTGGGGAGGGGTTAAACTGGCGAGGCTTCTGTGCGAGTTCACATGCCTCTTGTTTATGAAGGGTCAGAGACCGATCAGCGCAGTAAATGATAAGAAAGCAGTCGGTGGTACCTCTTTGGGTGAATGTATTGTGCTTTTCCAGCACTGCAGCTGCGTGAAGTCCCAGAAGAGTTGTCTTCAGTGATCACCTGTGTCTGTGACTTTGCCACTGCGCCGATATGCGCCGAGGTACCTCGAGGGAGCTGTCCATCAAAGTGGGGTACAGGACGGGATAGCTTGCATAGCCTAGTGTGTGTGGGGAGGGGCCAAACTGGCGAGGCTTCTGTGCGTGTGCACTTGCCTCTTGTTTATGAAGGGTCAGAGACCGATTAGCGCAGCAAATGAGGAGAAAGCAGTCGGTGGTACCTCTTTGGGTGAATGTATTGTGCTTTTCCAGCACTGCAGCTGCGTAAAGGCCCAGAAGAGTTGTCTCGAGTGACCACGTTTGTCTGTAACTTTGCCACCGCGCCGTTTGGCGCCAAGGTCCCTCGAGTGAGCTGTCCATCACAGTGGTGGAAAGGGCGGGATAGGTTGCATAGCCTAGTGTGTGTGGGGAGGGGTTAAACTGGCGAGGCTTCTGTGCGAGTTCACATGCCTCTTGTTTATGAAGGGTCAGAGACAGATCAGCGCAGTAAATGATAAGAAAGCAGTAGGTGGTACCTCTTTGGGTGAATGTATTGTGCTTTTCAAACACTACAGCTGCGTATAGGCCCAGAAGAGTTGTCTCGAGTGACCACGTGTGTCTGTAACTTTGCCACCGCGCCGTTTGGCGCCAAGGTCCCTTGAGTGAGCTGTCCATCACAGTGGGGGAAAGGGCGGGAAGATGTTGCATAGCCTAGTGTGTGGGGCGGGGCCAAACGGGCGGGGCTTCTGTGCAGTTCACATGCCTCTTGTTTATAAAGGGTCAGAGACCATCAGAGCATCAGATGAGGAGAAATCAGCCTCCTGGTCACTGGAAGTACAGGAGGATTGCGCTCGAGAAACTCGTGGATGCCTAGACTTCCATCATGGATTACAGCTAATTGTAGACTGTAGCCTCGACCTTGCTCACTAGGTTCTTGGGCTGATTATAATGCGTTACTGAAGTTTAGCTTCATCCGGGGCACGTGCTGTTTCTTTTGTATCTGTAAGTGCTTCCTGTTGAGGTTTAATTTTTGAAACAGGAGCATCGTGCCAAAATGAATCCTGCCTGCATATTTATCCACGAAGATGCCACCATGTTGTGCCATACCTCTACTCAACTGGAGTACTTTCTACTGGGTAGTCAGTAAGTGCTACCTCGTTGGGTAAATGTATGGTGCTTTTCCTACACTACAGCTGCGTAAAGGCCCAGAAGAGAAGTCTTCAGTGATCACCTGTGTCTGTGACTTTGCCACTGCGCTGATAGGCGCCTAGGTACCTCGAGTGAGCTGTCCATCACAGTGGGGGAAAGGGCGGGATAGGTTGCATAGCCTAGTCTGTGTGGGGAGGGGTTAAACTGGCGAGGCTTCTGTGCGAGTTCACATGCCTCTTGTTTATGAAGGGTCAGAGACCGATCAGCTCAGTAAATGATAAGAAAGCAGTCGGTGGTACCTCTTTGGGTGAATGTATTGTGCTTTTCCAGCACTGCAGCTGCGTAAAGGCCCAGAAGAGAAGTCTTCAGTGATCACCTGTGTCTGTGACTTTGCCACTGCGCTGATAGGCGCCTGGGTACCTCGAGTGAGCTGTCCATCACAGTGGGGGAAAGGGCAGAATAGGTTGCATAGCCTAGTCAGTGACTTTGCCACTGCGCTGATAGGCGCCGAGGTACCCCGAGTGAGCTGTCCATCACAGTGGGGGAAAGGGCGGGATAGGTTGCATAGCCTAGTCTGTGTGGGGAGGGGTTAAACTGGCGAGGCTTCTGTGCGAGTTCACATGCCTCTTGTTTATGAAGGGTCAGAGACCGATCAGCTCAGTAAATGATAAGAAAGCAGTCGGTGGTACCTCTTTGGGTGAATGTATTGTGCTTTTCCAGCACTGCAGCTGCGTAAAGGCCAGAAGAGTTGTATTCAGGGATCACCTGTGTCTGTAACGTTGCCACTGCGCCGATAGGCGCCGAGGTACCTCGAGTGAGCTGTCCATCACAGTGGGGGAAAGGGCGGGATAGGTTGCATAGCCTAGTGTGTGTGGGGAGGGGCCAAATTGGCGAGGCTTCTGTGTGTGTGCACTTGCCGCTTGTTTATGAAGGGTCAGAGACCGATTAGCGCAGCAAATGAGGAGAAAGCAGTCGGTGGTACCTCTTTGGGTGAATGTATTGTGCTTTTCAAACACTACAGCTGCGTATAGGCCCAGAAGAGTTGTCTCGAGTGACCACGTGTGTCTGTAACTTTGCCACCGCGCCGTTTGGCGCCAAGGTCCCTTGAGTGAGCTGTCCATCACAGTGGCGGAAAGGGCGGGAAGATATTGCATAGCCTAGTGTGTGGGGCGGGGCCAAACGGGCGGGGCTTCTGTGCAGTTCACATGCCTCTTGTTTATAAAGGGTCAGAGACCATCAGAGCATCAGATGAGGAGAAATCAGCCTCCTGGTCACTGGAAGTACAGGAGGATTGCGCTCGATAAACTCGTGGATGCCTAGACTTCCATCATGGATTACAGCTAATTGTAGACTGTAGCCTCGACCTTGCTCACTAGGTTCTTGGGCGGATTATAATGCGTTACTGAAGTTTAGCTTCATCCGGGGCACGTGCTGTTTCATCTGTAAGTGCTTCCTGTTGAGGTTTAATTGTTGAAACAGGAGCATCGTGCCAAAATTAATCATGCCTGCATATTTATCCACGAAGATGCCACCTTGTTGTGCCATTCCTCTACTCAACTGGAGTACTTTCTACTGGGTAGTCAGAAAGTGCTACCTCGTTGGGTAAATGTATGGTGCTTTTCCTACACTACAGCTGCGTAAAGGCCCAGAAGAGAAGTCTTCAGTGATCACCTGTGTCTGTGACTTTGCCACTGCGCTGATAGGCGCCTAGGTACCTCGAGTGAACTGTCCATCACAGTGGGGGAAAGGGCGGGATAGGTTGCATAGCCTAGTCAGTGACTTTGCCACTGCGCTGATCGGCGCCGAGGTACCTCGAGTGAGCTGTCCATCACAGTGGGGAAAAGGGCGGGATAGGTTGCATAGCCTAGTCTGTGTGGGGAGGGGTTAAACTGGCGAGGCTTCTGTGCGAGTTCACATGCCTCTTGTTTATGAAGGGTCAGAGACCGATCAGCGCAGTAAATGATAAGAAAGCAGTCGGTGGTACCTCTTTGGGTGAATGTATTGTGCTTTTCCAGCACTGCAGCTGCGTGAAGTCCCAGAAGAGTTGTCTTCAGTGATCACCTGTGTCTGTGACTTTGCCACTGCGCCGATATGCGCCGAGGTACCTCGAGGGAGCTGTCCATCAAAGTGGGGTACAGGACGGGATAGCTTGCATAGCCTAGTGTGTGTGGGGAGGGGCCAAACTGGCGAGGCTTCTGTGCGTGTGCACTTGCCTCTTGTTTATGAAGGGTCAGAGACCGATTAGCGCAGCAAATGAGGAGAAAGCAGTCGGTGGTACCTCTTTGGGTGAATGTATTGTGCTTTTCCAGCACTGCAGCTGCGTAAAGGCCCAGAAGAGTTGTCTCGAGTGACCACGTGTGTCTGTAACTTTGCCACCGCGCCGTTTGGCGCCAAGGTCCCTCGAGTGAGCTGTCCATCACAGTGGTGGGAAGGGCGGGATAGGTTGCATAGCCTAGTGTGTGTGGGGAGGGGTCAAACTGGCGAGGCTTCTGTGCGAGTTCACATGCCTCTTGTTTATGAAGGGTCAGAGACAGATCAGCGCAGTAAATGATAAGAAAGCAGTAGGTGGTACCTCTTTGGGTGAATGTATTGTGCTTTTCAAACACTACAGCTGCGTATAGGCCCAGAAGAGTTGTCTCGAGTGACCACGTGTGTCTGTAACTTTGCCACCGCGCCGTTTGGCGCCAAGGTCCCTTGAGTGAGCTGTCCATCACAGTGGGGGAAAGGGCGGGAAGAGGTTGCATAGCCTAGTGTGTGGGGCGGGGCCAAACGGGCGGGGCTTCTGTACAGTTCACATGCCTCTTGTTTATAAAGGGTCAGAGACCATCAGAGCATCAGATGAGGAGAAATCAGCCTCCTGGTCACTGGAAGTACAGGAGGATTGCGCTCGAGAAACTCGTGGATGCCTAGACCTCCATCACGGATTACAGCTAATTGTAGACTGTAGCCTCGACCTTGCTCACTAGGTTCTTGGGCTGATTATAATGCGTTACTGAAGTTTAGCTTCATCCGGGGCACGTGCTGTTTCTTTTGTATCTGTAAGTGCTTCCTGTTGAGGTTTAATTTTTGAAACAGGAGCATCGTGCCAAAATTAATCATGCCTGCATATTTATCCACGAAGATGCCACCTTGTTGTGCCATTCCTCTACTCAACTGGAGTACTTTCTACTGGGTAGTCAGTAAGTGCTACCTCGTTGGGTAAATGTATGGTGCTTTTCCTACACTACAGCTGCGTAAAGGCCCAGAAGAGAAGTCTTCAGTGATCACCTGTGTCTGTGACTTTGCCACTGCGCTGATAGGCGCCTAGGTACCTCGAGTGAGCTGTCCATCACAGTGGGGGAAAGGGCCGGATAGGTTGCATAGCCTAGTCTGTGTGGGGAGGGGTTAAACTGGCGAGGCTTCTGTGCGAGTTCACATGCCTCTTGTTTATGAAGGGTCAGAGACCGATCAGCGCAGTAAATGATAAGAAAGCAGTCGGTGGTACCTCTTTGGGTGAATGTATTGTGCTTTTCCAGCACTGCAGCTGCGTGAAGTCCCAGAAGAGTTGTCTTCAGTGATCACCTGTGTCTGTGACTTTGCCACTGCGCCGATATGCGCCGAGGTACCTCGAGGGAGCTGTCCATCAAAGTGGGGTACAGGACGGGATAGCTTGCATAGCCTAGTGTGTGTGGGGAGGGGCCAAACTGGCGAGGCTTCTGTGCGTGTGCACTTGCCTCTTGTTTATGAAGGGTCAGAGACCGATTAGCGCAGCAAATGAGGAGAAAGCAGTCGGTGGTACCTCTTTGGGTGAATGTATTGTGCTTTTCCAGCACTGCAGCTGCGTAAAGGCCCAGAAGAGTTGTCTCGAGTGACCACGTGTGTCTGTAACTTTGCCACCGCGCCGTTTGGCGCCAAGGTCCCTCGAGTGAGCTGTCCATCACAGTGGTGGGAAGGGCGGGATAGGTTGCATAGCCTAGTGTGTGTGGGGAGGGGTTAAACTGGCGAGGCTTCTGTGCGAGTTCACATGCCTCTTGTTTATGAAGGGTCAGAGACAGATCAGCGCAGTAAATGATAAGAAAGCAGTAGGTGGTACCTCTTTGGGTGAATGTATTGTGCTTTTCAAACACTACAGCTGCGTATAGGCCCAGAAGAGTTGTCTCGAGTGACCACGTGTGTCTGTAACTTTGCCACCGCGCCGTTTGGCGCCAAGGTCCCTTGAGTGAGCTGTCCATCACAGTGGGGGAAAGGGCGGGAAGATGTTGCATAGCCTAGTGTGTGGGGCGGGGCTTCTGTACAGTTCACATGCCTCTTGTTTATAAAGGGTCAGAGACCATCAGAGCATCAGATGAGGAGAAATCAGCCTCCTGGTCACTGGAAGTACAGGAGGATTGCGCTCGAGAAACTCGTGGATGCCTAGACCTCCATCACGGATTACAGCTAATTGTAGACTGTAGCCTCGACCTTGCTCACTAGGTTCTTGGGCTGATTATAATGTTTTACTGAAGTTTAGCTTCAACCGGGGCACGTGCTGTTTCTTTTGTATCTGTAAGTGCTTCCTGTTGAGGTTTAATTTTTGAAACAGGAGCATCGTGCCAAAATGAATCCTGCCTGCATATTTATCCACGAAGATGCCACCATGTTGTGCCATACCTCTACTCATCTGGAGTACTTTCTACTGGGTAGTCAGTAAGTGCTACCTCGTTGGGTAAATGTATGGTGCTTTTCCTACACTACAGCTGCGTAAAGGCCCAGAAGAGAAGTCTTCAGTGATCACCTGTGTCTGTGACTTTGCCACTGCGCTGATAGGCGCCTAGGTACCTCGAGTGAGCTGTCCATCACAGTGGGGGAAAGGGCGGGATAGGTTGCATAGCCTAGTCTGTGTGGGGAGGGCTTAAACTGGCGAGGCTTCTGTGCGAGTTCACATGCCTCTTGTTTATGAAGGGTCAGAGACCGATCAGCTCAGTAAATGATAAGAAAGCAGTCGGTGGTACCTCTTTGGGTGAATGTATTGTGCTTTTCCAGCACTGCAGCTGCGTAAAGGCCCAGAAGAGAAGTCTTCAGTGATCACCTGTGTCTGTGACTTTGCCACTGCGCTGATAGGCGCCTGGGTACCTCGAGTGAGCTGTCCATCACAGTGGGGGAAAGGGCAGAATAGGTTGCATAGCCTAGTCAGTGACTTTGCCACTGCGCTGATAGGCGCCGAGGTACCCCGAGTGAGCTGTCCATCACAGTGGGGGAAAGGGCGGGATAGGTTGCATAGCCCAGTCTGTGTGGGGAGGGGTTAAACTGGCGAGGCTTCTGTGCGAGTTCACATGCCTCTTGTTTATGAAGGGTCAGAGACCGATCAGCTCAGTAAATGATAAGAAAGCAGTCGGTGGTACCTCTTTGGGTGAATGTATTGTGCTTTTCCAGCACTGCAGCTGCGTAAAGGCCAGAAGAGTTGTATTCAGGGATCACCTGTGTCTGTAACGTTGCCACTGCGCCGATAGGCGCCGAGGTACCTCGAGTGAGCTGTCCATCACAGTGGGGGAAAGGGCGGGATAGGTTGCATAGCCTAGTGTGTGTGGGGAGGGGCCAAATTGGCGAGGCTTCTGTGTGTGTGCACTTGCCTCTTGTTTATGAAGGGTCAGAGACCGATTAGCGCAGCAAATGAGGAGAAAGCAGTCGGTGGTACCTCTTTGGGTGAATGTATTGTGCTTTTCCAGCACTGCAGCTGCGTATAGGCCCAGAAGAGTTGTCTCGAGTGACCACGTGTGTCTGTAACTTTGCCACCGCGCCGTTTGGCGCCAAGGTCCCTCGAGTGAGCTGTCCATCACAGTGGTGGGAAGGGCGGGATAGGTTGCATAGCCTAGTGTGTGTGGGGAGGGGTTAAACTGGCGAGGCTTCTGTGCGAGTTCACATGCCTCTTGTTTATGAAGGGTCAGAGACAGATCAGCGCAGTAAATGATAAGAAAGCAGTAGGTGGTACCTCTTTGGGTGAATGTATTGTGCTTTTCCAGCACTGCAGCTGCGTAAAGGCCCAGAAGAGAAGTCTTCAGTGATCACCTGTGTCTGTGACTTTGCCACTGCGCTGATAGGCGCCTGGGTACCTCGAGTGAGCTGTCCATCACAGTGGGGGAAAGGGCAGAATAGGTTGCATAGCCTAGTCAGTGACTTTGCCACTGCGCTGATAGGCGCCGAGGTACCCCGAGTGAGCTGTCCATCACAGTGGGGGAAAGGGCGTGATAGGTTGCATAGCCTAGTCTGTGTGGGGAGGGGTTAAACTGGCGAGGCTTCTGTGCGAGTTCACATGCCTCTTGTTTATGAAGGGTCAGAGACCGATCAGCTCAGTAAATGATAAGAAAGCAGTCGGTGGTACCTCTTTGGGTGAATGTATTGTGCTTTTCCAGCACTGCAGCTGCGTAAAGGCCAGAAGAGTTGTATTCAGGGATCACCTGTGTCTGTAACGTTGCCACTGCGCCGATAGGCGCCGAGGTACCTCGAGTGAGCTGTCCATCACAGTGGGGGAAAGGGCGGGATAGGTTGCATAGCCTAGTGTGTGTGGGGAGGGGCCAAATTGGCGAGGCTTCTGTGTGTGTGCACTTGCCTCTTGTTTATGAAGGGTCAGAGACCGATTAGCGCAGCAAATGAGGAGAAAGCAGTCGGTGGTACCTCTTTGGGTGAATGTATTGTGCTTTTCAAACACTACAGCTGCGTATAGGCCCAGAAGAGTTGTCTCGAGTGACCACGTGTGTCTGTAACTTTGCCACCGCGCCGTTTGGCGCCAAGGTCCCTTGAGTGAGCTGTCCATCACAGTGGGGGAAAGGGCGGGAAGATGTTGCATAGCCTAGTGTGTGGGACGGGGCCAAACGGGCGGGGCTTCTGTGCAGTTCACATGCCTCTTGTTTATAAAGGGTCAGAGACCATCAGAGCATCAGATGAGGAGAAAGCAGTCGGTGGTACCTCTTTGGGTGAATGTATTGTGCTTTTCAAACACTACAGCTGCGTATAGGCCCAGAAGAGTTGTCTCGAGTGACCACGTGTGTCTGTAACTTTGCCACCGCGCCGTTTGGCGCCAAGGTCCCTTGAGTGAGCTGTCCATCACAGTGGGGGAAAGGGCGGGAAGATATTGCATAGCCTAGTGTGTGGGGCGGGGCCAAACGGGCGGGGCTTCTGTGCAGTTCACATGCCTCTTGTTTATAAAGGGTCAGAGACCATCAGAGCATCAGATGAGGAGAAAGCAGTCGGTGGTACCTCTTTGGGTGAATGTATTGTGCTTTTCAAACACTACAGCTGCGTATAGGCCCAGAAGAGTTGTCTCGAGTGACCACGTTTGTCTGTAACTTTGCCACCGCGCCGTTTGGCGCCAAGGTCCCTCGAGTGAGCTGTCCATCACAGTGGTGGAAAGGGCGGGATAGGTTGCATAGCCTAGTGTGTGTGGGGAGGGGTTAAACTGGCGAGGCTTCTGTGCGAGTTCACATGCCTCTTGTTTATGAAGGGTCAGAGACAGATCAGCGCAGTAAATGATAAGAAAGCAGTAGGTGGTACCTCTTTGGGTGAATGTATTGTGCTTTTCAAACACTACAGCTGCGTATAGGCCCAGAAGAGTTGTCTCGAGTGACCACGTGTGTCTGTAACTTTGCCACCGCGCCGTTTGGCGCCAAGGTCCCTTGAGTGAGCTGTCCATCACAGTGGGGGAAAGGGCGGGAAGATGTTGCATAGCCTAGTGTGTGGGGCGGGGCCAAACGGGCGGGGCTTCTGTGCAGTTCACATGCCTCTTGTTTATAAAGGGTCAGAGACCATCAGAGCATCAGATGAGGAGAAATCAGCCTCCTGGTCACTGGAAGTACAGGAGGATTGCGCTCGAGAAACTCGTGGATGCCTAGACTTCCATCATGGATTACAGCTAATTGTAGACTGTAGCCTCGACCTTGCTCACTAGGTTCTTGGGCTGATTATAATGCGTTACTGAAGTTTAGCTTCATCCGGGGCACGTGCTGTTTCTTTTGTATCTGTAAGTGCTTCCTGTTGAGGTTTAATTTTTGAAACAGGAGCATCGTGCCAAAATGAATCCTGCCTGCATATTTATCCACGAAGATGCCACCATGTTGTGCCATACCTCTACTCAACTGGAGTACTTTCTACTGGGTAGTCAGTAAGTGCTACCTCGTTGGGTAAATGTATGGTGCTTTTCCTACACTACAGCTGCGTAAAGGCCCAGAAGAGAAGTCTTCAGTGATCACCTGTGTCTGTGACTTTGCCACTGCGCTGATAGGCGCCTAGGTACCTCGAGTGAGCTGTCCATCACAGTGGGGGAAAGGGCGGGATAGGTTGCATAGCCTAGTCTGTGTGGGGAGGGGTTAAACTGGCGAGGCTTCTGTGCGAGTTCACATGCCTCTTGTTTATGAAGGGTCAGAGACCGATCAGCTCAGTAAATGATAAGAAAGCAGTCGGTGGTACCTCTTTGGGTGAATGTATTGTGCTTTTCCAGCACTGCAGCTGCGTAAAGGCCCAGAAGAGAAGTCTTCAGTGATCACCTGTGTCTGTGACTTTGCCACTGCGCTGATAGGCGCCTGGGTACCTCGAGTGAGCTGTCCATCACAGTGGGGGAAAGGGCAGAATAGGTTGCATAGCCTAGTCAGTGACTTTGCCACTGCGCTGATAGGCGCCGAGGTACCCCGAGTGAGCTGTCCATCACAGTGGGGGAAAGGGCGGGATAGGTTGCATAGCCTAGTCTGTGTGGGGAGGGGTTAAACTGGCGAGGCTTCTGTGCGAGTTCACATGCCTCTTGTTTATGAAGGGTCAGAGACCGATCAGCTCAGTAAATGATAAGAAAGCAGTCGGTGGTACCTCTTTGGGTGAATGTATTGTGCTTTTCCAGCACTGCAGCTGCGTAAAGGCCAGAAGAGTTGTATTCAGGGATCACCTGTGTCTGTAACGTTGCCACTGCGCCGATAGGCGCCGAGGTACCTCGAGTGAGCTGTCCATCACAGTGGGGGAAAGGGCGGGATAGGTTGCATAGCCTAGTGTGTGTGGGGAGGGGCCAAATTGGCGAGGCTTCTGTGTGTGTGCACTTGCCTCTTGTTTATGAAGGGTCAGAGACCGATTAGCGCAGCAAATGAGGAGAAAGCAGTCGGTGGTACCTCTTTGGGTGAATGTATTGTGCTTTTCAAACACTACAGCTGCGTATAGGCCCAGAAGAGTTGTCTCGAGTGACCACGTGTGTCTGTAACTTTGCCACCGCGCCGTTTGGCGCCAAGGTCCCTTGAGTGAGCTGTCCATCACAGTGGCGGAAAGGGCGGGAAGATATTGCATAGCCTAGTGTGTGGGGCGGGGCCAAACGGGCGGGGCTTCTGTGCAGTTCACATGCCTCTTGTTTATAAAGGGTCAGAGACCATCAGAGCATCAGATGAGGAGAAATCAGCCTCCTGGTCACTGGAAGTACAGGAGGATTGCGCTCGAGAAACTCGTGGATGCCTAGACTTCCATCATGGATTACAGCTAATTGTAGACTGTAGCCTCGACCTTGCTCACTAGGTTCTTGGGCGGATTATAATGCGTTACTGAAGTTTAGCTTCATCCGGGGCACGTGCTGTTTCATCTGTAAGTGCTTCCTGTTGAGGTTTAATTTTTGAAACAGGAGCATCGTGCCAAAATTAATCATGCCTGCATATTTATCCACGAAGATGCCACCTTGTTGTGCCATTCCTCTACTCAACTGGAGTACTTTCTACTGGGTAGTCAGAAAGTGCTACCTCGTTGGGTAAATGTATGGTGCTTTTCCTACACTACAGCTGCGTAAAGGCCCAGAAGAGAAGTCTTCAGTGATCACCTGTGTCTGTGACTTTGCCACTGCGCTGATAGGCGCCTAGGTACCTCGAGTGAGCTGTCCATCACAGTGGGGGAAAGGGCGGGATAGGTTGCATAGCCTAGTCAGTGACTTTGCCACTGCGCTGATCGGCGCCGAGGTACCTCGAGTGAGCTGTCCATCACAGTGGGGAAAAGGGCGGGATAGGTTGCATAGCCTAGTCTGTGTGGGGAGGGGTTAAACTGGCGAGGCTTCTGTGCGAGTTCACATGCCTCTTGTTTATGAAGGGTCAGAGACCGATCAGCGCAGTAAATGATAAGAAAGCAGTCGGTGGTACCTCTTTGGGTGAATGTATTGTGCTTTTCCAGCACTGCAGCTGCGTGAAGTCCCAGAAGAGTTGTCTTCAGTGATCACCTGTGTCTGTGACTTTGCCACTGCGCCGATATGCGCCGAGGTACCTCGAGGGAGCTGTCCATCAAAGTGGGGTACAGGACGGGATAGCTTGCATAGCCTAGTGTGTGTGGGGAGGGGCCAAACTGGCGAGGCTTCTGTGCGTGTGCACTTGCCTCTTGTTTATGAAGGGTCAGAGACCGATTAGCGCAGCAAATGAGGAGAAAGCAGTCGGTGGTACCTCTTTGGGTGAATGTATTGTGCTTTTCCAGCACTGCAGCTGCGTAAAGGCCCAGAAGAGTTGTCTCGAGTGACCACGTGTGTCTGTAACTTTGCCACCGCGCCGTTTGGCGCCAAGGTCCCTCGAGTGAGCTGTCCATCACAGTGGTGGGAAGGGCGGGATAGGTTGCATAGCCTAGTGTGTGTGGGGAGGGGTTAAACTGGCGAGGCTTCTGTGCGAGTTCACATGCCTCTTGTTTATGAAGGGTCAGAGACAGATCAGCGCAGTAAATGATAAGAAAGCAGTAGGTGGTACCTCTTTGGGTGAATGTATTGTGCTTTTCAAACACTACAGCTGCGTATAGGCCCAGAAGAGTTGTCTCGAGTGACCACGTGTGTCTGTAACTTTGCCACCGCGCCGTTTGGCGCCAAGGTCCCTTGAGTGAGCTGTCCATCACAGTGGGGGAAAGGGCGGGAAGATGTTGCATAGCCTAGTGTGTGGGGCGGGGCTTCTGTACAGTTCACATGCCTCTTGTTTATAAAGGGTCAGAGACCATCAGAGCATCAGATGAGGAGAAATCAGCCTCCTGGTCACTGGAAGTACAGGAGGATTGCGCTCGAGAAACTCGTGGATGCCTAGACCTCCATCACGGATTACAGCTAATTGTAGACTGTAGCCTCGACCTTGCTCACTAGGTTCTTGGGCTGATTATAATGTTTTACTGAAGTTTAGCTTCAACCGGGGCACGTGCTGTTTCTTTTGTATCTGTAAGTGCTTCCTGTTGAGGTTTAATTTTTGAAACAGGAGCATCGTGCCAAAATGAATCCTGCCTGCATATTTATCCACGAAGATGCCACCATGTTGTGCCATACCTCTACTCATCTGGAGTACTTTCTACTGGGTAGTCAGTAAGTGCTACCTCGTTGGGTAAATGTATGGTGCTTTTCCTACACTACAGCTGCGTAAAGGCCCAGAAGAGAAGTCTTCAGTGATCACCTGTGTCTGTGACTTTGCCACTGCGCTGATAGGCGCCTAGGTACCTCGAGTGAGCTGTCCATCACAGTGGGGGAAAGGGCGGGATAGGTTGCATAGCCTAGTCTGTGTGGGGAGGGCTTAAACTGGCGAGGCTTCTGTGCGAGTTCACATGCCTCTTGTTTATGAAGGGTCAGAGACCGATCAGCTCAGTAAATGATAAGAAAGCAGTCGGTGGTACCTCTTTGGGTGAATGTATTGTGCTTTTCCAGCACTGCAGCTGCGTAAAGGCCCAGAAGAGAAGTCTTCAGTGATCACCTGTGTCTGTGACTTTGCCACTGCGCTGATAGGCGCCTGGGTACCTCGAGTGAGCTGTCCATCACAGTGGGGGAAAGGGCAGAATAGGTTGCATAGCCTAGTCAGTGACTTTGCCACTGCGCTGATAGGCGCCGAGGTACCCCGAGTGAGCTGTCCATCACAGTGGGGGAAAGGGCGGGATAGGTTGCATAGCCCAGTCTGTGTGGGGAGGGGTTAAACTGGCGAGGCTTCTGTGCGAGTTCACATGCCTCTTGTTTATGAAGGGTCAGAGACCGATCAGCTCAGTAAATGATAAGAAAGCAGTCGGTGGTACCTCTTTGGGTGAATGTATTGTGCTTTTCCAGCACTGCAGCTGCGTAAAGGCCAGAAGAGTTGTATTCAGGGATCACCTGTGTCTGTAACGTTGCCACTGCGCCGATAGGCGCCGAGGTACCTCGAGTGAGCTGTCCATCACAGTGGGGGAAAGGGCGGGATAGGTTGCATAGCCTAGTGTGTGTGGGGAGGGGCCAAATTGGCGAGGCTTCTGTGTGTGTGCACTTGCCTCTTGTTTATGAAGGGTCAGAGACCGATTAGCGCAGCAAATGAGGAGAAAGCAGTCGGTGGTACCTCTTTGGGTGAATGTATTGTGCTTTTCCAGCACTGCAGCTGCGTATAGGCCCAGAAGAGTTGTCTCGAGTGACCACGTGTGTCTGTAACTTTGCCACCGCGCCGTTTGGCGCCAAGGTCCCTCGAGTGAGCTGTCCATCACAGTGGTGGGAAGGGCGGGATAGGTTGCATAGCCTAGTGTGTGTGGGGAGGGGTTAAACTGGCGAGGCTTCTGTGCGAGTTCACATGCCTCTTGTTTATGAAGGGTCAGAGACAGATCAGCGCAGTAAATGATAAGAAAGCAGTAGGTGGTACCTCTTTGGGTGAATGTATTGTGCTTTTCCAGCACTGCAGCTGCGTAAAGGCCCAGAAGAGAAGTCTTCAGTGATCACCTGTGTCTGTGACTTTGCCACTGCGCTGATAGGCGCCTGGGTACCTCGAGTGAGCTGTCCATCACAGTGGGGGAAAGGGCAGAATAGGTTGCATAGCCTAGTCAGTGACTTTGCCACTGCGCTGATAGGCGCCGAGGTACCCCGAGTGAGCTGTCCATCACAGTGGGGGAAAGGGCGTGATAGGTTGCATAGCCTAGTCTGTGTGGGGAGGGGTTAAACTGGCGAGGCTTCTGTGCGAGTTCACATGCCTCTTGTTTATGAAGGGTCAGAGACCGATCAGCTCAGTAAATGATAAGAAAGCAGTCGGTGGTACCTCTTTGGGTGAATGTATTGTGCTTTTCCAGCACTGCAGCTGCGTAAAGGCCAGAAGAGTTGTATTCAGGGATCACCTGTGTCTGTAACGTTGCCACTGCGCCGATAGGCGCCGAGGTACCTCGAGTGAGCTGTCCATCACAGTGGGGGAAAGGGCGGGATAGGTTGCATAGCCTAGTGTGTGTGGGGAGGGGCCAAATTGGCGAGGCTTCTGTGTGTGTGCACTTGCCTCTTGTTTATGAAGGGTCAGAGACCGATTAGCGCAGCAAATGAGGAGAAAGCAGTCGGTGGTACCTCTTTGGGTGAATGTATTGTGCTTTTCAAACACTACAGCTGCGTATAGGCCCAGAAGAGTTGTCTCGAGTGACCACGTGTGTCTGTAACTTTGCCACCGCGCCGTTTGGCGCCAAGGTCCCTTGAGTGAGCTGTCCATCACAGTGGGGGAAAGGGCGGGAAGATGTTGCATAGCCTAGTGTGTGGGACGGGGCCAAACGGGCGGGGCTTCTGTGCAGTTCACATGCCTCTTGTTTATAAAGGGTCAGAGACCATCAGAGCATCAGATGAGGAGAAAGCAGTCGGTGGTACCTCTTTGGGTGAATGTATTGTGCTTTTCAAACACTACAGCTGCGTATAGGCCCAGAAGAGTTGTCTCGAGTGACCACGTGTGTCTGTAACTTTGCCACCGCGCCGTTTGGCGCCAAGGTCCCTTGAGTGAGCTGTCCATCACAGTGGGGGAAAGGGCGGGAAGATATTGCATAGCCTAGTGTGTGGGGCGGGGCCAAACGGGCGGGGCTTCTGTGCAGTTCACATGCCTCTTGTTTATAAAGGGTCAGAGACCATCAGAGCATCAGATGAGGAGAAAGCAGTCGGTGGTACCTCTTTGGGTGAATGTATTGTGCTTTTCAAACACTACAGCTGCGTATAGGCCCAGAAGAGTTGTCTCGAGTGACCACGTTTGTCTGTAACTTTGCCACCGCGCCGTTTGGCGCCAAGGTCCCTCGAGTGAGCTGTCCATCACAGTGGTGGAAAGGGCGGGATAGGTTGCATAGCCTAGTGTGTGTGGGGAGGGGTTAAACTGGCGAGGCTTCTGTGCGAGTTCACATGCCTCTTGTTTATGAAGGGTCAGAGACAGATCAGCGCAGTACATGATAAGAAAGCAGTAGGTGGTACCTCTTTGGGTGAATGTATTGTGCTTTTCAAACACTACAGCTGCGTATAGGCCCAGAAGAGTTGTCTCGAGTGACCACGTGTGTCTGTAACTTTGCCACCGCGCCGTTTGGCGCCAAGGTCCCTTGAGTGAGCTGTCCATCACAGTGGGGGAAAGGGCGGGAAGATGTTGCATAGCCTAGTGTGTGGGGCGGGGCCAAACGGGCGGGGCTTCTGTGCAGTTCACATGCCTCTTGTTTATAAAGGGTCAGAGACCATCAGAGCATCAGATGAGGAGAAATCAGCCTCCTGGTCACTGGAAGTACAGGAGGATTGCGCTCGAGAAACTCGTGGATGCCTAGACTTCCATCATGGATTACAGCTAATTGTAGACTGTAGCCTCGACCTTGCTCACTAGGTTCTTGGGCTGATTATAATGCGTTACTGAAGTTTAGCTTCATCCGGGGCACGTGCTGTTTCTTTTGTATCTGTAAGTGCTTCCTGTTGAGGTTTAATTTTTGAAACAGGAGCATCGTGCCAAAATGAATCCTGCCTGCATATTTATCCACGAAGATGCCACCATGTTGTGCCATACCTCTACTCAACTGGAGTACTTTCTACTGGGTAGTCAGTAAGTGCTACCTCGTTGGGTAAATGTATGGTGCTTTTCCTACACTACAGCTGCGTAAAGGCCCAGAAGAGAAGTCTTCAGTGATCACCTGTGTCTGTGACTTTGCCACTGCGCTGATAGGCGCCTAGGTACCTCGAGTGAGCTGTCCATCACAGTGGGGGAAAGGGCGGGATAGGTTGCATAGCCTAGTCTGTGTGGGGAGGGGTTAAACTGGCGAGGCTTCTGTGCGAGTTCACATGCCTCTTGTTTATGAAGGGTCAGAGACCGATCAGCTCAGTAAATGATAAGAAAGCAGTCGGTGGTACCTCTTTGGGTGAATGTATTGTGCTTTTCCAGCACTGCAGCTGCGTAAAGGCCCAGAAGAGAAGTCTTCAGTGATCACCTGTGTCTGTGACTTTGCCACTGCGCTGATAGGCGCCTGGGTACCTCGAGTGAGCTGTCCATCACAGTGGGGGAAAGGGCAGAATAGGTTGCATAGCCTAGTCAGTGACTTTGCCACTGCGCTGATAGGCGCCGAGGTACCCCGAGTGAGCTGTCCATCACAGTGGGGGAAAGGGCGGGATAGGTTGCATAGCCTAGTCTGTGTGGGGAGGGGTTAAACTGGCGAGGCTTCTGTGCGAGTTCACATGCCTCTTGTTTATGAAGGGTCAGAGACCGATCAGCTCAGTAAATGATAAGAAAGCAGTCGGTGGTACCTCTTTGGGTGAATGTATTGTGCTTTTCCAGCACTGCAGCTGCGTAAAGGCCAGAAGAGTTGTATTCAGGGATCACCTGTGTCTGTAACGTTGCCACTGCGCCGATAGGCGCCGAGGTACCTCGAGTGAGCTGTCCATCACAGTGGGGGAAAGGGCGGGATAGGTTGCATAGCCTAGTGTGTGTGGGGAGGGGCCAAATTGGCGAGGCTTCTGTGTGTGTGCACTTGCCTCTTGTTTATGAAGGGTCAGAGACCGATTAGCGCAGCAAATGAGGAGAAAGCAGTCGGTGGTACCTCTTTGGGTGAATGTATTGTGCTTTTCAAACACTACAGCTGCGTATAGGCCCAGAAGAGTTGTCTCGAGTGACCACGTGTGTCTGTAACTTTGCCACCGCGCCGTTTGGCGCCAAGGTCCCTTGAGTGAGCTGTCCATCACAGTGGCGGAAAGGGCGGGAAGATATTGCATAGCCTAGTGTGTGGGGCGGGGCCAAACGGGCGGGGCTTCTGTGCAGTTCACATGCCTCTTGTTTATAAAGGGTCAGAGACCATCAGAGCATCAGATGAGGAGAAATCAGCCTCCTGGTCACTGGAAGTACAGGAGGATTGCGCTCGAGAAACTCGTGGATGCCTAGACTTCCATCATGGATTACAGCTAATTGTAGACTGTAGCCTCGACCTTGCTCACTAGGTTCTTGGGCGGATTATAATGCGTTACTGAAGTTTAGCTTCATCCGGGGCACGTGCTGTTTCATCTGTAAGTGCTTCCTGTTGAGGTTTAATTTTTGAAACAGGAGCATCGTGCCAAAATTAATCATGCCTGCATATTTATCCACGAAGATGCCACCTTGTTGTGCCATTCCTCTACTCAACTGGAGTACTTTCTACTGGGTAGTCAGAAAGTGCTACCTCGTTGGGTAAATGTATGGTGCTTTTCCTACACTACAGCTGCGTAAAGGCCCAGAAGAGAAGTCTTCAGTGATCACCTGTGTCTGTGACTTTGCCACTGCGCTGATAGGCGCCTAGGTACCTCGAGTGAGCTGTCCATCACAGTGGGGGAAAGGGCGGGATAGGTTGCATAGCCTAGTCAGTGACTTTGCCACTGCGCTGATCGGCGCCGAGGTACCTCGAGTGAGCTGTCCATCACAGTGGGGAAAAGGGCGGGATAGGTTGCATAGCCTAGTCTGTGTGGGGAGGGGTTAAACTGGCGAGGCTTCTGTGCGAGTTCACATGCCTCTTGTTTATGAAGGGTCAGAGACCGATCAGCGCAGTAAATGATAAGAAAGCAGTCGGTGGTACCTCTTTGGGTGAATGTATTGTGCTTTTCCAGCACTGCAGCTGCGTGAAGTCCCAGAAGAGTTGTCTTCAGTGATCACCTGTGTCTGTGACTTTGCCACTGCGCCGATATGCGCCGAGGTACCTCGAGGGAGCTGTCCATCAAAGTGGGGTACAGGACGGGATAGCTTGCATAGCCTAGTGTGTGTGGGGAGGGGCCAAACTGGCGAGGCTTCTGTGCGTGTGCACTTGCCTCTTGTTTATGAAGGGTCAGAGACCGATTAGCGCAGCAAATGAGGAGAAAGCAGTCGGTGGTACCTCTTTGGGTGAATGTATTGTGCTTTTCCAGCACTGCAGCTGCGTAAAGGCCCAGAAGAGTTGTCTCGAGTGACCACGTGTGTCTGTAACTTTGCCACCGCGCCGTTTGGCGCCAAGGTCCCTCGAGTGAGCTGTCCATCACAGTGGTGGGAAGGGCGGGATAGGTTGCATAGCCTAGTGTGTGTGGGGAGGGGTTAAACTGGCGAGGCTTCTGTGCGAGTTCACATGCCTCTTGTTTATGAAGGGTCAGAGACAGATCAGCGCAGTAAATGATAAGAAAGCAGTAGGTGGTACCTCTTTGGGTGAATGTATTGTGCTTTTCAAACACTACAGCTGCGTATAGGCCCAGAAGAGTTGTCTCGAGTGACCACGTGTGTCTGTAACTTTGCCACCGCGCCGTTTGGCGCCAAGGTCCCTTGAGTGAGCTGTCCATCACAGTGGGGGAAAGGGCGGGAAGATGTTGCATAGCCTAGTGTGTGGGGCGGGGCCAAACGGGCGGGGCTTCTGTACAGTTCACATGCCTCTTGTTTATAAAGGGTCAGAGACCATCAGAGCATCAGATGAGGAGAAATCAGCCTCCTGGTCACTGGAAGTACAGGAGGATTGCGCTCGAGAAACTCGTGGATGCCTAGACCTCCATCACGGATTACAGCTAATTGTAGACTGTAGCCTCGACCTTGCTCACTAGGTTCTTGGGCTGATTATAATGTTTTACTGAAGTTTAGCTTCAACCGGGGCACGTGCTGTTTCTTTTGTATCTGTAAGTGCTTCCTGTTGAGGTTTAATTTTTGAAACAGGAGCATCGTGCCAAAATGAATCCTGCCTGCATATTTATCCACGAAGATGCCACCATGTTGTGCCATACCTCTACTCATCTGGAGTACTTTCTACTGGGTAGTCAGTAAGTGCTACCTCGTTGGGTAAATGTATGGTGCTTTTCCTACACTACAGCTGCGTAAAGGCCCAGAAGAGAAGTCTTCAGTGATCACCTGTGTCTGTGACTTTGCCACTGCGCTGATAGGCGCCTAGGTACCTCGAGTGAGCTGTCCATCACAGTGGGGGAAAGGGCGGGATAGGTTGCATAGCCTAGTCTGTGTGGGGAGGGGTTAAACTGGCGAGGCTTCTGTGCGAGTTCACATGCCTCTTGTTTATGAAGGGTCAGAGACCGATCAGCTCAGTAAATGATAAGAAAGCAGTCGGTGGTACCTCTTTGGGTGAATGTATTGTGCTTTTCCAGCACTGCAGCTGCGTAAAGGCCCAGAAGAGAAGTCTTCAGTGATCACCTGTGTCTGTGACTTTGCCACTGCGCTGATAGGCGCCTGGGTACCTCGAGTGAGCTGTCCATCACAGTGGGGGAAAGGGCAGAATAGGTTGCATAGCCTAGTCAGTGACTTTGCCACTGCGCTGATAGGCGCCGAGGTACCCCGAGTGAGCTGTCCATCACAGTGGGGGAAAGGGCGGGATAGGTTGCATAGCCTAGTCTGTGTGGGGAGGGGTTAAACTGGCGAGGCTTCTGTGCGAGTTCACATGCCTCTTGTTTATGAAGGGTCAGAGACCGATCAGCTCAGTAAATGATAAGAAAGCAGTCGGTGGTACCTCTTTGGGTGAATGTATTGTGCTTTTCCAGCACTGCAGCTGCGTAAAGGCCAGAAGAGTTGTATTCAGGGATCACCTGTGTCTGTAACGTTGCCACTGCGCCGATAGGCGCCGAGGTACCTCGAGTGAGCTGTCCATCACAGTGGGGGAAAGGGCGGGATAGGTTGCATAGCCTAGTGTGTGTGGGGAGGGGCCAAATTGGCGAGGCTTCTGTGTGTGTGCACTTGCCTCTTGTTTATGAAGGGTCAGAGACCGATTAGCGCAGCAAATGAGGAGAAAGCAGTCGGTGGTACCTCTTTGGGTGAATGTATTGTGCTTTTCCAGCACTGCAGCTGCGTATAGGCCCAGAAGAGTTGTCTCGAGTGACCACGTGTGTCTGTAACTTTGCCACCGCGCCGTTTGGCGCCAAGGTCCCTCGAGTGAGCTGTCCATCACAGTGGTGGGAAGGGCGGGATAGGTTGCATAGCCTAGTGTGTGTGGGGAGGGGTTAAACTGGCGAGGCTTCTGTGCGAGTTCACATGCCTCTTGTTTATGAAGGGTCAGAGACAGATCAGCGCAGTAAATGATAAGAAAGCAGTAGGTGGTACCTCTTTGGGTGAATGTATTGTGCTTTTCCAGCACTGCAGCTGCGTAAAGGCCCAGAAGAGAAGTCTTCAGTGATCACCTGTGTCTGTGACTTTGCCACTGCGCTGATAGGCGCCTGGGTACCTCGAGTGAGCTGTCCATCACAGTGGGGGAAAGGGCAGAATAGGTTGCATAGCCTAGTCAGTGACTTTGCCACTGCGCTGATAGGCGCCGAGGTACCCCGAGTGAGCTGTCCATCACAGTGGGGGAAAGGGCGTGATAGGTTGCATAGCCTAGTCTGTGTGGGGAGGGGTTAAACTGGCGAGGCTTCTGTGCGAGTTCACATGCCTCTTGTTTATGAAGGGTCAGAGACCGATCAGCTCAGTAAATGATAAGAAAGCAGTCGGTGGTACCTCTTTGGGTGAATGTATTGTGCTTTTCCAGCACTGCAGCTGCGTAAAGGCCAGAAGAGTTGTATTCAGGGATCACCTGTGTCTGTAACGTTGCCACTGCGCCGATAGGCGCCGAGGTACCTCGAGTGAGCTGTCCATCACAGTGGGGGAAAGGGCGGGATAGGTTGCATAGCCTAGTGTGTGTGGGGAGGGGCCAAATTGGCGAGGCTTCTGTGTGTGTGCACTTGCCTCTTGTTTATGAAGGGTCAGAGACCGATTAGCGCAGCAAATGAGGAGAAAGCAGTCGGTGGTACCTCTTTGGGTGAATGTATTGTGCTTTTCAAACACTACAGCTGCGTATAGGCCCAGAAGAGTTGTCTCGAGTGACCACGTGTGTCTGTAACTTTGCCATCGCGCCGTTTGGCGCCAAGGTCCCTTGAGTGAGCTGTCCATCACAGTGGCGGAAAGGGCGGGAAGATATTGCATAGCCTAGTGTGTGGGGCGGGGCCAAACGGGCGGGGCTTCTGTGCAGTTCACATGCCTCTTGTTTATAAAGGGTCAGAGACCATCAGAGCATCAGATGAGGAGAAAGCAGTCGGTGGTACCTCTTTGGGTGAATGTATTGTGCTTTTCAAACACTACAGCTGCGTATAGGCCCAGAAGAGTTGTCTCGAGTGACCACGTGTGTCTGTAACTTTGCCACCGCGCCGTTTGGCGCCAAGGTCCCTTGAGTGAGCTGTCCATCACAGTGGGGGAAAGGGCGGGAAGATATTGCATAGCCTAGTGTGTGGGGCGGGGCCAAACGGGCGGGGCTTCTGTGCAGTTCACATGCCTCTTGTTTATAAAGGGTCAGAGACCATCAGAGCATCAGATGAGGAGAAATCAGCCTCCTGGTCACTGGAAGTACAGGAGGATTGCGCTCGAGAAACTCATGGATGCCTAGACTTCCATCATGGATTACAGCTAATTGTAGACTGTAGCCTCGACCTTGCTCACTAGGTTCTTGGGCTGATTATAATGCGTTACTGAAGTTTAGCTTCATCCGGGGCACGTGCTGTTTCTTTTGTATCTGTAAGTGCTTCCTGTTGAGGTTTAATTTTTGAAACAGGAGCATCGTGCCAAAATGAATCCTGCCTGCATATTTATCCACGAAGATGCCACCATGTTGTGCCATACCTCTACTCAACTGGAGTACTTTCTACTGGGTAGTCAGTAAGTGCTACCTCGTGGGTAAATGTATGGTGCTTTTCCTACACTACAGCTGCGTAAAGGCCCAGAAGAGAAGTCTTCAGTGATCACCTGTGTCTGTGACTTTGCCACTGCGCTGATAGGCGCCTAGGTACCTCGAGTGAGCTGTCCATCACAGTGGGGGAAAGGGCGGGATAGGTTGCATAGCCTAGTCAGTGACTTTGCCACTGCGCTGATCGGCGCCGAGGTACCTCGAGTGAGCTGTCCATCACAGTGGGGAAAAGGGCGGGATAGGTTGCATAGCCTAGTCTGTGTGGGGAGGGGTTAAACTGGCGAGGCTTCTGTGCGAGTTCACATGCCTCTTGTTTATGAAGGGTCAGAGACCGATCAGCGCAGTAAATGATAAGAAAGCAGTCGGTGGTACCTCTTTGGGTGAATGTATTGTGCTTTTCCAGCACTGCAGCTGCGTGAAGTCCCAGAAGAGTTGTCTTCAGTGATCACCTGTGTCTGTGACTTTGCCACTGCGCCGATATGCGCCGAGGTACCTCGAGGGAGCTGTCCATCAAAGTGGGGTACAGGACGGAATAGCTTGCATAGCCTAGTGTGTGTGGGGAGGGGCCAAACTGGCGAGGCTTCTGTGCGTGTGCACTTGCCTCTTGTTTATGAAGGGTCAGAGACCGATTAGCGCAGCAAATGAGGAGAAAGCAGTCGGTGGTACCTCTTTGGGTGAATGTATTGTGCTTTTCCAGGACTGCAGCTGCGTAAAGGCCCAGAAGAGTTGTCTCGAGTGACCACGTGTGTCTGTAACTTTGCCACCGCGCCGTTTGGCGCCAAGGTCCCTCGAGTGAGCTGTCCATCACAGTGGTGGGAAGGGCGGGATAGGTTGCATAGCCTATGTGTGGTCTGTGTAGTCTGTGTGGGGAGGGGTTAAACTGGCGAGGCTTCTGTGCGTGTTCACTTGCCTCTTGTTTATGAAGGGTCAGAGACCGATTAGCGCAGCAAATGAGGCGAAAGCAGTCGGTGGTACCTCTTTGGGTGAATGTATTGTGCTTTTCCAGCACTGCAGCTGCGTAAAGGCCCAGAAGAGTTGTCGTCAGTGATCACCTGTGTCTGTGACTTTGCCACTGCGCCGATAGGCGCCGAGGTACCTCGAGTGAGCAGTCCATCACAGTGGTGGAAAGGGCGGATAGGTTGCATAGCCTAGTGTGTGTGGGGAGGGGCCAAACTGGCGAGGCTTCTGTGCGTGTTCACTTGCCTCTTGTTTATGAAGGGCCAGAGACCGATTAGCGCAGCAAATGAGGAGAAAGCAGTCGGTGGTACCTCTTTGGGTGAATGTATTGTGCTTTTCCAGCACTGCAGCTGCGTAAAGGCCCAGAAGAGTTGTCTCGAGTGACCACGTGTGTCTGTAACTTTGCCACCGCGCCGTTTGGCGCCAAGGTCCCTCGAGTGAGCTGTCCATCACAGTGGGGGAAAGGGCGGGAAGAGGTTGCATAGCCTAGTGTATGGGGCGGGGCCAAACGGGCGGGGCTTCTGTACGAGTTCACATGCCTCTTGTTTATAAAGGGTCAGAGACCATCAGAGCATCAGACGAGGAGAAATCAGCCTCCTGGTCACTGGAAGTACAGGAGGATTGCGCTCGAGAAACTCGTGGATGCCTAGACCTCCATCACGGATTACAGCTAATTGTAGACTGTAGCCTCGACCTTGCTCACTAGGTTCTTGGGCTGATTATAATGCGTTACTGAAGTTTAGCTTCATCCGGGGCACCTGCTGTTTCTTTTGTATCTGTAAGTGCTTCCTGTTGAGGTTTAATTTTTGAAACAGGAGCATCGTGCCAAAATGAATCCTGCCTGCATATTTATCCACGAAGATGCCACCATGTTGTGCCATACCTCTACTCAACTGGAGTACTTTCTACTGGGTAGTCAGTAAGTGCTACCTCGTTGGGTAAATGTATGGTGCTTTTCCTACACTGCAGCTGCGTAAAGGCCCAGAAGAGAAGTCTTCAGTGATCACCTGTGTCTGTGACTTTGCCACTGCGCTGATAGGCGCCGAGGTACCTCGAGTGAGCTGTCCATCACAGTGGGGGAATGGGCGGGATAGGTTGCATAGCCTAGTCTGTGTGGGGAGGGGTTAAACTGGCGAGGCTTCTGTGCGAGTTCACATGCCTCTTGTTTATGAAGGGTCAGAGACCGATCAGCGCAGTAAATGATAAGAAAGCAGTCGGTGGTACCTCTGTGGGTGAATGTATTGTGCTTTTCCAGCACTGCAGCTGCGTGAAGGCCCAGAAGAGTTGTATTCAGTGATCACCTGTGTCTGTGACGTTGCCACTGTGCCGATAGGCGCCGAGGTACCTCGAGTGAGCTGTCCATCACAGTGGGGGAAAGGGCGGGATAGGTTGCATAGCCTAGTGTGTGTGGGGAGGGGCCAAACTGGCGAGGCTTCTGTGCGTGTGCACTTGCCTCTTGTTTATGAAGGGTCAGAGACCGATTAGCGCAGCAAATGGGGAGAAAGCAGTCGGTGGTACCTCTTTGGGTGAATGTATTGTGCTTTTCAAACACTACAGCTGCGTATAGGCCCAGAAGAGTTGTCTCGAGTGACCACGTGTGTCTGTAACTTTGCCAACGCGCCGTTTGGCGCCAAGGTCCCTTGAGTGAGCTGTCCATCACAGTGGGGGAAAGGGCGGGAAGATATTGCATAGCATAGTGTGTGGGCGGGGCCAAACGGGCGGGGCTTCTGTACAGTTCACATGCCTCTTGTTTATAAAGGGTCAGAGACCATCAGAGCATCAGATGAGGAGAAATCAGCCTCCTGGTCACTGGAAGTACAAGAGGATTGCGCTCGAGAAACTCGTGGATGCCTAGACTTCCATCATGGATTACAGCTAATTGTAGACTGTAGCCTCGACCTTGCTCACTAGGTTCTTGGGCTGATTATAATGCGTTACTGAAGTTTAGCTTCAACAGGGGCACGTGCTGTTTCTTTTGTATATGTAAGTGCTTCCTGTTGAGGTTTAGTTTTTGAAACAGGAGCATCGTGCCAAAATGAATCCTGCCTGCATATTTATCCACGAAGATGCCACCATGTTGTGCCATACCTCTACTCAACTGGAGTACTTTCTACTGGGTAGTCAGTAAGTGCTACCTCGTTGGGTAAATGTATGGTGCTTTTCCTACACTGCAGCTGCGTAAAGGCCCAGAAGAGAAGTCTTCAGTGATCACCTGTGTCTGTGACTTTGCCACTGCGCTGATAGGCGCCGAGGTACCTCGAGTGAGATGTCCATCACAGTGGGGGAAAGGGCGGGATAGGTTGCATAGCCTAGTCTGTGTGGGGAGGGGTTAAACTGGCGAGGCTTCTGTGCGAGTTCACATGCCTCTTGTTTATGAAGGGTCAGAGACCGATCAGCTCAGTAAATGATAAGAAAGCAGTCGGTGGTACCTCTTTGGGTAAATGTATTGTGCTTTTCCAGCACTACAGCTGCGTGAAGGCCCAGAAGAGTTGTATTCAGGGATCACCTGAGTCTGTGACGTTGCCACTGCGCCGATAGGCGCCGAGGTACCTCGAGTGAGCTGTCCATCACAGTGGGGGAAAGGGCGGGATAGGTTGCATAGCCTAGTGTGTGTGGGGAGGGGCCAAAATGGCGAGGCTTCTGTGCGTGTGCACTTGCCTCTTGTTTATGAAGGGTCAGAGACCGATTAGCGCAGTAAATGAGGAGAAAGCAGTCGGTGGTACCTCTTTGGGTGAATGTATTGTGCTTTTCAAACACTACAGCTGCGTATAGGCCCAGAAGAGTTGTCTCGAGTGACCACGTGTGTCTGTAACTTTGCCAACGCGCCGTTTGGCGCCAAGGTCCCTTGAGTGAGCTGTCCATCACAGTGGGGGAAAGGGCGGGAAGATATTGCATAGCCTAGTATGTGGGGCGGGGCCAAACGGGCGGAGCTTCTGTACAGTTCACATGCCTCTTGTTTATAAAGGGTCAGAGACCATCAGAGCATCAGATGAGGAGAAATCAGCCTCCTGGTCACTGGAAGTACAGGAGGATTGCGCTCGAGAAACTCGTGGATGCCTAGACTTCCATCATGGATTACAGCTAATTGTAGACTGTAGCCTCGACCTTGCTCACTAGGTTCTTGGGCTGATTATAATGCGTTACTGAAGTTTAGCTTCATCCGGGGCACGTGCTGTTTCTTTTGTATCTGTAAGTGCTTCCTGTTGAGGTTTAATTTTTGAAACAGGAGCATCGTGCCAAAATGAATCCTGCCTGCATATTTATCCACGAAGATGCAACCATGTTGTGCCATACCTCTACTCAACTGGAGTACTTTCTACTGGGTAGTCAGTAAGTGCTACCTCGTTGGGTAAATGTATGGTGCTTTTCCTACACTACAGCTGCGTAAAGGCCCAGAAGAGATGTCTTCAGTGATCACCTGTGTCTGTGACTTTGCCACTGCGCTGATAGGCGCCGAGGTACCTCGAGTGAGCTGTCCATCAAAGTGGTGGAAAGGGCGGGATAGGTTGCATAGCCTAGTGTGTGTGGGGAGGGGTTAAACTGGCGAGGCTTCTGTGCGAGTTCACATGCCTCTTGTTTATGAAGGGTCAGAGACCAATCAGCGCAGCAAATGAGGAGAAAGCAGTCGGTGGTACCTCTTTGGGTGAATGTATTGTGCTTTTCCAGCACTGCAGCTGCGTGAAGTCCCAGAAGAGTTGTCGTCAGTGATCACCTGTGTCTGTGACTTTGCCACTGCGCCGATAGGCGCCGAGGTACCTCGAGCGAGCAGTCCATCACAATGGTGGAAAGGACTGATAGGTTGCATAGCCTAGTGTGTGTGGGGAGGGGCCAAACTGGCGAGGCTTCTGTGCGTGTTCACTTGCCTCTTGTTTATGAAGGGCCAGAGACCGATTAGCGCAGCAAATGAGGAGAAAGCAGTCGGTGGTACCTCTTTGGGTGAATGTATTGTGCTTTTCCAGCACTGCAGCTGCGTAAAGGCCCAGAAGAGTTGTCTCGAGTGACCACGTGTGCCGTTTGGCGCCAAGGTCCCTTGAGTGAGCTGTCCATCACAGTGGGGGAAAGGGCGGGAAGAGGTTGCATAGCCTAGTGTGTGGGGCGGGGCCAAACAGGCGGGGCTTCTGTACGAGTTCACATGCCTCTTGTTTATAAAGGGTCAGAGACCATCAGAGCATCAGATGAGGAGAAATCAGCCTCCTGGTCACTGGAAGTACAGGAGGATTGCGCTCGAGAAACTCGTGGATGCCTAGACCTCCATCACGGATTACAGCTAATTGTAGACTGTAGCCTCGACCTTGCTCACTAGGTTCTTGGGCTGATTATAATGCGTTACTGAAGTTTAGCTTCAACAGGGGCACGTGCTGTTTCTTTTGTATATGTAAGTGCTTCCTGTTGAGGTTTAATTTTTGAAACAGGAGCATCGTGCCAAAATGAATCCTGCCTGCATATTTATCCACGAAGATGCCACCATGTTGTGCCATACCTCTACTCAACTGGAGTACTTTCTACTGGGTAGTCAGTAAGTGCTACCTCGTTGGGTAAATGTATGGTGCTTTTCCTACACTGCAGCTGCGTAAAGGCCCAGAAGAGAAGTCTTCAGTGATCACCTGTGTCTGTGACTTTGCCACTGCGCTGATAGGCGCCGAGGTACCTCGAGTGAGCTGTCCATCACAGTGGGGGAATGGGCGGGATAGGTTGCATAGCCTAGTCTGTGTGGGGGGGGTTAAACTGGCGAGGCTTCTGTGCGAGTTCATATGCCTCTTGTTTATGAAGGGTCAGATTCCGATCAGCGCAGTAAATGATAAGAAAGCAGTAGGTGGTACCTCTTTGGGTGAATGTATTGTGCTTTTCCAGCACTGCAGCTGCGTGAAGGCCCAGAAGAGTTGTATTCAGTGATCACCTGTGTCTGTGACGTTGCCACTGCGCCGATAGGCGCCGAGGTACCTCGAGTGAGCTGTCCATCACAGTGGTGGAAAGGGCGGGATAGGTTGCATAGCCTAGTGTGTGTGGGGAGGGGTTAAACTGGCGAGGCTTCTGTGCGAGTTCACATGCCTCTTGTTTATGAAGGGTCAGAGACCGATCAGCGCAGCAAATAAGGAGAAAGCAGTCGGTGGTACCTCTTTGGGTGAATGTATTGTGCTTTTCCAGCACTGCAGCTGCGTAAAGGCCCAGAAGAGTTGTCTCGAGTGACCACGTATGTCTGTAACTTTGCCACCGCGCCGTTTGGCGCCAAGGTCCCTCGAGTGAGCTGTCCATCACAGTGGGGGAAAGGGCGGGAAGAGGTTGCAAAACCTAGTGTGTGGGGCGGGGCCAAACGGGCGGGGCTTCTGTACGAGTTCACATGCCTCTTGTTTATAAAGGGTCAGAGACCATCAGAGCATCAGATGAGGAGAAATCAGCCTCCTGGTCACTGGAAGTACAGGAGGATTGCGCTCGAGAAACTCGTGGATGGCTAGACCTCCATCACGGATTACAGCTAATTGTAGACTGTAGCCTCGACCTTGCTCACTAGGTTCTTGGGCTGATTATAATGCGTTACTGAAGTTTAGCTTCATCCGGGGCACCTGCTGTTTCTTTTGTATCTGTAAGTGCTTCCTGTTAAGGTTTAAGTTTTTGAAACAGGAGCATCGTGCCAAAATGAATCCTGCCTGCATATTTATCCACGAAGATGCCACCATGTTGTGCCATACCTCTACTCAACTGGAGTACTTTCTACTGGGTAGTCAGTAAGTGCTACCTCGTTGGGTAAATGTATGGTGCTTTTCCTACACTGCAGCTGCGTAAAGGCCCAGAAGAGAAGTCTTCAGTGATCACCTGTGTCTGTGACTTTGCCACTGCGCTGATAGGCGCCGAGGTACCTCGAGTGAGCTGTCCATCACAGTGGGGGAAAGGGCGGGATAGGTTGCATAGCCTAGTCTGTGTGGGGAGGGGTTAAACTGGCGAGGCTTCTGTGCGAGTTCACATGCCTCTTGTTTATGAAGGGTCAGAGACCGATTAGCGCAGCAAATGAGGAGAAAGCAGTCGGTGGTACCTCTTTGGGTGAATGTATTGTGCTTTTCCAGCACTGCAGCTGCGTAAAGGCCCAGAAGAGTTGTCTCGAGTGACCACGTGTGTCTGTAACTTTGCCACCGCGCCGTTTGGCGCCAAGGTCCCTCGAGTGAGCTGTCCATCACAGTGGTGGGAAGGGCGGGATAGGTTGCATAGCCTAGTGTGTGTGGGGAGGGGTCAAACTGGCGAGGCTTCTGTGCGAGTTCACATGCCTCTTGTTTATGAAGGGTCAGAGACAGATCAGCGCAGTAAATGATAAGAAAGCAGTAGGTGGTACCTCTTTGGGTGAATGTATTGTGCTTTTCAAACACTACAGCTGCGTATAGGCCCAGAAGAGTTGTCTCGAGTGACCACGTGTGTCTGTAACTTTGCCACCGCGCCGTTTGGCGCCAAGGTCCCTTGAGTGAGCTGTCCATCACAGTGGGGGAAAGGGCGGGAAGAGGTTGCATAGCCTAGTGTGTGGGGCGGGGCCAAACGGGCGGGGCTTCTGTACAGTTCACATGCCTCTTGTTTATAAAGGGTCAGAGACCATCAGAGCATCAGATGAGGAGAAATCAGCCTCCTGGTCACTGGAAGTACAGGAGGATTGCGCTCGAGAAACTCGTGGATGCCTAGACCTCCATCACGGATTACAGCTAATTGTAGACTGTAGCCTCGACCTTGCTCACTAGGTTCTTGGGCTGATTATAATGCGTTACTGAAGTTTAGCTTCATCCGGGGCACGTGCTGTTTCTTTTGTATCTGTAAGTGCTTCCTGTTGAGGTTTAATTTTTGAAACAGGAGCATCGTGCCAAAATTAATCATGCCTGCATATTTATCCACGAAGATGCCACCTTGTTGTGCCATTCCTCTACTCAACTGGAGTACTTTCTACTGGGTAGTCAGTAAGTGCTACCTCGTTGGGTAAATGTATGGTGCTTTTCCTACACTACAGCTGCGTAAAGGCCCAGAAGAGAAGTCTTCAGTGATCACCTGTGTCTGTGACTTTGCCACTGCGCTGATAGGCGCCTAGGTACCTCGAGTGAGCTGTCCATCACAGTGGGGGAAAGGGCCGGATAGGTTGCATAGCCTAGTCAGTGACTTTGCCACTGCGCTGATCGGCGCCGAGGTACCTCGAGTGAGCTGTCCATCACAGTGGGGAAAAGGGCGGGATAGGTTGCATAGCCTAGTCTGTGTGGGGAGGGGTTAAACTGGCGAGGCTTCTGTGCGAGTTCACATGCCTCTTGTTTATGAAGGGTCAGAGACCGATCAGCGCAGTAAATGATAAGAAAGCAGTCAGTGGTACCTCTTTGGGTGAATGTATTGTGCTTTTCCAGCACTGCAGCTGCGTGAAGTCCCAGAAGAGTTGTCTTCAGTGATCACCTGTGTCTGTGACTTTGCCACTGCGCCGATATGCGCCGAGGTACCTCGAGGGAGCTGTCCATCAAAGTGGGGTACAGGACGGGATAGCTTGCATAGCCTAGTGTGTGTGGGGAGGGGCCAAACTGGCGAGGCTTCTGTGCGTGTGCACTTGCCTCTTGTTTATGAAGGGTCAGAGACCGATTAGCGCAGCAAATGAGGAGAAAGCAGTCGGTGGTACCTCTTTGGGTGAATGTATTGTGCTTTTCCAGCACTGCAGCTGCGTAAAGGCCCAGAAGAGTTGTCTCGAGTGACCACGTGTGTCTGTAACTTTGCCACCGCGCCGTTTGGCGCCAAGGTCCCTCGAGTGAGCTGTCCATCACAGTGGTGGGAAGGGCGGGATAGGTTGCATAGCCTAGTGTGTGTGGGGAGGGGTTAAACTGGCGAGGCTTCTGTGCGAGTTCACATGCCTCTTGTTTATGAAGGGTCAGAGACAGATCAGCGCAGTAAATGATAAGAAAGCAGTAGGTGGTACCTCTTTGGGTGAATGTATTGTGCTTTTCAAACACTACAGCTGCGTATAGGCCCAGAAGAGTTGTCTCGAGTGACCACGTGTGTCTGTAACTTTGCCACCGCGCCGTTTGGCGCCAAGGTCCCTTGAGTGAGCTGTCCATCACAGTGGGGGAAAGGGCGGGAAGATGTTGCATAGCCTAGTGTGTGGGGCGGGGCTTCTGTACAGTTCACATGCCTCTTGTTTATAAAGGGTCAGAGACCATCAGAGCATCAGATGAGGAGAAATCAGCCTCCTGGTCACTGGAAGTACAGGAGGATTGCGCTCGAGAAACTCGTGGATGCCTAGACCTCCATCACGGATTACAGCTAATTGTAGACTGTAGCCTCGACCTTGCTCACTAGGTTCTTGGGCTGATTATAATGTTTTACTGAAGTTTAGCTTCAACCGGGGCACGTGCTGTTTCTTTTGTATCTGTAAGTGCTTCCTGTTGAGGTTTAATTTTTGAAACAGGAGCATCGTGCCAAAATGAATCCTGCCTGCATATTTATCCACGAAGATGCCACCATGTTGTGCCATACCTCTACTCATCTGGAGTACTTTCTACTGGGTAGTCAGTAAGTGCTACCTCGTTGGGTAAATGTATGGTGCTTTTCCTACACTACAGCTGCGTAAAGGCCCAGAAGAGAAGTCTTCAGTGATCACCTGTGTCTGTGACTTTGCCACTGCGCTGATAGGCGCCTAGGTACCTCGAGTGAGCTGTCCATCACAGTGGGGGAAAGGGTGGGATAGGTTGCATAGCCTAGTCTGTGTGGGGAGGGCTTAAACTGGCGAGGCTTCTGTGCGAGTTCACATGCCTCTTGTTTATGAAGGGTCAGAGACCGATCAGCTCAGTAAATGATAAGAAAGCAGTCGGTGGTACCTCTTTGGGTGAATGTATTGTGCTTTTCCAGCACTGCAGCTGCGTAAAGGCCCAGAAGAGAAGTCTTCAGTGATCACCTGTGTCTGTGACTTTGCCACTGCGCTGATAGGCGCCTGGGTACCTCGAGTGAGCTGTCCATCACAGTGGGGGAAAGGGCAGAATAGGTTGCATAGCCTAGTCAGTGACTTTGCCACTGCGCTGATAGGCGCCGAGGTACCCCGAGTGAGCTGTCCATCACAGTGGGGGAAAGGGCGGGATAGGTTGCATAGCCCAGTCTGTGTGGGGAGGGGTTAAACTGGCGAGGCTTCTGTGCGAGTTCACATGCCTCTTGTTTATGAAGGGTCAGAGACCGATCAGCTCAGTAAATGATAAGAAAGCAGTCGGTGGTACCTCTTTGGGTGAATGTATTGTGCTTTTCCAGCACTGCAGCTGCGTAAAGGCCAGAAGAGTTGTATTCAGGGATCACCTGTGTCTGTAACGTTGCCACTGCGCCGATAGGCGCCGAGGTACCTCGAGTGAGCTGTCCATCACAGTGGGGGAAAGGGCGGGATAGGTTGCATAGCCTAGTGTGTGTGGGGAGGGGCCAAATTGGCGAGGCTTCTGTGTGTGTGCACTTGCCTCTTGTTTATGAAGGGTCAGAGACCGATTAGCGCAGCAAATGAGGAGAAAGCAGTCGGTGGTACCTCTTTGGGTGAATGTATTGTGCTTTTCCAGCACTGCAGCTGCGTATAGGCCCAGAAGAGTTGTCTCGAGTGACCACGTGTGTCTGTAACTTTGCCACCGCGCCGTTTGGCGCCAAGGTCCCTCGAGTGAGCTGTCCATCACAGTGGTGGGAAGGGCGGGATAGGTTGCATAGCCTAGTGTGTGTGGGGAGGGGTTAAACTGGCGAGGCTTCTGTGCGAGTTCACATGCCTCTTGTTTATGAAGGGTCAGAGACAGATCAGCGCAGTAAATGATAAGAAAGCAGTAGGTGGTACCTCTTTGGGTGAATGTATTGTGCTTTTCCAGCACTGCAGCTGCGTAAAGGCCCAGAAGAGAAGTCTTCAGTGATCACCTGTGTCTGTGACTTTGCCACTGCGCTGATAGGCGCCTGGGTACCTCGAGTGAGCTGTCCATCACAGTGGGGGAAAGGGCAGAATAGGTTGCATAGCCTAGTCAGTGACTTTGCCACTGCGCTGATAGGCGCCGAGGTACCCCGAGTGAGCTGTCCATCACAGTGGGGGAAAGGGCGTGATAGGTTGCATAGCCTAGTCTGTGTGGGGAGGGGTTAAACTGGCGAGGCTTCTGTGCGAGTTCACATGCCTCTTGTTTATGAAGGGTCAGAGACCGATCAGCTCAGTAAATGATAAGAAAGCAGTCGGTGGTACCTCTTTGGGTGAATGTATTGTGCTTTTCCAGCACTGCAGCTGCGTAAAGGCCAGAAGAGTTGTATTCAGGGATCACCTGTGTCTGTAACGTTGCCACTGCGCCGATAGGCGCCGAGGTACCTCGAGTGAGCTGTCCATCACAGTGGGGGAAAGGGCGGGATAGGTTGCATAGCCTAGTGTGTGTGGGGAGGGGCCAAATTGGCGAGGCTTCTGTGTGTGTGCACTTGCCTCTTGTTTATGAAGGGTCAGAGACCGATTAGCGCAGCAAATGAGGAGAAAGCAGTCGGTGGTACCTCTTTGGGTGAATGTATTGTGCTTTTCAAACACTACAGCTGCGTATAGGCCCAGAAGAGTTGTCTCGAGTGACCACGTGTGTCTGTAACTTTGCCACCGCGCCGTTTGGCGCCAAGGTCCCTTGAGTGAGCTGTCCATCACAGTGGGGGAAAGGGCGGGAAGATGTTGCATAGCCTAGTGTGTGGGACGGGGCCAAACGGGCGGGGCTTCTGTGCAGTTCACATGCCTCTTGTTTATAAAGGGTCAGAGACCATCAGAGCATCAGATGAGGAGAAAGCAGTCGGTGGTACCTCTTTGGGTGAATGTATTGTGCTTTTCAAACACTACAGCTGCGTATAGGCCCAGAAGAGTTGTCTCGAGTGACCACGTGTGTCTGTAACTTTGCCACCGCGCCGTTTGGCGCCAAGGTCCCTTGAGTGAGCTGTCCATCACAGTGGGGGAAAGGGCGGGAAGATATTGCATAGCCTAGTGTGTGGGGCGGGGCCAAACGGGCGGGGCTTCTGTGCAGTTCACATGCCTCTTGTTTATAAAGGGTCAGAGACCATCAGAGCATCAGATGAGGAGAAAGCAGTCGGTGGTACCTCTTTGGGTGAATGTATTGTGCTTTTCAAACACTACAGCTGCGTATAGGCCCAGAAGAGTTGTCTCGAGTGACCACGTGTGTCTGTAACTTTGCCACCGCGCCGTTTGGCGCCAAGGTCCCTCGAGTGAGCTGTCCATCACAGTGGTGGAAAGGGCGGGATAGGTTGCATAGCCTAGTGTGTGGGGCGGGGCCAAACGGGCGGGGCTTCTGTGCAGTTCACATGCCTCTTGTTTATAAAGGGTCAGAGACCATCAGAGCATCAGATGAGGAGAAATCAGCCTCCTGGTCACTGGAAGTACAGGAGGATTGCGCTCGAGAAACTCGTGGATGCCTAGACTTCCATCATGGATTACAGCTAATTGTAGACTGTAGCCTCGACCTTGCTCACTAGGTTCTTGGGCTGATTATAATGCGTTACTGAAGTTTAGCTTCATCCGGGGCACGTGCTGTTTCTTTTGTATCTGTAAGTGCTTCCTGTTGAGGTTTAATTTTTGAAACAGGAGCATCGTGCCAAAATGAATCCTGCCTGCATATTTATCCACGAAGATGCCACCATGTTGTGCCATACCTCTACTCAACTGGAGTACTTTCTACTGGGTAGTCAGTAAGTGCTACCTCGTTGGGTAAATGTATGGTGCTTTTCCTACACTGCAGCTGCGTAAAGGCCCAGAAGAGAAGTATTCAGGGATCACCTGTGTCTGTGACTTTGCCACTGCGCCGATAGGCGCCGAGGTACCTCGAGTGAGCTGTCCATCACAGTGGGGGAAAGGGCGGGATAGGTTGCATAGCCTAGTGTGTGTGGGGAGGGGCCAAATTGGCGAGGCTTCTGTGTGTGTGCACTTGCCTCTTGTTTATGAAGGGTCAGAGACCGATTAGCGCAGCAAATGAGGAGAAAGCAGTCGGTGGTACCTCTTTGGGTGAATGTATTGTGCTTTTCAAACACTACAGCTGCGTATAGGCCCAGAAGAGTTGTCTCGAGTGACCACGTGTGTCTGTAACTTTGCCACCGCGCCGTTTGGCGCCAAGGTCCCTTGAGTGAGCTGTCCATCACAGTGGCGGAAAGGGCGGGAAGATATTGCATAGCCTAGTGTGTGGGGCGGGGCCAAACGGGCGGGGCTTCTGTGCAGTTCACATGCCTCTTGTTTATAAAGGGTCAGAGACCATCAGAGCATCAGATGAGGAGAAATCAGCCTCCTGGTCACTGGAAGTACAGGAGGATTGCGCTCGAGAAACTCGTGGATGCCTAGACTTCCATCATGGATTACAGCTAATTGTAGACTGTAGCCTCGACCTTGCTCACTAGGTTCTTGGGCGGATTATAATGCGTTACTGAAGTTTAGCTTCATCCGGGGCACGTGCTGTTTCATCTGTAAGTGCTTCCTGTTGAGGTTTAATTTTTGAAACAGGAGCATCGTGCCAAAATTAATCATGCCTGCATATTTATCCACGAAGATGCCACCTTGTTGTGCCATTCCTCTACTCAACTGGAGTACTTTCTACTGGGTAGTCAGAAAGTGCTACCTCGTTGGGTAAATGTATGGTGCTTTTCCTACACTACAGCTGCGTAAAGGCCCAGAAGAGAAGTCTTCAGTGATCACCTGTGTCTGTGACTTTGCCACTGCGCTGATAGGCGCCTAGGTACCTCGAGTGAGCTGTCCATCACAGTGGGGGAAAGGGCGGGATAGGTTGCATAGCCTAGTCAGTGACTTTGCCACTGCGCTGATAGGCGCCTAGGTACCTCGAGTGAGCTGTCCATCACAGTGGGGAAAAGGGCGGGATAGGTTGCATAGCCTAGTCTGTGTGGGGAGGGGTTAAACTGGCGAGGCTTCTGTGCGAGTTCACATGCCTCTTGTTTATGAAGGGTCAGAGACCGATCAGCGCAGTAAATGATAAGAAAGCAGTCGGTGGTACCTCTTTGGGTGAATGTATTGTGCTTTTCCAGCACTGCAGCTGCGTGAAGTCCCAGAAGAGTTGTCTTCAGTGATCACCTGTGTCTGTGACTTTGCCACTGCGCCGATATGCGCCGAGGTACCTCGAGGGAGCTGTCCATCAAAGTGGGGTACAGGACGGGATAGCTTGCATAGCCTAGTGTGTGTGGGGAGGGGCCAAACTGGCGAGGCTTCTGTGCGTGTGCACTTGCCTCTTGTTTATGAAGGGTCAGAGACCGATTAGCGCAGCAAATGAGGAGAAAGCAGTCGGTGGTACCTCTTTGGGTGAATGTATTGTGCTTTTCCAGCACTGCAGCTGCGTAAAGGCCCAGAAGAGTTGTCTCGAGTGACCACGTGTGTCTGTAACTTTGCCACCGCGCCGTTTGGCGCCAAGGTCCCTCGAGTGAGCTGTCCATCACAGTGGTGGGAAGGGCGGGATAGGTTGCATAGCCTATGTGTGGTCTGTGTAGTCTGTGTGGGGAGGGGTTAAACTGGCGAGGCTTCTGTGCGTGTTCACTTGCCTCTTGTTTATGAAGGGTCAGAGACCGATTAGCGCAGCAAATGAGGCGAAAGCAGTCGGTGGTACCTCTTTGGGTGAATGTATTGTGCTTTTCCAGCACTGCAGCTGCGTAAAGGCCCAGAAGAGTTGTCGTCAGTGATCACCTGTGTCTGTGACTTTGCCACTGCGCCGATAGGCGCCGAGGTACCTCGAGTGAGCAGTCCATCACAGTGGTGGAAAGGGCGGATAGGTTGCATAGCCTAGTGTGTGTGGGGAGGGGCCAAACTGGCGAGGCTTCTGTGCGTTTTCACTTGCCTCTTGTTTATGAAGGGCCAGAGACCGATTAGCGCAGCAAATGAGGAGAAAGCAGTCGGTGGTACCTCTTTGGGTGAATGTATTGTACTTTTCCAGCACTGCAGCTGCGTGAAGTCCCAGAAGAGTTGTCGTCAGTGATCACCTGTGTAAGTGACTTTGCCACTGCGCCGATAGGCGCCGAGGTACCTCGAGTGAGCAGTTTATCACAGTGGCGGAAAGGGCGGATAGGTTGCATAGCCTAGTGTGTGTGGGGAGGGGCCAAACTGGCGAGGCTTCTGTGCGTGTTCACTTGCCTCTTGTTTATGAAGGGCCAGAGACCGATTAGCGCAGCAAATGAGGAGAAAGCAGTCGGTGGTACCTCTTTGGGTGAATGTATTGTGCTTTTCCAGCACTGCAGCTGCGTAAAGGCCCAGAAGAGTTGTCTCGAGTGACCACGTGTGTCTGTAACTTTGCCACCGCGCCGTTTGGCGCCAAGGTCCCTCGAGTGAGCTGTCCATCACAGTGGGGGAAAGGGCGGGAAGAGGTTGCATAGCCTAGTGTGTGGGGCGGGGCCAAACGGGCGGGGCTTCTGTACGAGTTCACATGCCTCTTGTTTATAAAGGGTCAGAGACCATCAGAGCATCAGACGAGGAGAAATCAGCCTCCTGGTCACTGGAAGTACAGGAGGATTGCGCTCGAGAAACTCGTGGATGCCTAGACCTCCATCACGGATTACAGCTAATTGTAGACTGTAGCCTCGACCTTGCTCACTAGGTTCTTGGGCTGATTATAATGCGTTACTGAAGTTTAGCTTCATCCGGGGCACCTGCTGTTTCTTTTGTATCTGTAAGTGCTTCCTGTTGAGGTTTAATTTTTGAAACAGGAGCATCGTGCCAAAATGAATCCTGCCTGCATATTTATCCACGAAGATGCCACCATGTTGTGCCATACCTCTACTCAACTGGAGTACTTTCTACTGGGTAGTCAGTAAGTGCTACCTCGTTGGGTAAATGTATGGTGCTTTTCCTACACTGCAGCTGCGTAAAGGCCCAGAAGAGAAGTCTTCAGTGATCACCTGTGTCTGTGACTTTGCCACTGCGCTGATAGGCGCCGAGGTACCTCGAGTGAGCTGTCCATCACAGTGGGGGAATGGGCGGGATAGGTTGCATAGCCTAGTCTGTGTGGGGAGGGGTTAAACTGGCGAGGCTTCTGTGCGAGTTCACATGCCTCTTGTTTATGAAGGGTCAGAGACCGATCAGCGCAGTAAATGATAAGAAAGCAGTCGGTGGTACCTCTGTGGGTGAATGTATTGTGCTTTTCCAGCACTGCAGCTGCGTGAAGGCCCAGAAGAGTTGTATTCAGTGATCACCTGTGTCTGTGACGTTGCCACTGTGCCGATAGGCGCCGAGGTACCTCGAGTGAGCTGTCCATCACAGTGGGGGAAAGGGCGGGATAGGTTGCATAGCCTAGTGTGTGTGGGGAGGGGCCAAACTGGCGAGGCTTCTGTGCGTGTGCACTTGCCTCTTGTTTATGAAGGGTCAGAGACCGATTAGCGCAGCAAATGGGGAGAAAGCAGTCGGTGGTACCTCTTTGGGTGAATGTATTGTGCTTTTCAAACACTACAGCTGCGTATAGGCCCAGAAGAGTTGTCTCGAGTGACCACGTGTGTCTGTAACTTTGCCAACGCGCCGTTTGGCGCCAAGGTCCCTTGAGTGAGCTGTCCATCACAGTGGGGGAAAGGGCGGGAAGATATTGCATAGCATAGTGTGTGGGCGGGGCCAAACGGGCGGGGCTTCTGTACAGTTCACATGCCTCTTGTTTATAAAGGGTCAGAGACCATCAGAGCATCAGATGAGGAGAAATCAGCCTCCTGGTCACTGGAAGTACAAGAGGATTGCGCTCGAGAAACTCGTGGATGCCTAGACTTCCATCATGGATTACAGCTAATTGTAGACTGTAGCCTCGACCTTGCTCACTAGGTTCTTGGGCTGATTATAATGCGTTACTGAAGTTTAGCTTCAACAGGGGCACGTGCTGTTTCTTTTGTATATGTAAGTGCTTCCTGTTGAGGTTTAGTTTTTGAAACAGGAGCATCGTGCCAAAATGAATCCTGCCTGCATATTTATCCACGAAGATGCCACCATGTTGTGCCATACCTCTACTCAACTGGAGTACTTTCTACTGGGTAGTCAGTAAGTGCTACCTCGTTGGGTAAATGTATGGTGCTTTTCCTACACTGCAGCTGCGTAAAGGCCCAGAAGAGAAGTCTTCAGTGATCACCTGTGTCTGTGACTTTGCCACTGCGCTGATAGGCGCCGAGGTACCTCGAGTGAGATGTCCATCACAGTGGGGGAAAGGGCGGGATAGGTTGCATAGCCTAGTCTGTGTGGGGAGGGGTTAAACTGGCGAGGCTTCTGTGCGAGTTCACATGCCTCTTGTTTATGAAGGGTCAGAGACCGATCAGCTCAGTAAATGATAAGAAAGCAGTCGGTGGTACCTCTTTGGGTAAATGTATTGTGCTTTTCCAGCACTACAGCTGCGTGAAGGCCCAGAAGAGTTGTATTCAGGGATCACCTGAGTCTGTGACGTTGCCACTGCGCCGATAGGCGCCGAGGTACCTCGAGTGAGCTGTCCATCACAGTGGGGGAAAGGGCGGGATAGGTTGCATAGCCTAGTGTGTGTGGGGAGGGGCCAAAATGGCGAGGCTTCTGTGCGTGTGCACTTGCCTCTTGTTTATGAAGGGTCAGAGACCGATTAGCGCAGTAAATGAGGAGAAAGCAGTCGGTGGTACCTCTTTGGGTGAATGTATTGTGCTTTTCAAACACTACAGCTGCGTATAGGCCCAGAAGAGTTGTCTCGAGTGACCACGTGTGTCTGTAACTTTGCCAACGCGCCGTTTGGCGCCAAGGTCCCTTGAGTGAGCTGTCCATCACAGTGGGGGAAAGGGCGGGAAGATATTGCATAGCCTAGTATGTGGGGCGGGGCCAAACGGGCGGAGCTTCTGTACAGTTCACATGCCTCTTGTTTATAAAGGGTCAGAGACCATCAGAGCATCAGATGAGGAGAAATCAGCCTCCTGGTCACTGGAAGTACAGGAGGATTGCGCTCGAGAAACTCGTGGATGCCTAGACTTCCATCATGGATTACAGCTAATTGTAGACTGTAGCCTCGACCTTGCTCACTAGGTTCTTGGGCTGATTATAATGCGTTACTGAAGTTTAGCTTCATCCGGGGCACGTGCTGTTTCTTTTGTATCTGTAAGTGCTTCCTGTTGAGGTTTAATTTTTGAAACAGGAGCATCGTGCCAAAATGAATCCTGCCTGCATATTTATCCACGAAGATGCAACCATGTTGTGCCATACCTCTACTCAACTGGAGTACTTTCTACTGGGTAGTCAGTAAGTGCTACCTCGTTGGGTAAATGTATGGTGCTTTTCCTACACTACAGCTGCGTAAAGGCCCAGAAGAGATGTCTTCAGTGATCACCTGTGTCTGTGACTTTGCCACTGCGCTGATAGGCGCCGAGGTACCTCGAGTGAGCTGTCCATCAAAGTGGTGGAAAGGGCGGGATAGGTTGCATAGCCTAGTGTGTGTGGGGAGGGGTTAAACTGGCGAGGCTTCTGTGCGAGTTCACATGCCTCTTGTTTATGAAGGGTCAGAGACCAATCAGCGCAGCAAATGAGGAGAAAGCAGTCGGTGGTACCTCTTTGGGTGAATGTATTGTGCTTTTCCAGCACTGCAGCTGCGTGAAGTCCCAGAAGAGTTGTCGTCAGTGATCACCTGTGTCTGTGACTTTGCCACTGCGCCGATAGGCGCCGAGGTACCTCGAGCGAGCAGTCCATCACAATGGTGGAAAGGACTGATAGGTTGCATAGCCTAGTGTGTGTGGGGAGGGGCCAAACTGGCGAGGCTTCTGTGCGTGTTCACTTGCCTCTTGTTTATGAAGGGCCAGAGACCGATTAGCGCAGCAAATGAGGAGAAAGCAGTCGGTGGTACCTCTTTGGGTGAATGTATTGTGCTTTTCCAGCACTGCAGCTGCGTAAAGGCCCAGAAGAGTTGTCTCGAGTGACCACGTGTGCCGTTTGGCGCCAAGGTCCCTTGAGTGAGCTGTCCATCACAGTGGGGGAAAGGGCGGGAAGAGGTTGCATAGCCTAGTGTGTGGGGCGGGGCCAAACAGGCGGGGCTTCTGTACGAGTTCACATGCCTCTTGTTTATAAAGGGTCAGAGACCATCAGAGCATCAGATGAGGAGAAATCAGCCTCCTGGTCACTGGAAGTACAGGAGGATTGCGCTCGAGAAACTCGTGGATGCCTAGACCTCCATCACGGATTACAGCTAATTGTAGACTGTAGCCTCGACCTTGCTCACTAGGTTCTTGGGCTGATTATAATGCGTTACTGAAGTTTAGCTTCAACAGGGGCACGTGCTGTTTCTTTTGTATATGTAAGTGCTTCCTGTTGAGGTTTAATTTTTGAAACAGGAGCATCGTGCCAAAATGAATCCTGCCTGCATATTTATCCACGAAGATGCCACCATGTTGTGCCATACCTCTACTCAACTGGAGTACTTTCTACTGGGTAGTCAGTAAGTGCTACCTCGTTGGGTAAATGTATGGTGCTTTTCCTACACTGCAGCTGCGTAAAGGCCCAGAAGAGAAGTCTTCAGTGATCACCTGTGTCTGTGACTTTGCCACTGCGCTGATAGGCGCCGAGGTACCTCGAGTGAGCTGTCCATCACAGTGGGGGAATGGGCGGGATAGGTTGCATAGCCTAGTCTGTGTGGGGGGGGTTAAACTGGCGAGGCTTCTGTGCGAGTTCATATGCCTCTTGTTTATGAAGGGTCAGATTCCGATCAGCGCAGTAAATGATAAGAAAGCAGTAGGTGGTACCTCTTTGGGTGAATGTATTGTGCTTTTCCAGCACTGCAGCTGCGTGAAGGCCCAGAAGAGTTGTATTCAGTGATCACCTGTGTCTGTGACGTTGCCACTGCGCCGATAGGCGCCGAGGTACCTCGAGTGAGCTGTCCATCACAGTGGTGGAAAGGGCGGGATAGGTTGCATAGCCTAGTGTGTGTGGGGAGGGGTTAAACTGGCGAGGCTTCTGTGCGAGTTCACATGCCTCTTGTTTATGAAGGGTCAGAGACCGATCAGCGCAGCAAATAAGGAGAAAGCAGTCGGTGGTACCTCTTTGGGTGAATGTATTGTGCTTTTCCAGCACTGCAGCTGCGTAAAGGCCCAGAAGAGTTGTCTCGAGTGACCACGTATGTCTGTAACTTTGCCACCGCGCCGTTTGGCGCCAAGGTCCCTCGAGTGAGCTGTCCATCACAGTGGGGGAAAGGGCGGGAAGAGGTTGCAAAACCTAGTGTGTGGGGCGGGGCCAAACGGGCGGGGCTTCTGTACGAGTTCACATGCCTCTTGTTTATAAAGGGTCAGAGACCATCAGAGCATCAGATGAGGAGAAATCAGCCTCCTGGTCACTGGAAGTACAGGAGGATTGCGCTCGAGAAACTCGTGGATGGCTAGACCTCCATCACGGATTACAGCTAATTGTAGACTGTAGCCTCGACCTTGCTCACTAGGTTCTTGGGCTGATTATAATGCGTTACTGAAGTTTAGCTTCATCCGGGGCACCTGCTGTTTCTTTTGTATCTGTAAGTGCTTCCTGTTAAGGTTTAAGTTTTTGAAACAGGAGCATCGTGCCAAAATGAATCCTGCCTGCATATTTATCCACGAAGATGCCACCATGTTGTGCCATACCTCTACTCAACTGGAGTACTTTCTACTGGGTAGTCAGTAAGTGCTACCTCGTTGGGTAAATGTATGGTGCTTTTCCTACACTGCAGCTGCGTAAAGGCCCAGAAGAGAAGTCTTCAGTGATCACCTGTGTCTGTGACTTTGCCACTGCGCTGATAGGCGCCGAGGTACCTCGAGTGAGCTGTCCATCACAGTGGGGGAAAGGGCGGGATAGGTTGCATAGCCTAGTCTGTGTGGGGAGGGGTTAAACTGGCGAGGCTTCTGTGCGAGTTCACATGCCTCTTGTTTATGAAGGGTCAGAGACCGATTAGCGCAGCAAATGAGGAGAAAGCAGTCGGTGGTACCTCTTTGGGTGAATGTATTGTGCTTTTCCAGCACTGCAGCTGCGTAAAGGCCCAGAAGAGTTGTCTCGAGTGACCACGTGTGTCTGTAACTTTGCCACCGCGCCGTTTGGCGCCAAGGTCCCTCGAGTGAGCTGTCCATCACAGTGGTGGGAAGGGCGGGATAGGTTGCATAGCCTAGTGTGTGTGGGGAGGGGTCAAACTGGCGAGGCTTCTGTGCGAGTTCACATGCCTCTTGTTTATGAAGGGTCAGAGACAGATCAGCGCAGTAAATGATAAGAAAGCAGTAGGTGGTACCTCTTTGGGTGAATGTATTGTGCTTTTCAAACACTACAGCTGCGTATAGGCCCAGAAGAGTTGTCTCGAGTGACCACGTGTGTCTGTAACTTTGCCACCGCGCCGTTTGGCGCCAAGGTCCCTTGAGTGAGCTGTCCATCACAGTGGGGGAAAGGGCGGGAAGAGGTTGCATAGCCTAGTGTGTGGGGCGGGGCCAAACGGGCGGGGCTTCTGTACAGTTCACATGCCTCTTGTTTATAAAGGGTCAGAGACCATCAGAGCATCAGATGAGGAGAAATCAGCCTCCTGGTCACTGGAAGTACAGGAGGATTGCGCTCGAGAAACTCGTGGATGCCTAGACCTCCATCACGGATTACAGCTAATTGTAGACTGTAGCCTCGACCTTGCTCACTAGGTTCTTGGGCTGATTATAATGCGTTACTGAAGTTTAGCTTCATCCGGGGCACGTGCTGTTTCTTTTGTATCTGTAAGTGCTTCCTGTTGAGGTTTAATTTTTGAAACAGGAGCATCGTGCCAAAATTAATCATGCCTGCATATTTATCCACGAAGATGCCACCTTGTTGTGCCATTCCTCTACTCAACTGGAGTACTTTCTACTGGGTAGTCAGTAAGTGCTACCTCGTTGGGTAAATGTATGGTGCTTTTCCTACACTACAGCTGCGTAAAGGCCCAGAAGAGAAGTCTTCAGTGATCACCTGTGTCTGTGACTTTGCCACTGCGCTGATAGGCGCCTAGGTACCTCGAGTGAGCTGTCCATCACAGTGGGGGAAAGGGCCGGATAGGTTGCATAGCCTAGTCAGTGACTTTGCCACTGCGCTGATCGGCGCCGAGGTACCTCGAGTGAGCTGTCCATCACAGTGGGGAAAAGGGCGGGATAGGTTGCATAGCCTAGTCTGTGTGGGGAGGGGTTAAACTGGCGAGGCTTCTGTGCGAGTTCACATGCCTCTTGTTTATGAAGGGTCAGAGACCGATCAGCGCAGTAAATGATAAGAAAGCAGTCGGTGGTACCTCTTTGGGTGAATGTATTGTGCTTTTCCAGCACTGCAGCTGCGTGAAGTCCCAGAAGAGTTGTCTTCAGTGATCACCTGTGTCTGTGACTTTGCCACTGCGCCGATATGCGCCGAGGTACCTCGAGGGAGCTGTCCATCAAAGTGGGGTACAGGACGGGATAGCTTGCATAGCCTAGTGTGTGTGGGGAGGGGCCAAACTGGCGAGGCTTCTGTGCGTGTGCACTTGCCTCTTGTTTATGAAGGGTCAGAGACCGATTAGCGCAGCAAATGAGGAGAAAGCAGTCGGTGGTACCTCTTTGGGTGAATGTATTGTGCTTTTCCAGCACTGCAGCTGCGTAAAGGCCCAGAAGAGTTGTCTCGAGTGACCACGTGTGTCTGTAACTTTGCCACCGCGCCGTTTGGCGCCAAGGTCCCTCGAGTGAGCTGTCCATCACAGTGGTGGGAAGGGCGGGATAGGTTGCATAGCCTAGTGTGTGTGGGGAGGGGTTAAACTGGCGAGGCTTCTGTGCGAGTTCACATGCCTCTTGTTTATGAAGGGTCAGAGACAGATCAGCGCAGTAAATGATAAGAAAGCAGTAGGTGGTACCTCTTTGGGTGAATGTATTGTGCTTTTCAAACACTACAGCTGCGTATAGGCCCAGAAGAGTTGTCTCGAGTGACCACGTGTGTCTGTAACTTTGCCACCGCGCCGTTTGGCGCCAAGGTCCCTTGAGTGAGCTGTCCATCACAGTGGGGGAAAGGGCGGGAAGATGTTGCATAGCCTAGTGTGTGGGGCGGGGCTTCTGTACAGTTCACATGCCTCTTGTTTATAAAGGGTCAGAGACCATCAGAGCATCAGATGAGGAGAAATCAGCCTCCTGGTCACTGGAAGTACAGGAGGATTGCGCTCGAGAAACTCGTGGATGCCTAGACCTCCATCACGGATTACAGCTAATTGTAGACTGTAGCCTCGACCTTGCTCACTAGGTTCTTGGGCTGATTATAATGTTTTACTGAAGTTTAGCTTCAACCGGGGCACGTGCTGTTTCTTTTGTATCTGTAAGTGCTTCCTGTTGAGGTTTAATTTTTGAAACAGGAGCATCGTGCCAAAATGAATCCTGCCTGCATATTTATCCACGAAGATGCCACCATGTTGTGCCATACCTCTACTCATCTGGAGTACTTTCTACTGGGTAGTCAGTAAGTGCTACCTCGTTGGGTAAATGTATGGTGCTTTTCCTACACTACAGCTGCGTAAAGGCCCAGAAGAGAAGTCTTCAGTGATCACCTGTGTCTGTGACTTTGCCACTGCGCTGATAGGCGCCTAGGTACCTCGAGTGAGCTGTCCATCACAGTGGGGGAAAGGGTGGGATAGGTTGCATAGCCTAGTCTGTGTGGGGAGGGCTTAAACTGGCGAGGCTTCTGTGCGAGTTCACATGCCTCTTGTTTATGAAGGGTCAGAGACCGATCAGCTCAGTAAATGATAAGAAAGCAGTCGGTGGTACCTCTTTGGGTGAATGTATTGTGCTTTTCCAGCACTGCAGCTGCGTAAAGGCCCAGAAGAGAAGTCTTCAGTGATCACCTGTGTCTGTGACTTTGCCACTGCGCTGATAGGCGCCTGGGTACCTCGAGTGAGCTGTCCATCACAGTGGGGGAAAGGGCAGAATAGGTTGCATAGCCTAGTCAGTGACTTTGCCACTGCGCTGATAGGCGCCGAGGTACCCCGAGTGAGCTGTCCATCACAGTGGGGGAAAGGGCGTGATAGGTTGCATAGCCTAGTCTGTGTGGGGAGGGGTTAAACTGGCGAGGCTTCTGTGCGAGTTCACATGCCTCTTGTTTATGAAGGGTCAGAGACCGATCAGCTCAGTAAATGATAAGAAAGCAGTCGGTGGTACCTCTTTGGGTGAATGTATTGTGCTTTTCCAGCACTGCAGCTGCGTAAAGGCCAGAAGAGTTGTATTCAGGGATCACCTGTGTCTGTAACGTTGCCACTGCGCCGATAGGCGCCGAGGTACCTCGAGTGAGCTGTCCATCACAGTGGGGGAAAGGGCGGGATAGGTTGCATAGCCTAGTGTGTGTGGGGAGGGGCCAAATTGGCGAGGCTTCTGTGTGTGTGCACTTGCCTCTTGTTTATGAAGGGTCAGAGACCGATTAGCGCAGCAAATGAGGAGAAAGCAGTCGGTGGTACCTCTTTGGGTGAATGTATTGTGCTTTTCAAACACTACAGCTGCGTATAGGCCCAGAAGAGTTGTCTCGAGTGACCACGTGTGTCTGTAACTTTGCCACCGCGCCGTTTGGCGCCAAGGTCCCTTGAGTGAGCTGTCCATCACAGTGGGGGAAAGGGCGGGAAGATGTTGCATAGCCTAGTGTGTGGGACGGGGCCAAACGGGCGGGGCTTCTGTGCAGTTCACATGCCTCTTGTTTATAAAGGGTCAGAGACCATCAGAGCATCAGATGAGGAGAAAGCAGTCGGTGGTACCTCTTTGGGTGAATGTATTGTGCTTTTCAAACACTACAGCTGCGTATAGGCCCAGAAGAGTTGTCTCGAGTGACCACGTGTGTCTGTAACTTTGCCACCGAGCCGTTTGGCGCCAAGGTCCCTTGAGTGAGCTGTCCATCACAGTGGGGGAAAGGGCGGGAAGATATTGCATAGCCTAGTGTGTGGGGCGGGGCCAAACGGGCGGGGCTTCTGTGCAGTTCACATGCCTCTTGTTTATAAAGGGTCAGAGACCATCAGAGCATCAGATGAGGAGAAAGCAGTCGGTGGTACCTCTTTGGGTGAATGTATTGTGCTTTTCAAACACTACAGCTGCGTATAGGCCCAGAAGAGTTGTCTCGAGTGACCACGTTTGTCTGTAACTTTGCCACCGCGCCGTTTGGCGCCAAGGTCCCTCGAGTGAGCTGTCCATCACAGTGGTGGAAAGGGTGGGATAGGTTGCATAGCCTAGTGTGTGTGGGGAGGGGTTAAACTGGCGAGGCTTCTGTGCGAGTTCACATGCCTCTTGTTTATGAAGGGTCAGAGACAGATCAGCGCAGTAAATGATAAGAAAGCAGTAGGTGGTACCTCTTTGGGTGAATGTATTGTGCTTTTCAAACACTACAGCTGCGTATAGGCCCAGAAGAGTTGTCTCGAGTGACCACGTGTGTCTGTAACTTTGCCACCGCGCCGTTTGGCGCCAAGGTCCCTTGAGTGAGCTGTCCATCACAGTGGGGGAAAGGGCGGGAAGATGTTGCATAGCCTAGTGTGTGGGGCGGGGCCAAACGGGCGGGGCTTCTGTGCAGTTCACATGCCTCTTGTTTATAAAGGGTCAGAGACCATCAGAGCATCAGATGAGGAGAAATCAGCCTCCTGGTCACTGGAAGTACAGGAGGATTGCGCTCGAGAAACTCGTGGATGCCTAGACTTCCATCATGGATTACAGCTAATTGTAGACTGTAGCCTCGACCTTGCTCACTAGGTTCTTGGGCTGATTATAATGCGTTACTGAAGTTTAGCTTCATCCGGGGCACGTGCTGTTTCTTTTGTATCTGTAAGTGCTTCCTGTTGAGGTTTAATTTTTGAAACAGGAGCATCGTGCCAAAATGAATCCTGCCTGCATATTTATCCACGAAGATGCCACCATGTTGTGCCATACCTCTACTCAACTGGAGTACTTTCTACTGGGTAGTCAGTAAGTGCTACCTCGTTGGGTAAATGTATGGTGCTTTTCCTACACTACAGCTGCGTAAAGGCCCAGAAGAGAAGTCTTCAGTGATCACCTGTGTCTGTGACTTTGCCACTGCGCTGATAGGCGCCTAGGTACCTCGAGTGAGCTGTCCATCACAGTGGGGGAAAGGGCGGGATAGGTTGCATAGCCTAGTCTGTGTGGGGAGGGGTTAAACTGGCGAGGCTTCTGTGCGAGTTCACATGCCTCTTGTTTATGAAGGGTCAGAGACCGATCAGCTCAGTAAATGATAAGAAAGCAGTCGGTGGTACCTCTTTGGGTGAATGTATTGTGCTTTTCCAGCACTGCAGCTGCGTAAAGGCCCAGAAGAGAAGTCTTCAGTGATCACCTGTGTCTGTGACTTTGCCACTGCGCTGATAGGCGCCTGGGTACCTCGAGTGAGCTGTCCATCACAGTGGGGGAAAGGGCAGAATAGGTTGCATAGCCTAGTCAGTGACTTTGCCACTGCGCTGATAGGCGCCGAGGTACCCCGAGTGAGCTGTCCATCACAGTGGGGGAAAGGGCGGGATAGGTTGCATAGCCTAGTCTGTGTGGGGAGGGGTTAAACTGGCGAGGCTTCTGTGCGAGTTCACATGCCTCTTGTTTATGAAGGGTCAGAGACCGATCAGCTCAGTAAATGATAAGAAAGCAGTCGGTGGTACCTCTTTGGGTGAATGTATTGTGCTTTTCCAGCACTGCAGCTGCGTAAAGGCCAGAAGAGTTGTATTCAGGGATCACCTGTGTCTGTAACGTTGCCACTGCGCCGATAGGCGCCGAGGTACCTCGAGTGAGCTGTCCATCACAGTGGGGGAAAGGGCGGGATAGGTTGCATAGCCTAGTGTGTGTGGGGAGGGGCCAAATTGGCGAGGCTTCTGTGTGTGTGCACTTGCCTCTTGTTTATGAAGGGTCAGAGACCGATTAGCGCAGCAAATGAGGAGAAAGCAGTCGGTGGTACCTCTTTGGGTGAATGTATTGTGCTTTTCAAACACTACAGCTGCGTATAGGCCCAGAAGAGTTGTCTCGAGTGACCACGTGTGTCTGTAACTTTGCCACCGCGCCGTTTGGCGCCAAGGTCCCTTGAGTGAGCTGTCCATCACAGTGGCGGAAAGGGCGGGAAGATATTGCATAGCCTAGTGTGTGGGGCGGGGCCAAACGGGCGGGGCTTCTGTGCAGTTCACATGCCTCTTGTTTATAAAGGGTCAGAGACCATCAGAGCATCAGATGAGGAGAAATCAGCCTCCTGGTCACTGGAAGTACAGGAGGATTGCGCTCGAGAAACTCGTGGATGCCTAGACTTCCATCATGGATTACAGCTAATTGTAGACTGTAGCCTCGACCTTGCTCACTAGGTTCTTGGGCGGATTATAATGCGTTACTGAAGTTTAGCTTCATCCGGGGCACGTGCTGTTTCATCTGTAAGTGCTTCCTGTTGAGGTTTAATTTTTGAAACAGGAGCATCGTGCCAAAATTAATCATGCCTGCATATTTATCCACGAAGATGCCACCTTGTTGTGCCATTCCTCTACTCAACTGGAGTACTTTCTACTGGGTAGTCAGAAAGTGCTACCTCGTTGGGTAAATGTATGGTGCTTTTCCTACACTACAGCTGCGTAAAGGCCCAGAAGAGAAGTCTTCAGTGATCACCTGTGTCTGTGACTTTGCCACTGCGCTGATAGGCGCCTAGGTACCTCGAGTGAGCTGTCCATCACAGTGGGGGAAAGGGCGGGATAGGTTGCATAGCCTAGTCAGTGACTTTGCCACTGCGCTGATAGGCGCCTAGGTACCTCGAGTGAGCTGTCCATCACAGTGGGGAAAAGGGCGGGATAGGTTGCATAGCCTAGTCTGTGTGGGGAGGGGTTAAACTGGCGAGGCTTCTGTGCGAGTTCACATGCCTCTTGTTTATGAAGGGTCAGAGACCGATCAGCGCAGTAAATGATAAGAAAGCAGTCGGTGGTACCTCTTTGGGTGAATGTATTGTGCTTTTCCAGCACTGCAGCTGCGTGAAGTCCCAGAAGAGTTGTCTTCAGTGATCACCTGTGTCTGTGACTTTGCCACTGCGCCGATATGCGCCGAGGTACCTCGAGGGAGCTGTCCATCAAAGTGGGGTACAGGACGGGATAGCTTGCATAGCCTAGTGTGTGTGGGGAGGGGCCAAACTGGCGAGGCTTCTGTGCGTGTGCACTTGCCTCTTGTTTATGAAGGGTCAGAGACCGATTAGCGCAGCAAATGAGGAGAAAGCAGTCGGTGGTACCTCTTTGGGTGAATGTATTGTGCTTTTCCAGCACTGCAGCTGCGTAAAGGCCCAGAAGAGTTGTCTCGAGTGACCACGTGTGTCTGTAACTTTGCCACCGCGCCGTTTGGCGCCAAGGTCCCTCGAGTGAGCTGTCCATCACAGTGGTGGGAAGGGCGGGATAGGTTGCATAGCCTAGTGTGTGTGGGGAGGGGTTAAACTGGCGAGGCTTCTGTGCGAGTTCACATGCCTCTTGTTTATGAAGGGTCAGAGACAGATCAGCGCAGTAAATGATAAGAAAGCAGTAGGTGGTACCTCTTTGGGTGAATGTATTGTGCTTTTCAAACACTACAGCTGCGTATAGGCCCAGAAGAGTTGTCTCGAGTGACCACGTGTGTCTGTAACTTTGCCACCGCGCCGTTTGGCGCCAAGGTCCCTTGAGTGAGCTGTCCATCACAGTGGGGGAAAGGGCGGGAAGAGGTTGCATAGCCTAGTGTGTGGGGCGGGGCCAAACGGGCGGGGCTTCTGTACAGTTCACATGCCTCTTGTTTATAAAGGGTCAGAGACCATCAGAGCATCAGATGAGGAGAAATCAGCCTCCTGGTCACTGGAAGTACAGGAGGATTGCGCTCGAGAAACTCGTGGATGCCTAGACCTCCATCACGGATTACAGCTAATTGTAGACTGTAGCCTCGACCTTGCTCACTAGGTTCTTGGGCTGATTATAATGCGTTACTGAAGTTTAGCTTCATCCGGGGCACGTGCTGTTTCTTTTGTATCTGTAAGTGCTTCCTGTTGAGGTTTAATTTTTGAAACAGGAGCATCGTGCCAAAATTAATCATGCCTGCATATTTATCCACGAAGATGCCACCATGTTGTGCCATACCTCTACTCAACTGGAGTACTTTCTACTGGGTAGTCAGTAAGTGCTACCTCGTTGGGTAAATGTATGGTGCTTTTCCTACACTACAGCTGCGTAAAGGCCCAGAAGAGAAGTCTTCAGTGATCACCTGTGTCTGTGACTTTGCCACTGCGCTGATAGGCGCCTAGGTACCTCGAGTGAGCTGTCCATCACAGTGGGGGAAAGGGCGGGATAGGTTGCATAGCCTAGTCAGTGACTTTGCCACTGCGCTGATCGGCGCCGAGGTACCTCGAGTGAGCTGTCCATCACAGTGGGGAAAAGGGCGGGATAGGTTGCATAGCCTAGTCTGTGTGGGGAGGGGTTAAACTGGCGAGGCTTCTGTGCGAGTTCACATGCCTCTTGTTTATGAAGGGTCAGAGACCGATCAGCGCAGTAAATGATAAGAAAGCAGTCGGTGGTACCTCTTTGGGTGAATGTATTGTGCTTTTCCAGCACTGCAGCTGCGTGAAGTCCCAGAAGAGTTGTCTTCAGTGATCACCTGTGTCTGTGACTTTGCCACTGCGCCGATATGCGCCGAGGTACCTCGAGGGAGCTGTCCATCAAAGTGGGGTACAGGACGGAATAGCTTGCATAGCCTAGTGTGTGTGGGGAGGGGCCAAACTGGCGAGGCTTCTGTGCGTGTGCACTTGCCTCTTGTTTATGAAGGGTCAGAGACCGATTAGCGCAGCAAATGAGGAGAAAGCAGTCGGTGGTACCTCTTTGGGTGAATGTATTGTGCTTTTCCAGCACTGCAGCTGCGTAAAGGCCCAGAAGAGTTGTCTCGAGTGACCACGTGTGTCTGTAACTTTGCCACCGCGCCGTTTGGCGCCAAGGTCCCTCGAGTGAGCTGTCCATCACAGTGGTGGGAAGGGCGGGATAGGTTGCATAGCCTATGTGTGGTCTGTGTAGTCTGTGTGGGGAGGGGTTAAACTGGCGAGGCTTCTGTGCGTGTTCACTTGCCTCTTGTTTATGAAGGGTCAGAGACCGATTAGCGCAGCAAATGAGGCGAAAGCAGTCGGTGGTACCTCTTTGGGTGAATGTATTGTGCTTTTCCAGCACTGCAGTTGCGTAAAGGCCCAGAAGAGTTGTCGTCAGTGATCACCTGTGTCTGTGACTTTGCCACTGCGCCGATAGGCGCCGAGGTACCTCGAGTGAGCAGTCCATCACAGTGGTGGAAAGGGCGGATAGGTTGCATAGCCTAGTGTGTGTGGGGAGGGGCCAAACTGGCGAGGCTTCTGTGCGTTTTCACTTGCCTCTTGTTTATGAAGGGCCAGAGACCGATTAGCGCAGCAAATGAGGAGAAAGCAGTCGGTGGTACCTCTTTGGGTGAATGTATTGTGCTTTTCCAGCACTGCAGCTGCGTAAAGGCCCAGAAGAGTTGTCTCGAGTGACCACGTGTGTCTGTAACTTTGCCACCGCGCCCTTTGGCGCCAAGGTCCCTCGAGTGAGCTGTCCATCACAGTGGGGGAAAGGGCGGGAAGAGGTTGCATAGCCTAGTGTGTGGGGCGGGGCCAAACGGGCGGGGCTTCTGTACGAGTTCACATGCCTCTTGTTTATAAAGGGTCAGAGACCATCAGAGCATCAGACGAGGAGAAATCAGCCTCCTGGTCACTGGAAGTACAGGAGGATTGCGCTCGAGAAACTCGTGGATGCCTAGACCTCCATCACGGATTACAGCTAATTGTAGACTGTAGCCTCGACCTTGCTCACTAGGTTCTTGGGCTGATTATAATGCGTTACTGAAGTTTAGCTTCATCCGGGGCACCTGCTGTTTCTTTTGTATCTGTAAGTGCTTCCTGTTGAGGTTTAATTTTTGAAACAGGAGCATCGTGCCAAAATGAATCCTGCCTGCATATTTATCCACGAAGATGCCACCATGTTGTGCCATACCTCTACTCAACTGGAGTACTTTCTACTGGGTAGTCAGTAAGTGCTACCTCGTTGGGTAAATGTATGGTGCTTTTCCTACACTGCAGCTGCGTAAAGGCCCAGAAGAGAAGTCTTCAGTGATCACCTGTGTCTGTGACTTTGCCACTGCGCTGATAGGCGCCGAGGTACCTCGAGTGAGCTGTCCATCACAGTGGGGGAATGGGCGGGATAGGTTGCATAGCCTAGTGTGTGTGGGGAGGGGCCAAATTGGCGAGGCTTCTGTGTGTGTGCACTTGCCTCTTGTTTATGAAGGGTCAGAGACCGATTAGCGCAGCAAATGAGGAGAAAGCAGTCGGTGGTACCTCTTTGGGTGAATGTATTGTGCTTTTCAAACACTACAGCTGCGTATAGGCCCAGAAGAGTTGTCTCGAGTGACCACGTGTGTCTGTAACTTTGCCATCGCGCCGTTTGGCGCCAAGGTCCCTTGAGTGAGCTGTCCATCACAGTGGCGGAAAGGGCGGGAAGATATTGCATAGCCTAGTGTGTGGGGCGGGGCCAAACGGGCGGGGCTTCTGTGCAGTTCACATGCCTCTTGTTTATAAAGGGTCAGAGACCATCAGAGCATCAGATGAGGAGAAAGCAGTCGGTGGTACCTCTTTGGGTGAATGTATTGTGCTTTTCAAACACTACAGCTGCGTATAGGCCCAGAAGAGTTGTCTCGAGTGACCACGTGTGTCTGTAACTTTGCCACCGCGCCGTTTGGCGCCAAGGTCCCTTGAGTGAGCTGTCCATCACAGTGGGGGAAAGGGCGGGAAGATATTGCATAGCCTAGTGTGTGGGGCGGGGCCAAACGGGCGGGGCTTCTGTGCAGTTCACATGCCTCTTGTTTATAAAGGGTCAGAGACCATCAGAGCATCAGATGAGGAGAAATCAGCCTCCTGGTCACTGGAAGTACAGGAGGATTGCGCTCGAGAAACTCGTGGATGCCTAGACTTCCATCATGGATTACAGCTAATTGTAGACTGTAGCCTCGACCTTGCTCACTAGGTTCTTGGGCTGATTATAATGCGTTACTGAAGTTTAGCTTCATCCGGGGCACGTGCTGTTTCTTTTGTATCTGTAAGTGCTTCCTGTTGAGGTTTAATTTTTGAAACAGGAGCATCGTGCCAAAATGAATCCTGCCTGCATATTTATCCACGAAGATGCCACCATGTTGTGCCATACCTCTACTCAACTGGAGTACTTTCTACTGGGTAGTCAGTAAGTGCTACCTCGTTGGGTAAATGTATGGTGCTTTTCCTACACTACAGCTGCGTAAAGGCCCAGAAGAGAAGTCTTCAGTGATCACCTGTGTCTGTGACTTTGCCACTGCGCTGATAGGCGCCTAGGTACCTCGAGTGAGCTGTCCATCACAGTGGGGGAAAGGGCGGGATAGGTTGCATAGCCTATGTGTGGTCTGTGTAGTCTGTGTGGGGAGGGGTTAAACTGGCGAGGCTTCTGTGCGTGTTCACTTGCCTCTTGTTTATGAAGGGTCAGAGACCGATTAGCGCAGCAAATGAGGCGAAAGCAGTCGGTGGTACCTCTTTGGGTGAATGTATTGTGCTTTTCCAGCACTGCAGCTGCGTAAAGGCCCAGAAGAGTTGTCGTCAGTGATCACCTGTGTCTGTGACTTTGCCACTGCGCCGATAGGCGCCGAGGTACCTCGAGTGAGCAGTCCATCACAGTGGTGGAAAGGGCGGATAGGTTGCATAGCCTAGTGTGTGTGGGGAGGGGCCAAACTGGCGAGGCTTCTGTGCGTTTTCACTTGCCTCTTGTTTATGAAGGGCCAGAGACCGATTAGCGCAGCAAATGAGGAGAAAGCAGTCGGTGGTACCTCTTTGGGTGAATGTATTGTACTTTTCCAGCACTGCAGCTGCGTGAAGTCCCAGAAGAGTTGTCGTCAGTGATCACCTGTGTAAGTGACTTTGCCACTGCGCCGATAGGCGCCGAGGTACCTCGAGTGAGCAGTTTATCACAGTGGCGGAAAGGGCGGATAGGTTGCATAGCCTAGTGTGTGTGGGGAGGGGCCAAACTGGCGAGGCTTCTGTGCGTGTTCACTTGCCTCTTGTTTATGAAGGGCCAGAGACCGATTAGCGCAGCAAATGAGGAGAAAGCAGTCGGTGGTACCTCTTTGGGTGAATGTATTGTGCTTTTCCAGCACTGCAGCTGCGTAAAGGCCCAGAAGAGTTGTCTCGAGTGACCACGTGTGTCTGTAACTTTGCCACCGCGCCGTTTGGCGCCAAGGTCCCTCGAGTGAGCTGTCCATCACAGTGGGGGAAAGGGCGGGAAGAGGTTGCATAGCCTAGTGTGTGGGGCGGGGCCAAACGGGCGGGGCTTCTGTACGAGTTCACATGCCTCTTGTTTATAAAGGGTCAGAGACCATCAGAGCATCAGACGAGGAGAAATCAGCCTCCTGGTCACTGGAAGTACAGGAGGATTGCGCTCGAGAAACTCGTGGATGCCTAGACCTCCATCACGGATTACAGCTAATTGTAGACTGTAGCCTCGACCTTGCTCACTAGGTTCTTGGGCTGATTATAATGCGTTACTGAAGTTTAGCTTCATCCGGGGCACCTGCTGTTTCTTTTGTATCTGTAAGTGCTTCCTGTTGAGGTTTAATTTTTGAAACAGGAGCATCGTGCCAAAATGAATCCTGCCTGCATATTTATCCACGAAGATGCCACCATGTTGTGCCATACCTCTACTCAACTGGAGTACTTTCTACTGGGTAGTCAGTAAGTGCTACCTCGTTGGGTAAATGTATGGTGCTTTTCCTACACTGCAGCTGCGTAAAGGCCCAGAAGAGAAGTCTTCAGTGATCACCTGTGTCTGTGACTTTGCCACTGCGCTGATAGGCGCCGAGGTACCTCGAGTGAGCTGTCCATCACAGTGGGGGAATGGGCGGGATAGGTTGCATAGCCTAGTCTGTGTGGGGAGGGGTTAAACTGGCGAGGCTTCTGTGCGAGTTCACATGCCTCTTGTTTATGAAGGGTCAGAGACCGATCAGCGCAGTAAATGATAAGAAAGCAGTCGGTGGTACCTCTGTGGGTGAATGTATTGTGCTTTTCCAGCACTGCAGCTGCGTGAAGGCCCAGAAGAGTTGTATTCAGTGATCACCTGTGTCTGTGACGTTGCCACTGTGCCGATAGGCGCCGAGGTACCTCGAGTGAGCTGTCCATCACAGTGGGGGAAAGGGCGGGATAGGTTGCATAGCCTAGTGTGTGTGGGGAGGGGCCAAACTGGCGAGGCTTCTGTGCGTGTGCACTTGCCTCTTGTTTATGAAGGGTCAGAGACCGATTAGCGCAGCAAATGGGGAGAAAGCAGTCGGTGGTACCTCTTTGGGTGAATGTATTGTGCTTTTCAAACACTACAGCTGCGTATAGGCCCAGAAGAGTTGTCTCGAGTGACCACGTGTGTCTGTAACTTTGCCAACGCGCCGTTTGGCGCCAAGGTCCCTTGAGTGAGCTGTCCATCACAGTGGGGGAAAGGGCGGGAAGATATTGCATAGCATAGTGTGTGGGCGGGGCCAAACGGGCGGGGCTTCTGTACAGTTCACATGCCTCTTGTTTATAAAGGGTCAGAGACCATCAGAGCATCAGATGAGGAGAAATCAGCCTCCTGGTCACTGGAAGTACAAGAGGATTGCGCTCGAGAAACTCGTGGATGCCTAGACTTCCATCATGGATTACAGCTAATTGTAGACTGTAGCCTCGACCTTGCTCACTAGGTTCTTGGGCTGATTATAATGCGTTACTGAAGTTTAGCTTCAACAGGGGCACGTGCTGTTTCTTTTGTATATGTAAGTGCTTCCTGTTGAGGTTTAGTTTTTGAAACAGGAGCATCGTGCCAAAATGAATCCTGCCTGCATATTTATCCACGAAGATGCCACCATGTTGTGCCATACCTCTACTCAACTGGAGTACTTTCTACTGGGTAGTCAGTAAGTGCTACCTCGTTGGGTAAATGTATGGTGCTTTTCCTACACTGCAGCTGCGTAAAGGCCCAGAAGAGAAGTCTTCAGTGATCACCTGTGTCTGTGACTTTGCCACTGCGCTGATAGGCGCCGAGGTACCTCGAGTGAGATGTCCATCACAGTGGGGGAAAGGGCGGGATAGGTTGCATAGCCTAGTCTGTGTGGGGAGGGGTTAAACTGGCGAGGCATCTGTGCGAGTTCACATGCCTCTTGTTTATGAAGGGTCAGAGACCGATCAGCTCAGTAAATGATAAGAAAGCAGTCGGTGGTACCTCTTTGGGTAAATGTATTGTGCTTTTCCAGCACTACAGCTGCGTGAAGGCCCAGAAGAGTTGTATTCAGGGATCACCTGAGTCTGTGACGTTGCCACTGCGCCGATAGGCGCCGAGGTACCTCGAGTGAGCTGTCCATCACAGTGGGGGAAAGGGCGGGATAGGTTGCATAGCCTAGTGTGTGTGGGGAGGGGCCAAAATGGCGAGGCTTCTGTGCGTGTGCACTTGCCTCTTGTTTATGAAGGGTCAGAGACCGATTAGCGCAGTAAATGAGGAGAAAGCAGTCGGTGGTACCTCTTTGGGTGAATGTATTGTGCTTTTCAAACACTACAGCTGCGTATAGGCCCAGAAGAGTTGTCTCGAGTGACCACGTGTGTCTGTAACTTTGCCAACGCGCCGTTTGGCGCCAAGGTCCCTTGAGTGAGCTGTCCATCACAGTGGGGGAAAGGGCGGGAAGATATTGCATAGCCTAGTATGTGGGGCGGGGCCAAACGGGCGGAGCTTCTGTACAGTTCACATGCCTCTTGTTTATAAAGGGTCAGAGACCATCAGAGCATCAGATGAGGAGAAATCAGCCTCCTGGTCACTGGAAGTACAGGAGGATTGCGCTCGAGAAACTCGTGGATGCCTAGACTTCCATCATGGATTACAGCTAATTGTAGACTGTAGCCTCGACCTTGCTCACTAGGTTCTTGGGCTGATTATAATGCGTTACTGAAGTTTAGCTTCATCCGGGGCACGTGCTGTTTCTTTTGTATCTGTAAGTGCTTCCTGTTGAGGTTTAATTTTTGAAACAGGAGCATCGTGCCAAAATGAATCCTGCCTGCATATTTATCCACGAAGATGCAACCATGTTGTGCCATACCTCTACTCAACTGGAGTACTTTCTACTGGGTAGTCAGTAAGTGCTACCTCGTTGGGTAAATGTATGGTGCTTTTCCTACACTACAGCTGCGTAAAGGCCCAGAAGAGATGTCTTCAGTGATCACCTGTGTCTGTGACTTTGCCACTGCGCTGATAGGCGCCGAGGTACCTCGAGTGAGCTGTCCATCAAAGTGGTGGAAAGGGCGGGATAGGTTGCATAGCCTAGTGTGTGTGGGGAGGGGTTAAACTGGCGAGGCTTCTGTGCGAGTTCACATGCCTCTTGTTTATGAAGGGTCAGAGACCAATCAGCGCAGCAAATGAGGAGAAAGCAGTCGGTGGTACCTCTTTGGGTGAATGTATTGTGCTTTTCCAGCACTGCAGCTGCGTGAAGTCCCAGAAGAGTTGTCGTCAGTGATCACCTGTGTCTGTGACTTTGCCACTGCGCCGATAGGCGCCGAGGTACCTCGAGCGAGCAGTCCATCACAATGGTGGAAAGGACTGATAGGTTGCATAGCCTAGTGTGTGTGGGGAGGGGCCAAACTGGCGAGGCTTCTGTGCGTGTTCACTTGCCTCTTGTTTATGAAGGGCCAGAGACCGATTAGCGCAGCAAATGAGGAGAAAGCAGTCGGTGGTACCTCTTTGGGTGAATGTATTGTGCTTTTCCAGCACTGCAGCTGCGTAAAGGCCCAGAAGAGTTGTCTCGAGTGACCACGTGTGCCGTTTGGCGCCAAGGTCCCTTGAGTGAGCTGTCCATCACAGTGGGGGAAAGGGCGGGAAGAGGTTGCATAGCCTAGTGTGTGGGGCGGGGCCAAACGGGCGGGGCTTCTGTACGAGTTCACATGCCTCTTGTTTATAAAGGGTCAGAGACCATCAGAGCATCAGATGAGGAGAAATCAGCCTCCTGGTCACTGGAAGTACAGGAGGATTGCGCTCGAGAAACTCGTGGATGCCTAGACCTCCATCACGGATTACAGCTAATTGTAGACTGTAGCCTCGACCTTGCTCACTAGGTTCTTGGGCTGATTATAATGCGTTACTGAAGTTTAGCTTCAACAGGGGCACGTGCTGTTTCTTTTGTATATGTAAGTGCTTCCTGTTGAGGTTTAATTTTTGAAACAGGAGCATCGTGCCAAAATGAATCCTGCCTGCATATTTATCCACGAAGATGCCACCATGTTGTGCCATACCTCTACTCAACTGGAGTACTTTCTACTGGGTAGTCAGTAAGTGCTACCTCGTTGGGTAAATGTATGGTGCTTTTCCTACACTGCAGCTGCGTAAAGGCCCAGAAGAGAAGTCTTCAGTGATCACCTGTGTCTGTGACTTTGCCACTGCGCTGATAGGCGCCGAGGTACCTCGAGTGAGCTGTCCATCACAGTGGGGGAATGGGCGGGATAGGTTGCATAGCCTAGTCTGTGTGGGGGGGGGTTAAACTGGCGAGGCTTCTGTGCGAGTTCATATGCCTCTTGTTTATGAAGGGTCAGATTCCGATCAGCGCAGTAAATGATAAGAAAGCAGTAGGTGGTACCTCTTTGGGTGAATGTATTGTGCTTTTCCAGCACTGCAGCTGCGTGAAGGCCCAGAAGAGTTGTATTCAGTGATCACCTGTGTCTGTGACGTTGCCACTGCGCCGATAGGCGCCGAGGTACCTCGAGTGAGCTGTCCATCACAGTGGTGGAAAGGGCGGGATAGGTTGCATAGCCTAGTGTGTGTGGGGAGGGGTTAAACTGGCGAGGCTTCTGTGCGAGTTCACATGCCTCTTGTTTATGAAGGGTCAGAGACCGATCAGCGCAGCAAATAAGGAGAAAGCAGTCGGTGGTACCTCTTTGGGTGAATGTATTGTGCTTTTCCAGCACTGCAGCTGCGTAAAGGCCCAGAAGAGTTGTCTCGAGTGACCACGTATGTCTGTAACTTTGCCACCGCGCCGTTTGGCGCCAAGGTCCCTCGAGTGAGCTGTCCATCACAGTGGGGGAAAGGGCGGGAAGAGGTTGCAAAACCTAGTGTGTGGGGCGGGGCCAAACGGGCGGGGCTTCTGTACGAGTTCACATGCCTCTTGTTTATAAAGGGTCAGAGACCATCAGAGCATCAGATGAGGAGAAATCAGCCTCCTGGTCACTGGAAGTACAGGAGGATTGCGCTCGAGAAACTCGTGGATGGCTAGACCTCCATCACGGATTACAGCTAATTGTAGACTGTAGCCTCGACCTTGCTCACTAGGTTCTTGGGCTGATTATAATGCGTTACTGAAGTTTAGCTTCATCCGGGGCACCTGCTGTTTCTTTTGTATCTGTAAGTGCTTCCTGTTAAGGTTTAAGTTTTTGAAACAGGAGCATCGTGCCAAAATGAATCCTGCCTGCATATTTATCCACGAAGATGCCACCATGGGTTGCCATACCTCTACTCAACTGGAGTACTTTCTACTGGGTAGTCAGTAAGTGCTACCTCGTTGGGTAAATGTATGGTGCTTTTCCTACACTGCAGCTGCGTAAAGGCCCAGAAGAGAAGTCTTCAGTGATCACCTGTGTCTGTGACTTTGCCACTGCGCTGATAGGCGCCGAGGTACCTCGAGTGAGCTGTCCATCACAGTGGGGGAAAGGGCGGGATAGGTTGCATAGCCTAGTCTGTGTGGGGAGGGGTTAAACTGGCGAGGCTTCTGTGCGAGTTCACATGCCTCTTGTTTATGAAGGGTCAGAGACCGATCAGCGCAGCAAATGAGGAGAAAGCAGTCGGTGGTACCTCTTTGGGTGAATGTATTGTGCTTTTCCAGCACTGCAGCTGCGTAAAGGCCCAGAAGAGTTTTCGTCAGTGATCACCTGTGTCTGTGACTTTGCCACTGCGCCGATAGGCGCCGAGGTACCTCGAGTGAGCAGTCCATCACAGTGGTGGAAAGGGCGGATAGGTTGCATAGCCTAGTGTGTGTGGGGAGGGGCCAAACTGGCGAGGCTTCTGTGCGTTTTCACTTGCCTCTTGTTTATGAAGGGCCAGAGACCGATTAGCGCAGCAAATGAGGAGAAAGCAGTCGGTGGTACCTCTTTGGGTGAATGTATTGTACTTTTCCAGCACTGCAGCTGCGTGAAGTCCCAGAAGAGTTGTCGTCAGTGATCACCTGTGTAAGTGACTTTGCCACTGCGCCGATAGGCGCCGAGGTACCTCGAGTGAGCAGTCCATCACAGTGGCGGAAAGGGCGGATAGGTTGCATAGCCTAGTGTGTGTGGGGAGGGGCCAAACTGGCGAGGCTTCTGTGCGAGTTCCCATGCCTCTTGTTTATGATGGGTCAGAGACCAATCAGCGCAGCAAATGAGGAGAAAGCAGTCGGTGGTACCTCTTTGGGTGAATGTATTGTGCTTTTCCAGCACTGCAGCTGCGTAAAGGCCCAGAAGAGTTGTCTCGAGTGACCACGTATGTCTGTAACTTTGCCACCGCGCCGTTTGGCGCCAAGGTCCCTCGAGTGAGCTGTCCATCACAGTGGGGGAAAGGGCGGGAAGAGGTTGCAAAACCCAGTGTGTGGGGCGGGGCCAAACGGGCGGGGCTTCTGTACGAGTTCACATGCCTCTTGTTTATAAAGGGTCAGAGACCATCAGAGCATCAGATGAGGAGAAATCAGCCTCCTGGTCACTGGAAGTACAGGAGGATTGCGCTCGAGAAACTCGTGGATGCCTAGACCTCCATCACGGATTACAGCTAATTGTAGACTGTAGCCTCGACCTTGCTCACTAGGTTCTTGGGCTGATTATAATGCGTTACTGAAGTTTAGCTTCATCCGGGGCACCTGCTGTTTCTTTTGTATCTGTAAGTGCTTCCTGTTGAGGTTTAAGTTTTTGAAACAGGAGCATCGTGCCAAAATGAATCCTGCCTGCATATTTATCCACGAAGATGCCACCATGTTGTGCCATACCTCTACTCAACTGGAGTACTTTCTACTGGGTAGTCAGTAAGTGCTACCTCGTTGGGTAAATGTATGGTGCTTTTCCTACACTGCAGCTGCGTAAAGGCCCAGAAGAGAAGTCTTCAGTGATCACCTGTGTCTGTGACTTTGCCACTGCGCTGATAGGCGCCGAGGTACCTCGAGTGAGCTGTCCATCACAGTGGGGGAAAGGGCGGGATAGGTTGCATAGCCTAGTCTGTGTGGGGAGGGGTTAAACTGGCGAGGCTTCTGTGCGTGTTCACTTGCCTCTTGTTTATGAAGGGTCAGAGACCGATTAGCGCAGCAAATGAGGAGAAAGCAGTCGGTGGTACCTCTTTGGGTGAATGTATTGTGCTTTTCCAGCACTGCAGCTGCGTAAAGGCCCAGAAGAGTTGTCGTCAGTGATCACCTGTGTCTGTGACTTTGCCACTGCGCCGATAGGCGCCGAGGTACCTCGAGTGAGCAGTCCATCACAGTGGTGGAAAGGGCGGATAGGTTGCATTGCCTAGTGTGTGTGGGGAGGGGCCAAACTGGCGAGGCTTCTGTGCGTGTTCACTTGCCTCTTGTTTATGAAGGGCCAGAGACCGATTAGCGCAGCAAATGAGGAGAAAGCAGTCGGTGGTACCTCTTTGGGTGAATGTATTGTACTTTTCCAGCACTGCAGCTGCGTGAAGTCCCAGAAGAGTTGTCGTCAGTGATCACCTGTGTCTGTGACTTTGCCACTGCGCCGATAGGCGCCGAGGTACCTCGAGTGAGCAGTCCATCACAGTGGTGGAAAGGGCGGATAGGTTGCATAGCCTAGTGTGTGTGGGGAGGGGCCAAACTGGCGAGGCTTCTGTGCGTGTTCACTTGCCTCTTGTTTATGAAGGGCCAGAGACCGATTAGCGCAGCAAATGAGGAGAAAGCAGTCGGTGGTACCTCTTTGGGTGAATGTATTGTGCTTTTCCAGCACTGCAGCTGCGTAAAGGCCCAGAAGAGTTGTCTCGAGTGACCACGTATGTCTGTAACTTTGCCACCGCGCCGTTTGGCGCTAAGGTCCCTCGAGTGAGCTGTCCATCACAGTGGGGGAAAGGGCGGGAAGAGGTTGCAAAACCCAGTGTGTGGGGCGGGGCCAAACGGGCGGGGCTTCTGTACGAGTTCACATGCCTCTTGTTTATAAAGGGTCAGAGACCATCAGAGCATCAGATGAGGAGAAATCAGCCTCCTGGTCACTGGAAGTACAGGAGGATTGCGCTCGAGAAACTCGTGGATGCCTAGACCTCCATCACGGATTACAGCTAATTGTAGACTGTAGCCTCGACCTTGCTCACTAGGTTCTTGGGCTGATTATAATGCGTTACTGAAGTTTAGCTTCATCCGGGGCACCTGCTGTTTCTTTTGTATCTGTAAGTGCTTCTTGTTGAGGTTTAAGTTTTTGAAACAGGAGCATCGTGCCAAAATGAATCCTGCCTGCATATTTATCCACGAAGATGCCACCATGTTGTGCCATACCTCTACTCAACTGGAGTACTTTCTACTGGGTAGTCAGTAAGTGCTACCTCGTTGGGTAAATGTATGGTGCTTTTCCTACACTACAGCTGCGTAAAGGCACAGAAGAGAAGTCTTCAGTGATCACCTGTGTCTGTGACTTTGCCACTGCGCTGATAGGCGCCGAGGTACCTCGAGTGAGCTGTCCATCACAGTGGGGGAAAGGGCGGGATAGGTTGCATAGCCTAGTCTGTGTGGGGAGGGGTTAAACTGGCGAGGCTTCTGTGCGTGTTCACTTGCCTCTTGTTTATGAAGGGTCAGAGACCGATTAGCGCAGCAAATGAGGCGAAAGCAGTCGGTGGTACCTCTTTGGGTGAATGTATTGTGCTTTTCCAGCACTGCAGCTGCGTAAAGGCCCAGAAGAGTTGTCGTCAGTAATCACCTGTGTCTGTGACTTTGCCACTGCGCCGATAGGCGCCGAGGTACCTCGAGTGAGCAGTCCATCACAGTGGTGGAAAGGGCGGATAGGTTGCATAGCCTAGTGTGTGTGGGGAGGGGCCAAACTGGCGAGGCTTCTGTGCGTTTTCACTTGCCTCTTGTTTATGAAGGGCCAGAGACCGATTAGCGCAGCAAATGAGGAGAAAGCAGTCGGTGGTACCTCTTTGGGTGAATGTATTGTACTTTTCCAGCACTGCAGCTGCGTGAAGTCCCAGAAGAGTTGTCGTCAGTGATCACCTGTGTAAGTGACTTTGCCACTGCGCCGATAGGCGCCGAGGTACCTCGAGTGAGCAGTCCATCACAGTGGCGGAAAGGGCGGATAGGTTGCATAGCCTAGTGTGTGTGGGGAGGGGCCAAACTGGCGAGGCTTCTGTGCGAGTTCACATGCCTCTTGTTTATGAAGGGTCAGAGACCAATCAGCGCAGCAAATGAGGAGAAAGCAGTCGGTGGTACCTCTTTGGGTGAATGTATTGTGCTTTTCCAGCACTGCAGCTGCGTAAAGGCCCAGAAGAGTTGTCTCGAGTGACCACGTGTGTCTGTAACTTTGCCACCGCGCCGTTTGGCGCCAAGGTCCCTCGAGTGAGCTGTCCATCACAGTGGGGGAAAGGGCGGGAAGAGGTTGCATAGCCTAGTGTGTGGGGCGGGGCCAAACGGGCGGGGCTTCTGTACGAGTTCACATGCCTCTTGTTTATAAAGGGTCAGACCATCAGAGCATCAGACGAGGAGAAATCAGCCTCCTGGTCACTGGAAGTACAGGAGGATTGCGCTCGAGAAACTCGTGGATGCCTAGACCTCCATCACGGATTACAGCTAATTGTAGACTGTAGCCTCGACCTTGCTCACTAGGTTCTTGGGCTGATTATAATGCGTTACTGAAGTTTAGCTTCATCCGGGGCACCTGCTGTTTCTTTTGTATCTGTAAGTGCTTCCTGTTGAGGTTTAAGTTTTTGAAACAGGAGCATCGTGCCAAAATGAATCCTGCCTGCATATTTATCCACGAAGATGCCACCATGTTGTGCCATACTCTACTCAACTGGAGTACTTTCTACTGGGTAGTCAGTAAGTGCTACCTCGTTGGGTAAATGTATGGTGCTTTTCCTACACTACAGCTGCGTAAAGGCCCAGAAGAGAAGTCTTCAGTGATCACCTGTGTCTGTGACTTTGCCACTGCGCTGATAGGCGCCGAGGTACCTCGAGTGAGCTGTCCATCACAGTGGGGGAAAGGGCGGGATAGGTTGCATAGCCTAGTCTGTGTGGGGAGGGGTTAAACTGGCGAGGCTTCTGTGCGTGTTCACTTGCCTCTTGTTTATGAAGGGCCAGAGACCGATTAGCGCAGCAAATGAGGAGAAAGCAGTCGGTGGTACCTCTTTGGGTGAATGTATTGTACTTTTCCAGCACTGCAGCTGCGTGAAGTCCCAGAAGAGTTGTCGTCAGTGATCACCTGTGTCTGTGACTTTGCCACTGCGCCGATAGGCGCCGAGGTACCTCGAGCGAGCAGTCCATCACAATGGTGGAAAGGACTGATAGGTTGCATAGCCTAGTGTGTGTGGGGAGGGGCCAAACTGGCGAGTCTTCTGTGCGTGTTCACTTGCCTCTTGTTTATGAAGGGCCAGAGACCGATTAGCGCAGCAAATGAGGAGAAAGCAGTCGGTGGTACCTCTTTGGGTGAATGTATTGTGCTTTTCCAGCACTGCAGCTGCGTAAAGGCCCAGAAGAGTTGTCTCGAGTGACCACGTGTGTCTGTAACTTTGCCACCGCGCCGTTTGGCGCCAAGGTCCCTTGAGTGAGCTGTCCATCACAGTGGGGGAAAGGGCGGGAAGAGGTTGCATAGCCTAGTGTGTGGGGCGGGGCCAAACGGGCGGGGCTTCTGTACGAGTTCACATGCCTCTTGTTTATAAAGGGTCAGAGACCATCAGAGCATCAGATGAGGAGAAATCAGCCTCCTGGTCACTGGAAGTACAGGAGGATTGCGCTCGAGAAACTCGTGGATGCCTAGACCTCCATCACGGATTACAGCTAATTGTAGACTGTAGCCTCGACCTTGCTCACTAGGTTCTTGGGCTGATTATAATGCGTTACTGAAGTTTAGCTTCAACAGGGGCACGTGCTGTTTCTTTTGTATATGTAAGTGCTTCCTGTTGAGGTTTAATTTTTGAAACAGGAGCATCGTGCCAAAATGAATCCTGCCTGCATATTTATCCACGAAGATGCCACCATGTTGTGCCATACCTCTACTCAACTGGAGTACTTTCTACTGGGTAGTCAGTAAGTGCTACCTCGTTGGGTAAATGTATGGTGCTTTTCCTACACTGCAGCTGCGTAAAGGCCCAGAAGAGAAGTCTTCAGTGATCACCTGTGTCTGTGACTTTGCCACTGCGCTGATAGGCGCCGAGGTACCTCGAGTGAGCTGTCCATCACAGTGGGGGAATGGGCGGGATAGGTTGCATAGCCTAGTCTGTGTGGGGAGGGGTTAAACTGGCGAGGCTTCTGTGCGAGTTCATATGCCTCTTGTTTATGAAGGGTCAGAGACCGATCAGCGCAGTAAATGATAAGAAAGCAGTAGGTGGTACCTCTTTGGGTGAATGTATTGTGCTTTTCCAGCACTGCAGCTGCGTGAAGGCCCAGAAGAGTTGTATTCAGTGATCACCTGTGTCTGTGACGTTGCCACTGCGCCGATAGGCGCCGAGGTACCTCGAGTGAGCTGTCCATCACAGTGGTGGAAAGGGCGGGATAGGTTGCATAGCCTAGTGTGTGTGGGGAGGGGTTAAACTGGCGAGGCTTCTGTGCGAGTTCACATGCCTCTTGTTTATGAAGGGTCAGAGACCGATCAGCGCAGCAAATGAGGAGAAAGCAGTCGGTGGTACCTCTTTGGGTGAATGTATTGTACTTTTCCAGCACTGCAGCTGCGTGAAGTCCCAGAAGAGTTGTCGTCAGTGATCACCTGTGTAAGTGACTTTGCCACTGCGCCGATAGGCGCCGAGGTACCTCGAGTGAGCAGTCCATCACAGTGGCGGAAAGGGCGGATAGGTTGCATAGCCTAGTGTGTGTGGGGAGGGGCCAAACTGGCGAGGCTTCTGTGCGAGTTCACATGCCTCTTGTTTATGAAGGGTCAGAGACCAATCAGCGCAGCAAATGAGGAGAAAGCAGTCGGTGGTACCTCTTTGGGTGAATGTATTGTGCTTTTCCAGCACTGCAGCTGCGTAAAGGCCCAGAAGAGTTGTCTCGAGTGACCACGTATGTCTGTAACTTTGCCACCGCGCCGTTTGGCGCCAAGGTCCCTCGAGTGAGCTGTCCATCACAGTGGGGGAAAGGGCGGGAAGAGGTTGCAAAACCCAGTGTGTGGGGCGGGGCCAAACGGGCGGGGCTTCTGTACGAGTTCACATGCCTCTTGTTTATAAAGGGTCAGAGACCATCAGAGCATCAGATGAGGAGAAATCAGCCTCCTGGTCACTGGAAGTACAGGAGGATTGCGCTCGAGAAACTCGTGGATGCCTAGACCTCCATCACGGATTACAGCTAATTGTAGACTGTAGCCTCGACCTTGCTCACTAGGTTCTTGGGCTGATTATAATGCGTTACTGAAGTTTAGCTTCATCCGGGGCACCTGCTGTTTCTTTTGTATCTGTAAGTGCTTCCTGTTGAGGTTTAAGTTTTTGAAACAGGAGCATCGTGCCAAAATGAATCCTGCCTGCATATTTATCCACGAAGATGCCACCATGTTGTGCCATACCTCTACTCAACTGGAGTACTTTCTACTGGGTAGTCAGTAAGTGCTACCTCGTTGGGTAAATGTATGGTGCTTTTCCTACACTACAGCTGCGTAAAGGCCCAGAAGAGAAGTCTTCAGTGATCACCTGTGTCTGTGACTTTGCCACTGCGCTGATAGGCGCCGAGGTACCTCGAGTGAGCTGTCCATCACAGTGGGGGAAAGGGCGGGATAGGTTGCATAGCCTAGTCTGTGTGGGGAGGGGTTAAACTGGCGAGGCTTCTGTGCGTGTTCACTTGCCTCTTGTTTATGAAGGGTCAGAGACCGATTAGCGCAGCAAATGAGGCGAAAGCAGTCGGTGGTACCTCTTTGGGTGAATGTATTGTGCTTTTCCAGCACTGCAGCTGCGTAAAGGCCCAGAAGAGTTGTCGTCAGTGATCACCTGTGTCTGTGACTTTGCCACTGCGCCGATAGGCGCCGAGGTACCTCGAGTGAGCAGTCCATCACAGTGGTGGAAAGGGCGGATAGGTTGCATTGCCTAGTGTGTGTGGGGAGGGGCCAAACTGGCGAGGCTTCTGTGCGTGTTCACTTGCCTCTTGTTTATGAAGGGCCAGAGACCGATTAGCGCAGCAAATGAGGAGAAAGCAGTCGGTGGTACCTCTTTGGGTGAATGTATTGTACTTTTCCAGCACTGCAGCTGCGTGAAGTCCCAGAAGAGTTGTCGTCAGTGATCACCTGTGTCTGTGACTTTGCCACTGCGCCGATAGGCGCCGAGGTACCTCGAGTGAGCAGTCCATCACAGTGGTGGAAAGGGCGGATAGGTTGCATTGCCTAGTGTGTGTGGGGAGGGGCCAAACTGGCGAGGCTTCTGTGCGTGTTCACTTGCCTCTTGTTTATGAAGGGCCAGAGACCGATTAGCGCAGCAAATGAGGAGAAAGCAGTCGGTGGTACCTCTTTGGGTGAATGTATTGTACTTTTCCAGCACTGCAGCTGCGTGAAGTCCCAGAAGAGTTGTCGTCAGTGATCACCTGTGTCTGTGACTTTGCCACTGCGCCGATAGGCGCCGAGGTACCTCGAGTGAGCAGTCCATCACAGTGGTGGAAAGGGCGGATAGGTTGCATAGCCTAGTGTGTGTGGGGAGGGGCCAAACTGGCGAGGCTTCTGTGCGTGTTCACTTGCCTCTTGTTTATGAAGGGCCAGAGACCGATTAGCGCAGCAAATGAGGAGAAAGCAGTCGGTGGTACCTCTTTGGGTGAATGTATTGTGCTTTTCCAGCACTGCAGCTGCGTAAAGGCCCAGAAGAGTTGTCTCGAGTGACCACGTATGTCTGTAACTTTGCCACCGCGCCGTTTGGCGCCAAGGTCCCTCGAGTGAGCTGTCCATCACAGTGGGGGAAAGGGCGGGAAGAGGTTGCAAAACCCAGTGTGTGGGGCGGGGCCAAACGGGCGGGGCTTCTGTACGAGTTCACATGCCTCTTGTTTATAAAGGGTCAGAGACCATCAGAGCATCAGATGAGGAGAAATCAGCCTCCTGGTCACTGGAAGTACAGGAGGATTGCGCTCGAGAAACTCGTGGATGCCTAGACCTCCATCACGGATTACAGCTAATTGTAGACTGTAGCCTCGACCTTGCTCACTAGGTTCTTGGGCTGATTATAATGCGTTACTGAAGTTTAGCTTCATCCGGGGCACCTGCTGTTTCTTTTGTATCTGTAAGTGCTTCCTGTTGAGGTTTAAGTTTTTGAAACAGGAGCATCGTGCCAAAATGAATCCTGCCTGCATATTTATCCACGAAGATGCCACCATGTTGTGCCATACCTCTACTCAACTGGAGTACTTTCTACTGGGTAGTCAGTAAGTGCTACCTCGTTGGGTAAATGTATGGTGCTTTTCCTACACTACAGCTGCGTAAAGGCACAGAAGAGAAGTCTTCAGTGATCACCTGTGTCTGTGACTTTGCCACTGCGCTGATAGGCGCCAAGGTACCTCGAGTGAGCTGTCCATCACAGTGGGGGAAAGGGCGGGATAGGTTGCATAGCCTAGTCTGTGTGGGGAGGGGTTAAACTGGCGAGGCTTCTGTGCGTGTTCACTTGCCTCTTGTTTATGAAGGGTCAGAGACCGATTAGCGCAGCAAATGAGGCGAAAGCAGTCGGTGGTACCTCTTTGGGTGAATGTATTGTGCTTTTCCAGCACTGCAGCTGCGTAAAGGCCCAGAAGAGTTGTCGTCAGTAATCACCTGTGTCTGTGACTTTGCCACTGCGCCGATAGGCGCCGAGGTACCTCGAGTGAGCAGTCCATCACAGTGGTGGAAAGGGCGGATAGGTTGCATAGCCTAGTGTGTGTGGGGAGGGGCCAAACTGGCGAGGCTTCTGTGCGTTTTCACTTGCCTCTTGTTTATGAAGGGCCAGAGACCGATTAGCGCAGCAAATGAGGAGAAAGCAGTCGGTGGTACCTCTTTGGGTGAATGTATTGTACTTTTCCAGCACTGCAGCTGCGTGAAGTCCCAGAAGAGTTGTCGTCAGTGATCACCTGTGTAAGTGACTTTGCCACTGCGCCGATAGGCGCCGAGGTACCTCGAGTGAGCAGTCCATCACAGTGGCGGAAAGGGCGGATAGGTTGCATAGCCTAGTGTGTGTGGGGAGGGGCCAAACTGGCGAGGCTTCTGTGCGAGTTCACATGCCTCTTGTTTATGAAGGGTCAGAGACCAATCAGCGCAGCAAATGAGGAGAAAGCAGTCGGTGGTACCTCTTTGGGTGAATGTATTGTGCTTTTCCAGCACTGCAGCTGCGTAAAGGCCCAGAAGAGTTGTCTCGAGTGACCACGTGTGTCTGTAACTTTGCCACCGCGCCGTTTGGCGCCAAGGTCCCTCGAGTGAGCTGTCCATCACAGTGGGGGAAAGGGCGGGAAGAGGTTGCATAGCCTAGTGTGTGGGGCGGGGCCAAACGGGCGGGGCTTCTGTACGAGTTCACATGCCTCTTGTTTATAAAGGGTCAGACCATCAGAGCATCAGACGAGGAGAAATCAGCCTCCTGGTCACTGGAAGTACAGGAGGATTGCGCTCGAGAAACTCGTGGATGCCTAGACCTCCATCACGGATTACAGCTAATTGTAGACTGTAGCCTCGACCTTGCTCACTAGGTTCTTGGGCTGATTATAATGCGTTACTGAAGTTTAGCTTCATCCGGGGCACCTGCTGTTTCTTTTGTATCTGTAAGTGCTTCCTGTTGAGGTTTAAGTTTTTGAAACAGGAGCATCGTGCCAAAATGAATCCTGCCTGCATATTTATCCACGAAGATGCCACCATGTTGTGCCATACTCTACTCAACTGGAGTACTTTCTACTGGGTAGTCAGTAAGTGCTACCTCGTTGGGTAAATGTATGGTGCTTTTCCTACACTACAGCTGCGTAAAGGCCCAGAAGAGAAGTCTTCAGTGATCACCTGTGTCTGTGACTTTGCCACTGCGCTGATAGGCGCCGAGGTACCTCGTGTGAGCTGTCCATCACAGTGGGGGATAGGTTGCATAGCCTAGTCTGTGTGGGGGGGGGTTAAACTGGCGAGGCTTCTGTGCGAGTTCATATGCCTCTTGTTTATGAAGGGTCAGATTCCGATCAGCGCAGTAAATGATAAGAAAGCAGTAGGTGGTACCTCTTTGGGTGAATGTATTGTGCTTTTCCAGCACTGCAGCTGCGTGAAGGCCCAGAAGAGTTGTATTCAGTGATCACCTGTGTCTGTGACGTTGCCACTGCGCCGATAGGCGCCGAGGTACCTCGAGTGAGCTGTCCATCACAGTGGTGGAAAGGGCGGGATAGGTTGCATAGCCTAGTGTGTGTGGGGAGGGGTTAAACTGGCGAGGCTTCTGTGCGAGTTCACATGCCTCTTGTTTATGAAGGGTCAGAGACCGATCAGCGCAGCAAATAAGGAGAAAGCAGTCGGTGGTACCTCTTTGGGTGAATGTATTGTGCTTTTCCAGCACTGCAGCTGCGTAAAGGCCCAGAAGAGTTGTCTCGAGTGACCACGTATGTCTGTAACTTTGCCACCGCGCCGTTTGGCGCCAAGGTCCCTCGAGTGAGCTGTCCATCACAGTGGGGGAAAGGGCGGGAAGAGGTTGCAAAACCTAGTGTGTGGGGCGGGGCCAAACGGGCGGGGCTTCTGTACGAGTTCACATGCCTCTTGTTTATAAAGGGTCAGAGACCATCAGAGCATCAGATGAGGAGAAATCAGCCTCCTGGTCACTGGAAGTACAGGAGGATTGCGCTCGAGAAACTCGTGGATGGCTAGACCTCCATCACGGATTACAGCTAATTGTAGACTGTAGCCTCGACCTTGCTCACTAGGTTCTTGGGCTGATTATAATGCGTTACTGAAGTTTAGCTTCATCCGGGGCACCTGCTGTTTCTTTTGTATCTGTAAGTGCTTCCTGTTAAGGTTTAAGTTTTTGAAACAGGAGCATCGTGCCAAAATGAATCCTGCCTGCATATTTATCCACGAAGATGCCACCATGGGTTGCCATACCTCTACTCAACTGGAGTACTTTCTACTGGGTAGTCAGTAAGTGCTACCTCGTTGGGTAAATGTATGGTGCTTTTCCTACACTGCAGCTGCGTAAAGGCCCAGAAGAGAAGTCTTCAGTGATCACCTGTGTCTGTGACTTTGCCACTGCGCTGATAGGCGCCGAGGTACCTCGAGTGAGCTGTCCATCACAGTGGGGGAAAGGGCGGGATAGGTTGCATAGCCTAGTCTGTGTGGGGAGGGGTTAAACTGGCGAGGCTTCTGTGCGAGTTCACATGCCTCTTGTTTATGAAGGGTCAGAGACCGATCAGCGCAGCAAATGAGGAGAAAGCAGTCGGTGGTACCTCTTTGGGTGAATGTATTGTGCTTTTCCAGCACTGCAGCTGCGTAAAGGCCCAGAAGAGTTTTCGTCAGTGATCACCTGTGTCTGTGACTTTGCCACTGCGCCGATAGGCGCCGAGGTACCTCGAGTGAGCAGTCCATCACAGTGGTGGAAAGGGCGGATAGGTTGCATAGCCTAGTGTGTGTGGGGAGGGGCCAAACTGGCGAGGCTTCTGTGCGTTTTCACTTGCCTCTTGTTTATGAAGGGCCAGAGACCGATTAGCGCAGCAAATGAGGAGAAAGCAGTCGGTGGTACCTCTTTGGGTGAATGTATTGTACTTTTCCAGCACTGCAGCTGCGTGAAGTCCCAGAAGAGTTGTCGTCAGTGATCACCTGTGTAAGTGACTTTGCCACTGCGCCGATAGGCGCCGAGGTACCTCGAGTGAGCTGTCCATCACAGTGGGGGAATGGGCGGGATAGGTTGCATAGCCTAGTCTGTGTGGGGAGGGGTTAAACTGGCGAGGCTTCTGTGCGAGTTCACATGCCTCTTGTTTATGAAGGGTCAGAGACCAATCAGCGCAGCAAATGAGGAGAAAGCAGTCGGTGGTACCTCTTTGGGTGAATGTATTGTGCTTTTCCAGCACTGCAGCTGCGTAAAGGCCCAGAAGAGTTGTCTCGAGTGACCACGTATGTCTGTAACTTTGCCACCGCGCCGTTTGGCGCCAAGGTCCCTCGAGTGAGCTGTCCATCACAGTGGGGGAAAGGGCGGGAAGAGGTTGCAAAACCCAGTGTGTGGGGCGGGGCCAAACGGGCGGGGCTTCTGTACGAGTTCACATGCCTCTTGTTTATAAAGGGTCAGAGACCATCAGAGCATCAGATGAGGAGAAATCAGCCTCCTGGTCACTGGAAGTACAGGAGGATTGCGCTCGAGAAACTCGTGGATGCCTAGACCTCCATCACGGATTACAGCTAATTGTAGACTGTAGCCTCGACCTTGCTCACTAGGTTCTTGGGCTGATTATAATGCGTTACTGAAGTTTAGCTTCATCCGGGGCACCTGCTGTTTCTTTTGTATCTGTAAGTGCTTCCTGTTGAGGTTTAAGTTTTTGAAACAGGAGCATCGTGCCAAAATGAATCCTGCCTGCATATTTATCCACGAAGATGCCACCATGTTGTGCCATACCTCTACTCAACTGGAGTACTTTCTACTGGGTAGTCAGTAAGTGCTACCTCGTTGGGTAAATGTATGGTGCTTTTCCTACACTACAGCTGCGTAAAGGCCCAGAAGAGAAGTCTTCAGTGATCACCTGTGTCTGTGACTTTGCCACTGCGCTGATAGGCGCCGAGGTACCTCGAGTGAGCTGTCCATCACAGTGGGGGAAAGGGCGGGATAGGTTGCATAGCCTAGTCTGTGTGGGGAGGGGTTAAACTGGCGAGGCTTCTGTGCGTGTTCACTTGCCTCTTGTTTATGAAGGGTCAGAGACCGATTAGCGCAGCAAATGAGGCGAAAGCAGTCGGTGGTACCTCTTTGGGTGAATGTATTGTGCTTTTCCAGCACTGCAGCTGCGTAAAGGCCCAGAAGAGTTGTCGTCAGTGATCACCTGTGTCTGTGACTTTGCCACTGCGCCGATAGGCGCCGAGGTACCTCGAGTGAGCAGTCCATCACAGTGGTGGAAAGGGCGGATAGGTTGCATTGCCTAGTGTGTGTGGGGAGGGGCCAAACTGGCGAGGCTTCTGTGCGTGTTCACTTGCCTCTTGTTTATGAAGGGCCAGAGACCGATTAGCGCAGCAAATGAGGAGAAAGCAGTCGGTGGTACCTCTTTGGGTGAATGTATTGTACTTTTCCAGCACTGCAGCTGCGTGAAGTCCCAGAAGAGTTGTCGTCAGTGATCACCTGTGTCTGTGACTTTGCCACTGCGCCGATAGGCGCCGAGGTACCTCGAGTGAGCAGTCCATCACAGTGGTGGAAAGGGCGGATAGGTTGCATAGCCTAGTGTGTGTGGGGAGGGGCCAAACTGGCGAGGCTTCTGTGCGTGTTCACTTGCCTCTTGTTTATGAAGGGCCAGAGACCGATTAGCGCAGCAAATGAGGAGAAAGCAGTCGGTGGTACCTCTTTGGGTGAATGTATTGTGCTTTTCCAGCACTGCAGCTGCGTAAAGGCCCAGAAGAGTTGTCTCGAGTGACCACGTATGTCTGTAACTTTGCCACCGCGCCGTTTGGCGCCAAGGTCCCTCGAGTGAGCTGTCCATCACAGTGGGGGAAAGGGCGGGAAGAGGTTGCAAAACCCAGTGTGTGGGGCGGGGCCAAACGGGCGGGGCTTCTGTACGAGTTCACATGCCTCTTGTTTATAAAGGGTCAGAGACCATCAGAGCATCATATGAGGAGAAATCAGCCTCCTGGTCACTGGAAGTACAGGAGGATTGCGCTCGAGAAACTCGTGGATGCCTAGACCTCCATCACGGATTACAGCTAATTGTAGACTGTAGCCTCGACCTTGCTCACTAGGTTCTTGGGCTGATTATAATGCGTTACTGAAGTTTAGCTTCATCCGGGGCACCTGCTGTTTCTTTTGTATCTGTAAGTGCTTCCTGTTGAGGTTTAAGTTTTTGAAACAGGAGCATCGTGCCAAAATGAATCCTGCCTGCATATTTATCCACGAAGATGCCACCATGTTGTGCCATACCTCTACTCAACTGGAGTACTTTCTACTGGGTAGTCAGTAAGTGCTACCTCGTTGGGTAAATGTATGGTGCTTTTCCTACACTACAGCTGCGTAAAGGCACAGAAGAGAAGTCTTCAGTGATCACCTGTGTCTGTGACTTTGCCACTGCGCTGATAGGCGCCGAGGTACCTCGAGTGAGCTGTCCATCACAGTGGGGGAAAGGGCGGGATAGGTTGCATAGCCTAGTCTGTGTGGGGAGGGGTTAAACTGGCGAGGCTTCTGTGCGTGTTCACTTGCCTCTTGTTTATGAAGGGTCAGAGACCGATTAGCGCAGCAAATGAGGCGAAAGCAGTCGGTGGTACCTCTTTGGGTGAATGTATTGTGCTTTTCCAGCACTGCAGCTGCGTAAAGGCCCAGAAGAGTTGTCGTCAGTGATCACCTGTGTCTGTGACTTTGCCACTGCGCCGATAGGCGCCGAGGTACCTCGAGTGAGCAGTCCATCACAGTGGTGGAAAGGGCGGATAGGTTGCATAGCCTAGTGTGTGTGGGGAGGGGCCAAACTGGCGAGGCTTCTGTGCGTGTTCACTTGCCTCTTGTTTATGAAGGGTCAGATTCCGATCAGCGCAGTAAATGATAAGAAAGCAGTAGGTGGTACCTCTTTGGGTGAATGTATTGTGCTTTTCCAGCACTGCAGCTGCGTGAAGGCCCAGAAGAGTTGTATTCAGTGATCACCTGTGTCTGTGACGTTGCCACTGCGCCGATAGGCGCCGAGGTACCTCGAGTGAGCTGTCCATCACAGTGGTGGAAAGGGCGGGATAGGTTGCATAGCCTAGTGTGTGTGGGGAGGGGTTAAACTGGCGAGGCTTCTGTGCGAGTTCACATGCCTCTTGTTTATGAAGGGTCAGAGACCGATCAGCGCAGCAAATAAGGAGAAAGCAGTCGGTGGTACCTCTTTGGGTGAATGTATTGTGCTTTTCCAGCACTGCAGCTGCGTAAAGGCCCAGAAGAGTTGTCTCGAGTGACCACGTATGTCTGTAACTTTGCCACCGCGCCGTTTGGCGCCAAGGTCCCTCGAGTGAGCTGTCCATCACAGTGGGGGAAAGGGCGGGAAGAGGTTGCAAAACCTAGTGTGTGGGGCGGGGCCAAACGGGCGGGGCTTCTGTACGAGTTCACATGCCTCTTGTTTATAAAGGGTCAGAGACCATCAGAGCATCAGATGAGGAGAAATCAGCCTCCTGGTCACTGGAAGTACAGGAGGATTGCGCTCGAGAAACTCGTGGATGGCTAGACCTCCATCACGGATTACAGCTAATTGTAGACTGTAGCCTCGACCTTGCTCACTAGGTTCTTGGGCTGATTATAATGCGTTACTGAAGTTTAGCTTCATCCGGGGCACCTGCTGTTTCTTTTGTATCTGTAAGTGCTTCCTGTTAAGGTTTAAGTTTTTGAAACAGGAGCATCGTGCCAAAATGAATCCTGCCTGCATATTTATCCACGAAGATGCCACCATGTTGTGCCATACCTCTACTCAACTGGAGTACTTTCTACTGGGTAGTCAGTAAGTGCTACCTCGTTGGGTAAATGTATGGTGCTTTTCCTACACTGCAGCTGCGTAAAGGCCCAGAAGAGAAGTCTTCAGTGATCACCTGTGTCTGTGACTTTGCCACTGCGCTGATAGGCGCCGAGGTACCTCGAGTGAGCTGTCCATCACAGTGGGGGAAAGGGCGGGATAGGTTGCATAGCCTAGTCTGTGTGGGGAGGGGTTAAACTGGCGAGGCTTCTGTGCGAGTTCACATGCCTCTTGTTTATGAAGGGTCAGAGACCGATTAGCGCAGCAAATGAGGAGAAAGCAGTCGGTGGTACCTCTTTGGGTGAATGTATTGTGCTTTTCCAGCACTGCAGCTGCGTAAAGGCCCAGAAGAGTTGTCTCGAGTGACCACGTGTGTCTGTAACTTTGCCACCGCGCCGTTTGGCGCCAAGGTCCCTCGAGTGAGCTGTCCATCACAGTGGTGGGAAGGGCGGGATAGGTTGCATAGCCTAGTGTGTGTGGGGAGGGGTCAAACTGGCGAGGCTTCTGTGCGAGTTCACATGCCTCTTGTTTATGAAGGGTCAGAGACAGATCAGCGCAGTAAATGATAAGAAAGCAGTAGGTGGTACCTCTTTGGGTGAATGTATTGTGCTTTTCAAACACTACAGCTGCGTATAGGCCCAGAAGAGTTGTCTCGAGTGACCACGTGTGTCTGTAACTTTGCCACCGCGCCGTTTGGCGCCAAGGTCCCTTGAGTGAGCTGTCCATCACAGTGGGGGAAAGGGCGGGAAGAGGTTGCATAGCCTAGTGTGTGGGGCGGGGCCAAACGGGCGGGGCTTCTGTACAGTTCACATGCCTCTTGTTTATAAAGGGTCAGAGACCATCAGAGCATCAGATGAGGAGAAATCAGCCTCCTGGTCACTGGAAGTACAGGAGGATTGCGCTCGAGAAACTCGTGGATGCCTAGACCTCCATCACGGATTACAGCTAATTGTAGACTGTAGCCTCGACCTTGCTCACTAGGTTCTTGGGCTGATTATAATGCGTTACTGAAGTTTAGCTTCATCCGGGGCACGTGCTGTTTCTTTTGTATCTGTAAGTGCTTCCTGTTGAGGTTTAATTTTTGAAACAGGAGCATCGTGCCAAAATTAATCATGCCTGCATATTTATCCACGAAGATGCCACCTTGTTGTGCCATTCCTCTACTCAACTGGAGTACTTTCTACTGGGTAGTCAGTAAGTGCTACCTCGTTGGGTAAATGTATGGTGCTTTTCCTACACTACAGCTGCGTAAAGGCCCAGAAGAGAAGTCTTCAGTGATCACCTGTGTCTGTGACTTTGCCACTGCGCTGATAGGCGCCTAGGTACCTCGAGTGAGCTGTCCATCACAGTGGGGGAAAGGGCCGGATAGGTTGCATAGCCTAGTCAGTGACTTTGCCACTGCGCTGATCGGCGCCGAGGTACCTCGAGTGAGCTGTCCATCACAGTGGGGAAAAGGGCGGGATAGGTTGCATAGCCTAGTCTGTGTGGGGAGGGGTTAAACTGGCGAGGCTTCTGTGCGAGTTCACATGCCTCTTGTTTATGAAGGGTCAGAGACCGATCAGCGCAGTAAATGATAAGAAAGCAGTCGGTGGTACCTCTTTGGGTGAATGTATTGTGCTTTTCCAGCACTGCAGCTGCGTGAAGTCCCAGAAGAGTTGTCTTCAGTGATCACCTGTGTCTGTGACTTTGCCACTGCGCCGATATGCGCCGAGGTACCTCGAGGGAGCTGTCCATCAAAGTGGGGTACAGGACGGGATAGCTTGCATAGCCTAGTGTGTGTGGGGAGGGGCCAAACTGGCGAGGCTTCTGTGCGTGTGCACTTGCCTCTTGTTTATGAAGGGTCAGAGACCGATTAGCGCAGCAAATGAGGAGAAAGCAGTCGGTGGTACCTCTTTGGGTGAATGTATTGTGCTTTTCCAGCACTGCAGCTGCGTAAAGGCCCAGAAGAGTTGTCTCGAGTGACCACGTGTGTCTGTAACTTTGCCACCGCGCCGTTTGGCGCCAAGGTCCCTCGAGTGAGCTGTCCATCACAGTGGTGGGAAGGGCGGGATAGGTTGCATAGCCTAGTGTGTGTGGGGAGGGGTTAAACTGGCGAGGCTTCTGTGCGAGTTCACATGCCTCTTGTTTATGAAGGGTCAGAGACAGATCAGCGCAGTAAATGATAAGAAAGCAGTAGGTGGTACCTCTTTGGGTGAATGTATTGTGCTTTTCAAACACTACAGCTGCGTATAGGCCCAGAAGAGTTGTCTCGAGTGACCACGTGTGTCTGTAACTTTGCCACCGCGCCGTTTGGCGCCAAGGTCCCTTGAGTGAGCTGTCCATCACAGTGGGGGAAAGGGCGGGAAGATGTTGCATAGCCTAGTGTGTGGGGCGGGGCTTCTGTACAGTTCACATGCCTCTTGTTTATAAAGGGTCAGAGACCATCAGAGCATCAGATGAGGAGAAATCAGCCTCCTGGTCACTGGAAGTACAGGAGGATTGCGCTCGAGAAACTCGTGGATGCCTAGACCTCCATCACGGATTACAGCTAATTGTAGACTGTAGCCTCGACCTTGCTCACTAGGTTCTTGGGCTGATTATAATGTTTTACTGAAGTTTAGCTTCAACCGGGGCACGTGCTGTTTCTTTTGTATCTGTAAGTGCTTCCTGTTGAGGTTTAATTTTTGAAACAGGAGCATCGTGCCAAAATGAATCCTGCCTGCATATTTATCCACGAAGATGCCACCATGTTGTGCCATACCTCTACTCATCTGGAGTACTTTCTACTGGGTAGTCAGTAAGTGCTACCTCGTTGGGTAAATGTATGGTGCTTTTCCTACACTACAGCTGCGTAAAGGCCCAGAAGAGAAGTCTTCAGTGATCACCTGTGTCTGTGACTTTGCCACTGCGCTGATAGGCGCCTAGGTACCTCGAGTGAGCTGTCCATCACAGTGGGGGAAAGGGTGGGATAGGTTGCATAGCCTAGTCTGTGTGGGGAGGGCTTAAACTGGCGAGGCTTCTGTGCGAGTTCACATGCCTCTTGTTTATGAAGGGTCAGAGACCGATCAGCTCAGTAAATGATAAGAAAGCAGTCGGTGGTACCTCTTTGGGTGAATGTATTGTGCTTTTCCAGCACTGCAGCTGCGTAAAGGCCCAGAAGAGAAGTCTTCAGTGATCACCTGTGTCTGTGACTTTGCCACTGCGCTGATAGGCGCCTGGGTACCTCGAGTGAGCTGTCCATCACAGTGGGGGAAAGGGCAGAATAGGTTGCATAGCCTAGTCAGTGACTTTGCCACTGCGCTGATAGGCGCCGAGGTACCCCGAGTGAGCTGTCCATCACAGTGGGGGAAAGGGCGGGATAGGTTGCATAGCCCAGTCTGTGTGGGGAGGGGTTAAACTGGCGAGGCTTCTGTGCGAGTTCACATGCCTCTTGTTTATGAAGGGTCAGAGACCGATCAGCTCAGTAAATGATAAGAAAGCAGTCGGTGGTACCTCTTTGGGTGAATGTATTGTGCTTTTCCAGCACTGCAGCTGCGTAAAGGCCAGAAGAGTTGTATTCAGGGATCACCTGTGTCTGTAACGTTGCCACTGCGCCGATAGGCGCCGAGGTACCTCGAGTGAGCTGTCCATCACAGTGGGGGAAAGGGCGGGATAGGTTGCATAGCCTAGTGTGTGTGGGGAGGGGCCAAATTGGCGAGGCTTCTGTGTGTGTGCACTTGCCTCTTGTTTATGAAGGGTCAGAGACCGATTAGCGCAGCAAATGAGGAGAAAGCAGTCGGTGGTACCTCTTTGGGTGAATGTATTGTGCTTTTCCAGCACTGCAGCTGCGTATAGGCCCAGAAGAGTTGTCTCGAGTGACCACGTGTGTCTGTAACTTTGCCACCGCGCCGTTTGGCGCCAAGGTCCCTCGAGTGAGCTGTCCATCACAGTGGTGGGAAGGGCGGGATAGGTTGCATAGCCTAGTGTGTGTGGGGAGGGGTTAAACTGGCGAGGCTTCTGTGCGAGTTCACATGCCTCTTGTTTATGAAGGGTCAGAGACAGATCAGCGCAGTAAATGATAAGAAAGCAGTAGGTGGTACCTCTTTGGGTGAATGTATTGTGCTTTTCCAGCACTGCAGCTGCGTAAAGGCCCAGAAGAGAAGTCTTCAGTGATCACCTGTGTCTGTGACTTTGCCACTGCGCTGATAGGCGCCTGGGTACCTCGAGTGAGCTGTCCATCACAGTGGGGGAAAGGGCAGAATAGGTTGCATAGCCTAGTCAGTGACTTTGCCACTGCGCTGATAGGCGCCGAGGTACCCCGAGTGAGCTGTCCATCACAGTGGGGGAAAGGGCGTGATAGGTTGCATAGCCTAGTCTGTGTGGGGAGGGGTTAAACTGGCGAGGCTTCTGTGCGAGTTCACATGCCTCTTGTTTATGAAGGGTCAGAGACCGATCAGCTCAGTAAATGATAAGAAAGCAGTCGGTGGTACCTCTTTGGGTGAATGTATTGTGCTTTTCCAGCACTGCAGCTGCGTAAAGGCCAGAAGAGTTGTATTCAGGGATCACCTGTGTCTGTAACGTTGCCACTGCGCCGATAGGCGCCGAGGTACCTCGAGTGAGCTGTCCATCACAGTGGGGGAAAGGGCGGGATAGGTTGCATAGCCTAGTGTGTGTGGGGAGGGGCCAAATTGGCGAGGCTTCTGTGTGTGTGCACTTGCCTCTTGTTTATGAAGGGTCAGAGACCGATTAGCGCAGCAAATGAGGAGAAAGCAGTCGGTGGTACCTCTTTGGGTGAATGTATTGTGCTTTTCAAACACTACAGCTGCGTATAGGCCCAGAAGAGTTGTCTCGAGTGACCACGTGTGTCTGTAACTTTGCCACCGCGCCGTTTGGCGCCAAGGTCCCTTGAGTGAGCTGTCCATCACAGTGGGGGAAAGGGCGGGAAGATGTTGCATAGCCTAGTGTGTGGGACGGGGCCAAACGGGCGGGGCTTCTGTGCAGTTCACATGCCTCTTGTTTATAAAGGGTCAGAGACCATCAGAGCATCAGATGAGGAGAAAGCAGTCGGTGGTACCTCTTTGGGTGAATGTATTGTGCTTTTCAAACACTACAGCTGCGTATAGGCCCAGAAGAGTTGTCTCGAGTGACCACGTGTGTCTGTAACTTTGCCACCGAGCCGTTTGGCGCCAAGGTCCCTTGAGTGAGCTGTCCATCACAGTGGGGGAAAGGGCGGGAAGATATTGCATAGCCTAGTGTGTGGGGCGGGGCCAAACGGGCGGGGCTTCTGTGCAGTTCACATGCCTCTTGTTTATAAAGGGTCAGAGACCATCAGAGCATCAGATGAGGAGAAAGCAGTCGGTGGTACCTCTTTGGGTGAATGTATTGTGCTTTTCAAACACTACAGCTGCGTATAGGCCCAGAAGAGTTGTCTCGAGTGACCACGTTTGTCTGTAACTTTGCCACCGCGCCGTTTGGCGCCAAGGTCCCTCGAGTGAGCTGTCCATCACAGTGGTGGAAAGGGTGGGATAGGTTGCATAGCCTAGTGTGTGTGGGGAGGGGTTAAACTGGCGAGGCTTCTGTGCGAGTTCACATGCCTCTTGTTTATGAAGGGTCAGAGACAGATCAGCGCAGTAAATGATAAGAAAGCAGTAGGTGGTACCTCTTTGGGTGAATGTATTGTGCTTTTCAAACACTACAGCTGCGTATAGGCCCAGAAGAGTTGTCTCGAGTGACCACGTGTGTCTGTAACTTTGCCACCGCGCCGTTTGGCGCCAAGGTCCCTTGAGTGAGCTGTCCATCACAGTGGGGGAAAGGGCGGGAAGATGTTGCATAGCCTAGTGTGTGGGGCGGGGCCAAACGGGCGGGGCTTCTGTGCAGTTCACATGCCTCTTGTTTATAAAGGGTCAGAGACCATCAGAGCATCAGATGAGGAGAAATCAGCCTCCTGGTCACTGGAAGTACAGGAGGATTGCGCTCGAGAAACTCGTGGATGCCTAGACTTCCATCATGGATTACAGCTAATTGTAGACTGTAGCCTCGACCTTGCTCACTAGGTTCTTGGGCTGATTATAATGCGTTACTGAAGTTTAGCTTCATCCGGGGCACGTGCTGTTTCTTTTGTATCTGTAAGTGCTTCCTGTTGAGGTTTAATTTTTGAAACAGGAGCATCGTGCCAAAATGAATCCTGCCTGCATATTTATCCACGAAGATGCCACCATGTTGTGCCATACCTCTACTCAACTGGAGTACTTTCTACTGGGTAGTCAGTAAGTGCTACCTCGTTGGGTAAATGTATGGTGCTTTTCCTACACTACAGCTGCGTAAAGGCCCAGAAGAGAAGTCTTCAGTGATCACCTGTGTCTGTGACTTTGCCACTGCGCTGATAGGCGCCTAGGTACCTCGAGTGAGCTGTCCATCACAGTGGGGGAAAGGGCGGGATAGGTTGCATAGCCTAGTCTGTGTGGGGAGGGGTTAAACTGGCGAGGCTTCTGTGCGAGTTCACATGCCTCTTGTTTATGAAGGGTCAGAGACCGATCAGCTCAGTAAATGATAAGAAAGCAGTCGGTGGTACCTCTTTGGGTGAATGTATTGTGCTTTTCCAGCACTGCAGCTGCGTAAAGGCCCAGAAGAGAAGTCTTCAGTGATCACCTGTGTCTGTGACTTTGCCACTGCGCTGATAGGCGCCTGGGTACCTCGAGTGAGCTGTCCATCACAGTGGGGGAAAGGGCAGAATAGGTTGCATAGCCTAGTCAGTGACTTTGCCACTGCGCTGATAGGCGCCGAGGTACCCCGAGTGAGCTGTCCATCACAGTGGGGGAAAGGGCGGGATAGGTTGCATAGCCTAGTCTGTGTGGGGAGGGGTTAAACTGGCGAGGCTTCTGTGCGAGTTCACATGCCTCTTGTTTATGAAGGGTCAGAGACCGATCAGCTCAGTAAATGATAAGAAAGCAGTCGGTGGTACCTCTTTGGGTGAATGTATTGTGCTTTTCCAGCACTGCAGCTGCGTAAAGGCCAGAAGAGTTGTATTCAGGGATCACCTGTGTCTGTAACGTTGCCACTGCGCCGATAGGCGCCGAGGTACCTCGAGTGAGCTGTCCATCACAGTGGGGGAAAGGGCGGGATAGGTTGCATAGCCTAGTGTGTGTGGGGAGGGGCCAAATTGGCGAGGCTTCTGTGTGTGTGCACTTGCCTCTTGTTTATGAAGGGTCAGAGACCGATTAGCGCAGCAAATGAGGAGAAAGCAGTCGGTGGTACCTCTTTGGGTGAATGTATTGTGCTTTTCAAACACTACAGCTGCGTATAGGCCCAGAAGAGTTGTCTCGAGTGACCACGTGTGTCTGTAACTTTGCCACCGCGCCGTTTGGCGCCAAGGTCCCTTGAGTGAGCTGTCCATCACAGTGGCGGAAAGGGCGGGAAGATATTGCATAGCCTAGTGTGTGGGGCGGGGCCAAACGGGCGGGGCTTCTGTGCAGTTCACATGCCTCTTGTTTATAAAGGGTCAGAGACCATCAGAGCATCAGATGAGGAGAAATCAGCCTCCTGGTCACTGGAAGTACAGGAGGATTGCGCTCGAGAAACTCGTGGATGCCTAGACTTCCATCATGGATTACAGCTAATTGTAGACTGTAGCCTCGACCTTGCTCACTAGGTTCTTGGGCGGATTATAATGCGTTACTGAAGTTTAGCTTCATCCGGGGCACGTGCTGTTTCATCTGTAAGTGCTTCCTGTTGAGGTTTAATTTTTGAAACAGGAGCATCGTGCCAAAATTAATCATGCCTGCATATTTATCCACGAAGATGCCACCTTGTTGTGCCATTCCTCTACTCAACTGGAGTACTTTCTACTGGGTAGTCAGAAAGTGCTACCTCGTTGGGTAAATGTATGGTGCTTTTCCTACACTACAGCTGCGTAAAGGCCCAGAAGAGAAGTCTTCAGTGATCACCTGTGTCTGTGACTTTGCCACTGCGCTGATAGGCGCCTAGGTACCTCGAGTGAGCTGTCCATCACAGTGGGGGAAAGGGCGGGATAGGTTGCATAGCCTAGTCAGTGACTTTGCCACTGCGCTGATAGGCGCCTAGGTACCTCGAGTGAGCTGTCCATCACAGTGGGGAAAAGGGCGGGATAGGTTGCATAGCCTAGTCTGTGTGGGGAGGGGTTAAACTGGCGAGGCTTCTGTGCGAGTTCACATGCCTCTTGTTTATGAAGGGTCAGAGACCGATCAGCGCAGTAAATGATAAGAAAGCAGTCGGTGGTACCTCTTTGGGTGAATGTATTGTGCTTTTCCAGCACTGCAGCTGCGTGAAGTCCCAGAAGAGTTGTCTTCAGTGATCACCTGTGTCTGTGACTTTGCCACTGCGCCGATATGCGCCGAGGTACCTCGAGGGAGCTGTCCATCAAAGTGGGGTACAGGACGGGATAGCTTGCATAGCCTAGTGTGTGTGGGGAGGGGCCAAACTGGCGAGGCTTCTGTGCGTGTGCACTTGCCTCTTGTTTATGAAGGGTCAGAGACCGATTAGCGCAGCAAATGAGGAGAAAGCAGTCGGTGGTACCTCTTTGGGTGAATGTATTGTGCTTTTCCAGCACTGCAGCTGCGTAAAGGCCCAGAAGAGTTGTCTCGAGTGACCACGTGTGTCTGTAACTTTGCCACCGCGCCGTTTGGCGCCAAGGTCCCTCGAGTGAGCTGTCCATCACAGTGGTGGGAAGGGCGGGATAGGTTGCATAGCCTAGTGTGTGTGGGGAGGGGTTAAACTGGCGAGGCTTCTGTGCGAGTTCACATGCCTCTTGTTTATGAAGGGTCAGAGACAGATCAGCGCAGTAAATGATAAGAAAGCAGTAGGTGGTACCTCTTTGGGTGAATGTATTGTGCTTTTCAAACACTACAGCTGCGTATAGGCCCAGAAGAGTTGTCTCGAGTGACCACGTGTGTCTGTAACTTTGCCACCGCGCCGTTTGGCGCCAAGGTCCCTTGAGTGAGCTGTCCATCACAGTGGGGGAAAGGGCGGGAAGAGGTTGCATAGCCTAGTGTGTGGGGCGGGGCCAAACGGGCGGGGCTTCTGTACAGTTCACATGCCTCTTGTTTATAAAGGGTCAGAGACCATCAGAGCATCAGATGAGGAGAAATCAGCCTCCTGGTCACTGGAAGTACAGGAGGATTGCGCTCGAGAAACTCGTGGATGCCTAGACCTCCATCACGGATTACAGCTAATTGTAGACTGTAGCCTCGACCTTGCTCACTAGGTTCTTGGGCTGATTATAATGCGTTACTGAAGTTTAGCTTCATCCGGGGCACGTGCTGTTTCTTTTGTATCTGTAAGTGCTTCCTGTTGAGGTTTAATTTTTGAAACAGGAGCATCGTGCCAAAATTAATCATGCCTGCATATTTATCCACGAAGATGCCACCATGTTGTGCCATACCTCTACTCAACTGGAGTACTTTCTACTGGGTAGTCAGTAAGTGCTACCTCGTTGGGTAAATGTATGGTGCTTTTCCTACACTACAGCTGCGTAAAGGCCCAGAAGAGAAGTCTTCAGTGATCACCTGTGTCTGTGACTTTGCCACTGCGCTGATAGGCGCCTAGGTACCTCGAGTGAGCTGTCCATCACAGTGGGGGAAAGGGCGGGATAGGTTGCATAGCCTAGTCAGTGACTTTGCCACTGCGCTGATCGGCGCCGAGGTACCTCGAGTGAGCTGTCCATCACAGTGGGGAAAAGGGCGGGATAGGTTGCATAGCCTAGTCTGTGTGGGGAGGGGTTAAACTGGCGAGGCTTCTGTGCGAGTTCACATGCCTCTTGTTTATGAAGGGTCAGAGACCGATCAGCGCAGTAAATGATAAGAAAGCAGTCGGTGGTACCTCTTTGGGTGAATGTATTGTGCTTTTCCAGCACTGCAGCTGCGTGAAGTCCCAGAAGAGTTGTCTTCAGTGATCACCTGTGTCTGTGACTTTGCCACTGCGCCGATATGCGCCGAGGTACCTCGAGGGAGCTGTCCATCAAAGTGGGGTACAGGACGGAATAGCTTGCATAGCCTAGTGTGTGTGGGGAGGGGCCAAACTGGCGAGGCTTCTGTGCGTGTGCACTTGCCTCTTGTTTATGAAGGGTCAGAGACCGATTAGCGCAGCAAATGAGGAGAAAGCAGTCGGTGGTACCTCTTTGGGTGAATGTATTGTGCTTTTCCAGCACTGCAGCTGCGTAAAGGCCCAGAAGAGTTGTCTCGAGTGACCACGTGTGTCTGTAACTTTGCCACCGCGCCGTTTGGCGCCAAGGTCCCTCGAGTGAGCTGTCCATCACAGTGGTGGGAAGGGCGGGATAGGTTGCATAGCCTATGTGTGGTCTGTGTAGTCTGTGTGGGGAGGGGTTAAACTGGCGAGGCTTCTGTGCGTGTTCACTTGCCTCTTGTTTATGAAGGGTCAGAGACCGATTAGCGCAGCAAATGAGGCGAAAGCAGTCGGTGGTACCTCTTTGGGTGAATGTATTGTGCTTTTCCAGCACTGCAGTTGCGTAAAGGCCCAGAAGAGTTGTCGTCAGTGATCACCTGTGTCTGTGACTTTGCCACTGCGCCGATAGGCGCCGAGGTACCTCGAGTGAGCAGTCCATCACAGTGGTGGAAAGGGCGGATAGGTTGCATAGCCTAGTGTGTGTGGGGAGGGGCCAAACTGGCGAGGCTTCTGTGCGTTTTCACTTGCCTCTTGTTTATGAAGGGCCAGAGACCGATTAGCGCAGCAAATGAGGAGAAAGCAGTCGGTGGTACCTCTTTGGGTGAATGTATTGTGCTTTTCCAGCACTGCAGCTGCGTAAAGGCCCAGAAGAGTTGTCTCGAGTGACCACGTGTGTCTGTAACTTTGCCACCGCGCCCTTTGGCGCCAAGGTCCCTCGAGTGAGCTGTCCATCACAGTGGGGGAAAGGGCGGGAAGAGGTTGCATAGCCTAGTGTGTGGGGCGGGGCCAAACGGGCGGGGCTTCTGTACGAGTTCACATGCCTCTTGTTTATAAAGGGTCAGAGACCATCAGAGCATCAGACGAGGAGAAATCAGCCTCCTGGTCACTGGAAGTACAGGAGGATTGCGCTCGAGAAACTCGTGGATGCCTAGACCTCCATCACGGATTACAGCTAATTGTAGACTGTAGCCTCGACCTTGCTCACTAGGTTCTTGGGCTGATTATAATGCGTTACTGAAGTTTAGCTTCATCCGGGGCACCTGCTGTTTCTTTTGTATCTGTAAGTGCTTCCTGTTGAGGTTTAATTTTTGAAACAGGAGCATCGTGCCAAAATGAATCCTGCCTGCATATTTATCCACGAAGATGCCACCATGTTGTGCCATACCTCTACTCAACTGGAGTACTTTCTACTGGGTAGTCAGTAAGTGCTACCTCGTTGGGTAAATGTATGGTGCTTTTCCTACACTGCAGCTGCGTAAAGGCCCAGAAGAGAAGTCTTCAGTGATCACCTGTGTCTGTGACTTTGCCACTGCGCTGATAGGCGCCGAGGTACCTCGAGTGAGCTGTCCATCACAGTGGGGGAATGGGCGGGATAGGTTGCATAGCCTAGTGTGTGTGGGGAGGGGCCAAATTGGCGAGGCTTCTGTGTGTGTGCACTTGCCTCTTGTTTATGAAGGGTCAGAGACCGATTAGCGCAGCAAATGAGGAGAAAGCAGTCGGTGGTACCTCTTTGGGTGAATGTATTGTGCTTTTCAAACACTACAGCTGCGTATAGGCCCAGAAGAGTTGTCTCGAGTGACCACGTGTGTCTGTAACTTTGCCATCGCGCCGTTTGGCGCCAAGGTCCCTTGAGTGAGCTGTCCATCACAGTGGCGGAAAGGGCGGGAAGATATTGCATAGCCTAGTGTGTGGGGCGGGGCCAAACGGGCGGGGCTTCTGTGCAGTTCACATGCCTCTTGTTTATAAAGGGTCAGAGACCATCAGAGCATCAGATGAGGAGAAAGCAGTCGGTGGTACCTCTTTGGGTGAATGTATTGTGCTTTTCAAACACTACAGCTGCGTATAGGCCCAGAAGAGTTGTCTCGAGTGACCACGTGTGTCTGTAACTTTGCCACCGCGCCGTTTGGCGCCAAGGTCCCTTGAGTGAGCTGTCCATCACAGTGGGGGAAAGGGCGGGAAGATATTGCATAGCCTAGTGTGTGGGGCGGGGCCAAACGGGCGGGGCTTCTGTGCAGTTCACATGCCTCTTGTTTATAAAGGGTCAGAGACCATCAGAGCATCAGATGAGGAGAAATCAGCCTCCTGGTCACTGGAAGTACAGGAGGATTGCGCTCGAGAAACTCGTGGATGCCTAGACTTCCATCATGGATTACAGCTAATTGTAGACTGTAGCCTCGACCTTGCTCACTAGGTTCTTGGGCTGATTATAATGCGTTACTGAAGTTTAGCTTCATCCGGGGCACGTGCTGTTTCTTTTGTATCTGTAAGTGCTTCCTGTTGAGGTTTAATTTTTGAAACAGGAGCATCGTGCCAAAATGAATCCTGCCTGCATATTTATCCACGAAGATGCCACCATGTTGTGCCATACCTCTACTCAACTGGAGTACTTTCTACTGGGTAGTCAGTAAGTGCTACCTCGTTGGGTAAATGTATGGTGCTTTTCCTACACTACAGCTGCGTAAAGGCCCAGAAGAGAAGTCTTCAGTGATCACCTGTGTCTGTGACTTTGCCACTGCGCTGATAGGCGCCTAGGTACCTCGAGTGAGCTGTCCATCACAGTGGGGGAAAGGGCGGGATAGGTTGCATAGCCTATGTGTGGTCTGTGTAGTCTGTGTGGGGAGGGGTTAAACTGGCGAGGCTTCTGTGCGTGTTCACTTGCCTCTTGTTTATGAAGGGTCAGAGACCGATTAGCGCAGCAAATGAGGCGAAAGCAGTCGGTGGTACCTCTTTGGGTGAATGTATTGTGCTTTTCCAGCACTGCAGCTGCGTAAAGGCCCAGAAGAGTTGTCGTCAGTGATCACCTGTGTCTGTGACTTTGCCACTGCGCCGATAGGCGCCGAGGTACCTCGAGTGAGCAGTCCATCACAGTGGTGGAAAGGGCGGATAGGTTGCATAGCCTAGTGTGTGTGGGGAGGGGCCAAACTGGCGAGGCTTCTGTGCGTTTTCACTTGCCTCTTGTTTATGAAGGGCCAGAGACCGATTAGCGCAGCAAATGAGGAGAAAGCAGTCGGTGGTACCTCTTTGGGTGAATGTATTGTACTTTTCCAGCACTGCAGCTGCGTGAAGTCCCAGAAGAGTTGTCGTCAGTGATCACCTGTGTAAGTGACTTTGCCACTGCGCCGATAGGCGCCGAGGTACCTCGAGTGAGCAGTTTATCACAGTGGCGGAAAGGGCGGATAGGTTGCATAGCCTAGTGTGTGTGGGGAGGGGCCAAACTGGCGAGGCTTCTGTGCGTGTTCACTTGCCTCTTGTTTATGAAGGGCCAGAGACCGATTAGCGCAGCAAATGAGGAGAAAGCAGTCGGTGGTACCTCTTTGGGTGAATGTATTGTGCTTTTCCAGCACTGCAGCTGCGTAAAGGCCCAGAAGAGTTGTCTCGAGTGACCACGTGTGTCTGTAACTTTGCCACCGCGCCGTTTGGCGCCAAGGTCCCTCGAGTGAGCTGTCCATCACAGTGGGGGAAAGGGCGGGAAGAGGTTGCATAGCCTAGTGTGTGGGGCGGGGCCAAACGGGCGGGGCTTCTGTACGAGTTCACATGCCTCTTGTTTATAAAGGGTCAGAGACCATCAGAGCATCAGACGAGGAGAAATCAGCCTCCTGGTCACTGGAAGTACAGGAGGATTGCGCTCGAGAAACTCGTGGATGCCTAGACCTCCATCACGGATTACAGCTAATTGTAGACTGTAGCCTCGACCTTGCTCACTAGGTTCTTGGGCTGATTATAATGCGTTACTGAAGTTTAGCTTCATCCGGGGCACCTGCTGTTTCTTTTGTATCTGTAAGTGCTTCCTGTTGAGGTTTAATTTTTGAAACAGGAGCATCGTGCCAAAATGAATCCTGCCTGCATATTTATCCACGAAGATGCCACCATGTTGTGCCATACCTCTACTCAACTGGAGTACTTTCTACTGGGTAGTCAGTAAGTGCTACCTCGTTGGGTAAATGTATGGTGCTTTTCCTACACTGCAGCTGCGTAAAGGCCCAGAAGAGAAGTCTTCAGTGATCACCTGTGTCTGTGACTTTGCCACTGCGCTGATAGGCGCCGAGGTACCTCGAGTGAGCTGTCCATCACAGTGGGGGAATGGGCGGGATAGGTTGCATAGCCTAGTCTGTGTGGGGAGGGGTTAAACTGGCGAGGCTTCTGTGCGAGTTCACATGCCTCTTGTTTATGAAGGGTCAGAGACCGATCAGCGCAGTAAATGATAAGAAAGCAGTCGGTGGTACCTCTGTGGGTGAATGTATTGTGCTTTTCCAGCACTGCAGCTGCGTGAAGGCCCAGAAGAGTTGTATTCAGTGATCACCTGTGTCTGTGACGTTGCCACTGTGCCGATAGGCGCCGAGGTACCTCGAGTGAGCTGTCCATCACAGTGGGGGAAAGGGCGGGATAGGTTGCATAGCCTAGTGTGTGTGGGGAGGGGCCAAACTGGCGAGGCTTCTGTGCGTGTGCACTTGCCTCTTGTTTATGAAGGGTCAGAGACCGATTAGCGCAGCAAATGGGGAGAAAGCAGTCGGTGGTACCTCTTTGGGTGAATGTATTGTGCTTTTCAAACACTACAGCTGCGTATAGGCCCAGAAGAGTTGTCTCGAGTGACCACGTGTGTCTGTAACTTTGCCAACGCGCCGTTTGGCGCCAAGGTCCCTTGAGTGAGCTGTCCATCACAGTGGGGGAAAGGGCGGGAAGATATTGCATAGCATAGTGTGTGGGCGGGGCCAAACGGGCGGGGCTTCTGTACAGTTCACATGCCTCTTGTTTATAAAGGGTCAGAGACCATCAGAGCATCAGATGAGGAGAAATCAGCCTCCTGGTCACTGGAAGTACAAGAGGATTGCGCTCGAGAAACTCGTGGATGCCTAGACTTCCATCATGGATTACAGCTAATTGTAGACTGTAGCCTCGACCTTGCTCACTAGGTTCTTGGGCTGATTATAATGCGTTACTGAAGTTTAGCTTCAACAGGGGCACGTGCTGTTTCTTTTGTATATGTAAGTGCTTCCTGTTGAGGTTTAGTTTTTGAAACAGGAGCATCGTGCCAAAATGAATCCTGCCTGCATATTTATCCACGAAGATGCCACCATGTTGTGCCATACCTCTACTCAACTGGAGTACTTTCTACTGGGTAGTCAGTAAGTGCTACCTCGTTGGGTAAATGTATGGTGCTTTTCCTACACTGCAGCTGCGTAAAGGCCCAGAAGAGAAGTCTTCAGTGATCACCTGTGTCTGTGACTTTGCCACTGCGCTGATAGGCGCCGAGGTACCTCGAGTGAGATGTCCATCACAGTGGGGGAAAGGGCGGGATAGGTTGCATAGCCTAGTCTGTGTGGGGAGGGGTTAAACTGGCGAGGCATCTGTGCGAGTTCACATGCCTCTTGTTTATGAAGGGTCAGAGACCGATCAGCTCAGTAAATGATAAGAAAGCAGTCGGTGGTACCTCTTTGGGTAAATGTATTGTGCTTTTCCAGCACTACAGCTGCGTGAAGGCCCAGAAGAGTTGTATTCAGGGATCACCTGAGTCTGTGACGTTGCCACTGCGCCGATAGGCGCCGAGGTACCTCGAGTGAGCTGTCCATCACAGTGGGGGAAAGGGCGGGATAGGTTGCATAGCCTAGTGTGTGTGGGGAGGGGCCAAAATGGCGAGGCTTCTGTGCGTGTGCACTTGCCTCTTGTTTATGAAGGGTCAGAGACCGATTAGCGCAGTAAATGAGGAGAAAGCAGTCGGTGGTACCTCTTTGGGTGAATGTATTGTGCTTTTCAAACACTACAGCTGCGTATAGGCCCAGAAGAGTTGTCTCGAGTGACCACGTGTGTCTGTAACTTTGCCAACGCGCCGTTTGGCGCCAAGGTCCCTTGAGTGAGCTGTCCATCACAGTGGGGGAAAGGGCGGGAAGATATTGCATAGCCTAGTATGTGGGGCGGGGCCAAACGGGCGGAGCTTCTGTACAGTTCACATGCCTCTTGTTTATAAAGGGTCAGAGACCATCAGAGCATCAGATGAGGAGAAATCAGCCTCCTGGTCACTGGAAGTACAGGAGGATTGCGCTCGAGAAACTCGTGGATGCCTAGACTTCCATCATGGATTACAGCTAATTGTAGACTGTAGCCTCGACCTTGCTCACTAGGTTCTTGGGCTGATTATAATGCGTTACTGAAGTTTAGCTTCATCCGGGGCACGTGCTGTTTCTTTTGTATCTGTAAGTGCTTCCTGTTGAGGTTTAATTTTTGAAACAGGAGCATCGTGCCAAAATGAATCCTGCCTGCATATTTATCCACGAAGATGCAACCATGTTGTGCCATACCTCTACTCAACTGGAGTACTTTCTACTGGGTAGTCAGTAAGTGCTACCTCGTTGGGTAAATGTATGGTGCTTTTCCTACACTACAGCTGCGTAAAGGCCCAGAAGAGATGTCTTCAGTGATCACCTGTGTCTGTGACTTTGCCACTGCGCTGATAGGCGCCGAGGTACCTCGAGTGAGCTGTCCATCAAAGTGGTGGAAAGGGCGGGATAGGTTGCATAGCCTAGTGTGTGTGGGGAGGGGTTAAACTGGCGAGGCTTCTGTGCGAGTTCACATGCCTCTTGTTTATGAAGGGTCAGAGACCAATCAGCGCAGCAAATGAGGAGAAAGCAGTCGGTGGTACCTCTTTGGGTGAATGTATTGTGCTTTTCCAGCACTGCAGCTGCGTGAAGTCCCAGAAGAGTTGTCGTCAGTGATCACCTGTGTCTGTGACTTTGCCACTGCGCCGATAGGCGCCGAGGTACCTCGAGCGAGCAGTCCATCACAATGGTGGAAAGGACTGATAGGTTGCATAGCCTAGTGTGTGTGGGGAGGGGCCAAACTGGCGAGGCTTCTGTGCGTGTTCACTTGCCTCTTGTTTATGAAGGGCCAGAGACCGATTAGCGCAGCAAATGAGGAGAAAGCAGTCGGTGGTACCTCTTTGGGTGAATGTATTGTGCTTTTCCAGCACTGCAGCTGCGTAAAGGCCCAGAAGAGTTGTCTCGAGTGACCACGTGTGCCGTTTGGCGCCAAGGTCCCTTGAGTGAGCAGTCCATCACAGTGGTGGAAAGGGCGGATAGGTTGCATTGCCTAGTGTGTGTGGGGAGGGGCCAAACTGGCGAGGCTTCTGTGCGTGTTCACTTGCCTCTTGTTTATGAAGGGCCAGAGACCGATTAGCGCAGCAAATGAGGAGAAAGCAGTCGGTGGTACCTCTTTGGGTGAATGTATTGTACTTTTCCAGCACTGCAGCTGCGTGAAGTCCCAGAAGAGTTGTCGTCAGTGATCACCTGTGTCTGTGACTTTGCCACTGCGCCGATAGGCGCCGAGGTACCTCGAGTGAGCAGTCCATCACAGTGGTGGAAAGGGCGGATAGGTTGCATAGCCTAGTGTGTGTGGGGAGGGGCCAAACTGGCGAGGCTTCTGTGCGTGTTCACTTGCCTCTTGTTTATGAAGGGCCAGAGACCGATTAGCGCAGCAAATGAGGAGAAAGCAGTCGGTGGTACCTCTTTGGGTGAATGTATTGTGCTTTTCCAGCACTGCAGCTGCGTAAAGGCCCAGAAGAGTTGTCTCGAGTGACCACGTATGTCTGTAACTTTGCCACCGCGCCGTTTGGCGCCAAGGTCCCTCGAGTGAGCTGTCCATCACAGTGGGGGAAAGGGCGGGAAGAGGTTGCAAAACCCAGTGTGTGGGGCGGGGCCAAACGGGCGGGGCTTCTGTACGAGTTCACATGCCTCTTGTTTATAAAGGGTCAGAGACCATCAGAGCATCAGATGAGGAGAAATCAGCCTCCTGGTCACTGGAAGTACAGGAGGATTGCGCTCGAGAAACTCGTGGATGCCTAGACCTCCATCACGGATTACAGCTAATTGTAGACTGTAGCCTCGACCTTGCTCACTAGGTTCTTGGGCTGATTATAATGCGTTACTGAAGTTTAGCTTCATCCGGGGCACCTGCTGTTTCTTTTGTATCTGTAAGTGCTTCCTGTTGAGGTTTAAGTTTTTGAAACAGGAGCATCGTGCCAAAATGAATCCTGCCTGCATATTTATCCACGAAGATGCCACCATGTTGTGCCATACCTCTACTCAACTGGAGTACTTTCTACTGGGTAGTCAGTAAGTGCTACCTCGTTGGGTAAATGTATGGTGCTTTTCCTACACTACAGCTGCGTAAAGGCACAGAAGAGAAGTCTTCAGTGATCACCTGTGTCTGTGACTTTGCCACTGCGCTGATAGGCGCCAAGGTACCTCGAGTGAGCTGTCCATCACAGTGGGGGAAAGGGCGGGATAGGTTGCATAGCCTAGTCTGTGTGGGGAGGGGTTAAACTGGCGAGGCTTCTGTGCGTGTTCACTTGCCTCTTGTTTATGAAGGGTCAGAGACCGATTAGCGCAGCAAATGAGGCGAAAGCAGTCGGTGGTACCTCTTTGGGTGAATGTATTGTGCTTTTCCAGCACTGCAGCTGCGTAAAGGCCCAGAAGAGTTGTCGTCAGTAATCACCTGTGTCTGTGACTTTGCCACTGCGCCGATAGGCGCCGAGGTACCTCGAGTGAGCAGTCCATCACAGTGGTGGAAAGGGCGGATAGGTTGCATAGCCTAGTGTGTGTGGGGAGGGGCCAAACTGGCGAGGCTTCTGTGCGTTTTCACTTGCCTCTTGTTTATGAAGGGCCAGAGACCGATTAGCGCAGCAAATGAGGAGAAAGCAGTCGGTGGTACCTCTTTGGGTGAATGTATTGTACTTTTCCAGCACTGCAGCTGCGTGAAGTCCCAGAAGAGTTGTCGTCAGTGATCACCTGTGTAAGTGACTTTGCCACTGCGCCGATAGGCGCCGAGGTACCTCGAGTGAGCAGTCCATCACAGTGGCGGAAAGGGCGGATAGGTTGCATAGCCTAGTGTGTGTGGGGAGGGGCCAAACTGGCGAGGCTTCTGTGCGAGTTCACATGCCTCTTGTTTATGAAGGGTCAGAGACCAATCAGCGCAGCAAATGAGGAGAAAGCAGTCGGTGGTACCTCTTTGGGTGAATGTATTGTGCTTTTCCAGCACTGCAGCTGCGTAAAGGCCCAGAAGAGTTGTCTCGAGTGACCACGTGTGTCTGTAACTTTGCCACCGCGCCGTTTGGCGCCAAGGTCCCTCGAGTGAGCTGTCCATCACAGTGGGGGAAAGGGCGGGAAGAGGTTGCATAGCCTAGTGTGTGGGGCGGGGCCAAACGGGCGGGGCTTCTGTACGAGTTCACATGCCTCTTGTTTATAAAGGGTCAGACCATCAGAGCATCAGACGAGGAGAAATCAGCCTCCTGGTCACTGGAAGTACAGGAGGATTGCGCTCGAGAAACTCGTGGATGCCTAGACCTCCATCACGGATTACAGCTAATTGTAGACTGTAGCCTCGACCTTGCTCACTAGGTTCTTGGGCTGATTATAATGCGTTACTGAAGTTTAGCTTCATCCGGGGCACCTGCTGTTTCTTTTGTATCTGTAAGTGCTTCCTGTTGAGGTTTAAGTTTTTGAAACAGGAGCATCGTGCCAAAATGAATCCTGCCTGCATATTTATCCACGAAGATGCCACCATGTTGTGCCATACTCTACTCAACTGGAGTACTTTCTACTGGGTAGTCAGTAAGTGCTACCTCGTTGGGTAAATGTATGGTGCTTTTCCTACACTACAGCTGCGTAAAGGCCCAGAAGAGAAGTCTTCAGTGATCACCTGTGTCTGTGACTTTGCCACTGCGCTGATAGGCGCCGAGGTACCTCGTGTGAGCTGTCCATCACAGTGGGGGAAAGGGCGGGATAGGTTGCATAGCCTAGTCTGTGTGGGGAGGGGTTAAACTGGCGAGGCTTCTGTGCGTGTTCACTTGCCTCTTGTTTATGAAGGGCCTGAGACCGATTAGCGCAGCAAATGAGGAGAAAGCAGTCGGTGGTACCTCTTTGGGTGAATGTATTGTACTTTTCCAGCACTGCAGCTGCGTGAAGTCCCAGAAGAGTTGTCGTCAGTGATCACCTGTGTCTGTGACTTTGCCACTGCGCCGATAGGCGCCGAGGTACCTCGAGCAAGCAGTCCATCACAATGGTGGAAAGGACTGATAGGTTGCATAGCCTAGTGTGTGTGGGGAGGGGCCAAACTGGCGAGTCTTCTGTGCGTGTTCACTTGCCTCTTGTTTATGAAGGGCCAGAGACCGATTAGCGCAGCAAATGAGGAGAAAGCAGTCGGTGGTACCTCTTTGGGTGAATGTATTGTGCTTTTCCAGCACTGCAGCTGCGTAAAGGCCCAGAAGAGTTGTCTCGAGTGACCACGTGTGTCTGTAACTTTGCCACCACGCCGTTTGGCGCCAAGGTCCCTTGAGTGAGCTGTCCATCACAGTGGGGGAAAGGGCGGGAAGAGGTTGCATAGCCTAGTGTGTGGGGCGGGGCCAAACGGGCGGGGCTTCTGTACGAGTTCACATGCCTCTTGTTTATAAAGGGTCAGAGACCATCAGAGCATCAGATGAGGAGAAATCAGCCTCCTGGTCACTGGAAGTACAGGAGGATTGCGCTCGAGAAACTCGTGGATGCCTAGACCTCCATCACGGATTACAGCTAATTGTAGACTGTAGCCTCGACCTTGCTCACTAGGTTCTTGGGCTGATTATAATGCGTTACTGAAGTTTAGCTTCAACAGGGGCACGTGCTGTTTCTTTTGTATATGTAAGTGCTTCCTGTTGAGGTTTAATTTTTGAAACAGGAGCATCGTGCCAAAATGAATCCTGCCTGCATATTTATCCACGAAGATGCCACCATGTTGTGCCATACCTCTACTCAACTGGAGTACTTTCTACTGGGTAGTCAGTAAGTGCTACCTCGTTGGGTAAATGTATGGTGCTTTTCCAGCACTGCAGCTGCGTGAAGTCCCAGAAGAGTTGTCGTCAGTGATCACCTGTGTAAGTGACTTTGCCACTGCGCCGATAGGCGCCGAGGTACCTCGAGTGAGCTGTCCATCACAGTGGGGGAATGGGCGGGATAGGTTGCATAGCCTAGTCTGTGTGGGGAGGGGTTAAACTGGCGAGGCTTCTGTGCGAGTTCACATGCCTCTTGTTTATGAAGGGTCAGAGACCAATCAGCGCAGCAAATGAGGAGAAAGCAGTCGGTGGTACCTCTTTGGGTGAATGTATTGTGCTTTTCCAGCACTGCAGCTGCGTAAAGGCCCAGAAGAGTTGTCTCGAGTGACCACGTATGTCTGTAACTTTGCCACCGCGCCGTTTGGCGCCAAGGTCCCTCGAGTGAGCTGTCCATCACAGTGGGGGAAAGGGCGGGAAGAGGTTGCAAAACCCAGTGTGTGGGGCGGGGCCAAACGGGCGGGGCTTCTGTACGAGTTCACATGCCTCTTGTTTATAAAGGGTCAGAGACCATCAGAGCATCAGATGAGGAGAAATCAGCCTCCTGGTCACTGGAAGTACAGGAGGATTGCGCTCGAGAAACTCGTGGATGCCTAGACCTCCATCACGGATTACAGCTAATTGTAGACTGTAGCCTCGACCTTGCTCACTAGGTTCTTGGGCTGATTATAATGCGTTACTGAAGTTTAGCTTCATCCGGGGCACCTGCTGTTTCTTTTGTATCTGTAAGTGCTTCCTGTTGAGGTTTAAGTTTTTGAAACAGGAGCATCGTGCCAAAATGAATCCTGCCTGCATATTTATCCACGAAGATGCCACCATGTTGTGCCATACCTCTACTCAACTGGAGTACTTTCTACTGGGTAGTCAGTAAGTGCTACCTCGTTGGGTAAATGTATGGTGCTTTTCCTACACTACAGCTGCGTAAAGGCCCAGAAGAGAAGTCTTCAGTGATCACCTGTGTCTGTGACTTTGCCACTGCGCTGATAGGCGCCGAGGTACCTCGAGTGAGCTGTCCATCACAGTGGGGGAAAGGGCGGGATAGGTTGCATAGCCTAGTCTGTGTGGGGAGGGGTTAAACTGGCGAGGCTTCTGTGCGTGTTCACTTGCCTCTTGTTTATGAAGGGTCAGAGACCGATTAGCGCAGCAAATGAGGCGAAAGCAGTCGGTGGTACCTCTTTGGGTGAATGTATTGTGCTTTTCCAGCACTGCAGCTGCGTAAAGGCCCAGAAGAGTTGTCGTCAGTGATCACCTGTGTCTGTGACTTTGCCACTGCGCCGATAGGCGCCGAGGTACCTCGAGTGAGCAGTCCATCACAGTGGTGGAAAGGGCGGATAGGTTGCATTGCCTAGTGTGTGTGGGGAGGGGCCAAACTGGCGAGGCTTCTGTGCGTGTTCACTTGCCTCTTGTTTATGAAGGGCCAGAGACCGATTAGCGCAGCAAATGAGGAGAAAGCAGTCGGTGGTACCTCTTTGGGTGAATGTATTGTACTTTTCCAGCACTGCAGCTGCGTGAAGTCCCAGAAGAGTTGTCGTCAGTGATCACCTGTGTCTGTGACTTTGCCACTGCGCCGATAGGCGCCGAGGTACCTCGAGTGAGCAGTCCATCACAGTGGTGGAAAGGGCGGATAGGTTGCATAGCCTAGTGTGTGTGGGGAGGGGCCAAACTGGCGAGGCTTCTGTGCGTGTTCACTTGCCTCTTGTTTATGAAGGGCCAGAGACCGATTAGCGCAGCAAATGAGGAGAAAGCAGTCGGTGGTACCTCTTTGGGTGAATGTATTGTGCTTTTCCAGCACTGCAGCTGCGTAAAGGCCCAGAAGAGTTGTCTCGAGTGACCACGTATGTCTGTAACTTTGCCACCGCGCCGTTTGGCGCCAAGGTCCCTCGAGTGAGCTGTCCATCACAGTGGGGGAAAGGGCGGGAAGAGGTTGCAAAACCCAGTGTGTGGGGCGGGGCCAAACGGGCGGGGCTTCTGTACGAGTTCACATGCCTCTTGTTTATAAAGGGTCAGAGACCATCAGAGCATCATATGAGGAGAAATCAGCCTCCTGGTCACTGGAAGTACAGGAGGATTGCGCTCGAGAAACTCGTGGATGCCTAGACCTCCATCACGGATTACAGCTAATTGTAGACTGTAGCCTCGACCTTGCTCACTAGGTTCTTGGGCTGATTATAATGCGTTACTGAAGTTTAGCTTCATCCGGGGCACCTGCTGTTTCTTTTGTATCTGTAAGTGCTTCCTGTTGAGGTTTAAGTTTTTGAAACAGGAGCATCGTGCCAAAATGAATCCTGCCTGCATATTTATCCACGAAGATGCCACCATGTTGTGCCATACCTCTACTCAACTGGAGTACTTTCTACTGGGTAGTCAGTAAGTGCTACCTCGTTGGGTAAATGTATGGTGCTTTTCCTACACTACAGCTGCGTAAAGGCACAGAAGAGAAGTCTTCAGTGATCACCTGTGTCTGTGACTTTGCCACTGCGCTGATAGGCGCCGAGGTACCTCGAGTGAGCTGTCCATCACAGTGGGGGAAAGGGCGGGATAGGTTGCATAGCCTAGTCTGTGTGGGGAGGGGTTAAACTGGCGAGGCTTCTGTGCGTGTTCACTTGCCTCTTGTTTATGAAGGGTCAGAGACCGATTAGCGCAGCAAATGAGGCGAAAGCAGTCGGTGGTACCTCTTTGGGTGAATGTATTGTGCTTTTCCAGCACTGCAGCTGCGTAAAGGCCCAGAAGAGTTGTCGTCAGTGATCACCTGTGTCTGTGACTTTGCCACTGCGCCGATAGGCGCCGAGGTACCTCGAGTGAGCAGTCCATCACAGTGGTGGAAAGGGCGGATAGGTTGCATAGCCTAGTGTGTGTGGGGAGGGGCCAAACTGGCGAGGCTTCTGTGCGTGTTCACTTGCCTCTTGTTTATGAAGGGTCAGATTCCGATCAGCGCAGTAAATGATAAGAAAGCAGTAGGTGGTACCTCTTTGGGTGAATGTATTGTGCTTTTCCAGCACTGCAGCTGCGTGAAGGCCCAGAAGAGTTGTATTCAGTGATCACCTGTGTCTGTGACGTTGCCACTGCGCCGATAGGCGCCGAGGTACCTCGAGTGAGCTGTCCATCACAGTGGTGGAAAGGGCGGGATAGGTTGCATAGCCTAGTGTGTGTGGGGAGGGGTTAAACTGGCGAGGCTTCTGTGCGAGTTCACATGCCTCTTGTTTATGAAGGGTCAGAGACCGATCAGCGCAGCAAATAAGGAGAAAGCAGTCGGTGGTACCTCTTTGGGTGAATGTATTGTGCTTTTCCAGCACTGCAGCTGCGTAAAGGCCCAGAAGAGTTGTCTCGAGTGACCACGTATGTCTGTAACTTTGCCACCGCGCCGTTTGGCGCCAAGGTCCCTCGAGTGAGCTGTCCATCACAGTGGGGGAAAGGGCGGGAAGAGGTTGCAAAACCTAGTGTGTGGGGCGGGGCCAAACGGGCGGGGCTTCTGTACGAGTTCACATGCCTCTTGTTTATAAAGGGTCAGAGACCATCAGAGCATCAGATGAGGAGAAATCAGCCTCCTGGTCACTGGAAGTACAGGAGGATTGCGCTCGAGAAACTCGTGGATGGCTAGACCTCCATCACGGATTACAGCTAATTGTAGACTGTAGCCTCGACCTTGCTCACTAGGTTCTTGGGCTGATTATAATGCGTTACTGAAGTTTAGCTTCATCCGGGGCACCTGCTGTTTCTTTTGTATCTGTAAGTGCTTCCTGTTAAGGTTTAAGTTTTTGAAACAGGAGCATCGTGCCAAAATGAATCCTGCCTGCATATTTATCCACGAAGATGCCACCATGTTGTGCCATACCTCTACTCAACTGGAGTACTTTCTACTGGGTAGTCAGTAAGTGCTACCTCGTTGGGTAAATGTATGGTGCTTTTCCTACACTGCAGCTGCGTAAAGGCCCAGAAGAGAAGTCTTCAGTGATCACCTGTGTCTGTGACTTTGCCACTGCGCTGATAGGCGCCGAGGTACCTCGAGTGAGCTGTCCATCACAGTGGGGGAAAGGGCGGGATAGGTTGCATAGCCTAGTCTGTGTGGGGAGGGGTTAAACTGGCGAGGCTTCTGTGCGAGTTCACATGCCTCTTGTTTATGAAGGGTCAGAGACCGATTAGCGCAGCAAATGAGGAGAAAGCAGTCGGTGGTACCTCTTTGGGTGAATGTATTGTGCTTTTCCAGCACTGCAGCTGCGTAAAGGCCCAGAAGAGTTGTCTCGAGTGACCACGTGTGTCTGTAACTTTGCCACCGCGCCGTTTGGCGCCAAGGTCCCTCGAGTGAGCTGTCCATCACAGTGGTGGGAAGGGCGGGATAGGTTGCATAGCCTAGTGTGTGTGGGGAGGGGTCAAACTGGCGAGGCTTCTGTGCGAGTTCACATGCCTCTTGTTTATGAAGGGTCAGAGACAGATCAGCGCAGTAAATGATAAGAAAGCAGTAGGTGGTACCTCTTTGGGTGAATGTATTGTGCTTTTCAAACACTACAGCTGCGTATAGGCCCAGAAGAGTTGTCTCGAGTGACCACGTGTGTCTGTAACTTTGCCACCGCGCCGTTTGGCGCCAAGGTCCCTTGAGTGAGCTGTCCATCACAGTGGGGGAAAGGGCGGGAAGAGGTTGCATAGCCTAGTGTGTGGGGCGGGGCCAAACGGGCGGGGCTTCTGTACAGTTCACATGCCTCTTGTTTATAAAGGGTCAGAGACCATCAGAGCATCAGATGAGGAGAAATCAGCCTCCTGGTCACTGGAAGTACAGGAGGATTGCGCTCGAGAAACTCGTGGATGCCTAGACCTCCATCACGGATTACAGCTAATTGTAGACTGTAGCCTCGACCTTGCTCACTAGGTTCTTGGGCTGATTATAATGCGTTACTGAAGTTTAGCTTCATCCGGGGCACGTGCTGTTTCTTTTGTATCTGTAAGTGCTTCCTGTTGAGGTTTAATTTTTGAAACAGGAGCATCGTGCCAAAATTAATCATGCCTGCATATTTATCCACGAAGATGCCACCTTGTTGTGCCATTCCTCTACTCAACTGGAGTACTTTCTACTGGGTAGTCAGTAAGTGCTACCTCGTTGGGTAAATGTATGGTGCTTTTCCTACACTACAGCTGCGTAAAGGCCCAGAAGAGAAGTCTTCAGTGATCACCTGTGTCTGTGACTTTGCCACTGCGCTGATAGGCGCCTAGGTACCTCGAGTGAGCTGTCCATCACAGTGGGGGAAAGGGCCGGATAGGTTGCATAGCCTAGTCAGTGACTTTGCCACTGCGCTGATCGGCGCCGAGGTACCTCGAGTGAGCTGTCCATCACAGTGGGGAAAAGGGCGGGATAGGTTGCATAGCCTAGTCTGTGTGGGGAGGGGTTAAACTGGCGAGGCTTCTGTGCGAGTTCACATGCCTCTTGTTTATGAAGGGTCAGAGACCGATCAGCGCAGTAAATGATAAGAAAGCAGTCGGTGGTACCTCTTTGGGTGAATGTATTGTGCTTTTCCAGCACTGCAGCTGCGTGAAGTCCCAGAAGAGTTGTCTTCAGTGATCACCTGTGTCTGTGACTTTGCCACTGCGCCGATATGCGCCGAGGTACCTCGAGGGAGCTGTCCATCAAAGTGGGGTACAGGACGGGATAGCTTGCATAGCCTAGTGTGTGTGGGGAGGGGCCAAACTGGCGAGGCTTCTGTGCGTGTGCACTTGCCTCTTGTTTATGAAGGGTCAGAGACCGATTAGCGCAGCAAATGAGGAGAAAGCAGTCGGTGGTACCTCTTTGGGTGAATGTATTGTGCTTTTCCAGCACTGCAGCTGCGTAAAGGCCCAGAAGAGTTGTCTCGAGTGACCACGTGTGTCTGTAACTTTGCCACCGCGCCGTTTGGCGCCAAGGTCCCTCGAGTGAGCTGTCCATCACAGTGGTGGGAAGGGCGGGATAGGTTGCATAGCCTAGTGTGTGTGGGGAGGGGTTAAACTGGCGAGGCTTCTGTGCGAGTTCACATGCCTCTTGTTTATGAAGGGTCAGAGACAGATCAGCGCAGTAAATGATAAGAAAGCAGTAGGTGGTACCTCTTTGGGTGAATGTATTGTGCTTTTCAAACACTACAGCTGCGTATAGGCCCAGAAGAGTTGTCTCGAGTGACCACGTGTGTCTGTAACTTTGCCACCGCGCCGTTTGGCGCCAAGGTCCCTTGAGTGAGCTGTCCATCACAGTGGGGGAAAGGGCGGGAAGATGTTGCATAGCCTAGTGTGTGGGGCGGGGCTTCTGTACAGTTCACATGCCTCTTGTTTATAAAGGGTCAGAGACCATCAGAGCATCAGATGAGGAGAAATCAGCCTCCTGGTCACTGGAAGTACAGGAGGATTGCGCTCGAGAAACTCGTGGATGCCTAGACCTCCATCACGGATTACAGCTAATTGTAGACTGTAGCCTCGACCTTGCTCACTAGGTTCTTGGGCTGATTATAATGTTTTACTGAAGTTTAGCTTCAACCGGGGCACGTGCTGTTTCTTTTGTATCTGTAAGTGCTTCCTGTTGAGGTTTAATTTTTGAAACAGGAGCATCGTGCCAAAATGAATCCTGCCTGCATATTTATCCACGAAGATGCCACCATGTTGTGCCATACCTCTACTCATCTGGAGTACTTTCTACTGGGTAGTCAGTAAGTGCTACCTCGTTGGGTAAATGTATGGTGCTTTTCCTACACTACAGCTGCGTAAAGGCCCAGAAGAGAAGTCTTCAGTGATCACCTGTGTCTGTGACTTTGCCACTGCGCTGATAGGCGCCTAGGTACCTCGAGTGAGCTGTCCATCACAGTGGGGGAAAGGGTGGGATAGGTTGCATAGCCTAGTCTGTGTGGGGAGGGCTTAAACTGGCGAGGCTTCTGTGCGAGTTCACATGCCTCTTGTTTATGAAGGGTCAGAGACCGATCAGCTCAGTAAATGATAAGAAAGCAGTCGGTGGTACCTCTTTGGGTGAATGTATTGTGCTTTTCCAGCACTGCAGCTGCGTAAAGGCCCAGAAGAGAAGTCTTCAGTGATCACCTGTGTCTGTGACTTTGCCACTGCGCTGATAGGCGCCTGGGTACCTCGAGTGAGCTGTCCATCACAGTGGGGGAAAGGGCAGAATAGGTTGCATAGCCTAGTCAGTGACTTTGCCACTGCGCTGATAGGCGCCGAGGTACCCCGAGTGAGCTGTCCATCACAGTGGGGGAAAGGGCGGGATAGGTTGCATAGCCCAGTCTGTGTGGGGAGGGGTTAAACTGGCGAGGCTTCTGTGCGAGTTCACATGCCTCTTGTTTATGAAGGGTCAGAGACCGATCAGCTCAGTAAATGATAAGAAAGCAGTCGGTGGTACCTCTTTGGGTGAATGTATTGTGCTTTTCCAGCACTGCAGCTGCGTAAAGGCCAGAAGAGTTGTATTCAGGGATCACCTGTGTCTGTAACGTTGCCACTGCGCCGATAGGCGCCGAGGTACCTCGAGTGAGCTGTCCATCACAGTGGGGGAAAGGGCGGGATAGGTTGCATAGCCTAGTGTGTGTGGGGAGGGGCCAAATTGGCGAGGCTTCTGTGTGTGTGCACTTGCCTCTTGTTTATGAAGGGTCAGAGACCGATTAGCGCAGCAAATGAGGAGAAAGCAGTCGGTGGTACCTCTTTGGGTGAATGTATTGTGCTTTTCCAGCACTGCAGCTGCGTATAGGCCCAGAAGAGTTGTCTCGAGTGACCACGTGTGTCTGTAACTTTGCCACCGCGCCGTTTGGCGCCAAGGTCCCTCGAGTGAGCTGTCCATCACAGTGGTGGGAAGGGCGGGATAGGTTGCATAGCCTAGTGTGTGTGGGGAGGGGTTAAACTGGCGAGGCTTCTGTGCGAGTTCACATGCCTCTTGTTTATGAAGGGTCAGAGACAGATCAGCGCAGTAAATGATAAGAAAGCAGTAGGTGGTACCTCTTTGGGTGAATGTATTGTGCTTTTCCAGCACTGCAGCTGCGTAAAGGCCCAGAAGAGAAGTCTTCAGTGATCACCTGTGTCTGTGACTTTGCCACTGCGCTGATAGGCGCCTGGGTACCTCGAGTGAGCTGTCCATCACAGTGGGGGAAAGGGCAGAATAGGTTGCATAGCCTAGTCAGTGACTTTGCCACTGCGCTGATAGGCGCCGAGGTACCCCGAGTGAGCTGTCCATCACAGTGGGGGAAAGGGCGTGATAGGTTGCATAGCCTAGTCTGTGTGGGGAGGGGTTAAACTGGCGAGGCTTCTGTGCGAGTTCACATGCCTCTTGTTTATGAAGGGTCAGAGACCGATCAGCTCAGTAAATGATAAGAAAGCAGTCGGTGGTACCTCTTTGGGTGAATGTATTGTGCTTTTCCAGCACTGCAGCTGCGTAAAGGCCAGAAGAGTTGTATTCAGGGATCACCTGTGTCTGTAACGTTGCCACTGCGCCGATAGGCGCCGAGGTACCTCGAGTGAGCTGTCCATCACAGTGGGGGAAAGGGCGGGATAGGTTGCATAGCCTAGTGTGTGTGGGGAGGGGCCAAATTGGCGAGGCTTCTGTGTGTGTGCACTTGCCTCTTGTTTATGAAGGGTCAGAGACCGATTAGCGCAGCAAATGAGGAGAAAGCAGTCGGTGGTACCTCTTTGGGTGAATGTATTGTGCTTTTCAAACACTACAGCTGCGTATAGGCCCAGAAGAGTTGTCTCGAGTGACCACGTGTGTCTGTAACTTTGCCACCGCGCCGTTTGGCGCCAAGGTCCCTTGAGTGAGCTGTCCATCACAGTGGGGGAAAGGGCGGGAAGATGTTGCATAGCCTAGTGTGTGGGACGGGGCCAAACGGGCGGGGCTTCTGTGCAGTTCACATGCCTCTTGTTTATAAAGGGTCAGAGACCATCAGAGCATCAGATGAGGAGAAAGCAGTCGGTGGTACCTCTTTGGGTGAATGTATTGTGCTTTTCAAACACTACAGCTGCGTATAGGCCCAGAAGAGTTGTCTCGAGTGACCACGTGTGTCTGTAACTTTGCCACCGAGCCGTTTGGCGCCAAGGTCCCTTGAGTGAGCTGTCCATCACAGTGGGGGAAAGGGCGGGAAGATATTGCATAGCCTAGTGTGTGGGGCGGGGCCAAACGGGCGGGGCTTCTGTGCAGTTCACATGCCTCTTGTTTATAAAGGGTCAGAGACCATCAGAGCATCAGATGAGGAGAAAGCAGTCGGTGGTACCTCTTTGGGTGAATGTATTGTGCTTTTCAAACACTACAGCTGCGTATAGGCCCAGAAGAGTTGTCTCGAGTGACCACGTTTGTCTGTAACTTTGCCACCGCGCCGTTTGGCGCCAAGGTCCCTCGAGTGAGCTGTCCATCACAGTGGTGGAAAGGGTGGGATAGGTTGCATAGCCTAGTGTGTGTGGGGAGGGGTTAAACTGGCGAGGCTTCTGTGCGAGTTCACATGCCTCTTGTTTATGAAGGGTCAGAGACAGATCAGCGCAGTAAATGATAAGAAAGCAGTAGGTGGTACCTCTTTGGGTGAATGTATTGTGCTTTTCAAACACTACAGCTGCGTATAGGCCCAGAAGAGTTGTCTCGAGTGACCACGTGTGTCTGTAACTTTGCCACCGCGCCGTTTGGCGCCAAGGTCCCTTGAGTGAGCTGTCCATCACAGTGGGGGAAAGGGCGGGAAGATGTTGCATAGCCTAGTGTGTGGGGCGGGGCCAAACGGGCGGGGCTTCTGTGCAGTTCACATGCCTCTTGTTTATAAAGGGTCAGAGACCATCAGAGCATCAGATGAGGAGAAATCAGCCTCCTGGTCACTGGAAGTACAGGAGGATTGCGCTCGAGAAACTCGTGGATGCCTAGACTTCCATCATGGATTACAGCTAATTGTAGACTGTAGCCTCGACCTTGCTCACTAGGTTCTTGGGCTGATTATAATGCGTTACTGAAGTTTAGCTTCATCCGGGGCACGTGCTGTTTCTTTTGTATCTGTAAGTGCTTCCTGTTGAGGTTTAATTTTTGAAACAGGAGCATCGTGCCAAAATGAATCCTGCCTGCATATTTATCCACGAAGATGCCACCATGTTGTGCCATACCTCTACTCAACTGGAGTACTTTCTACTGGGTAGTCAGTAAGTGCTACCTCGTTGGGTAAATGTATGGTGCTTTTCCTACACTACAGCTGCGTAAAGGCCCAGAAGAGAAGTCTTCAGTGATCACCTGTGTCTGTGACTTTGCCACTGCGCTGATAGGCGCCTAGGTACCTCGAGTGAGCTGTCCATCACAGTGGGGGAAAGGGCGGGATAGGTTGCATAGCCTAGTCTGTGTGGGGAGGGGTTAAACTGGCGAGGCTTCTGTGCGAGTTCACATGCCTCTTGTTTATGAAGGGTCAGAGACCGATCAGCTCAGTAAATGATAAGAAAGCAGTCGGTGGTACCTCTTTGGGTGAATGTATTGTGCTTTTCCAGCACTGCAGCTGCGTAAAGGCCCAGAAGAGAAGTCTTCAGTGATCACCTGTGTCTGTGACTTTGCCACTGCGCTGATAGGCGCCTGGGTACCTCGAGTGAGCTGTCCATCACAGTGGGGGAAAGGGCAGAATAGGTTGCATAGCCTAGTCAGTGACTTTGCCACTGCGCTGATAGGCGCCGAGGTACCCCGAGTGAGCTGTCCATCACAGTGGGGGAAAGGGCGGGATAGGTTGCATAGCCTAGTCTGTGTGGGGAGGGGTTAAACTGGCGAGGCTTCTGTGCGAGTTCACATGCCTCTTGTTTATGAAGGGTCAGAGACCGATCAGCTCAGTAAATGATAAGAAAGCAGTCGGTGGTACCTCTTTGGGTGAATGTATTGTGCTTTTCCAGCACTGCAGCTGCGTAAAGGCCAGAAGAGTTGTATTCAGGGATCACCTGTGTCTGTAACGTTGCCACTGCGCCGATAGGCGCCGAGGTACCTCGAGTGAGCTGTCCATCACAGTGGGGGAAAGGGCGGGATAGGTTGCATAGCCTAGTGTGTGTGGGGAGGGGCCAAATTGGCGAGGCTTCTGTGTGTGTGCACTTGCCTCTTGTTTATGAAGGGTCAGAGACCGATTAGCGCAGCAAATGAGGAGAAAGCAGTCGGTGGTACCTCTTTGGGTGAATGTATTGTGCTTTTCAAACACTACAGCTGCGTATAGGCCCAGAAGAGTTGTCTCGAGTGACCACGTGTGTCTGTAACTTTGCCACCGCGCCGTTTGGCGCCAAGGTCCCTTGAGTGAGCTGTCCATCACAGTGGCGGAAAGGGCGGGAAGATATTGCATAGCCTAGTGTGTGGGGCGGGGCCAAACGGGCGGGGCTTCTGTGCAGTTCACATGCCTCTTGTTTATAAAGGGTCAGAGACCATCAGAGCATCAGATGAGGAGAAATCAGCCTCCTGGTCACTGGAAGTACAGGAGGATTGCGCTCGAGAAACTCGTGGATGCCTAGACTTCCATCATGGATTACAGCTAATTGTAGACTGTAGCCTCGACCTTGCTCACTAGGTTCTTGGGCGGATTATAATGCGTTACTGAAGTTTAGCTTCATCCGGGGCACGTGCTGTTTCATCTGTAAGTGCTTCCTGTTGAGGTTTAATTTTTGAAACAGGAGCATCGTGCCAAAATTAATCATGCCTGCATATTTATCCACGAAGATGCCACCTTGTTGTGCCATTCCTCTACTCAACTGGAGTACTTTCTACTGGGTAGTCAGAAAGTGCTACCTCGTTGGGTAAATGTATGGTGCTTTTCCTACACTACAGCTGCGTAAAGGCCCAGAAGAGAAGTCTTCAGTGATCACCTGTGTCTGTGACTTTGCCACTGCGCTGATAGGCGCCTAGGTACCTCGAGTGAGCTGTCCATCACAGTGGGGGAAAGGGCGGGATAGGTTGCATAGCCTAGTCAGTGACTTTGCCACTGCGCTGATAGGCGCCTAGGTACCTCGAGTGAGCTGTCCATCACAGTGGGGAAAAGGGCGGGATAGGTTGCATAGCCTAGTCTGTGTGGGGAGGGGTTAAACTGGCGAGGCTTCTGTGCGAGTTCACATGCCTCTTGTTTATGAAGGGTCAGAGACCGATCAGCGCAGTAAATGATAAGAAAGCAGTCGGTGGTACCTCTTTGGGTGAATGTATTGTGCTTTTCCAGCACTGCAGCTGCGTGAAGTCCCAGAAGAGTTGTCTTCAGTGATCACCTGTGTCTGTGACTTTGCCACTGCGCCGATATGCGCCGAGGTACCTCGAGGGAGCTGTCCATCAAAGTGGGGTACAGGACGGGATAGCTTGCATAGCCTAGTGTGTGTGGGGAGGGGCCAAACTGGCGAGGCTTCTGTGCGTGTGCACTTGCCTCTTGTTTATGAAGGGTCAGAGACCGATTAGCGCAGCAAATGAGGAGAAAGCAGTCGGTGGTACCTCTTTGGGTGAATGTATTGTGCTTTTCCAGCACTGCAGCTGCGTAAAGGCCCAGAAGAGTTGTCTCGAGTGACCACGTGTGTCTGTAACTTTGCCACCGCGCCGTTTGGCGCCAAGGTCCCTCGAGTGAGCTGTCCATCACAGTGGTGGGAAGGGCGGGATAGGTTGCATAGCCTAGTGTGTGTGGGGAGGGGTTAAACTGGCGAGGCTTCTGTGCGAGTTCACATGCCTCTTGTTTATGAAGGGTCAGAGACAGATCAGCGCAGTAAATGATAAGAAAGCAGTAGGTGGTACCTCTTTGGGTGAATGTATTGTGCTTTTCAAACACTACAGCTGCGTATAGGCCCAGAAGAGTTGTCTCGAGTGACCACGTGTGTCTGTAACTTTGCCACCGCGCCGTTTGGCGCCAAGGTCCCTTGAGTGAGCTGTCCATCACAGTGGGGGAAAGGGCGGGAAGAGGTTGCATAGCCTAGTGTGTGGGGCGGGGCCAAACGGGCGGGGCTTCTGTACAGTTCACATGCCTCTTGTTTATAAAGGGTCAGAGACCATCAGAGCATCAGATGAGGAGAAATCAGCCTCCTGGTCACTGGAAGTACAGGAGGATTGCGCTCGAGAAACTCGTGGATGCCTAGACCTCCATCACGGATTACAGCTAATTGTAGACTGTAGCCTCGACCTTGCTCACTAGGTTCTTGGGCTGATTATAATGCGTTACTGAAGTTTAGCTTCATCCGGGGCACGTGCTGTTTCTTTTGTATCTGTAAGTGCTTCCTGTTGAGGTTTAATTTTTGAAACAGGAGCATCGTGCCAAAATTAATCATGCCTGCATATTTATCCACGAAGATGCCACCATGTTGTGCCATACCTCTACTCAACTGGAGTACTTTCTACTGGGTAGTCAGTAAGTGCTACCTCGTTGGGTAAATGTATGGTGCTTTTCCTACACTACAGCTGCGTAAAGGCCCAGAAGAGAAGTCTTCAGTGATCACCTGTGTCTGTGACTTTGCCACTGCGCTGATAGGCGCCTAGGTACCTCGAGTGAGCTGTCCATCACAGTGGGGGAAAGGGCGGGATAGGTTGCATAGCCTAGTCAGTGACTTTGCCACTGCGCTGATCGGCGCCGAGGTACCTCGAGTGAGCTGTCCATCACAGTGGGGAAAAGGGCGGGATAGGTTGCATAGCCTAGTCTGTGTGGGGAGGGGTTAAACTGGCGAGGCTTCTGTGCGAGTTCACATGCCTCTTGTTTATGAAGGGTCAGAGACCGATCAGCGCAGTAAATGATAAGAAAGCAGTCGGTGGTACCTCTTTGGGTGAATGTATTGTGCTTTTCCAGCACTGCAGCTGCGTGAAGTCCCAGAAGAGTTGTCTTCAGTGATCACCTGTGTCTGTGACTTTGCCACTGCGCCGATATGCGCCGAGGTACCTCGAGGGAGCTGTCCATCAAAGTGGGGTACAGGACGGAATAGCTTGCATAGCCTAGTGTGTGTGGGGAGGGGCCAAACTGGCGAGGCTTCTGTGCGTGTGCACTTGCCTCTTGTTTATGAAGGGTCAGAGACCGATTAGCGCAGCAAATGAGGAGAAAGCAGTCGGTGGTACCTCTTTGGGTGAATGTATTGTGCTTTTCCAGCACTGCAGCTGCGTAAAGGCCCAGAAGAGTTGTCTCGAGTGACCACGTGTGTCTGTAACTTTGCCACCGCGCCGTTTGGCGCCAAGGTCCCTCGAGTGAGCTGTCCATCACAGTGGTGGGAAGGGCGGGATAGGTTGCATAGCCTATGTGTGGTCTGTGTAGTCTGTGTGGGGAGGGGTTAAACTGGCGAGGCTTCTGTGCGTGTTCACTTGCCTCTTGTTTATGAAGGGTCAGAGACCGATTAGCGCAGCAAATGAGGCGAAAGCAGTCGGTGGTACCTCTTTGGGTGAATGTATTGTGCTTTTCCAGCACTGCAGTTGCGTAAAGGCCCAGAAGAGTTGTCGTCAGTGATCACCTGTGTCTGTGACTTTGCCACTGCGCCGATAGGCGCCGAGGTACCTCGAGTGAGCAGTCCATCACAGTGGTGGAAAGGGCGGATAGGTTGCATAGCCTAGTGTGTGTGGGGAGGGGCCAAACTGGCGAGGCTTCTGTGCGTTTTCACTTGCCTCTTGTTTATGAAGGGCCAGAGACCGATTAGCGCAGCAAATGAGGAGAAAGCAGTCGGTGGTACCTCTTTGGGTGAATGTATTGTGCTTTTCCAGCACTGCAGCTGCGTAAAGGCCCAGAAGAGTTGTCTCGAGTGACCACGTGTGTCTGTAACTTTGCCACCGCGCCCTTTGGCGCCAAGGTCCCTCGAGTGAGCTGTCCATCACAGTGGGGGAAAGGGCGGGAAGAGGTTGCATAGCCTAGTGTGTGGGGCGGGGCCAAACGGGCGGGGCTTCTGTACGAGTTCACATGCCTCTTGTTTATAAAGGGTCAGAGACCATCAGAGCATCAGACGAGGAGAAATCAGCCTCCTGGTCACTGGAAGTACAGGAGGATTGCGCTCGAGAAACTCGTGGATGCCTAGACCTCCATCACGGATTACAGCTAATTGTAGACTGTAGCCTCGACCTTGCTCACTAGGTTCTTGGGCTGATTATAATGCGTTACTGAAGTTTAGCTTCATCCGGGGCACCTGCTGTTTCTTTTGTATCTGTAAGTGCTTCCTGTTGAGGTTTAATTTTTGAAACAGGAGCATCGTGCCAAAATGAATCCTGCCTGCATATTTATCCACGAAGATGCCACCATGTTGTGCCATACCTCTACTCAACTGGAGTACTTTCTACTGGGTAGTCAGTAAGTGCTACCTCGTTGGGTAAATGTATGGTGCTTTTCCTACACTGCAGCTGCGTAAAGGCCCAGAAGAGAAGTCTTCAGTGATCACCTGTGTCTGTGACTTTGCCACTGCGCTGATAGGCGCCGAGGTACCTCGAGTGAGCTGTCCATCACAGTGGGGGAATGGGCGGGATAGGTTGCATAGCCTAGTGTGTGTGGGGAGGGGCCAAATTGGCGAGGCTTCTGTGTGTGTGCACTTGCCTCTTGTTTATGAAGGGTCAGAGACCGATTAGCGCAGCAAATGAGGAGAAAGCAGTCGGTGGTACCTCTTTGGGTGAATGTATTGTGCTTTTCAAACACTACAGCTGCGTATAGGCCCAGAAGAGTTGTCTCGAGTGACCACGTGTGTCTGTAACTTTGCCATCGCGCCGTTTGGCGCCAAGGTCCCTTGAGTGAGCTGTCCATCACAGTGGCGGAAAGGGCGGGAAGATATTGCATAGCCTAGTGTGTGGGGCGGGGCCAAACGGGCGGGGCTTCTGTGCAGTTCACATGCCTCTTGTTTATAAAGGGTCAGAGACCATCAGAGCATCAGATGAGGAGAAAGCAGTCGGTGGTACCTCTTTGGGTGAATGTATTGTGCTTTTCAAACACTACAGCTGCGTATAGGCCCAGAAGAGTTGTCTCGAGTGACCACGTGTGTCTGTAACTTTGCCACCGCGCCGTTTGGCGCCAAGGTCCCTTGAGTGAGCTGTCCATCACAGTGGGGGAAAGGGCGGGAAGATATTGCATAGCCTAGTGTGTGGGGCGGGGCCAAACGGGCGGGGCTTCTGTGCAGTTCACATGCCTCTTGTTTATAAAGGGTCAGAGACCATCAGAGCATCAGATGAGGAGAAATCAGCCTCCTGGTCACTGGAAGTACAGGAGGATTGCGCTCGAGAAACTCGTGGATGCCTAGACTTCCATCATGGATTACAGCTAATTGTAGACTGTAGCCTCGACCTTGCTCACTAGGTTCTTGGGCTGATTATAATGCGTTACTGAAGTTTAGCTTCATCCGGGGCACGTGCTGTTTCTTTTGTATCTGTAAGTGCTTCCTGTTGAGGTTTAATTTTTGAAACAGGAGCATCGTGCCAAAATGAATCCTGCCTGCATATTTATCCACGAAGATGCCACCATGTTGTGCCATACCTCTACTCAACTGGAGTACTTTCTACTGGGTAGTCAGTAAGTGCTACCTCGTTGGGTAAATGTATGGTGCTTTTCCTACACTACAGCTGCGTAAAGGCCCAGAAGAGAAGTCTTCAGTGATCACCTGTGTCTGTGACTTTGCCACTGCGCTGATAGGCGCCTAGGTACCTCGAGTGAGCTGTCCATCACAGTGGGGGAAAGGGCGGGATAGGTTGCATAGCCTATGTGTGGTCTGTGTAGTCTGTGTGGGGAGGGGTTAAACTGGCGAGGCTTCTGTGCGTGTTCACTTGCCTCTTGTTTATGAAGGGTCAGAGACCGATTAGCGCAGCAAATGAGGCGAAAGCAGTCGGTGGTACCTCTTTGGGTGAATGTATTGTGCTTTTCCAGCACTGCAGCTGCGTAAAGGCCCAGAAGAGTTGTCGTCAGTGATCACCTGTGTCTGTGACTTTGCCACTGCGCCGATAGGCGCCGAGGTACCTCGAGTGAGCAGTCCATCACAGTGGTGGAAAGGGCGGATAGGTTGCATAGCCTAGTGTGTGTGGGGAGGGGCCAAACTGGCGAGGCTTCTGTGCGTTTTCACTTGCCTCTTGTTTATGAAGGGCCAGAGACCGATTAGCGCAGCAAATGAGGAGAAAGCAGTCGGTGGTACCTCTTTGGGTGAATGTATTGTACTTTTCCAGCACTGCAGCTGCGTGAAGTCCCAGAAGAGTTGTCGTCAGTGATCACCTGTGTAAGTGACTTTGCCACTGCGCCGATAGGCGCCGAGGTACCTCGAGTGAGCAGTTTATCACAGTGGCGGAAAGGGCGGATAGGTTGCATAGCCTAGTGTGTGTGGGGAGGGGCCAAACTGGCGAGGCTTCTGTGCGTGTTCACTTGCCTCTTGTTTATGAAGGGCCAGAGACCGATTAGCGCAGCAAATGAGGAGAAAGCAGTCGGTGGTACCTCTTTGGGTGAATGTATTGTGCTTTTCCAGCACTGCAGCTGCGTAAAGGCCCAGAAGAGTTGTCTCGAGTGACCACGTGTGTCTGTAACTTTGCCACCGCGCCGTTTGGCGCCAAGGTCCCTCGAGTGAGCTGTCCATCACAGTGGGGGAAAGGGCGGGAAGAGGTTGCATAGCCTAGTGTGTGGGGCGGGGCCAAACGGGCGGGGCTTCTGTACGAGTTCACATGCCTCTTGTTTATAAAGGGTCAGAGACCATCAGAGCATCAGACGAGGAGAAATCAGCCTCCTGGTCACTGGAAGTACAGGAGGATTGCGCTCGAGAAACTCGTGGATGCCTAGACCTCCATCACGGATTACAGCTAATTGTAGACTGTAGCCTCGACCTTGCTCACTAGGTTCTTGGGCTGATTATAATGCGTTACTGAAGTTTAGCTTCATCCGGGGCACCTGCTGTTTCTTTTGTATCTGTAAGTGCTTCCTGTTGAGGTTTAATTTTTGAAACAGGAGCATCGTGCCAAAATGAATCCTGCCTGCATATTTATCCACGAAGATGCCACCATGTTGTGCCATACCTCTACTCAACTGGAGTACTTTCTACTGGGTAGTCAGTAAGTGCTACCTCGTTGGGTAAATGTATGGTGCTTTTCCTACACTGCAGCTGCGTAAAGGCCCAGAAGAGAAGTCTTCAGTGATCACCTGTGTCTGTGACTTTGCCACTGCGCTGATAGGCGCCGAGGTACCTCGAGTGAGCTGTCCATCACAGTGGGGGAATGGGCGGGATAGGTTGCATAGCCTAGTCTGTGTGGGGAGGGGTTAAACTGGCGAGGCTTCTGTGCGAGTTCACATGCCTCTTGTTTATGAAGGGTCAGAGACCGATCAGCGCAGTAAATGATAAGAAAGCAGTCGGTGGTACCTCTGTGGGTGAATGTATTGTGCTTTTCCAGCACTGCAGCTGCGTGAAGGCCCAGAAGAGTTGTATTCAGTGATCACCTGTGTCTGTGACGTTGCCACTGTGCCGATAGGCGCCGAGGTACCTCGAGTGAGCTGTCCATCACAGTGGGGGAAAGGGCGGGATAGGTTGCATAGCCTAGTGTGTGTGGGGAGGGGCCAAACTGGCGAGGCTTCTGTGCGTGTGCACTTGCCTCTTGTTTATGAAGGGTCAGAGACCGATTAGCGCAGCAAATGGGGAGAAAGCAGTCGGTGGTACCTCTTTGGGTGAATGTATTGTGCTTTTCAAACACTACAGCTGCGTATAGGCCCAGAAGAGTTGTCTCGAGTGACCACGTGTGTCTGTAACTTTGCCAACGCGCCGTTTGGCGCCAAGGTCCCTTGAGTGAGCTGTCCATCACAGTGGGGGAAAGGGCGGGAAGATATTGCATAGCATAGTGTGTGGGCGGGGCCAAACGGGCGGGGCTTCTGTACAGTTCACATGCCTCTTGTTTATAAAGGGTCAGAGACCATCAGAGCATCAGATGAGGAGAAATCAGCCTCCTGGTCACTGGAAGTACAAGAGGATTGCGCTCGAGAAACTCGTGGATGCCTAGACTTCCATCATGGATTACAGCTAATTGTAGACTGTAGCCTCGACCTTGCTCACTAGGTTCTTGGGCTGATTATAATGCGTTACTGAAGTTTAGCTTCAACAGGGGCACGTGCTGTTTCTTTTGTATATGTAAGTGCTTCCTGTTGAGGTTTAGTTTTTGAAACAGGAGCATCGTGCCAAAATGAATCCTGCCTGCATATTTATCCACGAAGATGCCACCATGTTGTGCCATACCTCTACTCAACTGGAGTACTTTCTACTGGGTAGTCAGTAAGTGCTACCTCGTTGGGTAAATGTATGGTGCTTTTCCTACACTGCAGCTGCGTAAAGGCCCAGAAGAGAAGTCTTCAGTGATCACCTGTGTCTGTGACTTTGCCACTGCGCTGATAGGCGCCGAGGTACCTCGAGTGAGATGTCCATCACAGTGGGGGAAAGGGCGGGATAGGTTGCATAGCCTAGTCTGTGTGGGGAGGGGTTAAACTGGCGAGGCATCTGTGCGAGTTCACATGCCTCTTGTTTATGAAGGGTCAGAGACCGATCAGCTCAGTAAATGATAAGAAAGCAGTCGGTGGTACCTCTTTGGGTAAATGTATTGTGCTTTTCCAGCACTACAGCTGCGTGAAGGCCCAGAAGAGTTGTATTCAGGGATCACCTGAGTCTGTGACGTTGCCACTGCGCCGATAGGCGCCGAGGTACCTCGAGTGAGCTGTCCATCACAGTGGGGGAAAGGGCGGGATAGGTTGCATAGCCTAGTGTGTGTGGGGAGGGGCCAAAATGGCGAGGCTTCTGTGCGTGTGCACTTGCCTCTTGTTTATGAAGGGTCAGAGACCGATTAGCGCAGTAAATGAGGAGAAAGCAGTCGGTGGTACCTCTTTGGGTGAATGTATTGTGCTTTTCAAACACTACAGCTGCGTATAGGCCCAGAAGAGTTGTCTCGAGTGACCACGTGTGTCTGTAACTTTGCCAACGCGCCGTTTGGCGCCAAGGTCCCTTGAGTGAGCTGTCCATCACAGTGGGGGAAAGGGCGGGAAGATATTGCATAGCCTAGTATGTGGGGCGGGGCCAAACGGGCGGAGCTTCTGTACAGTTCACATGCCTCTTGTTTATAAAGGGTCAGAGACCATCAGAGCATCAGATGAGGAGAAATCAGCCTCCTGGTCACTGGAAGTACAGGAGGATTGCGCTCGAGAAACTCGTGGATGCCTAGACTTCCATCATGGATTACAGCTAATTGTAGACTGTAGCCTCGACCTTGCTCACTAGGTTCTTGGGCTGATTATAATGCGTTACTGAAGTTTAGCTTCATCCGGGGCACGTGCTGTTTCTTTTGTATCTGTAAGTGCTTCCTGTTGAGGTTTAATTTTTGAAACAGGAGCATCGTGCCAAAATGAATCCTGCCTGCATATTTATCCACGAAGATGCAACCATGTTGTGCCATACCTCTACTCAACTGGAGTACTTTCTACTGGGTAGTCAGTAAGTGCTACCTCGTTGGGTAAATGTATGGTGCTTTTCCTACACTACAGCTGCGTAAAGGCCCAGAAGAGATGTCTTCAGTGATCACCTGTGTCTGTGACTTTGCCACTGCGCTGATAGGCGCCGAGGTACCTCGAGTGAGCTGTCCATCAAAGTGGTGGAAAGGGCGGGATAGGTTGCATAGCCTAGTGTGTGTGGGGAGGGGTTAAACTGGCGAGGCTTCTGTGCGAGTTCACATGCCTCTTGTTTATGAAGGGTCAGAGACCAATCAGCGCAGCAAATGAGGAGAAAGCAGTCGGTGGTACCTCTTTGGGTGAATGTATTGTGCTTTTCCAGCACTGCAGCTGCGTGAAGTCCCAGAAGAGTTGTCGTCAGTGATCACCTGTGTCTGTGACTTTGCCACTGCGCCGATAGGCGCCGAGGTACCTCGAGCGAGCAGTCCATCACAATGGTGGAAAGGACTGATAGGTTGCATAGCCTAGTGTGTGTGGGGAGGGGCCAAACTGGCGAGGCTTCTGTGCGTGTTCACTTGCCTCTTGTTTATGAAGGGCCAGAGACCGATTAGCGCAGCAAATGAGGAGAAAGCAGTCGGTGGTACCTCTTTGGGTGAATGTATTGTGCTTTTCCAGCACTGCAGCTGCGTAAAGGCCCAGAAGAGTTGTCTCGAGTGACCACGTGTGCCGTTTGGCGCCAAGGTCCCTTGAGTGAGCTGTCCATCACAGTGGGGGAAAGGGCGGGAAGAGGTTGCATAGCCTAGTGTGTGGGGCGGGGCCAAACGGGCGGGGCTTCTGTACGAGTTCACATGCCTCTTGTTTATAAAGGGTCAGAGACCATCAGAGCATCAGATGAGGAGAAATCAGCCTCCTGGTCACTGGAAGTACAGGAGGATTGCGCTCGAGAAACTCGTGGATGCCTAGACCTCCATCACGGATTACAGCTAATTGTAGACTGTAGCCTCGACCTTGCTCACTAGGTTCTTGGGCTGATTATAATGCGTTACTGAAGTTTAGCTTCAACAGGGGCACGTGCTGTTTCTTTTGTATATGTAAGTGCTTCCTGTTGAGGTTTAATTTTTGAAACAGGAGCATCGTGCCAAAATGAATCCTGCCTGCATATTTATCCACGAAGATGCCACCATGTTGTGCCATACCTCTACTCAACTGGAGTACTTTCTACTGGGTAGTCAGTAAGTGCTACCTCGTTGGGTAAATGTATGGTGCTTTTCCTACACTGCAGCTGCGTAAAGGCCCAGAAGAGAAGTCTTCAGTGATCACCTGTGTCTGTGACTTTGCCACTGCGCTGATAGGCGCCGAGGTACCTCGAGTGAGCTGTCCATCACAGTGGGGGAATGGGCGGGATAGGTTGCATAGCCTAGTCTGTGTGGGGGGGGGTTAAACTGGCGAGGCTTCTGTGCGAGTTCATATGCCTCTTGTTTATGAAGGGTCAGATTCCGATCAGCGCAGTAAATGATAAGAAAGCAGTAGGTGGTACCTCTTTGGGTGAATGTATTGTGCTTTTCCAGCACTGCAGCTGCGTGAAGGCCCAGAAGAGTTGTATTCAGTGATCACCTGTGTCTGTGACGTTGCCACTGCGCCGATAGGCGCCGAGGTACCTCGAGTGAGCTGTCCATCACAGTGGTGGAAAGGGCGGGATAGGTTGCATAGCCTAGTGTGTGTGGGGAGGGGTTAAACTGGCGAGGCTTCTGTGCGAGTTCACATGCCTCTTGTTTATGAAGGGTCAGAGACCGATCAGCGCAGCAAATAAGGAGAAAGCAGTCGGTGGTACCTCTTTGGGTGAATGTATTGTGCTTTTCCAGCACTGCAGCTGCGTAAAGGCCCAGAAGAGTTGTCTCGAGTGACCACGTATGTCTGTAACTTTGCCACCGCGCCGTTTGGCGCCAAGGTCCCTCGAGTGAGCTGTCCATCACAGTGGGGGAAAGGGCGGGAAGAGGTTGCAAAACCTAGTGTGTGGGGCGGGGCCAAACGGGCGGGGCTTCTGTACGAGTTCACATGCCTCTTGTTTATAAAGGGTCAGAGACCATCAGAGCATCAGATGAGGAGAAATCAGCCTCCTGGTCACTGGAAGTACAGGAGGATTGCGCTCGAGAAACTCGTGGATGGCTAGACCTCCATCACGGATTACAGCTAATTGTAGACTGTAGCCTCGACCTTGCTCACTAGGTTCTTGGGCTGATTATAATGCGTTACTGAAGTTTAGCTTCATCCGGGGCACCTGCTGTTTCTTTTGTATCTGTAAGTGCTTCCTGTTAAGGTTTAAGTTTTTGAAACAGGAGCATCGTGCCAAAATGAATCCTGCCTGCATATTTATCCACGAAGATGCCACCATGGGTTGCCATACCTCTACTCAACTGGAGTACTTTCTACTGGGTAGTCAGTAAGTGCTACCTCGTTGGGTAAATGTATGGTGCTTTTCCTACACTGCAGCTGCGTAAAGGCCCAGAAGAGAAGTCTTCAGTGATCACCTGTGTCTGTGACTTTGCCACTGCGCTGATAGGCGCCGAGGTACCTCGAGTGAGCTGTCCATCACAGTGGGGGAAAGGGCGGGATAGGTTGCATAGCCTAGTCTGTGTGGGGAGGGGTTAAACTGGCGAGGCTTCTGTGCGAGTTCACATGCCTCTTGTTTATGAAGGGTCAGAGACCGATCAGCGCAGCAAATGAGGAGAAAGCAGTCGGTGGTACCTCTTTGGGTGAATGTATTGTGCTTTTCCAGCACTGCAGCTGCGTAAAGGCCCAGAAGAGTTTTCGTCAGTGATCACCTGTGTCTGTGACTTTGCCACTGCGCCGATAGGCGCCGAGGTACCTCGAGTGAGCAGTCCATCACAGTGGTGGAAAGGGCGGATAGGTTGCATAGCCTAGTGTGTGTGGGGAGGGGCCAAACTGGCGAGGCTTCTGTGCGTTTTCACTTGCCTCTTGTTTATGAAGGGCCAGAGACCGATTAGCGCAGCAAATGAGGAGAAAGCAGTCGGTGGTACCTCTTTGGGTGAATGTATTGTACTTTTCCAGCACTGCAGCTGCGTGAAGTCCCAGAAGAGTTGTCGTCAGTGATCACCTGTGTAAGTGACTTTGCCACTGCGCCGATAGGCGCCGAGGTACCTCGAGTGAGCAGTCCATCACAGTGGCGGAAAGGGCGGATAGGTTGCATAGCCTAGTGTGTGTGGGGAGGGGCCAAACTGGCGAGGCTTCTGTGCGAGTTCCCATGCCTCTTGTTTATGATGGGTCAGAGACCAATCAGCGCAGCAAATGAGGAGAAAGCAGTCGGTGGTACCTCTTTGGGTGAATGTATTGTGCTTTTCCAGCACTGCAGCTGCGTAAAGGCCCAGAAGAGTTGTCTCGAGTGACCACGTATGTCTGTAACTTTGCCACCGCGCCGTTTGGCGCCAAGGTCCCTCGAGTGAGCTGTCCATCACAGTGGGGGAAAGGGCGGGAAGAGGTTGCAAAACCCAGTGTGTGGGGCGGGGCCAAACGGGCGGGGCTTCTGTACGAGTTCACATGCCTCTTGTTTATAAAGGGTCAGAGACCATCAGAGCATCAGATGAGGAGAAATCAGCCTCCTGGTCACTGGAAGTACAGGAGGATTGCGCTCGAGAAACTCGTGGATGCCTAGACCTCCATCACGGATTACAGCTAATTGTAGACTGTAGCCTCGACCTTGCTCACTAGGTTCTTGGGCTGATTATAATGCGTTACTGAAGTTTAGCTTCATCCGGGGCACCTGCTGTTTCTTTTGTATCTGTAAGTGCTTCCTGTTGAGGTTTAAGTTTTTGAAACAGGAGCATCGTGCCAAAATGAATCCTGCCTGCATATTTATCCACGAAGATGCCACCATGTTGTGCCATACCTCTACTCAACTGGAGTACTTTCTACTGGGTAGTCAGTAAGTGCTACCTCGTTGGGTAAATGTATGGTGCTTTTCCTACACTGCAGCTGCGTAAAGGCCCAGAAGAGAAGTCTTCAGTGATCACCTGTGTCTGTGACTTTGCCACTGCGCTGATAGGCGCCGAGGTACCTCGAGTGAGCTGTCCATCACAGTGGGGGAAAGGGCGGGATAGGTTGCATAGCCTAGTCTGTGTGGGGAGGGGTTAAACTGGCGAGGCTTCTGTGCGTGTTCACTTGCCTCTTGTTTATGAAGGGTCAGAGACCGATTAGCGCAGCAAATGAGGAGAAAGCAGTCGGTGGTACCTCTTTGGGTGAATGTATTGTGCTTTTCCAGCACTGCAGCTGCGTAAAGGCCCAGAAGAGTTGTCGTCAGTGATCACCTGTGTCTGTGACTTTGCCACTGCGCCGATAGGCGCCGAGGTACCTCGAGTGAGCAGTCCATCACAGTGGTGGAAAGGGCGGATAGGTTGCATTGCCTAGTGTGTGTGGGGAGGGGCCAAACTGGCGAGGCTTCTGTGCGTGTTCACTTGCCTCTTGTTTATGAAGGGCCAGAGACCGATTAGCGCAGCAAATGAGGAGAAAGCAGTCGGTGGTACCTCTTTGGGTGAATGTATTGTACTTTTCCAGCACTGCAGCTGCGTGAAGTCCCAGAAGAGTTGTCGTCAGTGATCACCTGTGTCTGTGACTTTGCCACTGCGCCGATAGGCGCCGAGGTACCTCGAGTGAGCAGTCCATCACAGTGGTGGAAAGGGCGGATAGGTTGCATAGCCTAGTGTGTGTGGGGAGGGGCCAAACTGGCGAGGCTTCTGTGCGTGTTCACTTGCCTCTTGTTTATGAAGGGCCAGAGACCGATTAGCGCAGCAAATGAGGAGAAAGCAGTCGGTGGTACCTCTTTGGGTGAATGTATTGTGCTTTTCCAGCACTGCAGCTGCGTAAAGGCCCAGAAGAGTTGTCTCGAGTGACCACGTATGTCTGTAACTTTGCCACCGCGCCGTTTGGCGCTAAGGTCCCTCGAGTGAGCTGTCCATCACAGTGGGGGAAAGGGCGGGAAGAGGTTGCAAAACCCAGTGTGTGGGGCGGGGCCAAACGGGCGGGGCTTCTGTACGAGTTCACATGCCTCTTGTTTATAAAGGGTCAGAGACCATCAGAGCATCAGATGAGGAGAAATCAGCCTCCTGGTCACTGGAAGTACAGGAGGATTGCGCTCGAGAAACTCGTGGATGCCTAGACCTCCATCACGGATTACAGCTAATTGTAGACTGTAGCCTCGACCTTGCTCACTAGGTTCTTGGGCTGATTATAATGCGTTACTGAAGTTTAGCTTCATCCGGGGCACCTGCTGTTTCTTTTGTATCTGTAAGTGCTTCTTGTTGAGGTTTAAGTTTTTGAAACAGGAGCATCGTGCCAAAATGAATCCTGCCTGCATATTTATCCACGAAGATGCCACCATGTTGTGCCATACCTCTACTCAACTGGAGTACTTTCTACTGGGTAGTCAGTAAGTGCTACCTCGTTGGGTAAATGTATGGTGCTTTTCCTACACTACAGCTGCGTAAAGGCACAGAAGAGAAGTCTTCAGTGATCACCTGTGTCTGTGACTTTGCCACTGCGCTGATAGGCGCCGAGGTACCTCGAGTGAGCTGTCCATCACAGTGGGGGAAAGGGCGGGATAGGTTGCATAGCCTAGTCTGTGTGGGGAGGGGTTAAACTGGCGAGGCTTCTGTGCGTGTTCACTTGCCTCTTGTTTATGAAGGGTCAGAGACCGATTAGCGCAGCAAATGAGGCGAAAGCAGTCGGTGGTACCTCTTTGGGTGAATGTATTGTGCTTTTCCAGCACTGCAGCTGCGTAAAGGCCCAGAAGAGTTGTCTCGAGTGACCACGTATGTCTGTAACTTTGCCACCGCGCCGTTTGGCGCTAAGGTCCCTCGAGTGAGCTGTCCATCACAGTGGGGGAAAGGGCGGGAAGAGGTTGCAAAACCCAGTGTGTGGGGCGGGGCCAAACGGGCGGGGCTTCTGTACGAGTTCACATGCCTCTTGTTTATAAAGGGTCAGAGACCATCAGAGCATCAGATGAGGAGAAATCAGCCTCCTGGTCACTGGAAGTACAGGAGGATTGCGCTCGAGAAACTCCAGGATGCCTAGACCTCCATCACGGATTACAGCTAATTGTAGACTGTAGCCTCGACCTTGCTCACTAGGTTCTTGGGCTGATTATAATGCGTTACTGAAGTTTAGCTTCATCCGGGGCACCTGCTGTTTCTTTTGTATCTGTAAGTGCTTCTTGTTGAGGTTTAAGTTTTTGAAACAGGAGCATCGTGCCAAAATGAATCCTGCCTGCATATTTATCCACGAAGATGCCACCATGTTGTGCCATACCTCTACTCAACTGGAGTACTTTCTACTGGGTAGTCAGTAAGTGCTACCTCGTTGGGTAAATGTATGGTGCTTTTCCTACACTACAGCTGCGTAAAGGCACAGAAGAGAAGTCTTCAGTGATCACCTGTGTCTGTGACTTTGCCACTGCGCTGATAGGCGCCGAGGTACCTCGAGTGAGCTGTCCATCACAGTGGGGGAAAGGGCGGGATAGGTTGCATAGCCTAGTCTGTGTGGGGAGGGGTTAAACTGGCGAGGCTTCTGTGCGTGTTCACTTGCCTCTTGTTTATGAAGGGTCAGAGACCGATTAGCGCAGCAAATGAGGCGAAAGCAGTCGGTGGTACCTCTTTGGGTGAATGTATTGTGCTTTTCCAGCACTGCAGCTGCGTAAAGGCCCAGAAGAGTTGTCGTCAGTAATCACCTGTGTCTGTGACTTTGCCACTGCGCCGATAGGCGCCGAGGTACCTCGAGTGAGCAGTCCATCACAGTGGTGGAAAGGGCGGATAGGTTGCATAGCCTAGTGTGTGTGGGGAGGGGCCAAACTGGCGAGGCTTCTGTGCGTTTTCACTTGCCTCTTGTTTATGAAGGGCCAGAGACCGATTAGCGCAGCAAATGAGGAGAAAGCAGTCGGTGGTACCTCTTTGGGTGAATGTATTGTACTTTTCCAGCACTGCAGCTGCGTGAAGTCCCAGAAGAGTTGTCGTCAGTGATCACCTGTGTAAGTGACTTTGCCACTGCGCCGATAGGCGCCGAGGTACCTCGAGTGAGCAGTCCATCACAGTGGCGGAAAGGGCGGATAGGTTGCATAGCCTAGTGTGTGTGGGGAGGGGCCAAACTGGCGAGGCTTCTGTGCGAGTTCACATGCCTCTTGTTTATGAAGGGTCAGAGACCAATCAGCGCAGCAAATGAGGAGAAAGCAGTCGGTGGTACCTCTTTGGGTGAATGTATTGTGCTTTTCCAGCACTGCAGCTGCGTAAAGGCCCAGAAGAGTTGTCTCGAGTGACCACGTGTGTCTGTAACTTTGCCACCGCGCCGTTTGGCGCCAAGGTCCCTCGAGTGAGCTGTCCATCACAGTGGGGGAAAGGGCGGGAAGAGGTTGCATAGCCTAGTGTGTGGGGCGGGGCCAAACGGGCGGGGCTTCTGTACGAGTTCACATGCCTCTTGTTTATAAAGGGTCAGACCATCAGAGCATCAGACGAGGAGAAATCAGCCTCCTGGTCACTGGAAGTACAGGAGGATTGCGCTCGAGAAACTCGTGGATGCCTAGACCTCCATCACGGATTACAGCTAATTGTAGACTGTAGCCTCGACCTTGCTCACTAGGTTCTTGGGCTGATTATAATGCGTTACTGAAGTTTAGCTTCATCCGGGGCACCTGCTGTTTCTTTTGTATCTGTAAGTGCTTCCTGTTGAGGTTTAAGTTTTTGAAACAGGAGCATCGTGCCAAAATGAATCCTGCCTGCATATTTATCCACGAAGATGCCACCATGTTGTGCCATACTCTACTCAACTGGAGTACTTTCTACTGGGTAGTCAGTAAGTGCTACCTCGTTGGGTAAATGTATGGTGCTTTTCCTACACTACAGCTGCGTAAAGGCCCAGAAGAGAAGTCTTCAGTGATCACCTGTGTCTGTGACTTTGCCACTGCGCTGATAGGCGCCGAGGTACCTCGAGTGAGCTGTCCATCACAGTGGGGGAAAGGGCGGGATAGGTTGCATAGCCTAGTCTGTGTGGGGAGGGGTTAAACTGGCGAGGCTTCTGTGCGTGTTCACTTGCCTCTTGTTTATGAAGGGCCAGAGACCGATTAGCGCAGCAAATGAGGAGAAAGCAGTCGGTGGTACCTCTTTGGGTGAATGTATTGTACTTTTCCAGCACTGCAGCTGCGTGAAGTCCCAGAAGAGTTGTCGTCAGTGATCACCTGTGTCTGTGACTTTGCCACTGCGCCGATAGGCGCCGAGGTACCTCGAGCGAGCAGTCCATCACAATGGTGGAAAGGACTGATAGGTTGCATAGCCTAGTGTGTGTGGGGAGGGGCCAAACTGGCGAGTCTTCTGTGCGTGTTCACTTGCCTCTTGTTTATGAAGGGCCAGAGACCGATTAGCGCAGCAAATGAGGAGAAAGCAGTCGGTGGTACCTCTTTGGGTGAATGTATTGTGCTTTTCCAGCACTGCAGCTGCGTAAAGGCCCAGAAGAGTTGTCTCGAGTGACCACGTGTGTCTGTAACTTTGCCACCGCGCCGTTTGGCGCCAAGGTCCCTTGAGTGAGCTGTCCATCACAGTGGGGGAAAGGGCGGGAAGAGGTTGCATAGCCTAGTGTGTGGGGCGGGGCCAAACGGGCGGGGCTTCTGTACGAGTTCACATGCCTCTTGTTTATAAAGGGTCAGAGACCATCAGAGCATCAGATGAGGAGAAATCAGCCTCCTGGTCACTGGAAGTACAGGAGGATTGCGCTCGAGAAACTCGTGGATGCCTAGACCTCCATCACGGATTACAGCTAATTGTAGACTGTAGCCTCGACCTTGCTCACTAGGTTCTTGGGCTGATTATAATGCGTTACTGAAGTTTAGCTTCAACAGGGGCACGTGCTGTTTCTTTTGTATATGTAAGTGCTTCCTGTTGAGGTTTAATTTTTGAAACAGGAGCATCGTGCCAAAATGAATCCTGCCTGCATATTTATCCACGAAGATGCCACCATGTTGTGCCATACCTCTACTCAACTGGAGTACTTTCTACTGGGTAGTCAGTAAGTGCTACCTCGTTGGGTAAATGTATGGTGCTTTTCCTACACTGCAGCTGCGTAAAGGCCCAGAAGAGAAGTCTTCAGTGATCACCTGTGTCTGTGACTTTGCCACTGCGCTGATAGGCGCCGAGGTACCTCGAGTGAGCTGTCCATCACAGTGGGGGAATGGGCGGGATAGGTTGCATAGCCTAGTCTGTGTGGGGAGGGGTTAAACTGGCGAGGCTTCTGTGCGAGTTCATATGCCTCTTGTTTATGAAGGGTCAGAGACCGATCAGCGCAGTAAATGATAAGAAAGCAGTAGGTGGTACCTCTTTGGGTGAATGTATTGTGCTTTTCCAGCACTGCAGCTGCGTGAAGGCCCAGAAGAGTTGTATTCAGTGATCACCTGTGTCTGTGACGTTGCCACTGCGCCGATAGGCGCCGAGGTACCTCGAGTGAGCTGTCCATCACAGTGGTGGAAAGGGCGGGATAGGTTGCATAGCCTAGTGTGTGTGGGGAGGGGTTAAACTGGCGAGGCTTCTGTGCGAGTTCACATGCCTCTTGTTTATGAAGGGTCAGAGACCGATCAGCGCAGCAAATGAGGAGAAAGCAGTCGGTGGTACCTCTTTGGGTGAATGTATTGTACTTTTCCAGCACTGCAGCTGCGTGAAGTCCCAGAAGAGTTGTCGTCAGTGATCACCTGTGTAAGTGACTTTGCCACTGCGCCGATAGGCGCCGAGGTACCTCGAGTGAGCAGTCCATCACAGTGGCGGAAAGGGCGGATAGGTTGCATAGCCTAGTGTGTGTGGGGAGGGGCCAAACTGGCGAGGCTTCTGTGCGAGTTCACATGCCTCTTGTTTATGAAGGGTCAGAGACCAATCAGCGCAGCAAATGAGGAGAAAGCAGTCGGTGGTACCTCTTTGGGTGAATGTATTGTGCTTTTCCAGCACTGCAGCTGCGTAAAGGCCCAGAAGAGTTGTCTCGAGTGACCACGTATGTCTGTAACTTTGCCACCGCGCCGTTTGGCGCCAAGGTCCCTCGAGTGAGCTGTCCATCACAGTGGGGGAAAGGGCGGGAAGAGGTTGCAAAACCCAGTGTGTGGGGCGGGGCCAAACGGGCGGGGCTTCTGTACGAGTTCACATGCCTCTTGTTTATAAAGGGTCAGAGACCATCAGAGCATCAGATGAGGAGAAATCAGCCTCCTGGTCACTGGAAGTACAGGAGGATTGCGCTCGAGAAACTCGTGGATGCCTAGACCTCCATCACGGATTACAGCTAATTGTAGACTGTAGCCTCGACCTTGCTCACTAGGTTCTTGGGCTGATTATAATGCGTTACTGAAGTTTAGCTTCATCCGGGGCACCTGCTGTTTCTTTTGTATCTGTAAGTGCTTCCTGTTGAGGTTTAAGTTTTTGAAACAGGAGCATCGTGCCAAAATGAATCCTGCCTGCATATTTATCCACGAAGATGCCACCATGTTGTGCCATACCTCTACTCAACTGGAGTACTTTCTACTGGGTAGTCAGTAAGTGCTACCTCGTTGGGTAAATGTATGGTGCTTTTCCTACACTACAGCTGCGTAAAGGCCCAGAAGAGAAGTCTTCAGTGATCACCTGTGTCTGTGACTTTGCCACTGCGCTGATAGGCGCCGAGGTACCTCGAGTGAGCTGTCCATCACAGTGGGGGAAAGGGCGGGATAGGTTGCATAGCCTAGTCTGTGTGGGGAGGGGTTAAACTGGCGAGGCTTCTGTGCGTGTTCACTTGCCTCTTGTTTATGAAGGGTCAGAGACCGATTAGCGCAGCAAATGAGGCGAAAGCAGTCGGTGGTACCTCTTTGGGTGAATGTATTGTGCTTTTCCAGCACTGCAGCTGCGTAAAGGCCCAGAAGAGTTGTCGTCAGTGATCACCTGTGTCTGTGACTTTGCCACTGCGCCGATAGGCGCCGAGGTACCTCGAGTGAGCAGTCCATCACAGTGGTGGAAAGGGCGGATAGGTTGCATTGCCTAGTGTGTGTGGGGAGGGGCCAAACTGGCGAGGCTTCTGTGCGTGTTCACTTGCCTCTTGTTTATGAAGGGCCAGAGACCGATTAGCGCAGCAAATGAGGAGAAAGCAGTCGGTGGTACCTCTTTGGGTGAATGTATTGTACTTTTCCAGCACTGCAGCTGCGTGAAGTCCCAGAAGAGTTGTCGTCAGTGATCACCTGTGTCTGTGACTTTGCCACTGCGCCGATAGGCGCCGAGGTACCTCGAGTGAGCAGTCCATCACAGTGGTGGAAAGGGCGGATAGGTTGCATTGCCTAGTGTGTGTGGGGAGGGGCCAAACTGGCGAGGCTTCTGTGCGTGTTCACTTGCCTCTTGTTTATGAAGGGCCAGAGACCGATTAGCGCAGCAAATGAGGAGAAAGCAGTCGGTGGTACCTCTTTGGGTGAATGTATTGTACTTTTCCAGCACTGCAGCTGCGTGAAGTCCCAGAAGAGTTGTCGTCAGTGATCACCTGTGTCTGTGACTTTGCCACTGCGCCGATAGGCGCCGAGGTACCTCGAGTGAGCAGTCCATCACAGTGGTGGAAAGGGCGGATAGGTTGCATAGCCTAGTGTGTGTGGGGAGGGGCCAAACTGGCGAGGCTTCTGTGCGTGTTCACTTGCCTCTTGTTTATGAAGGGCCAGAGACCGATTAGCGCAGCAAATGAGGAGAAAGCAGTCGGTGGTACCTCTTTGGGTGAATGTATTGTGCTTTTCCAGCACTGCAGCTGCGTAAAGGCCCAGAAGAGTTGTCTCGAGTGACCACGTATGTCTGTAACTTTGCCACCGCGCCGTTTGGCGCCAAGGTCCCTCGAGTGAGCTGTCCATCACAGTGGGGGAAAGGGCGGGAAGAGGTTGCAAAACCCAGTGTGTGGGGCGGGGCCAAACGGGCGGGGCTTCTGTACGAGTTCACATGCCTCTTGTTTATAAAGGGTCAGAGACCATCAGAGCATCAGATGAGGAGAAATCAGCCTCCTGGTCACTGGAAGTACAGGAGGATTGCGCTCGAGAAACTCGTGGATGCCTAGACCTCCATCACGGATTACAGCTAATTGTAGACTGTAGCCTCGACCTTGCTCACTAGGTTCTTGGGCTGATTATAATGCGTTACTGAAGTTTAGCTTCATCCGGGGCACCTGCTGTTTCTTTTGTATCTGTAAGTGCTTCCTGTTGAGGTTTAAGTTTTTGAAACAGGAGCATCGTGCCAAAATGAATCCTGCCTGCATATTTATCCACGAAGATGCCACCATGTTGTGCCATACCTCTACTCAACTGGAGTACTTTCTACTGGGTAGTCAGTAAGTGCTACCTCGTTGGGTAAATGTATGGTGCTTTTCCTACACTACAGCTGCGTAAAGGCACAGAAGAGAAGTCTTCAGTGATCACCTGTGTCTGTGACTTTGCCACTGCGCTGATAGGCGCCAAGGTACCTCGAGTGAGCTGTCCATCACAGTGGGGGAAAGGGCGGGATAGGTTGCATAGCCTAGTCTGTGTGGGGAGGGGTTAAACTGGCGAGGCTTCTGTGCGTGTTCACTTGCCTCTTGTTTATGAAGGGTCAGAGACCGATTAGCGCAGCAAATGAGGCGAAAGCAGTCGGTGGTACCTCTTTGGGTGAATGTATTGTGCTTTTCCAGCACTGCAGCTGCGTAAAGGCCCAGAAGAGTTGTCGTCAGTAATCACCTGTGTCTGTGACTTTGCCACTGCGCCGATAGGCGCCGAGGTACCTCGAGTGAGCAGTCCATCACAGTGGTGGAAAGGGCGGATAGGTTGCATAGCCTAGTGTGTGTGGGGAGGGGCCAAACTGGCGAGGCTTCTGTGCGTTTTCACTTGCCTCTTGTTTATGAAGGGCCAGAGACCGATTAGCGCAGCAAATGAGGAGAAAGCAGTCGGTGGTACCTCTTTGGGTGAATGTATTGTACTTTTCCAGCACTGCAGCTGCGTGAAGTCCCAGAAGAGTTGTCGTCAGTGATCACCTGTGTAAGTGACTTTGCCACTGCGCCGATAGGCGCCGAGGTACCTCGAGTGAGCAGTCCATCACAGTGGCGGAAAGGGCGGATAGGTTGCATAGCCTAGTGTGTGTGGGGAGGGGCCAAACTGGCGAGGCTTCTGTGCGAGTTCACATGCCTCTTGTTTATGAAGGGTCAGAGACCAATCAGCGCAGCAAATGAGGAGAAAGCAGTCGGTGGTACCTCTTTGGGTGAATGTATTGTGCTTTTCCAGCACTGCAGCTGCGTAAAGGCCCAGAAGAGTTGTCTCGAGTGACCACGTGTGTCTGTAACTTTGCCACCGCGCCGTTTGGCGCCAAGGTCCCTCGAGTGAGCTGTCCATCACAGTGGGGGAAAGGGCGGGAAGAGGTTGCATAGCCTAGTGTGTGGGGCGGGGCCAAACGGGCGGGGCTTCTGTACGAGTTCACATGCCTCTTGTTTATAAAGGGTCAGACCATCAGAGCATCAGACGAGGAGAAATCAGCCTCCTGGTCACTGGAAGTACAGGAGGATTGCGCTCGAGAAACTCGTGGATGCCTAGACCTCCATCACGGATTACAGCTAATTGTAGACTGTAGCCTCGACCTTGCTCACTAGGTTCTTGGGCTGATTATAATGCGTTACTGAAGTTTAGCTTCATCCGGGGCACCTGCTGTTTCTTTTGTATCTGTAAGTGCTTCCTGTTGAGGTTTAAGTTTTTGAAACAGGAGCATCGTGCCAAAATGAATCCTGCCTGCATATTTATCCACGAAGATGCCACCATGTTGTGCCATACTCTACTCAACTGGAGTACTTTCTACTGGGTAGTCAGTAAGTGCTACCTCGTTGGGTAAATGTATGGTGCTTTTCCTACACTACAGCTGCGTAAAGGCCCAGAAGAGAAGTCTTCAGTGATCACCTGTGTCTGTGACTTTGCCACTGCGCTGATAGGCGCCGAGGTACCTCGAGTGAGCTGTCCATCACAGTGGGGGAAAGGGCGGGATAGGTTGCATAGCCTAGTCTGTGTGGGGAGGGGTTAAACTGGCGAGGCTTCTGTGCGTGTTCACTTGCCTCTTGTTTATGAAGGGCCTGAGACCGATTAGCGCAGCAAATGAGGAGAAAGCAGTCGGTGGTACCTCTTTGGGTGAATGTATTGTACTTTTCCAGCACTGCAGCTGCGTGAAGTCCCAGAAGAGTTGTCGTCAGTGATCACCTGTGTCTGTGACTTTGCCACTGCGCCGATAGGCGCCGAGGTACCTCGAGCAAGCAGTCCATCACAATGGTGGAAAGGACTGATAGGTTGCATAGCCTAGTGTGTGTGGGGAGGGGCCAAACTGGCGAGTCTTCTGTGCGTGTTCACTTGCCTCTTGTTTATGAAGGGCCAGAGACCGATTAGCGCAGCAAATGAGGAGAAAGCAGTCGGTGGTACCTCTTTGGGTGAATGTATTGTGCTTTTCCAGCACTGCAGCTGCGTAAAGGCCCAGAAGAGTTGTCTCGAGTGACCACGTGTGTCTGTAACTTTGCCACCACGCCGTTTGGCGCCAAGGTCCCTTGAGTGAGCTGTCCATCACAGTGGGGGAAAGGGCGGGAAGAGGTTGCATAGCCTAGTGTGTGGGGCGGGGCCAAACGGGCGGGGCTTCTGTACGAGTTCACATGCCTCTTGTTTATAAAGGGTCAGAGACCATCAGAGCATCAGATGAGGAGAAATCAGCCTCCTGGTCACTGGAAGTACAGGAGGATTGCGCTCGAGAAACTCGTGGATGCCTAGACCTCCATCACGGATTACAGCTAATTGTAGACTGTAGCCTCGACCTTGCTCACTAGGTTCTTGGGCTGATTATAATGCGTTACTGAAGTTTAGCTTCAACAGGGGCACGTGCTGTTTCTTTTGTATATGTAAGTGCTTCCTGTTGAGGTTTAATTTTTGAAACAGGAGCATCGTGCCAAAATGAATCCTGCCTGCATATTTATCCACGAAGATGCCACCATGTTGTGCCATACCTCTACTCAACTGGAGTACTTTCTACTGGGTAGTCAGTAAGTGCTACCTCGTTGGGTAAATGTATGGTGCTTTTCCAGCACTGCAGCTGCGTGAAGTCCCAGAAGAGTTGTCGTCAGTGATCACCTGTGTAAGTGACTTTGCCACTGCGCCGATAGGCGCCGAGGTACCTCGAGTGAGCTGTCCATCACAGTGGGGGAATGGGCGGGATAGGTTGCATAGCCTAGTCTGTGTGGGGAGGGGTTAAACTGGCGAGGCTTCTGTGCGAGTTCACATGCCTCTTGTTTATGAAGGGTCAGAGACCAATCAGCGCAGCAAATGAGGAGAAAGCAGTCGGTGGTACCTCTTTGGGTGAATGTATTGTGCTTTTCCAGCACTGCAGCTGCGTAAAGGCCCAGAAGAGTTGTCTCGAGTGACCACGTATGTCTGTAACTTTGCCACCGCGCCGTTTGGCGCCAAGGTCCCTCGAGTGAGCTGTCCATCACAGTGGGGGAAAGGGCGGGAAGAGGTTGCAAAACCCAGTGTGTGGGGCGGGGCCAAACGGGCGGGGCTTCTGTACGAGTTCACATGCCTCTTGTTTATAAAGGGTCAGAGACCATCAGAGCATCAGATGAGGAGAAATCAGCCTCCTGGTCACTGGAAGTACAGGAGGATTGCGCTCGAGAAACTCGTGGATGCCTAGACCTCCATCACGGATTACAGCTAATTGTAGACTGTAGCCTCGACCTTGCTCACTAGGTTCTTGGGCTGATTATAATGCGTTACTGAAGTTTAGCTTCATCCGGGGCACCTGCTGTTTCTTTTGTATCTGTAAGTGCTTCCTGTTGAGGTTTAAGTTTTTGAAACAGGAGCATCGTGCCAAAATGAATCCTGCCTGCATATTTATCCACGAAGATGCCACCATGTTGTGCCATACCTCTACTCAACTGGAGTACTTTCTACTGGGTAGTCAGTAAGTGCTACCTCGTTGGGTAAATGTATGGTGCTTTTCCTACACTACAGCTGCGTAAAGGCCCAGAAGAGAAGTCTTCAGTGATCACCTGTGTCTGTGACTTTGCCACTGCGCTGATAGGCGCCGAGGTACCTCGAGTGAGCTGTCCATCACAGTGGGGGAAAGGGCGGGATAGGTTGCATAGCCTAGTCTGTGTGGGGAGGGGTTAAACTGGCGAGGCTTCTGTGCGTGTTCACTTGCCTCTTGTTTATGAAGGGTCAGAGACCGATTAGCGCAGCAAATGAGGCGAAAGCAGTCGGTGGTACCTCTTTGGGTGAATGTATTGTGCTTTTCCAGCACTGCAGCTGCGTAAAGGCCCAGAAGAGTTGTCGTCAGTGATCACCTGTGTCTGTGACTTTGCCACTGCGCCGATAGGCGCCGAGGTACCTCGAGTGAGCAGTCCATCACAGTGGTGGAAAGGGCGGATAGGTTGCATTGCCTAGTGTGTGTGGGGAGGGGCCAAACTGGCGAGGCTTCTGTGCGTGTTCACTTGCCTCTTGTTTATGAAGGGCCAGAGACCGATTAGCGCAGCAAATGAGGAGAAAGCAGTCGGTGGTACCTCTTTGGGTGAATGTATTGTACTTTTCCAGCACTGCAGCTGCGTGAAGTCCCAGAAGAGTTGTCGTCAGTGATCACCTGTGTCTGTGACTTTGCCACTGCGCCGATAGGCGCCGAGGTACCTCGAGTGAGCAGTCCATCACAGTGGTGGAAAGGGCGGATAGGTTGCATAGCCTAGTGTGTGTGGGGAGGGGCCAAACTGGCGAGGCTTCTGTGCGTGTTCACTTGCCTCTTGTTTATGAAGGGCCAGAGACCGATTAGCGCAGCAAATGAGGAGAAAGCAGTCGGTGGTACCTCTTTGGGTGAATGTATTGTGCTTTTCCAGCACTGCAGCTGCGTAAAGGCCCAGAAGAGTTGTCTCGAGTGACCACGTATGTCTGTAACTTTGCCACCGCGCCGTTTGGCGCCAAGGTCCCTCGAGTGAGCTGTCCATCACAGTGGGGGAAAGGGCGGGAAGAGGTTGCAAAACCCAGTGTGTGGGGCGGGGCCAAACGGGCGGGGCTTCTGTACGAGTTCACATGCCTCTTGTTTATAAAGGGTCAGAGACCATCAGAGCATCATATGAGGAGAAATCAGCCTCCTGGTCACTGGAAGTACAGGAGGATTGCGCTCGAGAAACTCGTGGATGCCTAGACCTCCATCACGGATTACAGCTAATTGTAGACTGTAGCCTCGACCTTGCTCACTAGGTTCTTGGGCTGATTATAATGCGTTACTGAAGTTTAGCTTCATCCGGGGCACCTGCTGTTTCTTTTGTATCTGTAAGTGCTTCCTGTTGAGGTTTAAGTTTTTGAAACAGGAGCATCGTGCCAAAATGAATCCTGCCTGCATATTTATCCACGAAGATGCCACCATGTTGTGCCATACCTCTACTCAACTGGAGTACTTTCTACTGGGTAGTCAGTAAGTGCTACCTCGTTGGGTAAATGTATGGTGCTTTTCCTACACTACAGCTGCGTAAAGGCACAGAAGAGAAGTCTTCAGTGATCACCTGTGTCTGTGACTTTGCCACTGCGCTGATAGGCGCCGAGGTACCTCGAGTGAGCTGTCCATCACAGTGGGGGAAAGGGCGGGATAGGTTGCATAGCCTAGTCTGTGTGGGGAGGGGTTAAACTGGCGAGGCTTCTGTGCGTGTTCACTTGCCTCTTGTTTATGAAGGGTCAGAGACCGATTAGCGCAGCAAATGAGGCGAAAGCAGTCGGTGGTACCTCTTTGGGTGAATGTATTGTGCTTTTCCAGCACTGCAGCTGCGTAAAGGCCCAGAAGAGTTGTCGTCAGTGATCACCTGTGTCTGTGACTTTGCCACTGCGCCGATAGGCGCCGAGGTACCTCGAGTGAGCAGTCCATCACAGTGGTGGAAAGGGCGGATAGGTTGCATAGCCTAGTGTGTGTGGGGAGGGGCCAAACTGGCGAGGCTTCTGTGCGTTTTCACTTGCCTCTTGTTTATGAAGGGCCAGAGACCGATTAGCGCAGCAAATGAGGAGAAAGCAGTCGGTGGTACCTCTTTGGGTGAATGTATTGTACTTTTCCAGCACTGCAGCTGCGTGAAGTCCCAGAAGAGTTGTCGTCAGTGATCACCTGTGTAAGTGACTTTGCCACTGCGCCGATAGGCGCCGAGGTACCTCGAGTGAGCAGTGCATCACAGTGGCGGAAAGGGCGGATAGGTTGCATAGCCTAGTGTGTGTGGGGAGGGGCCAAACTGGCGAGGCTTCTGTGCGAGTTCACATGCCTCTTGTTTATGAAGGGTCAGAGACCAATCAGCGCAGCAAATGAGGAGAAAGCAGTCGGTGGTACCTCTTTGGGTGAATGTATTGTGCTTTTCCAGCACTGCAGCTGCGTAAAGGCCCAGAAGAGTTGTCTCGAGTGACCACGTGTGTCTGTAACTTTGCCACCGCGCCGTTTGGCGCCAAGGTCCCTCGAGTGAGCTGTCCATCACAGTGGGGGAAAGGGCGGGAAGAGGTTGCATAGCCTAGTGTGTGGGGCGGGGCCAAACGGGCGGGGCTTCTGTACGAGTTCACATGCCTCTTGTTTATAAAGGGTCAGACCATCAGAGCATCAGACGAGGAGAAATCAGCCTCCTGGTCACTGGAAGTACAGGAGGATTGCGCTCGAGAAACTCGTGGATGCCTAGACCTCCATCACGGATTACAGCTAATTGTAGACTGTAGCCTCGACCTTGCTCACTAGGTTCTTGGGCTGATTATAATGCGTTACTGAAGTTTAGCTTCATCCGGGGCACCTGCTGTTTCTTTTGTATCTGTAAGTGCTTCCTGTTGAGGTTTAAGTTTTTGAAACAGGAGCATCGTGCCAAAATGAATCCTGCCTGCATATTTATCCACGAAGATGCCACCATGTTGTGCCATACTCTACTCAACTGGAGTACTTTCTACTGGGTAGTCAGTAAGTGCTACCTCGTTGGGTAAATGTATGGTGCTTTTCCTACACTACAGCTGCGTAAAGGCCCAGAAGAGAAGTCTTCAGTGATCACCTGTGTCTGTGACTTTGCCACTGCGCTGATAGGCGCCGAGGTACCTCGAGTGAGCTGTCCATCACAGTGGGGGAAAGGGCGGGATAGGTTGCGTAGCCTAGTCTGTGTGGGGAGGGGTTAAACTGGCGAGGCTTCTGTGCGTGTTCACTTGCCTCTTGTTTATGAAGGGCCAGAGACCGATTAGCGCAGCAAATGAGGAGAAAGCAGTCGGTGGTACCTCTTTGGGTGAATGTATTGTACTTTTCCAGCACTGCAGCTGCGTGAAGTCCCAGAAGAGTTGTCGTCAGTGATCACCTGTGTCTGTGACTTTGCCACTGCGCCGATAGGCGCCGAGGTACCTCGAGCGAGCAGTCCATCACAATGGTGGAAAGGACTGATAGGTTGCATAGCCTAGTGTGTGTGGGGAGGGGCCAAACTGGCGAGTCTTCTGTGCGTGTTCACTTGCCTCTTGTTTATGAAGGGCCAGAGACCGATTAGCGCAGCAAATGAGGAGAAAGCAGTCGGTGGTACCTCTTTGGGTGAATGTATTGTGCTTTTCCAGCACTGCAGCTGCGTAAAGGCCCAGAAGAGTTGTCTCGAGTGACCACGTGTGTCTGTAACTTTGCCACCGCGCCGTTTGGCGCCAAGGTCCCTTGAGTGAGCTGTCCATCACAGTGGGGGAAAGGGCGGGAAGAGGTTGCATAGCCTAGTGTGTGGGGCGGGGCCAAACGGGCGGGGCTTCTGTACGAGTTCACATGCCTCTTGTTTATAAAGGGTCAGAGACCATCAGAGCATCAGATGAGGAGAAATCAGCCTCCTGGTCACTGGAAGTACAGGAGGATTGCGCTCGAGAAACTCGTGGATGCCTAGACCTCCATCACGGATTACAGCTAATTGTAGACTGTAGCCTCGACCTTGCTCACTAGTTTCTTGGGCTGATTATAATGCGTTACTGAAGTTTAGCTTCAACAGGGGCACGTGCTGTTTCTTTTGTATATGTAAGTGCTTCCTGTTGAGGTTTAATTTTTGAAACAGGAGCATCGTGCCAAAATGAATCCTGCCTGCATATTTATCCACGAAGATGCCACCATGTTGTGCCATACCTCTACTCAACTGGAGTACTTTCTACTGGGTAGTCAGTAAGTGCTACCTCGTTGGGTAAATGTATGGTGCTTTTCCTACACTGCAGCTGCGTAAAGGCCCAGAAGAGAAGTCTTCAGTGATCACCTGTGTCTGTGACTTTGCCACTGCGCTGATAGGCGCCGAGGTACCTCGAGTGAGCTGTCCATCACAGTGGGGGAATGGGCGGGATAGGTTGCATAGCCTAGTCTGTGTGGGGAGGGGTTAAACTGGCGAGGCTTCTGTGCGAGTTCATATGCCTCTTGTTTATGAAGGGTCAGAGACCGATCAGCGCAGTAAATGATAAGAAAGCAGTAGGTGGTACCTCTTTGGGTGAATGTATTGTGCTTTTCCAGCACTGCAGCTGCGTGAAGGCCCAGAAGAGTTGTATTCAGTGATCACCTGTGTCTGTGACGTTGCCACTGCGCCGATAGGCGCCGAGGTACCTCGAGTGAGCTGTCCATCACAGTGGTGGAAAGGGCGGGATAGGTTGCATAGCCTAGTGTGTGTGGGGAGGGGTTAAACTGGCGAGGCTTCTGTGCGAGTTCACATGCCTCTTGTTTATGAAGGGTCAGAGACCGATCAGCGCAGCAAATGAGGAGAAAGCAGTCGGTGGTACCTCTTTGGGTGAATGTATTGTGCTTTTCCAGCACTGCAGCTGCGTAAAGGCCCAGAAGAGTTGTCTCGAGTGACCACGTATGTCTGTAACTTTGCCACCGCGCCGTTTGGCGCCAAGGTCCCTCGAGTGAGCTGTCCATCACAGTGGGGGAAAGGGCGGGAAGAGGTTGCAAAACCTAGTGTGTGGGGCGGGGCCAAACGGGCGGGGCTTCTGTACGAGTTCACATGCCTCTTGTTTATAAAGGGTCAGAGACCATCAGAGCATCAGATGAGGAGAAATCAGCCTCCTGGTCACTGGAAGTACAGGAGGATTGCGCTCGAGAAACTCGTGGATGGCTAGACCTCCATCACGGATTACAGCTAATTGTAGACTGTAGCCTCGACCTTGCTCACTAGGTTCTTGGGCTGATTATAATGCGTTACTGAAGTTTAGCTTCATCCAGGGCACCTGCTGTTTCTTTTGTATCTGTAAGTGCTTCCTGTTAAGGTTTAAGTTTTTGAAACAGGAGCATCGTGCCAAAATGAATCCTGCCTGCATATTTATCCACGAAGATGCCACCATGTTGTGCCATACCTCTACTCAACTGGAGTACTTTCTACTGGGTAGTCAGTAAGTGCTACCTCGTTGGGTAAATGTATGGTGCTTTTCCTACACTACAGCTGCGTAAAGGCACAGAAGAGAAGTCTTCAGTGATCACCTGTGTCTGTGACTTTGCCACTGCGCTGATAGGCGCCGAGGTACCTCGAGTGAGCTGTCCATCACAGTGGGGGAAAGGGCGGGATAGGTTGCATAGCCTAGTCTGTGTGGGGAGGGGTTAAACTGGCGAGGCTTCTGTGCGTGTTCACTTGCCTCTTGTTTATGAAGGGTCAGAGACCGATTAGCGCAGCAAATGAGGCGAAAGCAGTCGGTGGTACCTCTTTGGGTGAATGTATTGTGCTTTTCCAGCACTGCAGCTGCGTAAAGGCCCAGAAGAGTTGTCGTCAGTGATCACCTGTGTCTGTGACTTTGCCACTGCGCCGATAGGCGCCGAGGTACCTCGAGTGAGCAGTCCATCACAGTGGTGGAAAGGGCGGATAGGTTGCATAGCCTAGTGTGTGTGGGGAGGGGCCAAACTGGCGAGGCTTCTGTGCGTTTTCACTTGCCTCTTGTTTATGAAGGGCCAGAGACCGATTAGCGCAGCAAATAAGGAGAAAGCAGTCGGTGGTACCTCTTTGGGTGAATGTATTGTACTTTTCCAGCACTGCAGCTGCGTGAAGTCCCAGAAGAGTTGTCGTCAGTGATCACCTGTGTAAGTGACTTTGCCACTGCGCCGATAGGCGCCGAGGTACCTCGAGTGAGCAGTCCATCACAGTGGCGGAAAGGGCGGATAGGTTGCATAGCCTAGTGTGTGTGGGGAGGGGCCAAACTGGCGAGGCTTCTGTGCGTGTTCACTTGCCTCTTGTTTATGAAGGGCCAGAGACCGATTAGCGCAGCAAATGAGGAGAAAGCAGTCGGTGGTACCTCTTTGGGTGAATGTATTGTGCTTTTCCAGCACTGCAGCTGCGTAAAGGCCCAGAAGAGTTGTCTCGAGTGACCACGTGTGTCTGTAACTTTGCCACCGCGCCGTTTGGCGCCAAGGTCCCTCGAGTGAGCTGTCCATCACAGTGGGGGAAAGGGCGGGAAGAGGTTGCATAGCCTAGTGTGTGGGGCGGGGCCAAACGGGCGGGGCTTCTGTACGAGTTCACATGCCTCTTGTTTATAAAGGGTCAGAGACCATCAGAGCATCAGACGAGGAGAAATCAGCCTCCTGGTCACTGGAAGTACAGGAGGATTGCGCTCGAGAAACTCGTGGATGCCTAGACCTCCATCACGGATTACAGCTAATTGTAGACTGTAGCCTCGACCTTGCTCACTAGGTTCTTGGGCTGATTATAATGCGTTACTGAAGTTTAGCTTCATCCGGGGCACCTGCTGTTTCTTTTGTATCTGTAAGTGCTTCCTGTTGAGGTTTAATTTTTGAAACAGGAGCATCGTGCCAAAATGAATCCTGCCTGCATATTTATCCACGAAGATGCCACCATGTTGTGCCATACCTCTACTCAACTGGAGTACTTTCTACTGGGTAGTCAGTAAGTGCTACCTCGTTGGGTAAATGTATGGTGCTTTTCCTACACTGCAGCTGCGTAAAGGCCCAGAAGAGAAGTCTTCAGTGATCACCTGTGTCTGTGACTTTGCCACTGCGCTGATAGGCGCCGAGGTACCTCGAGTGAGCTGTCCATCACAGTGGGGGAATGGGCGGGATAGGTTGCATAGCCTAGTCTGTGTGGGGAGGGGTTAAACTGGCGAGGCTTCTGTGCGAGTTCACATGCCTCTTGTTTATGAAGGGTCAGAGACCGATCAGCGCAGTAAATGATAAGAAAGTAGTCGGTGGTACCTCTGTGGGTGAATGTATTGTGCTTTTCCAGCACTGCAGCTGCGTGAAGGCCCAGAAGAGTTGTATTCAGTGATCACCTGTGTCTGTGACGTTGCCACTGCGCCGATAGGCGCCGAGGTACCTCGAGTGAGCTGTCCATCACAGTGGTGGAAAGGGCGGGATAGGTTGCATAGCCTAGTGTGTGTGGGGAGGGGTTAAACTGGCGAGGCTTCTGTGCGAGTTCACATGCCTCTTGTTTATGAAGGGTCAGAGACCGATCAGCGCAGCAAATGAGGAGAAAGCAGTCGGTGGTACCTCTTTGGGTGAATGTATTGTGCTTTTCCAGCACTGCAGCTGCGTAAAGGCCCAGAAGAGTTGTCTCGAGTGACCACGTATGTCTGTAACTTTGCCACCGCGCCGTTTGGCGCCAAGGTCCCTCGAGTGAGCTGTCCATCACAGTGGGGGAAAGGGCGGGAAGAGGTTGCAAAACCTAGTGTGTGGGGCGGGGCCAAACGGGCGGGGCTTCTGTACGAGTTCACATGCCTCTTGTTTATAAAGGGTCAGAGACCATCAGAGCATCAGATGAGGAGAAATCAGCCTCCTGGTCACTGGAAGTACAGGAGGATTGCGCTCGAGAAACTCGTGGATGGCTAGACCTCCATCACGGATTACAGCTAATTGTAGACTGTAGCCTCGACCTTGCTCACTAGGTTCTTGGGCTGATTATAATGCGTTACTGAAGTTTAGCTTCATCCGGGGCACCTGCTGTTTCTTTTGTATCTGTAAGTGCTTCCTGTTAAGGTTTAAGTTTTTGAAACAGGAGCATCGTGCCAAAATGAATCCTGCCTGCATATTTATCCACGAAGATGCCACCATGTTGTGCCATACCTCTACTCAACTGGAGTACTTTCTACTGGGTAGTCAGTAAGTGCTACCTCGTTGGGTAAATGTATGGTGCTTTTCCTACACTACAGCTGCGTAAAGGCCCAGAAGAGAAGTCTTCAGTGATCACCTGTGTCTGTGACTTTGCCACTGCGCTGATAGGCGCCGAGGTACCTCGAGTGAGCTGTCCATCACAGTGGGGGAAAGGGCGGGATAGGTTGCATAGCCTAGTCTGTGTGGGGAGGGGTTAAACTGGCGAGGCTTCTGTGCGTGTTCACTTGCCTCTTGTTTATGAAGGGTCAGAGACCGATTAGCGCAGCAAATGAGGCGAAAGCAGTCGGTGGTACCTCTTTGGGTGAATGTATTGTGCTTTTCCAGCACTGCAGCTGCGTAAAGGCCCAGAAGAGTTGTCGTCAGTGATCACCTGTGTCTGTGACTTTGCCACTGCGCCGATAGGCGCCGAGGTACCTCGAGTGAGCAGTCCATCACAGTGGTGGAAAGGGCGGATAGGTTGCATAGCCTAGTGTGTGTGGGGAGGGGCCAAACTGGCGAGGCTTCTGTGCGTTTTCACTTGCCTCTTGTTTATGAAGGGCCAGAGACCGATTAGCGCAGCAAATGAGGAGAAAGCAGTCGGTGGTACCTCTTTGGGTGAATGTATTGTACTTTTCCAGCACTGCAGCTGCGTGAAGTCCCAGAAGAGTTGTCGTCAGTGATCACCTGTGTAAGTGACTTTGCCACTGCGCCGATAGGCGCCGAGGTACCTCGAGTGAGCAGTCCATCACAGTGGCGGAAAGGGCGGATAGGTTGCATAGCCTAGTGTGTGTGGGGAGGGGCCAAACTGGCGAGGCTTCTGTGCGTGTTATCTTGCCTCTTGTTTATGAAGGGCCAGAGACCGATTAGCGCAGCAAATGAGGAGAAAGCAGTCGGTGGTACCTCTTTGGGTGAATGTATTGTGCTTTTCCGGCACTGCAGCTGCGTAAAGGCCCAGAAGAGTTGTCTCGAGTGACCACGTGTGTCTGTAACTTTGCCACCGCGCCGTTTGGCGCCAAGGTCCCTCGAGTGAGCTGTCCATCACAGTGGGGGAAAGGGCGGGAAGAGGTTGCATAGCCTAGTGTGTGGGGCGGGGCCAAACGGGCGGGGATTCTGTACGAGTTCACATGCCTCTTGTTTATAAAGGGTCAGAGACCATCAGAGCATCAGACGAGGAGAAATCAGCCTCCTGGTCACTGGAAGTACAGGAGGATTGCGCTCGAGAAACTCGTGGATGCCTAGACCTCCATCACGGATTACAGCTAATTGTAGACTGTAGCCTCGACCTTGCTCACTAGGTTCTTGGGCTGATTATAATGCGTTACTGAAGTTTAGCTTCATCCGGGGCACCTGCTGTTTCTTTTGTATCTGTAAGTGCTTCCTGTTGAGGTTTAATTTTTGAAACAGGAGCATCGTGCCAAAATGAATCCTGCCTGCATATTTATCCACGAAGATGCCACCATGTTGTGCCATACCTCTACTCAACTGGAGTACTTTCTACTGGGTAGTCAGTAAGTGCTACCTCGTTGGGTAAATGTATGGTGCTTTTCCTACACTGCAGCTGCGTAAAGGCCCAGAAGAGAAGTCTTCAGTGATCACCTGTGTCTGTGACTTTGCCACTGCGCTGATAGGCGCCGAGGTACCTCGAGTGAGCTGTCCATCACAGTGGGGGAATGGGCGGGATAGGTTGCATAGCCTAGTCTGTGTGGGGAGGGGTTAAACTGGCGAGGCTTCTGTGCGAGTTCACATGCCTCTTGTTTATGAAGGGTCAGAGACCGATCAGCGCAGTAAATGATAAGAAAGCAGTCGGTGGTACCTCTGTGGGTGAATGTATTGTGCTTTTCCAGCACTGCAGCTGCGTGAAGGCCCAGAAGAGTTGTATTCAGTGATCACCTGTGTCTGTGACGTTGCCACTGCGCCGATAGGCGCCGAGGTACCTCGAGTGAGCTGTCCATCACAGTGGTGGAAAGGGCGGGATAGGTTGCATAGCCTAGTGTGTGTGGGGAGGGGTTAAACTGGCGAGGCTTCTGTGCGAGTTCACATGCCTCTTGTTTATGAAGGGTCAGAGACCGATCAGCGCAGCAAATGAGGAGAAAGCAGTCGGTGGTACCTCTTTGGGTGAATGTATTGTGCTTTTCAAACACTACAGCTGCGTATAGGACCAGAAGAGTTGTCTCGAGTGACCACGTGTGTCTGTAACTTTGCCAACGCGCCGTTTGGCGCCAAGGTCCCTTGAGTGAGCTGTCCATCACAGTGGGGGAAAGGGCGGGAAGATATTGTATAGCCTAGTGTGTGGGGCGGGGCCAAACGGGCGGGGCTTCTGTACAGTTCACATGCCTCTTGTTTATAAAGGGTCAGAGACCATCAGAGCATCAGATGAGGAGAAATCAGCCTCCTGGTCACTGGAAGTACAGGAGGATTGCGCTCGAGAAACTCGTGGATGCCTAGACTTCCATCATGGATTACAGCTAATTGTAGACTGTAGCCTCGACCTTGCTCACTAGGTTCTTGGGCTGATTATAATGCGTTACTGAAGTTTAGCTTCAACAGGGGCACGTGCTGTTTCTTTTGTATATGTAAGTGCTTCCTGTTGAGGTTTAATTTTTGAAACAGGAGCATCGTGCCAAAATGAATCCTGCCTGCATATTTATCCACGAAGATGTCACCATGTTGTGCCATACCTCTACTCAACTGGAGTACTTTCTACTGCGTAGTCAGTAAGTGCTACCTCGTTGGGTAAATGTATGGTGCTTTTCCTACACTGCAGCTGCGTAAAGGCCCAGAAGAGAAGTCTTCAGTGATCACCTGTGTCTGTGACTTTGCCACTGCGCTGATAGGCGCCGAGGTACCTCGAGTGAGCTGTCCATCACAGTGGGGGAATGGGCGGGATAGGTTGCATAGCCTAGTCTGTGTGGGGAGGGGTTAAACTGGCGAGGCTTCTGTGCGAGTTCACATGCCTCTTGTTTATGAAGGGTCAGAGACCGATCAGCGCAGTAAATGATAAGAAAGCAGTAGGTGGTACCTCTTTGGGTGAATGTATTGTGCTTTTCCAGCACTGCAGCTGCGTGAAGGCCCAGAAGAGTTGTATTCAGTGATCACCTGTGTCTGTGACGTTGCCACTGCGCCGATAGGCGCCGAGGTACCTCGAGTGAGCTGTCCATCAAAGTGGTGGAAAGGGCGGGATAGGTTGCATAGCCTAGTGTGTGTGGGGAGGGGTTAAACTGGCGAGGCTTCTGTGCGAGTTCACATGCCTCTTGTTTATGAAGGGTCAGAGACCAATCAGCGCAGCAAATGAGGAGAAAGCAGTCGGTGGTACCTCTTTGGGTGAATGTATTGTGCTTTTCCAGCACTGCAGCTGCGTAAAGGCCCAGAAGAGTTGTCTCGAGTGACCACGTATGTCTGTAACTTTGCCACCGCGCCGTTTGGCACCAAGGTCCCTCGAGTGAGCTGTCCATCACAGTGGGGGAAAGGGCGGGAAGAGGTTGCAAAACCTAGTGTGTGGGGCGGGGCCAAACGGGCGGGGCTTCTGTACGAGTTCACATGCCTCTTGTTTATAAAGGGTCAGAGACCATCAGAGCATCAGATGAGGAGAAATCAGCCTCCTGGTCACTGGAAGTACAGGAGGATTGCGCTCGAGAAACTCGTGGATGCCTAGACCTCCATCACGGATTACAGCTAATTGTAGACTGTAGCCTCGACCTTGCTCACTAGGTTCTTGGGCTGATTATAATGCGTTACTGAAGTTTAGCTTCATCCGGGGCACCTGCTGTTTCTTTTGTATCTGTAAGTGCTTCCTGTTGAGGTTTAAGTTTTTGAAACAGGAGCATCGTGCCAAAATGAATCCTGCCTGCATATTTATCCACGAAGATGCCACCATGTTGTGCCATACCTCTACTCAACTGGAGTACTTTCTACTGGGTAGTCAGTAAGTGCTACCTCGTTGGGTAAATGTATGGTGCTTTTCCTACACTACAGCTGCGTAAAGGCCCAGAAGAGAAGTCTTCAGTGATCACCTGTGTCTGTGACTTTGCCACTGCGCTGATAGGCGCCGAGGTACCTCGAGTGAGCTGTCCATCACAGTGGGGGAAAGGGCGGGATAGGTTGCATAGCCTAGTCTGTGTGGGGAGGGGTTAAACTGGCGAGGCTTCTGTGCGTGTTCACTTGCCTCTTGTTTATGAAGGGTCAGAGACCGATTAGCGCAGCAAATGAGGAGAAAGCAGTCGGTGGTACCTCTTTGGGTGAATGTATTGTACTTTTCCAGCACTGCAGCTGCGTGAAGTCCCAGAAGAGTTGTCGTCAGTGATCACCTGTGTCTGTGACTTTGCCACTGCGCCGATAGGCGCCGAGGTACCTCGAGTGAGCAGTCCATCACAGTGGCGGAAAGGGCGGATAGGTTGCATAGCCTAGTGTGTGTGGGGAGGGGCCAAACTGGCGAGGCTTCTGTGCGTGTTCACTTGCCTCTTGTTTATGAAGGGCCAGAGACCGATTAGCGCAGCAAATGAGGAGAAAGCAGTCGGTGGTACCTCTTTGGGTGAATGTATTGTGCTTTTCCAGCACTGCAGCTGCGTGAAGGCCCAGAAGAGTTGTATTCAGTGATCACCTGTGTCTGTGACGTTGCCACTGCGCCGATAGGCGCCGAGGTACCTCGAGTGAGCTGTCCATCACAGTGGTGGAAAGGGCGGGATAGGTTGCATAGCCTAGTGTGTGTGGGGAGGGGTTAAACTGGCGAGGCTTCTGTGCGAGTTCACATGCCTCTTGTTTATGAAGGGTCAGAGACCGATCAGCGCAGCAAATGAGGAGAAAGCAGTCGGTGGTACCTCTTTGGGTGAATGTATTGTGCTTTTCCAGCACTGCAGCTGCGTAAAGGCCCAGAAGAGTTGTCTCGAGTGACCACGTATGTCTGTAACTTTGCCACCGCGCCGTTTGGCGCCAAGGTCCCTCGAGTGAGCTGTCCATCACAGTGGGGGAAAGGGCGGGAAGAGGTTGCAAAACCTAGTGTGTGGGGCGGGGCCAAACGGGCGGGGCTTCTGTACGAGTTCACATGCCTCTTGTTTATAAAGGGTCAGAGACCATCAGAGCATCAGATGAGGAGAAATCAGCCTCCTGGTCACTGGAAGTACAGGAGGATTGCGCTCGAGAAACTCGTGGATGGCTAGACCTCCATCACGGATTACAGCTAATTGTAGACTGTAGCCTCGACCTTGCTCACTAGGTTCTTGGGCTGATTATAATGCGTTACTGAAGTTTAGCTTCATCCGGGGCACGTGCTGTTTCTTTTGTATCTGTAAGTGCTTCCTGTTGAGGTTTAATTTTTGAAACAGGAGCATCGTGCCAAAATGAATCCTGCCTGCATATTTATCCACGAAGATGCCACCATGTTGTGCCATACCTCTACTCAACTGGAGTACTTTCTACTGGGTAGTCAGTAAGTGCTACCTCGTTGGGTAAATGTATGGTGCTTTTCCTACACTGCAGCTGCGTAAAGGCCCAGAAGAGAAGTCTTCAGTGATCACCTGTGTCTGTGACTTTGCCACTGCGCTGATAGGCGCCGAGGTACCTCGAGTGAGCTGTCCATCAAAGTGGTGGAAAGGGCGGGATAGGTTGCATAGCCTAGTGTGTGTGTGGAGGGGTTAAACTGGCGAGGCTTCTGTGCGAGTTCACATGCCTCTTGTTTATGAAGGGTCAGAGACCAATCAGCGCAGCAAATGAGGAGAAAGCAGTCGGTGGTACCTCTTTGGGTGAATGTATTGTGCTTTTCCAGCACTGCAGCTGCGTAAAGGCCCAGAAGAGTTGTCTCGAGTGACCACGTATGTCTGTAACTTTGCCACCGCGCCGTTTGGCGCCAAGGTACCTCGAGTGAGCTGTCCATCACAGTGGGGGAAAGGGCGGGAAGAGGTTGCATAGCCTAGTGTGTGGGGCGGGGCCAAACGGGCGGGGCTTCTGTACGAGTTCACATGCCTCTTGTTTATAAAGGGTCAGAGACCATCAGAGCATCAGACGAGGAGAAATCAGCCTCCTGGTCACTGGAAGTACAGGAGGATTGCGCTCGAGAAACTCGTGGATGCCTAGACCTCCATCACGGATTACAGCTAATTGTAGACTGTAGCCTCGACCTTGCTCACTAGGTTCTTGGGCTGATTATAATGCGTTACTGAAGTTTAGCTTCATCCGGGGCACCTGCTGTTTCTTTTGTATCTGTAAGTGCTTCCTGTTGAGGTTTAAGTTTTTGAAACAGGAGCATCGTGCCAAAATGAATCCTGCCTGCATATTTATCCACGAAGATGCCACCATGTTGTGCCATACTCTACTCAACTGGAGTACTTTCTACTGGGTAGTCAGTAAGTGCTACCTCGTTGGGTAAATGTATGGTGCTTTTCCTACACTACAGCTGCGTAAAGGCCCAGAAGAGAAGTCTTCAGTGATCACCTGTGTCTGTGACTTTGCCACTGCGCTGATAGGCGCCGAGGTACCTCGAGTGAGCAGTCCATCACAGTGGGGGAAAGGGCGGATAGGTTGCATAGCCTAGTGTGTGTGGGGAGGGGTTAAACTGGCGAGGCTTCTGTGCGTGTTCACTTGCCTCTTGTTTATGAAGGGTCAGAGACCGATTAGCGCAGCAAATGAGGCGAAAGCAGTCGGTGGTACCTCTTTGGGTGAATGTATTGTGCTTTTCCAGCACTGCAGCTGCGTAAAGGCCCAGAAGAGTTGTCTCGAGTGACCACGTGTGTCTGTAACTTTGCCACCGCGCCGTTTGGCGCCAAGGTCCCTCGAGTGAGCTGTCCATCACAGTGGGGGAAAGGGCGGGAAGAGGTTGCATAGCCTAGTGTGTGGGGCGGGGCCAAACGGGCGGGGCTTCTGTACGAGTTCACATGCCTCTTGTTTATAAAGGGTCAGAGACCATCAGAGCATCAGACGAGGAGAAATCAGCCTCCTGGTCACTGGAAGTACAGGAGGATTGCGCTCGAGAAACTCGTGGATGCCTAGACCTCCATCACGGATTACAGCTAATTGTAGACTGTAGCCTCGACCTTGCTCACTAGGTTCTTGGGCTGATTATAATGCGTTACTGAAGTTTAGCTTCATCCGGGGCACCTGCTGTTTCTTTTGTATCTGTAAGTGCTTCCTGTTGAGGTTTAAGTTTTTGAAACAGGAGCATCGTGCCAAAATGAATCCTGCCTGCATATTTATCCACGAAGATGCCACCATGTTGTGCCATACTCTACTCAACTGGAGTACTTTCTACTGGGTAGTCAGTAAGTGCTACCTCGTTGGGTAAATGTATGGTGCTTTTCCTACACTACAGCTGCGTAAAGGCCCAGAAGAGAAGTCTTCAGTGATCACCTGTGTCTGTGACTTTGCCACTGCGCTGATAGGCGCCGAGGTACCTCGAGTGAGCTGTCCATCACAGTGGGGGAAAGGGCGGGATAGGTTGCATAGCCTAGTCTGTGTGGGGAGGGGTTAAACTGGCGAGGCTTCTGTGCGTGTTCACTTGCCTCTTGTTTATGAAGGGTCAGAGACCGATTAGCGCAGCAAATGAGGCGAAAGCAGTCGGTGGTACCTCTTTGGGTGAATGTATTGTGCTTTTCCAGCACTGCAGCTGCGTAAAGGCCCAGAAGAGTTGTCTCGAGTGACCACGTGTGTCTGTAACTTTGCCACCGCGCCGTTTGGCGCCAAGGTCCCTTGAGTGAGCTGTCCATCACAGTGGGGGAAAGGGCGGGAAGAGGTTGCATAGCCTAGTGTGTGGGGCGGGGCCAAACGGGCGGGGCTTCTGTACGAGTTCACATGCCTCTTGTTTATAAAGGGTCAGAGACCATCAGAGCATCAGATGAGGAGAAATCAGCCTCCTGGTCACTGGAAGTACAGGAGGATTGCGCTCGAGAAACTCGTGGATGCCTAGACCTCCATCACGGATTACAGCTAATTGTAGACTGTAGCCTCGACCTTGCTCACTAGGTTCTTGGGCTGATTATAATGCGTTACTGAAGTTTAGCTTCAACAGGGGCACGTGCTGTTTCTTTTGTATATGTAAGTGCTTCCTGTTGAGGTTTAATTTTTGAAACAGGAGCATCGTGCCAAAATGAATCCTGCCTGCATATTTATCCACGAAGATGCCACCATGTTGTGCCATACCTCTACTCAACTGGAGTACTTTCTACTGGGTAGTCAGTAAGTGCTACCTCGTTGGGTAAATGTATGGTGCTTTTCCTACACTACAGCTGCGTAAAGGCCCAGAAGAGAAGTCTTCAGTGATCACCTGTGTCTGTGACTTTGCCACTGCGCTGATAGGCGCCGAGGTACCTCGAGTGAGCTGTCCATCACAGTGGGGGAAAGGGCGGGATAGGTTGCATAGCCTAGTCTGTGTGGGGAGGGGTTAAACTGGCGAGGCTTCTGTGCGAGTTCACATGCCTCTTGTTTATGAAGGGTCAGAGACCGATCAGCTCAGTAAATGATAAGAAAGCAGTCGGTGGTACCTCTGTGGGTGAATGTATTGTGCTTTTCCAGCACTACAGCTGCGTGAAGGCCCAGAAGAGTTGTATTCAGGGATCACCTGTGTCTGTGACGTTGCCACTGTGCCGATAGGCGCCGAGGTACCTCGAGTGAGCTGTCCATCACAGTGGGGGAAAGGGCGGGATAGGTTGCATAGCCTAGTGTGTGTGGGGAGGGGCCAAACTGGCGAGGCTTCTGTGCGTGTGCACTTGCCTCTTGTTTATGAAGGGTCAGAGACCGATTAGCGCAGCAAATGGGGAGAAAGCAGTCGGTGGTACCTCTTTGGGTGAATGTATTGTGCTTTTCAAACACTACAGCTGCGTATAGGCCCAGAAGAGTTGTCTCGAGTGACCACGTGTGTCTGTAACTTTGCCAACGCGCCGTTTGGCGCCAAGGTCCCTTGAGTGAGCTGTCCATCACAGTGGGGGAAGGGCGGGAAGATATTGCATAGCCTAGTGTGTGGGGCGGGGCCAAACGGGCGGGGCTTCTGTACAGTTCACATGCCTCTTGTTTATAAAGGGTCAGAGACCATCAGAGCATCAGATGAGGAGAAATCAGCCTCCTGGTCACTGGAAGTACAAGAGGATTGCGCTCGAGAAACTCGTGGATGCCTAGACTTCCATCATGGATTACAGCTAATTGTAGACTGTAGCCTCGACCTTGCTCACTAGGTTCTTGGGCTGATTATAATGCGTTACTGAAGTTTAGCTTCAACAGGGGCACGTGCTGTTTCTTTTGTATCTGTAAGTGCTTCCTGTTGAGGTTTAGTTTTTGAAACAGGAGCATCGTGCCAAAATGAATCCTGCCTGCATATTTATCCACGAAGATGCCACCATGTTGTGCCATACCTCTACTCAACTGGAGTACTTTCTACTGGGTAGTCAGTAAGTGCTACCTCGTTGGGTAAATGTATGGTGCTTTTCCTACACTGCAGCTGCGTAAAGGCCCAGAAGAGAAGTCTTCAGTGATCACCTGTGTCTGTGACTTTGCCACTGCGCTGATAGGCGCCGAGGTACCTCGAGTGAGCTGTCCATCACAGTGGGGGAATGGGCGGAATAGGTTGCATAGCCTAGTCTGTGTGGGGAGGGGTTAAACTGGCGAGGCTTCTGTGCGAGTTCATATGCCTCTTGTTTATGAAGGGTCAGAGACCAATCAGCGCAGCAAATGAGGAGAAAGCAGTCGGTGGTACCTCTTTGGGTGAATGTATTGTGCTTTTCCAGCACTGCAGCTGCGTAAAGGCCCAGAAGAGTTGTCTCGAGTGACCACGTATGTCTGTAACTTTGCCACCGCGCCGTTTGGCGCCAAGGTCCCTCGAGTGAGCTGTCCATCACAGTGGGGGAAAGGGCGGGAAGAGGTTGCAAAACCCAGTGTGTGGGGCGGGGCCAAACGGGCGGGGCTTCTGTACGAGTTCACATGCCTCTTGTTTATAAAGGGTCAGAGACCATCAGAGCATCAGATGAGGAGAAATCAGCCTCCTGGTCACTGGAAGTACAGGAGGATTGCGCTCGAGAAACTCGTGGATGCCTAGACCTCCATCACGGATTACAGCTAATTGTAGACTGTAGCCTCGACCTTGCTCACTAGGTTCTTGGGCTGATTATAATGCGTTACTGAAGTTTAGCTTCATCCGGGGCACCTGCTGTTTCTTTTGTATCTGTAAGTGCTTCCTGTTGAGGTTTAAGTTTTTGAAACAGGAGCATCGTGCCAAAATGAATCCTGCCTGCATATTTATCCACGAAGATGCCACCATGTTGTGCCATACCTCTACTCAACTGGAGTACTTTCTACTGGGTAGTCAGTAAGTGCTACCTCGTTGGGTAAATGTATGGTGCTTTTCCTACACTACAGCTGCGTAAAGGCCCAGAAGAGAAGTCTTCAGTGATCACCTGTGTCTGTGACTTTGCCACTGCGCTGATAGGCGCCGAGGTACCTCGAGTGAGCTGTCCATCACAGTGGGGGAAAGGGCGGGATAGGTTGCATAGCCTAGTCTGTGTGGGGAGGGGTTAAACTGGCGAGGCTTCTGTGCGTGTTCACTTGCCTCTTGTTTATGAAGGGTCAGAGACCGATTAGCGCAGCAAATGAGGCGAAAGCAGTCGGTGGTACCTCTTTGGGTGAATGTATGGTGCTTTTCCTACACTACAGCTGCGTAAAGGCCCAGAAGAGAAGTCTTCAGTGATCACCTGTGTCTGTGACTTTGCCACTGCGCCGATAGGCGCCGAGGTACCTCGAGTGAGCAGTCCATCACAGTGGTGGAAAGGGCGGATAGGTTGCATTGCCTAGTGTGTGTGGGGAGGGGCCAAACTGGCGAGGCTTCTGTGCGTGTTCACTTGCCTCTTGTTTATGAAGGGCCAGAGACCGATTAGCGCAGCAAATGAGGAGAAAGCAGTCGGTGGTACCTCTTTGGGTGAATGTATTGTACTTTTCCAGCACTGCAGCTGCGTGAAGTCCCAGAAGAGTTGTCGTCAGTGATCACCTGTGTCTGTGACTTTGCCACTGCGCCGATAGGCGCCGAGGTACCTCGAGTGAGCAGTCCATCACAGTGGTGGAAAGGGCGGATAGGTTGCATAGCCTAGTGTGTGTGGGGAGGGGCCAAACTGGCGAGGCTTCTGTGCGTGTTCACTTGCCTCTTGTTTATGAAGGGCCAGAGACCGATTAGCGCAGCAAATGAGGAGAAAGCAGTCGGTGGTACCTCTTTGGGTGAATGTATTGTGCTTTTCCAGCACTGCAGCTGCGTAAAGGCCCAGAAGAGTTGTCTCGAGTGACCACGTATGTCTGTAACTTTGCCACCGCGCCGTTTGGCGCCAAGGTCCCTCGAGTGAGCTGTCCATCACAGTGGGGGAAAGGGCGGGAAGAGGTTGCAAAACCCAGTGTGTGGGGCGGGGCCAAACGGGCGGGGCTTCTGTACGAGTTCACATGCCTCTTGTTTATAAAGGGTCAGAGACCATCAGAGCATCATATGAGGAGAAATCAGCCTCCTGGTCACTGGAAGTACAGGAGGATTGCGCTCGAGAAACTCGTGGATGCCTAGACCTCCATCACGGATTACAGCTAATTGTAGACTGTAGCCTCGACCTTGCTCACTAGGTTCTTGGGCTGATTATAATGCGTTACTGAAGTTTAGCTTCATCCGGGGCACCTGCTGTTTCTTTTGTATCTGTAAGTGCTTCCTGTTGAGGTTTAAGTTTTTGAAACAGGAGCATCGTGCCAAAATGAATCCTGCCTGCATATTTATCCACGAAGATGCCACCATGTTGTGCCATACCTCTACTCAACTGGAGTACTTTCTACTGGGTAGTCAGTAAGTGCTACCTCGTTGGGTAAATGTATGGTGCTTTTCCTACACTACAGCTGCGTAAAGGCACAGAAGAGAAGTCTTCAGTGATCACCTGTGTCTGTGACTTTGCCACTGCGCTGATAGGCGCCGAGGTACCTCGAGTGAGCTGTCCATCACAGTGGGGGAAAGGGCGGGATAGGTTGCATAGCCTAGTCTGTGTGGGGAGGGGTTAAACTGGCGAGGCTTCTGTGCGTGTTCACTTGCCTCTTGTTTATGAAGGGTCAGAGACCGATTAGCGCAGCAAATGAGGCGAAAGCAGTCGGTGGTACCTCTTTGGGTGAATGTATTGTGCTTTTCCAGCACTGCAGCTGCGTAAAGGCCCAGAAGAGTTGTCGTCAGTGATCACCTGTGTCTGTGACTTTGCCACTGCGCCGATAGGCGCCGAGGTACCTCGAGTGAGCAGTCCATCACAGTGGTGGAAAGGGCGGATAGGTTGCATAGCCTAGTGTGTGTGGGGAGGGGCCAAACTGGCGAGGCTTCTGTGCGTTTTCACTTGCCTCTTGTTTATGAAGGGCCAGAGACCGATTAGCGCAGCAAATGAGGAGAAAGCAGTCGGTGGTACCTCTTTGGGTGAATGTATTGTACTTTTCCAGCACTGCAGCTGCGTGAAGTCCCAGAAGAGTTGTCGTCAGTGATCACCTGTGTAAGTGACTTTGCCACTGCGCCGATAGGCGCCGAGGTACCTCGAGTGAGCAGTGCATCACAGTGGCGGAAAGGGCGGATAGGTTGCATAGCCTAGTGTGTGTGGGGAGGGGCCAAACTGGCGAGGCTTCTGTGCGAGTTCACATGCCTCTTGTTTATGAAGGGTCAGAGACCAATCAGCGCAGCAAATGAGGAGAAAGCAGTCGGTGGTACCTCTTTGGGTGAATGTATTGTGCTTTTCCAGCACTGCAGCTGCGTAAAGGCCCAGAAGAGTTGTCTCGAGTGACCACGTGTGTCTGTAACTTTGCCACCGCGCCGTTTGGCGCCAAGGTCCCTCGAGTGAGCTGTCCATCACAGTGGGGGAAAGGGCGGGAAGAGGTTGCATAGCCTAGTGTGTGGGGCGGGGCCAAACGGGCGGGGCTTCTGTACGAGTTCACATGCCTCTTGTTTATAAAGGGTCAGACCATCAGAGCATCAGACGAGGAGAAATCAGCCTCCTGGTCACTGGAAGTACAGGAGGATTGCGCTCGAGAAACTCGTGGATGCCTAGACCTCCATCACGGATTACAGCTAATTGTAGACTGTAGCCTCGACCTTGCTCACTAGGTTCTTGGGCTGATTATAATGCGTTACTGAAGTTTAGCTTCATCCGGGGCACCTGCTGTTTCTTTTGTATCTGTAAGTGCTTCCTGTTGAGGTTTAAGTTTTTGAAACAGGAGCATCGTGCCAAAATGAATCCTGCCTGCATATTTATCCACGAAGATGCCACCATGTTGTGCCATACTCTACTCAACTGGAGTACTTTCTACTGGGTAGTCAGTAAGTGCTACCTCGTTGGGTAAATGTATGGTGCTTTTCCTACACTACAGCTGCGTAAAGGCCCAGAAGAGAAGTCTTCAGTGATCACCTGTGTCTGTGACTTTGCCACTGCGCTGATAGGCGCCGAGGTACCTCGAGTGAGCTGTCCATCACAGTGGGGGAAAGGGCGGGATAGGTTGCGTAGCCTAGTCTGTGTGGGGAGGGGTTAAACTGGCGAGGCTTCTGTGCGTGTTCACTTGCCTCTTGTTTATGAAGGGCCAGAGACCGATTAGCGCAGCAAATGAGGAGAAAGCAGTCGGTGGTACCTCTTTGGGTGAATGTATTGTACTTTTCCAGCACTGCAGCTGCGTGAAGTCCCAGAAGAGTTGTCGTCAGTGATCACCTGTGTCTGTGACTTTGCCACTGCGCCGATAGGCGCCGAGGTACCTCGAGCGAGCAGTCCATCACAATGGTGGAAAGGACTGATAGGTTGCATAGCCTAGTGTGTGTGGGGAGGGGCCAAACTGGCGAGTCTTCTGTGCGTGTTCACTTGCCTCTTGTTTATGAAGGGCCAGAGACCGATTAGCGCAGCAAATGAGGAGAAAGCAGTCGGTGGTACCTCTTTGGGTGAATGTATTGTGCTTTTCCAGCACTGCAGCTGCGTAAAGGCCCAGAAGAGTTGTCTCGAGTGACCACGTGTGTCTGTAACTTTGCCACCGCGCCGTTTGGCGCCAAGGTCCCTTGAGTGAGCTGTCCATCACAGTGGGGGAAAGGGCGGGAAGAGGTTGCATAGCCTAGTGTGTGGGGCGGGGCCAAACGGGCGGGGCTTCTGTACGAGTTCACATGCCTCTTGTTTATAAAGGGTCAGAGACCATCAGAGCATCAGATGAGGAGAAATCAGCCTCCTGGTCACTGGAAGTACAGGAGGATTGCGCTCGAGAAACTCGTGGATGCCTAGACCTCCATCACGGATTACAGCTAATTGTAGACTGTAGCCTCGACCTTGCTCACTAGTTTCTTGGGCTGATTATAATGCGTTACTGAAGTTTAGCTTCAACAGGGGCACGTGCTGTTTCTTTTGTATATGTAAGTGCTTCCTGTTGAGGTTTAATTTTTGAAACAGGAGCATCGTGCCAAAATGAATCCTGCCTGCATATTTATCCACGAAGATGCCACCATGTTGTGCCATACCTCTACTCAACTGGAGTACTTTCTACTGGGTAGTCAGTAAGTGCTACCTCGTTGGGTAAATGTATGGTGCTTTTCCTACACTGCAGCTGCGTAAAGGCCCAGAAGAGAAGTCTTCAGTGATCACCTGTGTCTGTGACTTTGCCACTGCGCTGATAGGCGCCGAGGTACCTCGAGTGAGCTGTCCATCACAGTGGGGGAATGGGCGGGATAGGTTGCATAGCCTAGTCTGTGTGGGGAGGGGTTAAACTGGCGAGGCTTCTGTGCGAGTTCATATGCCTCTTGTTTATGAAGGGTCAGAGACCGATCAGCGCAGTAAATGATAAGAAAGCAGTAGGTGGTACCTCTTTGGGTGAATGTATTGTGCTTTTCCAGCACTGCAGCTGCGTGAAGGCCCAGAAGAGTTGTATTCAGTGATCACCTGTGTCTGTGACGTTGCCACTGCGCCGATAGGCGCCGAGGTACCTCGAGTGAGCTGTCCATCACAGTGGTGGAAAGGGCGGGATAGGTTGCATAGCCTAGTGTGTGTGGGGAGGGGTTAAACTGGCGAGGCTTCTGTGCGAGTTCACATGCCTCTTGTTTATGAAGGGTCAGAGACCGATCAGCGCAGCAAATGAGGAGAAAGCAGTCGGTGGTACCTCTTTGGGTGAATGTATTGTGCTTTTCCAGCACTGCAGCTGCGTAAAGGCCCAGAAGAGTTGTCTCGAGTGACCACGTATGTCTGTAACTTTGCCACCGCGCCGTTTGGCGCCAAGGTCCCTCGAGTGAGCTGTCCATCACAGTGGGGGAAAGGGCGGGAAGAGGTTGCAAAACCTAGTGTGTGGGGCGGGGCCAAACGGGCGGGGCTTCTGTACGAGTTCACATGCCTCTTGTTTATAAAGGGTCAGAGACCATCAGAGCATCAGATGAGGAGAAATCAGCCTCCTGGTCACTGGAAGTACAGGAGGATTGCGCTCGAGAAACTCGTGGATGGCTAGACCTCCATCACGGATTACAGCTAATTGTAGACTGTAGCCTCGACCTTGCTCACTAGGTTCTTGGGCTGATTATAATGCGTTACTGAAGTTTAGCTTCATCCAGGGCACCTGCTGTTTCTTTTGTATCTGTAAGTGCTTCCTGTTAAGGTTTAAGTTTTTGAAACAGGAGCATCGTGCCAAAATGAATCCTGCCTGCATATTTATCCACGAAGATGCCACCATGTTGTGCCATACCTCTACTCAACTGGAGTACTTTCTACTGGGTAGTCAGTAAGTGCTACCTCGTTGGGTAAATGTATGGTGCTTTTCCTACACTACAGCTGCGTAAAGGCCCAGAAGAGAAGTCTTCAGTGATCACCTGTGTCTGTGACTTTGCCACTGCGCTGATAGGCGCCGAGGTACCTCGAGTGAGCTGTCCATCACAGTGGGGGAAAGGGCGGGATAGGTTGCATAGCCTAGTCTGTGTGGGGAGGGGTTAAACTGGCGAGGCTTCTGTGCGTGTTCACTTGCCTCTTGTTTATGAAGGGTCAGAGACCGATTAGCGCAGCAAATGAGGCGAAAGCAGTCGGTGGTACCTCTTTGGGTGAATGTATTGTGCTTTTCCAGCACTGCAGCTGCGTAAAGGCCCAGAAGAGTTGTCGTCAGTGATCACCTGTGTCTGTGACTTTGCCACTGCGCCGATAGGCGCCGAGGTACCTCGAGTGAGCAGTCCATCACAGTGGTGGAAAGGGCGGATAGGTTGCATAGCCTAGTGTGTGTGGGGAGGGGCCAAACTGGCGAGGCTTCTGTGCGTTTTCACTTGCCTCTTGTTTATGAAGGGCCAGAGACCGATTAGCGCAGCAAATAAGGAGAAAGCAGTCGGTGGTACCTCTTTGGGTGAATGTATTGTACTTTTCCAGCACTGCAGCTGCGTGAAGTCCCAGAAGAGTTGTCGTCAGTGATCACCTGTGTAAGTGACTTTGCCACTGCGCCGATAGGCGCCGAGGTACCTCGAGTGAGCAGTCCATCACAGTGGCGGAAAGGGCGGATAGGTTGCATAGCCTAGTGTGTGTGGGGAGGGGCCAAACTGGCGAGGCTTCTGTGCGTGTTCACTTGCCTCTTGTTTATGAAGGGCCAGAGACCGATTAGCGCAGCAAATGAGGAGAAAGCAGTCGGTGGTACCTCTTTGGGTGAATGTATTGTGCTTTTCCAGCACTGCAGCTGCGTAAAGGCCCAGAAGAGTTGTCTCGAGTGACCACGTGTGTCTGTAACTTTGCCACCGCGCCGTTTGGCGCCAAGGTCCCTCGAGTGAGCTGTCCATCACAGTGGGGGAAAGGGCGGGAAGAGGTTGCATAGCCTAGTGTGTGGGGCGGGGCCAAACGGGCGGGGCTTCTGTACGAGTTCACATGCCTCTTGTTTATAAAGGGTCAGAGACCATCAGAGCATCAGACGAGGAGAAATCAGCCTCCTGGTCACTGGAAGTACAGGAGGATTGCGCTCGAGAAACTCGTGGATGCCTAGACCTCCATCACGGATTACAGCTAATTGTAGACTGTAGCCTCGACCTTGCTCACTAGGTTCTTGGGCTGATTATAATGCGTTACTGAAGTTTAGCTTCATCCGGGGCACCTGCTGTTTCTTTTGTATCTGTAAGTGCTTCCTGTTGAGGTTTAATTTTTGAAACAGGAGCATCGTGCCAAAATGAATCCTGCCTGCATATTTATCCACGAAGATGCCACCATGTTGTGCCATACCTCTACTCAACTGGAGTACTTTCTACTGGGTAGTCAGTAAGTGCTACCTCGTTGGGTAAATGTATGGTGCTTTTCCTACACTGCAGCTGCGTAAAGGCCCAGAAGAGAAGTCTTCAGTGATCACCTGTGTCTGTGACTTTGCCACTGCGCTGATAGGCGCCGAGGTACCTCGAGTGAGCTGTCCATCACAGTGGGGGAATGGGCGGGATAGGTTGCATAGCCTAGTCTGTGTGGGGAGGGGTTAAACTGGCGAGGCTTCTGTGCGAGTTCACATGCCTCTTGTTTATGAAGGGTCAGAGACCGATCAGCGCAGTAAATGATAAGAAAGTAGTCGGTGGTACCTCTGTGGGTGAATGTATTGTGCTTTTCCAGCACTGCAGCTGCGTGAAGGCCCAGAAGAGTTGTATTCAGTGATCACCTGTGTCTGTGACGTTGCCACTGCGCCGATAGGCGCCGAGGTACCTCGAGTGAGCTGTCCATCACAGTGGTGGAAAGGGCGGGATAGGTTGCATAGCCTAGTGTGTGTGGGGAGGGGTTAAACTGGCGAGGCTTCTGTGCGAGTTCACATGCCTCTTGTTTATGAAGGGTCAGAGACCGATCAGCGCAGCAAATGAGGAGAAAGCAGTCGGTGGTACCTCTTTGGGTGAATGTATTGTGCTTTTCCAGCACTGCAGCTGCGTAAAGGCCCAGAAGAGTTGTCTCGAGTGACCACGTATGTCTGTAACTTTGCCACCGCGCCGTTTGGCGCCAAGGTCCCTCGAGTGAGCTGTCCATCACAGTGGGGGAAAGGGCGGGAAGAGGTTGCAAAACCTAGTGTGTGGGGCGGGGCCAAACGGGCGGGGCTTCTGTACGAGTTCACATGCCTCTTGTTTATAAAGGGTCAGAGACCATCAGAGCATCAGATGAGGAGAAATCAGCCTCCTGGTCACTGGAAGTACAGGAGGATTGCGCTCGAGAAACTCGTGGATGGCTAGACCTCCATCACGGATTACAGCTAATTGTAGACTGTAGCCTCGACCTTGCTCACTAGGTTCTTGGGCTGATTATAATGCGTTACTGAAGTTTAGCTTCATCCGGGGCACCTGCTGTTTCTTTTGTATCTGTAAGTGCTTCCTGTTAAGGTTTAAGTTTTTGAAACAGGAGCATCGTGCCAAAATGAATCCTGCCTGCATATTTATCCACGAAGATGCCACCATGTTGTGCCATACCTCTACTCAACTGGAGTACTTTCTACTGGGTAGTCAGTAAGTGCTACCTCGTTGGGTAAATGTATGGTGCTTTTCCTACACTACAGCTGCGTAAAGGCCCAGAAGAGAAGTCTTCAGTGATCACCTGTGTCTGTGACTTTGCCACTGCGCTGATAGGCGCCGAGGTACCTCGAGTGAGCTGTCCATCACAGTGGGGGAAAGGGCGGGATAGGTTGCATAGCCTAGTCTGTGTGGGGAGGGGTTAAACTGGCGAGGCTTCTGTGCGTGTTCACTTGCCTCTTGTTTATGAAGGGTCAGAGACCGATTAGCGCAGCAAATGAGGCGAAAGCAGTCGGTGGTACCTCTTTGGGTGAATGTATTGTGCTTTTCCAGCACTGCAGCTGCGTAAAGGCCCAGAAGAGTTGTCGTCAGTGATCACCTGTGTCTGTGACTTTGCCACTGCGCCGATAGGCGCCGAGGTACCTCGAGTGAGCAGTCCATCACAGTGGTGGAAAGGGCGGATAGGTTGCATAGCCTAGTGTGTGTGGGGAGGGGCCAAACTGGCGAGGCTTCTGTGCGTTTTCACTTGCCTCTTGTTTATGAAGGGCCAGAGACCGATTAGCGCAGCAAATGAGGAGAAAGCAGTCGGTGGTACCTCTTTGGGTGAATGTATTGTACTTTTCCAGCACTGCAGCTGCGTGAAGTCCCAGAAGAGTTGTCGTCAGTGATCACCTGTGTAAGTGACTTTGCCACTGCGCGGATAGGCGCCGAGGTACCTCGAGTGAGCAGTCCATCACAGTGGCGGAAAGGGCGGATAGGTTGCATAGCCTAGTGTGTGTGGGGAGGGGCCAAACTGGCGAGGCTTCTGTGCGTGTTATCTTGCCTCTTGTTTATGAAGGGCCAGAGACCGATTAGCGCAGCAAATGAGGAGAAAGCAGTCGGTGGTACCTCTTTGGGTGAATGTATTGTGCTTTTCCAGCACTGCAGCTGCGTAAAGGCCCAGAAGAGTTGTCTCGAGTGACCACGTGTGTCTGTAACTTTGCCACCGCGCCGTTTGGCGCCAAGGTCCCTCGAGTGAGCTGTCCATCACAGTGGGGGAAAGGGCGGGAAGAGGTTGCATAGCCTAGTGTGTGGGGCGGGGCCAAACGGGCGGGGATTCTGTACGAGTTCACATGCCTCTTGTTTATAAAGGGTCAGAGACCATCAGAGCATCAGACGAGGAGAAATCAGCCTCCTGGTCACTGGAAGTACAGGAGGATTGCGCTCGAGAAACTCGTGGATGCCTAGACCTCCATCACGGATTACAGCTAATTGTAGACTGTAGCCTCGACCTTGCTCACTAGGTTCTTGGGCTGATTATAATGCGTTACTGAAGTTTAGCTTCATCCGGGGCACCTGCTGTTTCTTTTGTATCTGTAAGTGCTTCCTGTTGAGGTTTAATTTTTGAAACAGGAGCATCGTGCCAAAATGAATCCTGCCTGCATATTTATCCACGAAGATGCCACCATGTTGTGCCATACCTCTACTCAACTGGAGTACTTTCTACTGGGTAGTCAGTAAGTGCTACCTCGTTGGGTAAATGTATGGTGCTTTTCCTACACTGCAGCTGCGTAAAGGCCCAGAAGAGAAGTCTTCAGTGATCACCTGTGTCTGTGACTTTGCCACTGCGCTGATAGGCGCCGAGGTACCTCGAGTGAGCTGTCCATCACAGTGGGGGAATGGGCGGGATAGGTTGCATAGCCTAGTCTGTGTGGGGAGGGGTTAAACTGGCGAGGCTTCTGTGCGAGTTCACATGCCTCTTGTTTATGAAGGGTCAGAGACCGATCAGCGCAGTAAATGATAAGAAAGCAGTCGGTGGTACCTCTGTGGGTGAATGTATTGTGCTTTTCCAGCACTGCAGCTGCGTGAAGGCCCAGAAGAGTTGTATTCAGTGATCACCTGTGTCTGTGACGTTGCCACTGCGCCGATAGGCGCCGAGGTACCTCGAGTGAGCTGTCCATCACAGTGGTGGAAAGGGCGGGATAGGTTGCATAGCCTAGTGTGTGTGGGGAGGGGTTAAACTGGCGAGGCTTCTGTGCGAGTTCACATGCCTCTTGTTTATGAAGGGTCAGAGACCGATCAGCGCAGCAAATGAGGAGAAAGCAGTCGGTGGTACCTCTTTGGGTGAATGTATTGTGCTTTTCAAACACTACAGCTGCGTATAGGACCAGAAGAGTTGTCTCGAGTGACCACGTGTGTCTGTAACTTTGCCAACGCGCCGTTTGGCGCCAAGGTCCCTTGAGTGAGCTGTCCATCACAGTGGGGGAAAGGGCGGGAAGATATTGTATAGCCTAGTGTGTGGGGCGGGGCCAAACGGGCGGGGCTTCTGTACAGTTCACATGCCTCTTGTTTATAAAGGGTCAGAGACCATCAGAGCATCAGATGAGGAGAAATCAGCCTCCTGGTCACTGGAAGTACAGGAGGATTGCGCTCGAGAAACTCGTGGATGCCTAGACTTCCATCATGGATTACAGCTAATTGTAGACTGTAGCCTCGACCTTGCTCACTAGGTTCTTGGGCTGATTATAATGCGTTACTGAAGTTTAGCTTCAACAGGGGCACGTGCTGTTTCTTTTGTATATGTAAGTGCTTCCTGTTGAGGTTTAATTTTTGAAACAGGAGCATCGTGCCAAAATGAATCCTGCCTGCATATTTATCCACGAAGATGTCACCATGTTGTGCCATACCTCTACTCAACTGGAGTACTTTCTACTGCGTAGTCAGTAAGTGCTACCTCGTTGGGTAAATGTATGGTGCTTTTCCTACACTGCAGCTGCGTAAAGGCCCAGAAGAGAAGTCTTCAGTGATCACCTGTGTCTGTGACTTTGCCACTGCGCTGATAGGCGCCGAGGTACCTCGAGTGAGCTGTCCATCACAGTGGGGGAATGGGCGGGATAGGTTGCATAGCCTAGTCTGTGTGGGGAGGGGTTAAACTGGCGAAGCTTCTGTGCGAGTTCACATGCCTCTTGTTTATGAAGGGTCAGAGACCGATCAGCGCAGTAAATGATAAGAAAGCAGTAGGTGGTACCTCTTTGGGTGAATGTATTGTGCTTTTCCAGCACTGCAGCTGCGTGAAGGCCCAGAAGAGTTGTATTCAGTGATCACCTGTGTCTGTGACGTTGCCACTGCGCCGATAGGCGCCGAGGTACCTCGAGTGAGCTGTCCATCAAAGTGGTGGAAAGGGCGGGATAGGTTGCATAGCCTAGTGTGTGTGGGGAGGGGTTAAACTGGCGAGGCTTCTGTGCGAGTTCACATGCCTCTTGTTTATGAAGGGTCAGAGACCAATCAGCGCAGCAAATGAGGAGAAAGCAGTCGGTGGTACCTCTTTGGGTGAATGTATTGTGCTTTTCCAGCACTGCAGCTGCGTAAAGGCCCAGAAGAGTTGTCTCGAGTGACCACGTATGTCTGTAACTTTGCCACCGCGCCGTTTGGCACCAAGGTCCCTCGAGTGAGCTGTCCATCACAGTGGGGGAAAGGGCGGGAAGAGGTTGCAAAACCTAGTGTGTGGGGCGGGGCCAAACGGGCGGGGCTTCTGTACGAGTTCACATGCCTCTTGTTTATAAAGGGTCAGAGACCATCAGAGCATCAGATGAGGAGAAATCAGCCTCCTGGTCACTGGAAGTACAGGAGGATTGCGCTCGAGAAACTCGTGGATGCCTAGACCTCCATCACGGATTACAGCTAATTGTAGACTGTAGCCTCGACCTTGCTCACTAGGTTCTTGGGCTGATTATAATGCGTTACTGAAGTTTAGCTTCATCCGGGGCACCTGCTGTTTCTTTTGTATCTGTAAGTGCTTCCTGTTGAGGTTTAAGTTTTTGAAACAGGAGCATCGTGCCAAAATGAATCCTGCCTGCATATTTATCCACGAAGATGCCACCATGTTGTGCCATACCTCTACTCAACTGGAGTACTTTCTACTGGGTAGTCAGTAAGTGCTACCTCGTTGGGTAAATGTATGGTGCTTTTCCTACACTACAGCTGCGTAAAGGCCCAGAAGAGAAGTCTTCAGTGATCACCTGTGTCTGTGACTTTGCCACTGCGCTGATAGGCGCCGAGGTACCTCGAGTGAGCTGTCCATCACAGTGGGGGAAAGGGCGGGATAGGTTGCATAGCCTAGTCTGTGTGGGGAGGGGTTAAACTGGCGAGGCTTCTGTGCGTGTTCACTTGCCTCTTGTTTATGAAGGGTCAGAGACCGATTAGCGCAGCAAATGAGGAGAAAGCAGTCGGTGGTACCTCTTTGGGTGAATGTATTGTACTTTTCCAGCACTGCAGCTGCGTGAAGTCCCAGAAGAGTTGTCGTCAGTGATCACCTGTGTCTGTGACTTTGCCACTGCGCCGATAGGCGCCGAGGTACCTCGAGTGAGCAGTCCATCACAGTGGCGGAAAGGGCGGATAGGTTGCATAGCCTAGTGTGTGTGGGGAGGGGCCAAACTGGCGAGGCTTCTGTGCGTGTTCACTTGCCTCTTGTTTATGAAGGGCCAGAGACCGATTAGCGCAGCAAATGAGGAGAAAGCAGTCGGTGGTACCTCTTTGGGTGAATGTATTGTGCTTTTCCAGCACTGCAGCTGCGTGAAGGCCCAGAAGAGTTGTATTCAGTGATCACCTGTGTCTGTGACGTTGCCACTGCGCCGATAGGCGCCGAGGTACCTCGAGTGAGCTGTCCATCACAGTGGTGGAAAGGGCGGGATAGGTTGCATAGCCTAGTGTGTGTGGGGAGGGGTTAAACTGGCGAGGCTTCTGTGCGAGTTCACATGCCTCTTGTTTATGAAGGGTCAGAGACCGATCAGCGCAGCAAATGAGGAGAAAGCAGTCGGTGGTACCTCTTTGGGTGAATGTATTGTGCTTTTCCAGCACTGCAGCTGCGTAAAGGCCCAGAAGAGTTGTCTCGAGTGACCACGTATGTCTGTAACTTTGCCACCGCGCCGTTTGGCGCCAAGGTCCCTCGAGTGAGCTGTCCATCACAGTGGGGGAAAGGGCGGGAAGAGGTTGCAAAACCTAGTGTGTGGGGCGGGGCCAAACGGGCGGGGCTTCTGTACGAGTTCACATGCCTCTTGTTTATAAAGGGTCAGAGACCATCAGAGCATCAGATGAGGAGAAATCAGCCTCCTGGTCACTGGAAGTACAGGAGGATTGCGCTCGAGAAACTCGTGGATGCCTAGACCTCCATCACGGATTACAGCTAATTGTAGACTGTAGCCTCGACCTTGCTCACTAGGTTCTTGGGCTGATTATAATGCGTTACTGAAGTTTAGCTTCATCCGGGGCACGTGCTGTTTCTTTTGTATCTGTAAGTGCTTCCTGTTGAGGTTTAATTTTTGAAACAGGAGCATCGTGCCAAAATGAATCCTGCCTGCATATTTATCCACGAAGATGCCACCATGTTGTGCCATACCTCTACTCAACTGGAGTACTTTCTACTGGGTAGTCAGTAAGTGCTACCTCGTTGGGTAAATGTATGGTGCTTTTCCTACACTGCAGCTGCGTAAAGGCCCAGAAGAGAAGTCTTCAGTGATCACCTGTGTCTGTGACTTTGCCACTGCGCTGATAGGCGCCGAGGTACCTCGAGTGAGCTGTCCATCAAAGTGGTGGAAAGGGCGGGATAGGTTGCATAGCCTAGTGTGTGTGTGGAGGGGTTAAACTGGCGAGGCTTCTGTGCGAGTTCACATGCCTCTTGTTTATGAAGGGTCAGAGACCAATCAGCGCAGCAAATGAGGAGAAAGCAGTCGGTGGTACCTCTTTGGGTGAATGTATTGTGCTTTTCCAGCACTGCAGCTGCGTAAAGGCCCAGAAGAGTTGTCTCGAGTGACCACGTATGTCTGTAACTTTGCCACCGCGCCGTTTGGCGCCAAGGTACCTCGAGTGAGCTGTCCATCACAGTGGGGGAAAGGGCGGGAAGAGGTTGCATAGCCTAGTGTGTGGGGCGGGGCCAAACGGGCGGGGCTTCTGTACGAGTTCACATGCCTCTTGTTTATAAAGGGTCAGAGACCATCAGAGCATCAGACGAGGAGAAATCAGCCTCCTGGTCACTGGAAGTACAGGAGGATTGCGCTCGAGAAACTCGTGGATGCCTAGACCTCCATCACGGATTACAGCTAATTGTAGACTGTAGCCTCGACCTTGCTCACTAGGTTCTTGGGCTGATTATAATGCGTTACTGAAGTTTAGCTTCATCCGGGGCACCTGCTGTTTCTTTTGTATCTGTAAGTGCTTCCTGTTGAGGTTTAAGTTTTTGAAACAGGAGCATCGTGCCAAAATGAATCCTGCCTGCATATTTATCCACGAAGATGCCACCATGTTGTGCCATACTCTACTCAACTGGAGTACTTTCTACTGGGTAGTCAGTAAGTGCTACCTCGTTGGGTAAATGTATGGTGCTTTTCCTACACTACAGCTGCGTAAAGGCCCAGAAGAGAAGTCTTCAGTGATCACCTGTGTCTGTGACTTTGCCACTGCGCTGATAGGCGCCGAGGTACCTCGAGTGAGCAGTCCATCACAGTGGGGGAAAGGGCGGATAGGTTGCATAGCCTAGTGTGTGTGGGGAGGGGTTAAACTGGCGAGGCTTCTGTGCGTGTTCACTTGCCTCTTGTTTATGAAGGGTCAGAGACCGATTAGCGCAGCAAATGAGGCGAAAGCAGTCGGTGGTACCTCTTTGGGTGAATGTATTGTGCTTTTCCAGCACTGCAGCTGCGTAAAGGCCCAGAAGAGTTGTCTCGAGTGACCACGTGTGTCTGTAACTTTGCCACCGCGCCGTTTGGCGCCAAGGTCCCTCGAGTGAGCTGTCCATCACAGTGGGGGAAAGGGCGGGAAGAGGTTGCATAGCCTAGTGTGTGGGGCGGGGCCAAACGGGCGGGGCTTCTGTACGAGTTCACATGCCTCTTGTTTATAAAGGGTCAGAGACCATCAGAGCATCAGACGAGGAGAAATCAGCCTCCTGGTCACTGGAAGTACAGGAGGATTGCGCTCGAGAAACTCGTGGATGCCTAGACCTCCATCACGGATTACAGCTAATTGTAGACTGTAGCCTCGACCTTGCTCACTAGGTTCTTGGGCTGATTATAATGCGTTACTGAAGTTTAGCTTCATCCGGGGCACCTGCTGTTTCTTTTGTATCTGTAAGTGCTTCCTGTTGAGGTTTAAGTTTTTGAAACAGGAGCATCGTGCCAAAATGAATCCTGCCTGCATATTTATCCACGAAGATGCCACCATGTTGTGCCATACTCTACTCAACTGGAGTACTTTCTACTGGGTAGTCAGTAAGTGCTACCTCGTTGGGTAAATGTATGGTGCTTTTCCTACACTACAGCTGCGTAAAGGCCCAGAAGAGAAGTCTTCAGTGATCACCTGTGTCTGTGACTTTGCCACTGCGCTGATAGGCGCCGAGGTACCTCGAGTGAGCTGTCCATCACAGTGGGGGAAAGGGCGGGATAGGTTGCATAGCCTAGTCTGTGTGGGGAGGGGTTAAACTGGCGAGGCTTCTGTGCGTGTTCACTTGCCTCTTGTTTATGAAGGGTCAGAGACCGATTAGCGCAGCAAATGAGGCGAAAGCAGTCGGTGGTACCTCTTTGGGTGAATGTATTGTGCTTTTCCAGCACTGCAGCTGCGTAAAGGCCCAGAAGAGTTGTCTCGAGTGACCACGTGTGTCTGTAACTTTGCCACCGCGCCGTTTGGCGCCAAGGTCCCTTGAGTGAGCTGTCCATCACAGTGGGGGAAAGGGCGGGAAGAGGTTGCATAGCCTAGTGTGTGGGGCGGGGCCAAACGGGCGGGGCTTCTGTACGAGTTCACATGCCTCTTGTTTATAAAGGGTCAGAGACCATCAGAGCATCAGATGAGGAGAAATCAGCCTCCTGGTCACTGGAAGTACAGGAGGATTGCGCTCGAGAAACTCGTGGATGCCTAGACCTCCATCACGGATTACAGCTAATTGTAGACTGTAGCCTCGACCTTGCTCACTAGGTTCTTGGGCTGATTATAATGCGTTACTGAAGTTTAGCTTCAACAGGGGCACGTGCTGTTTCTTTTGTATATGTAAGTGCTTCCTGTTGAGGTTTAATTTTTGAAACAGGAGCATCGTGCCAAAATGAATCCTGCCTGCATATTTATCCACGAAGATGCCACCATGTTGTGCCATACCTCTACTCAACTGGAGTACTTTCTACTGGGTAGTCAGTAAGTGCTACCTCGTTGGGTAAATGTATGGTGCTTTTCCTACACTACAGCTGCGTAAAGGCCCAGAAGAGAAGTCTTCAGTGATCACCTGTGTCTGTGACTTTGCCACTGCGCTGATAGGCGCCGAGGTACCTCGAGTGAGCTGTCCATCACAGTGGGGGAAAGGGCGGGATAGGTTGCATAGCCTAGTCTGTGTGGGGAGGGGTTAAACTGGCGAGGCTTCTGTGCGAGTTCACATGCCTCTTGTTTATGAAGGGTCAGAGACCGATCAGCTCAGTAAATGATAAGAAAGCAGTCGGTGGTACCTCTGTGGGTGAATGTATTGTGCTTTTCCAGCACTACAGCTGCGTGAAGGCCCAGAAGAGTTGTATTCAGGGATCACCTGTGTCTGTGACGTTGCCACTGTGCCGATAGGCGCCGAGGTACCTCGAGTGAGCTGTCCATCACAGTGGGGGAAAGGGCGGGATAGGTTGCATAGCCTAGTGTGTGTGGGGAGGGGCCAAACTGGCGAGGCTTCTGTGCGTGTGCACTTGCCTCTTGTTTATGAAGGGTCAGAGACCGATTAGCGCAGCAAATGGGGAGAAAGCAGTCGGTGGTACCTCTTTGGGTGAATGTATTGTGCTTTTCAAACACTACAGCTGCGTATAGGCCCAGAAGAGTTGTCTCGAGTGACCACGTGTGTCTGTAACTTTGCCAACGCGCCGTTTGGCGCCAAGGTCCCTTGAGTGAGCTGTCCATCACAGTGGGGGAAGGGCGGGAAGATATTGCATAGCCTAGTGTGTGGGGCGGGGCCAAACGGGCAGGGCTTCTGTACAGTTCACATGCCTCTTGTTTATAAAGGGTCAGAGACCATCAGAGCATCAGATGAGGAGAAATCAGCCTCCTGGTCACTGGAAGTACAAGAGGATTGCGCTCGAGAAACTCGTGGATGCCTAGACTTCCATCATGGATTACAGCTAATTGTAGACTGTAGCCTCGACCTTGCTCACTAGGTTCTTGGGCTGATTATAATGCGTTACTGAAGTTTAGCTTCAACAGGGGCACGTGCTGTTTCTTTTGTATCTGTAAGTGCTTCCTGTTGAGGTTTAGTTTTTGAAACAGGAGCATCGTGCCAAAATGAATCCTGCCTGCATATTTATCCACGAAGATGCCACCATGTTGTGCCATACCTCTACTCAACTGGAGTACTTTCTACTGGGTAGTCAGTAAGTGCTACCTCGTTGGGTAAATGTATGGTGCTTTTCCTACACTGCAGCTGCGTAAAGGCCCAGAAGAGAAGTCTTCAGTGATCACCTGTGTCTGTGACTTTGCCACTGCGCTGATAGGCGCCGAGGTACCTCGAGTGAGCTGTCCATCACAGTGGGGGAATGGGCGGGATAGGTTGCATAGCCTAGTCTGTGTGGGGAGGGGTTAAACTGGCGAGGCTTCTGTGCGAGTTCATATGCCTCTTGTTTATGAAGGGTCAGAGACCGATCAGCGCAGTAAATGATAAGAAAGCAGTAGGTGGTACCTCTTTGGGTGAATGTATTGTGCTTTTCCAGCACTGCAGCTGCGTGAAGGCCCAGAAGAGTTGTATTCAGTGATCACCTGTGTCTGTGACGTTGCCACTGCGCCGATAGGCGCCGAGGTACCTCGAGTGAGCTGTCCATCACAGTGGTGGAAAGGGCGGGATAGGTTGCATAGCCTAGTGTGTGTGGGGAGGGGTTAAACTGGCGAGGCTTCTGTGCGAGTTCACATGCCTCTTGTTTATGAAGGGTCAGAGACCGATCAGCGCAGCAAATGAGGAGAAAGCAGTCGGTGGTACCTCTTTGGGTGAATGTATTGTGCTTTTCCAGCACTGCAGCTGCGTAAAGGCCCAGAAGAGTTGTCTCGAGTGACCACGTATGTCTGTAACTTTGCCACCGCGCCGTTTGACGCCAAGGTCCCTCGAGTGAGCTGTCCATCACAGTGGGGGAAAGGGCGGGAAGAGGTTGCAAAACCTAGTGTGTGGGGCGGGGCCAAACGGGCGGGGCTTCTGTACGAGTTCACATGCCTCTTGTTTATAAAGGGTCAGAGACCATCAGAGCATCAGATGAGGAGAAATCAGCCTCCTGGTCACTGGAAGTACAGGAGGATTGCGCTCGAGAAACTCGTGGATGGCTAGACCTCCATCACGGATTACAGCTAATTGTAGACTGTAGCCTCGACCTTGCTCACTAGGTTCTTGGGCTGATTATAATGCGTTACTGAAGTTTAGCTTCATCCGGGGCACCTGCTGTTTCTTTTGTATCTGTAAGTGCTTCCTGTTAAGGTTTAAGTTTTTGAAACAGGAGCATCGTGCCAAAATGAATCCTGCCTGCATATTTATCCACGAAGATGCCACCATGTTGTGCCATACCTCTACTCAACTGGAGTACTTTCTACTGGGTAGTCAGTAAGTGCTACCTCGTTGGGTAAATGTATGGTGCTTTTCCTACACTACAGCTGCGTAAAGGCACAGAAGAGAAGTCTTCAGTGATCACCTGTGTCTGTGACTTTGCCACTGCGCTGATAGGCGCCGAGGTACCTCGAGTGAGCTGTCCACACAGTGGGGGAAAGGGCGGGATAGGTTGTATAGCCTAGTCTGTGTGGGGAGGGGTTAAACTGGCGAGGCTTCTGTGCGTGTTCACTTGCCTCTTGTTTATGAAGGGTCAGAGACCGATTAGCGCAGCAAATGAGGCGAAAGCAGTCGGTGGTACCTCTTTGGGTGAATGTATTGTGCTTTTCCAGCACTGCAGCTGCGTAAAGGCCCAGAAGAGTTGTCGTCAGTGATCACCTGTGTCTGTGACTTTGCCACTGCGCCGATAGGCGCCGAGGTACCTCGAGTGAGCAGTCCATCACAGTGGTGGAAAGGGCGGATAGGTTGCATAGCCTAGTGTGTGTGGGGAGGGGCCAAACTGGCGAGGCTTCTGTGCGTTTTCACTTGTCTCTTGTTTATGAAGGGCCAGAGACCGATTAGCGCAGCAAATGAGGAGAAAGCAGTCGGTGGTACCTCTTTGGGTGAATGTATTGTACTTTTCCAGCACTGCAGCTGCGTGAAGTCCCAGAAGAGTTGTCGTCAGTGATCACCTGTGTAAGTGACTTTGCCACTGCGCCGATAGGCGCCGAGGTACCTCGAGTGAGCAGTCCATCACAGTGGTGGAAAGGGCGGATAGGTTGCATAGCCTAGTGTGTGTGGGGAGGGGCCAAACTGGCGAGGCTTCTGTGCGAGTTCACATGCCTCTTGTTTATGAAGGGTCAGAGACCGATCAGCGCAGCAAATGAGGAGAAAGCAGTCGGTGGTACCTCTTTGGGTGAATGTATTGTGCTTTTCCAGCACTGCAGCTGCGTAAAGGCCCAGAAGAGTTGTCTCGAGTGACCACGTGTGTCTGTAACTTTGCCACCGCGCCGTTTGGCGCCAAGGTCCCTCGAGTGAGCTGTCCATCACAGTGGGGGAAAGGGCGGGAAGAGGTTGCATAGCCTAGTGTGTGGGGCGGGGCCAAACGGGCGGGGCTTCTGTACGAGTTCACATGCCTCTTGTTTATAAAGGGTCAGACCATCAGAGCATCAGACGAGGAGAAATCAGCCTCCTGGTCACTGGAAGTACAGGAGGATTGCGCTCGAGAAACTCGTGGATGCCTAGACCTCCATCACGGATTACAGCTAATTGTAGACTGTAGCCTCGACCTTGCTCACTAGGTTCTTGGGCTGATTATAATGCGTTACTGAAGTTTAGCTTCATCCGGGGCACCTGCTGTTTCTTTTGTATCTGTAAGTGCTTCCTGTTGAGGTTTAAGTTTTTGAAACAGGAGCATCGTGCCAAAATGAATCCTGCCTGCATATTTATCCACGAAGATGCCACCATGTTGTGCCATACTCTACTCAACTGGAGTACTTTCTACTGGGTAGTCAGTAAGTGCTACCTCGTTGGGTAAATGTATAGTGCTTTTCCTACACTACAGCTGCGTAAAGGCCCAGAAGAGAAGTCTTCAGTGATCACCTGTGTCTGTGACTTTGCCACTGCGCTGATAGGCGCCGAGGTACCTCGAGTGAGCTGTCCATCACAGTGGGGGAAAGGGCGGGATAGGTTGCATAGCCTAGTCTGTGTGGGGAGGGGTTAAACTGGCGAGGCTTCTGTGCGTGTTCACTTGCCTCTTGTTTATGAAGGGCCAGAGACCGATTAGCGCAGCAAATGAGGAGAAAGCAGTCGGTGGTACCTCTTTGGGTGAATGTATTGTACTTTTCCAGCACTGCAGCTGCGTGAAGTCCCAGAAGAGTTGTCGTCAGTGATCACCTGTGTCTGTGACCTTGCCACTGCGCCGATAGGCGCCGAGGTACCTCGAGCGAGCAGTCCATCACAATGGTGGAAAGGACTGATAGGTTGCATAGCCTAGTGTGTGTGGGGAGGGGCCAAACTGGTGAGTCTTCTGTGCGTGTTCACTTGCCTCTTGTTTATGAAGGGCCAGAGACCGATTAGCGCAGCAAATGAGGAGAAAGCAGTCGGTGGTACCTCTTTGGGTGAATGTATTGTGCTTTTCCAGCACTGCAGCTGCGTAAAGGCCCAGAAGAGTTGTCTCGAGTGACCACGTGTGTCTGTAACTTTGCCACCGCGCCGTTTGGCGCCAAGGTCCCTTGAGTGAGCTGTCCATCACAGTGGGGGAAAGGGCGGGAAGAGGTTGCATAGCCTAGTGTGTGGGGCGGGGCCAAACGGGCGGGGCTTCTGTACGAGTTCACATGCCTCTTGTTTATAAAGGGTCAGAGACCATCAGAGCATCAGATGAGGAGAAATCAGCCTCCTGGTCACTGGAAGTACAGGAGGATTGCGCTCGAGAAACTCGTGGATGCCTAGACTTCCATCATGGATTACAGCTAATTGTAGACTGTAGCCTCGACCTTGCTCACTAGGTTCTTGGGCTGATTATAATGCGTTACTGAAGTTTAGCTTCAACAGGGGCACGTGCTGTTTCTTTTGTATATGTAAGTGCTTCCTGTTGAGGTTTAATTTTTGAAACAGGAGCATCGTGCCAAAATGAATCCTGCCTGCATATTTATCCACGAAGATGCCACCATGTTGTGCCATACCTCTACTCAACTGGAGTACTTTCTACTGGGTAGTCAGTAAGTGCTACCTCGTTGGGTAAATGTATGGTGCTTTTCCTACACTGCAGCTGCGTAAAGGCCCAGAAGAGAAGTCTTCAGTGATCACCTGTGTCTGTGACTTTGCCACTGCGCTGATAGGCGCCGAGGTACCTCGAGTGAGCTGTCCATCACAGTGGGGGAATGGGCGGGATAGGTTGCATAGCCTAGTCTGTGTGGGGAGGGGTTAAACTGGCGAGGCTTCTGTGCGAGTTCATATGCCTCTTGTTTATGAAGGGTCAGAGACCGATCAGCTCAGTAAATGATAAGAAAGCAGTCGGTGGTACCTCTTTGGGTGGATGTATTGTGCTTTTCCAGCACTGCAGCTGCGTGAAGGCCCAGAAGAGTTGTATTCAGTGATCACCTGTGTCTGTGACGTTGCCACTGTGCCGATAGGCGCCGAGGTACCTCGAGTGAGCTGTCCATCACAGTGGTGGAAAGGGCGGGATAGGTTGCATAGCCTAGTGTGTGTGGGGAGGGGTTAAACTGGCGAGGCTTCTGTGCGAGTTCACATGCCTCTTGTTTATGAAGGGTCAGAGACCGATCAGCGCAGCAAATGAGGAGAAAGCAGTCGGTGGTACCTCTTTGGGTGAATGTATTGTGCTTTTCCAGCACTGCAGCTGCGTAAAGGCCCAGAAGAGTTGTCTCGAGTGACCACGTATGTCTGTAACTTTGCCACTGCGCCGTTTGGCGCCAAGGTCCCTCGAGTGAGCTGTCCATCACAGTGGGGGAAAGGGCGGGAAGAGGTTGCAAAACCTAGTGTGTGGGGCGGGGCCAAACGGGCGGGGCTTCTGTACGAGTTCACATGCCTCTTGTTTATAAAGGGTCAGAGACCATCAGAGCATCAGATGAGGAGAAATCAGCCTCCTGGTCACTGGAAGTACAGGAGGATTGCGCTCGAGAAACTCGTGGATGTCTAGACCTCCATCACGGATTACAGCTAATTGTAGACTGTAGCCTCGACCTTGCTCACTAGGTTCTTGGGCTGATTATAATGCGTTACTGAAGTTTAGCTTCATCCGGGGCACGTGCTGTTTCTTTTGTATCTGTAAGTGCTTCCTGTTGAGGTTTAATTTTTGAAACAGGAGCATCGTGCCAAAATGAATCCTGCCTGCATATTTATCCACGAAGATGCCACCATGTTGTGCCATACCTCTACTCAACTGGAGTACTTTCTACTGGGTAGTCAGTAAGTGCTACCTCGTTGGGTAAATGTATGGTGCTTTTCCTACACTACAGCTGCGTAAAGGCCCAGAAGAGAAGTCTTCAGTGATCACCTGTGTCTGTGACTTTGCCACTGCGCTGATAGGCGCCGAGGTACCTCGAGTGAGCTGTCCATCAAAGTGGTGGAAAGGGCGGGATAGGTTGCATAGCCTAGTGTGTGTGGGGAGGGGTTAAACTGGCGAGGCTTCTGTGCGAGTTCACATGCCTCTTGTTTATGAAGGGTCAGAGACCGATTAGCGCAGCAAATGAGGCGAAAGCAGTCGGTGGTAGCTCTTTGGGTGAATGTATTGTGCTTTTCCAGCACTGCAGCTGCGTGAAGTCCCAGAAGAGTTGTCGTCAGTGATCACCTGTGTAAGTGACTTTGCCACTGCGCCGATAGGCGCCGAGGTACCTCGAGTGAGCTGTCCATCACAGTGGGGGAAAGGGCGGGAAGAGGTTGCATAGCCTAGTGTGTGGGGCGGGGCCAAACGGGCGGGGCTTCTGTACGAGTTCACATGCCTCTTGTTTATAAAGGGTCAGAGACCATCAGAGCATCAGACGAGGAGAAATCAGCCTCCTGGTCACTGGAAGTACAGGAGGATTGCGCTCGAGAAACTCGTGGATGCCTAGACCTCCATCACGGATTACAGCTAATTGTAGACTGTAGCCTCGACCTTGCTCACTAGGTTCTTGGGCTGATTATAATGCGTTACTGAAGTTTAGCTTCATCCGGGGCACCTGCTGTTTCTTTTGTATCTGTAAGTGCTTCCTGTTGAGGTTTAAGTTTTTGAAACAGGAGCATCGTGCCAAAATGAATCCTGCCTGCATATTTATCCACGAAGATGCCACCATGTTGTGCCATACTCTACTCAACTGGAGTACTTTCTACTGGGTAGTCAGTAAGTGCTACCTCGTTGGGTAAATGTATGGTGCTTTTCCTACACTACAGCTGCGTAAAGGCCCAGAAGAGAAGTCTTCAGTGATCACCTGTGTCTGTGACTTTGCCACTGCGCTGATAGGCGCCGAGGTACCTCGAGTGAGCTGTCCATCACAGTGGGGGAAAGGGCGGGATAGGTTGCATAGCCTAGTCTGTGTGGGGAGGGGTTAAACTGGCGAGGCTTCTGTGCGTGTTCACTTGCCTCTTGTTTATGAAGGGTCAGAGACCGATTAGCGCAGCAAATGAGGCGAAAGCAGTCGGTGGTACCTCTTTGGGTGAATGTATTGTGCTTTTCCAGCACTGCAGCTGCGTAAAGGCCCAGAAGAGTTGTCTCGAGTGACCACGTGTGTCTGTAACTTTGCCACCGCGCCGTTTGGCGCCAAGGTCCCTCGAGTGAGCTGTCCATCACAGTGGGGGAAAGGGCGGGAAGAGGTTGCATAGCCTAGTGTGTGGGGCGGGGCCAAACGGGCGGGGCTTCTGTACGAGTTCACATGCCTCTTGTTTATAAAGGGTCAGAGACCATCAGAGCATCAGACGAGGAGAAATCAGCCTCCTGGTCACTGGAAGTACAGGAGGATTGCGCTCGAGAAACTCGTGGATGCCTAGACCTCCATCACGGATTACAGCTAATTGTAGACTGTAGCCTCGACCTTGCTCACTAGGTTCTTGGGCTGATTATAATGCGTTACTGAAGTTTAGCTTCATCCGGGGCACCTGCTGTTTCTTTTGTATCTGTAAGTGCTTCCTGTTGAGGTTTAAGTTTTTGAAACAGGAGCATCGTGCCAAAATGAATCCTGCCTGCATATTTATCCACGAAGATGCCACCATGTTGTGCCATACTCTACTCAACTGGAGTACTTTCTACTGGGTAGTCAGTAAGTGCTACCTCGTTGGGTAAATGTATGGTGCTTTTCCTACACTACAGCTGCGTAAAGGCCCAGAAGAGAAGTCTTCAGTGATCACCTGTGTCTGTGACTTTGCCACTGCGCTGATAGGCGCCGAGGTACCTCGAGTGAGCTGTCCATCACAGTGGGGGAAAGGGCGGGATAGGTTGCATAGCCTAGTCTGTGTGGGGAGGGGTTAAACTGGCGAGGCTTCTGTGCGTGTTCACTTGCCTCTTGTTTATGAAGGGTCAGAGACCGATTAGCGCAGCAAATGGGGAGAAAGCAGTCGGTGGTACCTCTTTGGGTGAATGTATTGTGCTTTTCAAACACTACAGCTGCGTATAGGCCCAGAAGAGTTGTCTCGAGTGACCACGTGTGTCTGTAACTTTGCCAACGCGCCGTTTGGCGCCAAGGTCCCTTGAGTGAGCTGTCCATCACAGTGGGGGAAGGGCGGGAAGATATTGCATAGCCTAGTGTGTGGGGCGGGGCCAAACGGGCGGGGCTTCTGTACAGTTCACATGCCTCTTGTTTATAAAGGGTCAGAGACCATCAGAGCATCAGATGAGGAGAAATCAGCCTCCTGGTCACTGGAAGTACAAGAGGATTGCGCTCGAGAAACTCGTGGATGCCTAGACTTCCATCATGGATTACAGCTAATTGTAGACTGTAGCCTCGACCTTGCTCACTAGGTTCTTGGGCTGATTATAATGCGTTACTGAAGTTTAGCTTCAACAGGGGCACGTGCTGTTTCTTTTGTATATGTAAGTGCTTCCTGTTGAGGTTTAGTTTTTGAAACAGGAGCATCGTGCCAAAATGAATCCTGCCTGCATATTTATCCACGAAGATGCCACCATGTTGTGCCATACCTCTACTCAACTGGAGTACTTTCTACTGGGTAGTCAGTAAGTGCTACCTCGTTGGGTAAATGTATGGTGCTTTTCCTACACTGCAGCTGCGTAAAGGCCCAGAAGAGAAGTCTTCAGTGATCACCTGTGTCTGTGACTTTGCCACTGCGCTGATAGGCGCCGAGGTACCTCGAGTGAGCTGTCCATCACAGTGGGGGAATGGGCGGGATAGGTTGCATAGCCTAGTCTGTGTGGGGAGGGGTTAAACTGGCGAGGCTTCTGTGCGAGTTCACATGCCTCTTGTTTATGAAGGGTCAGAGACCGATCAGCGCAGTAAATGATAAGAAAGCAGTAGGTGGTACCTCTTTGGGTGAATGTATTGTGCTTTTCCAGCACTGCAGCTGCGTGAAGGCCCAGAAGAGTTGTATTCAGTGATCACCTGTGTCTGTGACGTTGCCACTGCGCCGATAGGCGCCGAGGTACCTCGAGTGAGCTGTCCATCACAGTGGTGGAAAGGGCGGGATAGGTTGCATAGCCTAGTGTGTGTGGGGAGGGGTTAAACTGGCGAGGCTTCTGTGCGAGTTCACATGCCTCTTGTTTATGAAGGGTCAGAGACCGATCAGCGCAGCAAATGAGGAGAAAGCAGTCGGTGGTACCTCTTTGGGTGAATGTATTGTGCTTTTCCAGCACTGCAGCTGCGTAAAGGCCCAGAAGAGTTGTCTCGAGTGACCACGTATGTCTGTAACTTTGCCACCGCGCCGTTTGGCGCCAAGGTCCCTCGAGTGAGCTGTCCATCACAGTGGGGGAAAGGGCGGGAAGAGGTTGCAAAACCTAGTGTGTGGGGCGGGGCCAAACGGGCGGGGCTTCTGTACGAGTTCACATGCCTCTTGTTTATAAAGGGTCAGAGACCATCAGAGCATCAGATGAGGAGAAATCAGCCTCCTGGTCACTGGAAGAACAGGAGGATTGCGCTCGAGAAACTCGTGGATGCCTAGACCTCCATCACGGATTACAGCTAATTGTAGACTGTAGCCTCGACCTTGCTCACTAGGTTCTTGGGCTGATTATAATGCGTTACTGAAGTTTAGCTTCATCCGGGGCACCTGCTGTTTCTTTTGTATCTGTAAGTGCTTCCTGTTGAGGTTTAAGTTTTTGAAACAGGAGCATCGTGCCAAAATGAATCCTGCCTGCATATTTATCCACGAAGATGCCACCATGTTGTGCCATACCTCTACTCAACTGGAGTACTTTCTACTGGGTAGTCAGTAAGTGCTACCTCGTTGGGTAAATGTATGGTGCTTTTCCTACACTACAGCTGCGTAAAGGCCCAGAAGAAAAGTCTTCAGTGATCACCTGTGTCTGTGACTTTGCCACTGCGCTGATAGGCGCCGAGGTACCTCGAGTGAGCTGTCCATCACAGTGGGGGAAAGGGCGGGATAGGTTGCATAGCCTAGTCTGTGTGGGGAGGGGTTAAACTGGCGAGGCTTCTGTGCGAGTTCACATGCCTCTTGTTTATGAAGGGTCAGAGACCGATCAGCTCAGTAAATGATAAGAAAGCAGTCGGTGGTACCTCTGTGGGTGAATGTATTGTGCTTTTCCAGCACTACAGCTGCGTGAAGTCCCAGAAGAGTTGTCGTCAGTGATCACCTGTGTAAGTGACTTTGCCACTGCGCCGATAGGCGCCGAGGTACCTCGAGTGAGCAGTCCATCACAGTGGCGGAAAGGGCGGATAGGTTGCATAGCCTAGTGTGTGTGGGGAGGGGCCAAACTGGCGAGGCTTCTGTGCGTGTTCACTTGCCTCTTGTTTATGAAGGGCCAGAGACCGATTAGCGCAGCAAATGAGGAGAAAGCAGTCGGTGGTACCTCTTTGGGTGAATGTATTGTGCTTTTCCAGCACTGCAGCTGCGTAAAGGCCCAGAAGAGTTGTCTCGAGTGACCACGTGTGTCTGTAACTTTGCCACCGCGCCGTTTGGCGCCAAGGTCCCTCGAGTGAGCTGTCCATCACAGTGGGGGAATGGGCGGGATAGGTTGCATAGCCTAGTCTGTGTGGGGAGGGGTTAAACTGGCGAGGCTTCTGTGCGAGTTCACATGCCTCTTGTTTATGAAGGGTCAGAGACCGATCAGCGCAGTAAATGATAAGAAAGCAGTAGGTGGTACCTCTTTGGGTGAATGTATTGTGCTTTTCCAGCACTGCAGCTGCGTGAAGGCCCAGAAGAGTTGTATTCAGTGATCACCTGTGTCTGTGACGTTGCCACTGCGCCGATAGGCGCCGAGGTACCTCGAGTGAGCTGTCCATCACAGTGGTGGAAAGGGCGGGATAGGTTGCATAGCCTAGTGTGTGTGGGGAGGGGTTAAACTGGCGAGGCTTCTGTGCGAGTTCACATGTCTCTTGTTTATGAAGGGTCAGAGACCGATCAGCGCAGCAAATGAGGAGAAAGCAGTCGGTGGTACCTCTTTGGGTGAATGTATTGTGCTTTTCCAGCACTGCAGCTGCGTAAAGGCCCAGAAGAGTTGTCTCGAGTGACCACGTATGTCTGTAACTTTGCCACCGCGCCGTTTGGCGCCAAGGTCCCTCGAGTGAGCTGTCCATCACAGTGGGGGAAAGGGCGGGAAGAGGTTGCAAAACCTAGTGTGTGGGGCGGGGCCAAACGGGCGGGGCTTCTGTACGAGTTCACATGCCTCTTGTTTATAAAGGGTCAGAGACCATCAGAGCATCAGATGAGGAGAAATCAGCCTCCTGGTCACTGGAAGTACAGGAGGATTGCGCTCGAGAAACTCGTGGATGCCTAGACCTCCATCACGGATTACAGCTAATTGTAGACTGTAGCCTCGACCTTGCTCACTAGGTTCTTGGGCTGATTATAATGCGTTACTGAAGTTTAGCTTCATCCGGGGCACGTGCTGTTTCTTTTGTATCTGTAAGTGCTTCCTGTTGAGGTTTAATTTTTGAAACAGGAGCATCGTGCCAAAATGAATCCTGCCTGCATATTTATCCACGAAGATGCCACCATGTTGTGCCATACCTCTACTCAACTGGAGTACTTTCTACTGGGTAGTCAGTAAGTGCTACCTCGTTGGGTAAATGTATGGTGCTTTTCCTACACTGCAGCTGCGTAAAGGCCCAGAAGAGAAGTCTTCAGTGATCACCTGTGTCTGTGACTTTGCCACTGCGCTGATAGGCGCCGAGGTACCTCGAGTGAGCTGTCCATCAAAGTGGTGGAAAGGGCGGGATAGGTTGCATAGCCTAGTGTGTGTGTGTGGAGGGGTTAAACTGGCGAGGCTTCTGTGCGAGTTCACATGCCTCTTGTTTATGAAGGGTCAGAGACCAATCAGCGCAGCAAATGAGGAGAAAGCAGTCGGTGGTACCTCTTTGGGTGAATGTATTGTGCTTTTCCAGCACTGCAGCTGCGTAAAGGCCCAGAAGAGTTGTCTCGAGTGACCACGTATGTCTGTAACTTTGCCACCGCGCCGTTTGGCGCCAAGGTCCCTCGAGTGAGCTGTCCATCACAGTGGGGGAAAGGGCGGGAAGAGGTTGCAAAACCCAGTGTGTGGGGCGGGGCCAAACGGGCGGGGCTTCTGTACGAGTTCACATGCCTCTTGTTTATAAAGGGTCAGAGACCATCAGAGCATCAGATGAGGAGAAATCAGCCTCCTGGTCACTGGAAGTACAGGAGGATTGCGCTCGAGAAACTCGTGGATGCCTAGACCTCCATCACGGATTACAGCTAATTGTAGACTATAGCCTCGACCTTGCTCACTAGGTTCTTGGGCTGATTATAATGCGTTACTGAAGTTTAGCTTCATCCGGGGCACCTGCTGTTTCTTTTGTATCTGTAAGTGCTTCCTGTTAAGGTTTAAGTTTTTGAAACAGGAGCATCGTGCCAAAATGAATCCTGCCTGCATATTTATCCACGAAGATGCCACCATGTTGTGCCATACCTCTACTCAACTGGAGTACTTTCTACTGGGTAGTCAGTAAGTGCTACCTCGTTGGGTAAATGTATGGTGCTTTTCCTACACTACAGCTGCGTAAAGGCACAGAAGAGAAGTCTTCAGTGATCACCTGTGTCTGTGACTTTGCCACTGCGCTGATAGGCGCCGAGGTACCTCGAGTGAGCTGTCCACACAGTGGGGGAAAGGGCGGGATAGGTTGTATAGCCTAGTCTGTGTGGGGAGGGGTTAAACTGGCGAGGCTTCTGTGCGTGTTCACTTGCCTCTTGTTTATGAAGGGTCAGAGACCGATTAGCGCAGCAAATGAGGCGAAAGCAGTCGGTGGTACCTCTTTGGGTGAATGTATTGTGCTTTTCCAGCACTGCAGCTGCGTAAAGGCCCAGAAGAGTTGTCGTCAGTGATCACCTGTGTCTGTGACTTTGCCACTGCGCCGATAGGCGCCGAGGTACCTCGAGTGAGCAGTCCATCACAGTGGTGGAAAGGGCGGATAGGTTGCATAGCCTAGTGTGTGTGGGGAGGGGCCAAACTGGCGAGGCTTCTGTGCGTTTTCACTTGTCTCTTGTTTATGAAGGGCCAGAGACCGATTAGCGCAGCAAATGAGGAGAAAGCAGTCGGTGGTACCTCTTTGGGTGAATGTATTGTACTTTTCCAGCACTGCAGCTGCGTGAAGTCCCAGAAGAGTTGTCGTCAGTGATCACCTGTGTAAGTGACTTTGCCACTGCGCCGATAGGCGCCGAGGTACCTCGAGTGAGCAGTTTATCACAGTGGCGGAAAGGGCGGATAGGTTGCATAGCCTAGTGTGTGTGGGGAGGGGCCAAACTGGCGAGGCTTCTGTGCGTGTTCACTTGCCTCTTGTTTATGAAGGGCCAGAGACCGATTAGCGCAGCAAATGAGGAGAAAGCAGTCGGTGGTACCTCTTTGGGTGAATGTTTTGTGCTTTTCCAGCACTGCAGCTGCGTAAAGGCCCAGAAGAGTTGTCTCGAGTGACCACGTGTGTCTGTAACTTTGCCACCGCGCCGTTTGGCGCCAAGGTCCCTCGAGTGAGCTGTCCATCACAGTGGGGGAAAGGGCGGGAAGAGGTTGCATAGCCTAGTGTGTGGGGCGGGGCCAAACGGGCGGGGCTTCTGTACGAGTTCACATGCCTCTTGTTTATAAAGGGTCAGACCATCAGAGCATCAGACGAGGAGAAATCAGCCTCCTGGTCACTGGAAGTACAGGAGGATTGCGCTCGAGAAACTCGTGGATGCCTAGACCTCCATCACGGATTACAGCTAATTGTAGACTGTAGCCTCGACCTTGCTCACTAGGTTCTTGGGCTGATTATAATGCGTTACTGAAGTTTAGCTTCATCCGGGGCACCTGCTGTTTCTTTTGTATCTGTAAGTGCTTCCTGTTGAGGTTTAAGTTTTTGAAACAGGAGCATCGTGCCAAAATGAATCCTGCCTGCATATTTATCCACGAAGATGCCACCATGTTGTGCCATACTCTACTCAACTGGAGTACTTTCTACTGGGTAGTCAGTAAGTGCTACCTCGTTGGGTAAATGTATGGTGCTTTTCCTACACTACAGCTGCGTAAAGGCCCAGAAGAGTTGTCTCGAGTGACCACGTGTGTCTGTAACTTTGCCACCGCGCCGTTTGGCGCCAAGGTCCCTTGAGTGAGCTGTCCATCACAGTGGGGGAAAGGGCGGGAAGAGGTTGCATAGCCTAGTGTGTGGGGCGGGGCCAAACGGGCGGGGCTTCTGTACGAGTTCACATGCCTCTTGTTTATAAAGGGTCAGAGACCATCAGAGCATCAGATGAGGAGAAATCAGCCTCCTGGTCACTGGAAGTACAGGAGGATTGCGCTCGAGAAACTCGTGGATGCCTAGACCTCCATCACGGATTACAGCTAATTGTAGACTGTAGCCTCGACCTTGCTCACTAGGTTCTTGGGCTGATTATAATGCGTTACTGAAGTTTAGCTTCATCCGGGGCACGTGCTGTTTCTTTTGTATCTGTAAGTGCTTCCTGTTGAGGTTTAATTTTTGAAACAGGAGCATCGTGCCAAAATGAATCCTGCCTGCATATTTATCCACGAAGATGCCACCATGTTGTGCCATACCTCTACTCAACTGGAGTACTTTCTACTGGGTAGTCAGTAAGTGCTACCTCGTTGGGTAAATGTATGGTGCTTTTCCTACACTGCAGCTGCGTAAAGGCCCAGAAGAGAAGTCTTCAGTGATCACCTGTGTCTGTGACTTTGCCACTGCGCTGATAGGCGCCGAGGTACCTCGAGTGAGCTGTCCATCAAAGTGGTGGAAAGGGCGGGATAGGTTGCATAGCCTAGTGTGTGTGTGGAGGGGTTAAACTGGCGAGGCTTCTGTGCGAGTTCACATGCCTCTTGTTTATGAAGGGTCAGAGACCAATCAGCGCAGCAAATGAGGAGAAAGCAGTCGGTGGTACCTCTTTGGGTGAATGTATTGTGCTTTTCCAGCACTGCAGCTGCGTAAAGGCCCAGAAGAGTTGTCTCGAGTGACCACGTATGTCTGTAACTTTGCCACCGCGCCGTTTGGCGCCAAGGTCCCTCGAGTGAGCTGTCCATCACAGTGGGGGAAAGGGCGGGAAGAGGTTGCAAAACCCAGTGTGTGGGGCGGGGCCAAACGGGCGGGGCTTCTGTACGAGTTCACATGCCTCTTGTTTATAAAGGGTCAGAGACCATCAGAGCATCAGATGAGGAGAAATCAGCCTCCTGGTCACTGGAAGTACAGGAGGATTGCGCTCGAGAAACTCGTGGATGCCTAGACCTCCATCACGGATTACAGCTAATTGTAGACTGTAGCCTCGACCTTGCTCACTAGGTTCTTGGGCTGATTATAATGCGTTACTGAAGTTTAGCTTCATCCGGGGCACGTGCTGTTTCTTTTGTATATGTAAGTGCTTCCTGTTGAGGTTTAGTTTTTGAAACAGGAGCATCGTGCCAAAATGAATCCTGCCTGCATATTTATCCACGAAGATGCCACCATGTTGTGCCATACCTCTACTCAACTGGAGTACTTTCTACTGGGTAGTCAGTAAGTGCTACCTCGTTGGGTAAATGTATGGTGCTTTTCCTACACTGCAGCTGCGTAAAGGCCCAGAAGAGAAGTCTTCAGTGATCACCTGTGTCTGTGACTTTGCCACTGCGCTGATAGGCGCCGAGGTACCTCGAGTGAGCTGTCCATCACAGTGGGGGAATGGGCGGGATAGGTTGCATAGCCTAGTCTGTGTGGGGAGGGGTTAAACTGGCGAGGCTTCTGTGCGAGTTCACATGCCTCTTGTTTATGAAGGGTCAGAGACCGATCAGCGCAGTAAATGATAAGAAAGCAGTAGGTGGTACCTCTTTGGGTGAATGTATTGTGCTTTTCCATCACTGCAGCTGCGTGAAGGCCCAGAAGAGTTGTATTCAGTGATCACCTGTGTCTGTGACGTTGCCACTGCGCCGATAGGCGCCGAGGTACCTCGAGTGAGCTGTCCATCACAGTGGTGGAAAGGGCGGGATAGGTTGCATAGCCTAGTGTGTGTGGGGAGGGGTTAAACTGGCGAGGCTTCTGTGCGAGTTCACATGTCTCTTGTTTATGAAGGGTCAGAGACCGATCAGCGCAGCAAATGAGGAGAAAGCAGTCGGTGGTACCTCTTTGGGTGAATGTATTGTGCTTTTCCAGCACTGCAGCTGCGTAAAGGCCCAGAAGAGTTGTCTCGAGTGACCACGTATGTCTGTAACTTTGCCACCGCTCCGTTTGGCGCCAAGGTCCCTCGAGTGAGCTGTCCATCACAGTGGGGGAAAGGGCGGGAAGAGGTTGCAAAACCTAGTGTGTGGGGCGGGGCCAAACGGGCGGGGCTTCTGTACGAGTTCACATGCCTCTTGTTTATAAAGGGTCAGAGACCATCAGAGCATCAGATGAGGAGAAATCAGCCTCCTGGTCACTGGAAGTACAGGAGGATTGCGCTCGAGAAACTCGTGGATGCCTAGACCTCCATCACGGATTACAGCTAATTGTAGACTGTAGCCTCGACCTTGCTCACTAGGTTCTTGGGCTGATTATAATGCGTTACTGAAGTTTAGCTTCATCCGGGGCACCTGCTGTTTCTTTTGTATCTGTAAGTGCTTCCTGTTGAGGTTTAATTTTTGAAACAGGAGCATCGTGCCAAAATGAATCCTGCCTGCATATTTATCCACGAAGATGCCACCATGTTGTGCCATACCTCTACTCAACTGGAGTAATTTCTACTGGGTAGTCAGTAAGTGCTACCTCGTTGGGTAAATGTATGGTGCTTTTCCTACACTACAGCTGCGTAAAGGCCCAGAAGAGAAGTCTTCAGTGATCACCTGTGTCTGTGACTTTGCCACTGCGCTGATAGGCGCCTAGGTACCTCGAGTGAGCTGTCCATCACAGTGGGGGAAAGGGCGGGATAGGTTGCATAGCCTAGTCTGTGTGGGGAGGGGTTAAACTGGCGAGGCTTCTGTGCGAGTTCACATGCCTCTTGTTTATGAAGGGTCAGAGACCGATCAGCTCAGTAAATGATAAGAAAGCAGTCGGTGGTACCTCTTTGGGTGAATGTATTGTGCTTTTCCAGCACTGCAGCTGCGTAAAGGCCCAGAAGAGAAGTCTTCAGTGATCACCTGTGTCTGTGACTTTGCCACTGCGCTGATAGGCGCCTGGGTACCTCGAGTGAGCTGTCCATCACAGTGGGGGAAAGGGCAGAATAGGTTGCATAGCCTAGTCAGTGACTTTGCCACTGCGCTGATAGGCGCCGAGGTACCCCGAGTGAGCTGTCCATCACAGTGGGGGAAAGGGCGGGATAGGTTGCATAGCCTAGTCTGTGTGGGGAGGGGTTAAACTGGCGAGGCTTCTGTGCGAGTTCACATGCCTCTTGTTTATGAAGGGTCAGAGACCGATCAGCTCAGTAAATGATAAGAAAGCAGTCGGTGGTACCTCTTTGGGTGAATGTATTGTGCTTTTCCAGCACTGCAGCTGCGTAAAGGCCAGAAGAGTTGTATTCAGGGATCACCTGTGTCTGTAACGTTGCCACTGCGCCGATAGGCGCCGAGGTACCTCGAGTGAGCTGTCCATCACAGTGGGGGAAAGGGCGGGATAGGTTGCATAGCCTAGTGTGTGTGGGGAGGGGCCAAATTGGCGAGGCTTCTGTGTGTGTGCACTTGCCTCTTGTTTATGAAGGGTCAGAGACCGATTAGCGCAGCAAATGAGGAGAAAGCAGTCGGTGGTACCTCTTTGGGTGAATGTATTGTGCTTTTCCAGCACTGCAGCTGCGTAAAGGCCCAGAAGAGTTGTCTCGAGTGACCACGTGTGTCTGTAACTTTGCCACCGCGCCGTTTGGCGCCAAGGTCCCTCGAGTGAGCTGTCCATCACAGTGGTGGAAAGGGCGGGATAGGTTGCATAGCCTAGTGTGTGTGGGGAGGGGTTAAACTGGCGAGGCTTCTGTGCGAGTTCACATGCCTCTTGTTTATGAAGGGTCAGAGACCGATTAGCGCAGCAAATGAGGAGAAAGCAGTCGGTGGTACCTCTTTGGGTGAATGTATTGTGCTTTTCAAACACTACAGCTGCGTATAGGCCCAGAAGAGTTGTCTCGAGTGACCACGTGTGTCTGTAACTTTGCCACCGCGCCGTTTGGCGCCAAGGTCCCTTGAGTGAGCTGTCCATCACAGTGGGGGAAAGGGCGGGAAGATATTGCATAGCCTAGTGTGTGGGGCGGGGCCAAACGGGCGGGGCTTCTGTGCAGTTCACATGCCTCTTGTTTATAAAGGGTCAGAGACCATCAGAGCATCAGATGAGGAGAAATCAGCCTCCTGGTCACTGGAAGTACAGGAGGATTGCGCTCGAGAAACTCGTGGATGCCTAGACTTCCATCATGGATTACAGCTAATTGTAGACTGTAGCCTCGACCTTGCTCACTAGGTTCTTGGGCTGATTATAATGCGTTACTGAAGTTTAGCTTCATCCGGGGCACGTGCTGTTTCTTTTGTATCTGTAAGTGCTTCCTGTTGAGGTTTAATTTTTGAAACAGGAGCATCGTGCCAAAATGAATCCTGCCTGCATATTTATCCACGAAGATGCCACCATGTTGTGCCATACCTCTACTCAACTGGAGTACTTTCTACTGGGTAGTCAGTAAGTGCTACCTCCTTGGGTAAATGTATGGTGCTTTTCCTACACTACAGCTGCGTAAAGGCCCAGAAGAGAAGTCTTCAGTGATCACCTGTGTCTGTGACTTTGCCACTGCGCTGATAGGCGCCTAGGTACCTCGAGTGAGCTGTCCATCACAGTGGGGGAAAGGGCGGGATAGGTTGCATAGCCTAGTCTGTGTGGGGAGGGGTTAAACTGGCGAGGCTTCTGTGCGAGTTCACATGCCTCTTGTTTATGAAGGGTCAGAGACCGATCAGCTCAGTAAATGATAAGAAAGCAGTCGGTGGTACCTCTTTGGGTGAATGTATTGTGCTTTTCCAGCACTGCAGCTGCGTAAAGGCCCAGAAGAGAAGTCTTCAGTGATCACCTGTGTCTGTGACTTTGCCACTGCGCTGATAGGCGCCTGGGTACCTCGAGTGAGCTGTCCATCACAGTGGGGGAAAGGGCAGAATAGGTTGCATAGCCTAGTCAGTGACTTTGCCACTGCGCTGATAGGCGCCGAGGTACCCCGAGTGAGCTGTCCATCACAGTGGGGGAAAGGGCGGGATAGGTTGCATAGCCTAGTCTGTGTGGGGAGGGGTTAAACTGGCGAGGCTTCTGTGCGAGTTCACATGCCTCTTGTTTATGAAGGGTCAGAGACCGATCAGCTCAGTAAATGATAAGAAAGCAGTCGGTGGTACCTCTTTGGGTGAATGTATTGTGCTTTTCCAGCACTGCAGCTGCGTAAAGGCCAGAAGAGTTGTATTCAGGGATCACCTGTGTCTGTAACGTTGCCACTGCGCCGATAGGCGCCGAGGTACCTCGAGTGAGCTGTCCATCACAGTGGGGGAAAGGGCGGGATAGGTTGCATAGCCTAGTGTGTGGGGAGGGGCCAAATTGGCGAGGCTTCTGTGTGTGTGCACTTGCCTCTTGTTTATGAAGGGTCAGAGACCGATTAGCGCAGCAAATGAGGAGAAAGCAGTCGGTGGTACCTCTTTGGGTGAATGTATTGTGCTTTTCAAACACTACAGCTGCGTATAGGCCCAGAAGAGTTGTCTCGAGTGACCACGTGTGTCTGTAACTTTGCCACCGCGCCGTTTGGCGCCAAGGTCCCTTGAGTGAGCTGTCCATCACAGTGGGGGAAAGGGCGGGAAGATATTGCATAGCCTAGTGTGTGGGGCGGGGCCAAACGGGCGGGGCTTCTGTGCAGTTCACATGCCTCTTGTTTATAAAGGGTCAGAGACCATCAGAGCATCAGATGAGGAGAAATCAGCCTCCTGGTCACTGGAAGTACAGGAGGATTGCGCTCGAGAAACTCGTGGATGCCTAGACTTCCATCATGGATTACAGCTAATTGTAGACTGTAGCCTCGACCTTGCTCACTAGGTTCTTGGGCTGATTATAATGCGTTACTGAAGTTTAGCTTCATCCGGGGCACGTGCTGTTTCTTTTGTATCTGTAAGTGCTTCCTGTTGAGGTTTAATTTTTGAAACAGGAGCATCGTGCCAAAATGAATCCTGCCTGCATATTTATCCACGAAGATGCCACCATGTTGTGCCATACCTCTACTCAACTGGAGTACTTTCTACTGGGTAGTCAGTAAGTGCTACCTCGTTGGGTAAATGTATGGTGCTTTTCCTACACTACAGCTGCGTAAAGGCCCAGAAGAGAAGTCTTCAGTGATCACCTGTGTCTGTGACTTTGCCACTGCGCTGATAGGCGCCTAGGTACCTCGAGTGAGCTGTCCATCACAGTGGGGGAAAGGGCGGGATAGGTTGCATAGCCTAGTCAGTGACTTTGCCACTGCGCTGATCGGCGCCGAGGTACCTCGAGTGAGCTGTCCATCACAGTGGGGGAAAGGGCGGGATAGGTTGCATAGCCTAGTCTGTGTGGGGAGGGGTTAAACTGGCGAGGCTTCTGTGCGAGTTCACATGCCTCTTGTTTATGAAGGGTCAGAGACCGATCAGCGCAGTAAATGATAAGAAAGCAGTCGGTGGTACCTCTTTGGGTGAATGTATTGTGCTTTTCCAGCACTGCAGCTGCGTGAAGTCCCAGAAGAGTTGTCTTCAGTGATCACCTGTGTCTGTGACTTTGCCACTGCGCCGATATGCGCCGAGGTACCTCGAGGGAGCTGTCCATCAAAGTGGGGTACAGGACGGGATAGCTTGCATAGCCTAGTGTGTGTGGGGAGGGGCCAAACTGGCGAGGCTTCTGTGCGTGTGCACTTGCCTCTTGTTTATGAAGGGTCAGAGACCGATTAGCGCAGCAAATGAGGAGAAAGCAGTCGGTGGTACCTCTTTGGGTGAATGTATTGTGCTTTTCCAGCACTGCAGCTGCATAAAGGCCCAGAAGAGTTGTCTCGAGTGACCACGTGTGTCTGTAACTTTGCCACCGCGCCGTTTGGCGCCAAGGTCCCTTGAGTGAGCTGTCCATCACAGTGGGGGAAAGGGCGGGAAGATGTTGCATAGCCTAGTGTGTGGGGCGGGGCCAAACGGGCGGGGCTTCTGTACAGTTCACATGCCTCTTGTTTATAAAGGGTCAGAGACCATCAGAGCATCAGATGAGGAGAAATCAGCCTCCTGGTCACTGGAAGTACAGGAGGATTGCGCTCGAGAAACTCGTGGATGCCTAGACCTCCATCACGGATTACAGCTAATTGTAGACTGTAGCCTCGACCTTGCTCACTAGGTTCTTGGGCTGATTATAATGTTTTACTGAAGTTTAGCTTCAACCGGGGCACGTGCTGTTTCTTTTGTATCTGTAAGTGCTTCCTGTTGAGGTTTAATTTTTGAAACAGGAGCATCGTGCCAAAATGAATCCTGCCTGCATATTTATCCACGAAGATGCCACCATGTTGTGCCATACCTCTACTCAACTGGAGTACTTTCTACTGGGTAGTCAGTAAGTGCTACCTCGTTGGGTAAATGTATGGTGCTTTTCCTACACTACAGCTGCGTAAAGGCCCAGAAGAGAAGTCTTCAGTGATCACCTGTGTCTGTGACTTTGCCACTGAGCTGATAGGCGCCTAGGTACCTCGAGTGAGCTGTCCATCACAGTGGGGGAAAGGGCGGGATAGGTTGCATAGCCTAGTCTGTGTGGGGAGGGGTTAAACTGGCGAGGCTTCTGTGCAAGTTCACATGCCTCTTGTTTATGAAGGGTCAGAGACCGATCAGCTCAGTAAATGATAAGAAAGCAGTCGGTGGTACCTCTTTGGGTGAATGTATTGTGCTTTTCCAGCACTGCAGCTGCGTAAAGGCCCAGAAGAGAAGTCTTCAGTGATCACCTGTGTCTGTGACTTTGCCACTGCGCTGATAGGCGCCTGGGTACCTGGAGTGAGCTGTCCATCACAGTGGGGGAAAGGGCAGAATAGGTTGCATAGCCTAGTCAGTGACTTTGCCACTGCGCTGATAGGCGCCGAGGTACCCCGAGTGAGCTGTCCATCACAGTGGGGGAAAGGGCGGGATAGGTTGCATAGCCTAGTCTGTGTGGGGAGGGGTTAAACTGGCGAGGCTTCTGTGCGAGTTCACATGCCTCTTGTTTATGAAGGGTCAGAGACCGATCAGCGCAGTAAATGATAAGAAAGCAGTCGGTGGTACCTCTTTGGGTGAATGTATTGTGCTTTTCCAGCACTGCAGCTGCGTGAAGTCCCAGAAGAGTTGTCTTCAGTGATCACCTGTGCCTGTGACTTTGCCACTGCGCCGATATGCGCCGAGGTACCTCAAGGGAGCTGTCCATCAAAGTGGGGTACAGGACGGGATAGCTTGCATAGCCTAGTGTGTGTGGGGAGGGGCCAAACTGGCGAGGCTTCTGTGCGTGTGCACTTGCCTCTTGTTTATGAAGGGTCAGAGACCGATTAGCGCAGCAAATGAGGAGAAAGCAGTCGGTGGTACCTCTTTGGGTGAATGTATTGTCCTTTTCAAACACTACAGCTGTGTATAGGCCCAGAAGAGTTGTCTCGAGTTACCACGTGTGTCTGTAACTTTGCCACCGCGCCGTTTGGCGCCAAGGTCCCTTGAGTGAGTGGTCCATCACAGTGGGGGAAAGGGCGGGAAGATGTTGCATAGCCTAGTGTGTGGGGCGGGGCCAAACGGGCGGGGCTTCTGTACAGTTCACATGCCTCTTGTTTATAATGGGTCAGAGACCATCAGAGCATCAGATGAGGAGAAATCAGCCTCCTGGTCACTGGAAGTACAGGAGGATTGCGCTCGAGAAACTCGTGGATGCCTAGACCTCCATCACGGATTACAGCTAATTGTAGACTGTAGCCTCGACCTTGCTCACTAGGTTCTTGGGCTGATTATAATGCGTTACTGAAGTTTAGCTTCATCCGGGGCACGTGCTGTTTCTTTTGTATCTGTAAGTGCTTCCTGTTGAGGTTTAATTTTTGAAACAGGAGCATCGTGCCAAAATGAATCCTGCCTGCATATTTATCCACGAAGATGCCACCATGTTGTGCCATACCTCTACTCAACTGGAGTACTTTCTACTGGGTAGTCAGTAAGTGCTACCTCGTTGGGTAAATGTATGGTGCTTTTCCTACACTACAGCTGCGTAAAGGCCCAGAAGAGAAGTCTTCAGTGATCACCTGTGTCTGTGACTTTGCCACTGCGCTGATAGGCGCCGAGGTACCTCGAGTGAGCTGTCCATCACAGTGGGGGAAAGGGCGGGATAGGTTGCATAGCCTAGTCTGTGTGGGGAGGGGTTAAACTGGCGAGGCTTCTGTGCGAGTTCACATGCCTCTTGTTTATGAAGGGTCAGAGACCGATCAGCTCAGTAAATGATAAGAAAGCAGTCGGTGGTACCTCTTTGGGTGAATGTATTGTGCTTTTCCAGCACTGCAGCTGCGTAAAGGCCCAGAAGAGTTGTATTCAGTTATCACCTGTGTCTGTAACGTTGCCACTGCGCCGATAGGCGCCGAGGTACCTCGAGTGAGCAGTCCATCACAGTGGTGGAAAGGGCGGGAAGATGTTGCATAGCCTAGTGTTTAGGTCGGGGCCAAACGGGCGTGGCTTCTGTACGAGTTCACATGCCTCTTGTTTATAAAGGGTCAGAGACCATCAGAGCATCAGATGAGGAGAAATCAGCCTCCTGGTCACTGGAAGTACAGGAGGATTGCGCTCGAGAAACTCGTGGATGCCTAGACCTCCATCACGGATTACAGCTAATTGTAGACTGTAGCCTCGACCTTGCTCACTAGGTTCTTGGGCTGATTATAATGCGTTACTGAAGTTTAGCTTCATCCGGGGCACCTGCTGTTTCTTTTGTATCTGTAAGTGCTTCCTGTTGAGGTTTAAGTTTTTGAAACAGGAGCATCGTGCCAAAATGAATCCTGCCTGCATATTTATCCACGAAGATGCCACCATGTTGTGCCATACCTCTACTCAACTGGAGTACTTTCTACTGGGTAGTCAGTAAGTGCTACCTCGTTGGGTAAATGTATGGTGCTTTTCCTACACTACAGCTGCGTAAAGGCCCAGAAGAGAAGTCTTCAGTGATCACCTGTGTCTGTGACTTTGCCACTGCGCTGATAGGCGCCGAGGTACCTCGAGTGAGCTGTCCATCACAGTGGGGGAAAGGGCGGGATAGGTTGCATAGCCTAGTCTGTGTGGGGAGGGGTTAAACTGGCGAGGCTTCTGTGCGAGTTCACATGCCTCTTGTTTATGAAGGGTCAGAGACCGATCAGCTCAGTAAATGATAAGAAAGCAGTCGGTGGTACCTCTGTGGGTGAATGTATTGTGCTTTTCCAGCACTACAGCTGCGTGAAGGCCCAGAAGAGTTGTATTCAGGGATCACCTGTGTCTGTGACGTTGCCACTGTGCCGATAGGCGCCGAGGTACCTCGAGTGAGCTGTCCATCACAGTGGGGGAAAGGGCGGGATAGGTTGCATAGCCTAGTGTGTGTGGGGAGGGGCCAAACTGGCGAGGCTTCTGTGCGTGTGCACTTGCCTCTTGTTTATGAAGGGTCAGAGACCGATTAGCGCAGCAAATGGGGAGAAAGCAGTCGGTGGTACCTCTTTGGGTGAATGTATTGTGCTTTTCAAACACTACAGCTGCGTATAGGCCCAGAAGAGTTGTCTCGAGTGACCACGTGTGTCTGTAACTTTGCCACCGCGCCGTTTGGCGCCAAGGTCCCTCGAGTGAGCTGTCCATCACAGTGGGGGAAAGGGCGGGAAGAGGTTGCATAGCCTAGTGTGTGGGGCGGGGCCAAACGGGCGGGGCTTCTGTACGAGTTCACATGCCTCTTGTTTATAAAGGGTCAGAGACCATCAGAGCATCAGATGAGGAGAAATCAGCCTCCTGGTCACTGGAAGTACAGGAGGATTGCGCTCGAGAAACTCGTGGATGGCTAGACCTCCATCACGGATTACAGCTAATTGTAGACTGTAGCCTCGACCTTGCTCACTAGGTTCTTGGGCTGATTATAATGCGTTACTGAAGTTTAGCTTCATCCGGGGCACCTGCTGTTTCTTTTGTATCTGTAAGTGCTTCCTGTTAAGGTTTAAGTTTTTGAAACAGGAGCATCGTGCCAAAATGAATCCTGCCTGCATATTTATCCACGAAGATGCCACCATGTTGTGCCATACCTCTACTCAACTGGAGTACTTTCTACTGGGTAGTCAGTAAGTGCTACCTCGTTGGGTAAATGTATGGTGCTTTTCCTACACTACAGCTGCGTAAAGGCACAGAAGAGAAGTCTTCAGTGATCACCTGTGTCTGTGACTTTGCCACTGCGCTGATAGGCGCCGAGGTACCTCGAGTGAGCTGTCCATCACAGTGGGGGAAAGGGCGGGATAGGTTGTATAGCCTAGTCTGTGTGGGGAGGGGTTAAACTGGCGAGGCTTCTGTGCGTGTTCACTTGCCTCTTGTTTATGAAGGGTCAGAGACCGATTAGCGCAGCAAATGAGGCGAAAGCAGTCGGTGGTACCTCTTTGGGTGAATGTATTGTGCTTTTCCAGCACTGCAGCTGCGTAAAGGCCCAGAAGAGTTGTCGTCAGTGATCACCTGTGTCTGTGACTTTGCCACTGCGCCGATAGGCGCCGAGGTACCTCGAGTGAGCAGTCCATCACAGTGGTGGAAAGGGCGGATAGGTTGCATAGCCTAGTGTGTGTGGGGAGGGGCCAAACTGGCGAGGCTTCTGTGCGTTTTCACTTGTCTCTTGTTTATGAAGGGCCAGAGACCGATTAGCGCAGCAAATGAGGAGAAAGCAGTCGGTGGTACCTCTTTGGGTGAATGTATTGTACTTTTCCAGCACTGCAGCTGCGTGAAGTCCCAGAAGAGTTGTCGTCAGTGATCACCTGTGTAAGTGACTTTGCCACTGCGCCGATAGGCGCCAAGGTACCTCGAGTGAGCAGTTTATCACAGTGGCGGAAAGGGCGGATAGGTTGCATAGCCTAGTGTGTGTGGGGAGGGGCCAAACTGGCGAGGCTTCTGTGCGTGTTCACTTGCCTCTTGTTTATGAAGGGCCAGAGACCGATTAGCGCAGCAAATGAGGAGAAAGCAGTCGGTGGTACCTCTTTGGGTGAATGTATTGTGCTTTTCCAGCACTGCAGCTGCGTAAAGGCCCAGAAGAGTTGTCTCGAGTGACCACGTGTGTCTGTAACTTTGCCACCGCGCCGTTTGGCGCCAAGGTCCCTCGAGTGAGCTGTCCATCACAGTGGGGGAAAGGGCGGGAAGAGGTTGCATAGCCTAGTGTGTGGGGCGGGGCCAAACGGGCGGGGCTTCTGTACGAGTTCACATGCCTCTTGTTTATAAAGGGTCAGACCATCAGAGCATCAGACGAGGAGAAATCAGCCTCCTGGTCACTGGAAGTACAGGAGGATTGCGCTCGAGAAACTCGTGGATGCCTAGACCTCCATCACGGATTACAGCTAATTGTAGACTGTAGCCTCGACCTTGCTCACTAGGTTCTTGGGCTGATTATAATGCGTTACTGAAGTTTAGCTTCATCCGGGGCACCTGCTGTTTCTTTTGTATCTGTAAGTGCTTCCTGTTGAGGTTTAAGTTTTTGAAACAGGAGCATCGTGCCAAAATGAATCCTGCCTGCATATTTATCCACGAAGATGCCACCATGTTGTGCCATACCTCTACTCAACTGGAGTACTTTCTACTGGGTAGTCAGTAAGTGCTACCTCGTTGGGTAAATGTATGGTGCTTTTCCTACACTACAGCTGCGTAAAGGCCCAGAAGAGAAGTCTTCAGTGATCACCTGTGTCTGTGACTTTGCCACTGCGCTGATAGGCGCCGAGGTACCTCGAGTGAGCTGTCCATCACAGTGGGGGAAAGGGCGGGATAGGTTGCATAGCCTAGTCTGTGTGGGGAGGGGTTAAACTGGCGAGGCTTCTGTGCGAGTTCACATGCCTCTTGTTTATGAAGGGTCAGAGACCGATCAGCTCAGTAAATGATAAGAAAGCAGTCGGTGGTACCTCTGTGGGTGATTGTATTGTGCTTTTCCAGCACTACAGCTGCGTGAAGTCCCAGAAGAGTTGTCGTCAGTGATCACCTGTGTAAGTGACTTTGCCACTGCGCCGATAGGCGCCGAGGTACCTCGAGTGAGCAGTCCATCACAGTGGCGGAAAGGGCGGATAGGTTGCATAGCCTAGTGTGTGTGGGGAGGGGCCAAACTGGCGAGGCTTCTGTGCGTGTTCACTTGCCTCTTGTTTATGAAGGGCCAGAGACCGATTAGCGCAGCAAATGAGGAGAAAGCAGTCGGTGGTACCTCTTTGGGTGAATGTATTGTGCTTTTCCAGCACTGCAGCTGCGTAAAGGCCCAGAAGAGTTGTCTCGAGTGACCACGTGTGTCTGTAACTTTGCCACCGCGCCGTTTGGCGCCAAGGTCCCTCGAGTGAGCTGTCCATCACAGTGGGGGAATGGGCGGGATAGGTTGCATAGCCTAGTCTGTGTGGGGAGGGGTTAAACTGGCGAGGCTTCTGTGCGAGTTCACATGCCTCTTGTTTATGAAGGGTCAGAGACCGATCAGCGCAGTAAATGATAAGAAAGCAGTAGGTGGTACCTCTTTGGGTGAATGTATTGTGCTTTTCCAGCACTGCAGCTGCGTGAAGGCCCAGAAGAGTTGTATTCAGTGATCACCTGTGTCTGTGACGTTGCCACTGCGCCGATAGGCGCCGAGGTACCTCGAGTGAGCTGTCCATCACAGTGGTGGAAAGGGCGGGATAGGTTGCATAGCCTAGTGTGTGTGGGGAGGGGTTAAACTGGCGAGGCTTCTGTGCGAGTTCACATGCCTCTTGTTTATGAAGGGTCAGAGACCGATCAGCGCAGCAAATGAGGAGAAAGCAGTCGGTGGTACCTCTTTGGGTGAATGTATTGTGCTTTTCCAGCACTGCAGCTGCGTAAAGGCCCAGAAGAGTTGTCTCGAGTGACCACGTATGTCTGTAACTTTGCCACCGCGCCGTTTGGCGCCAAGGTCCCTCGAGTGAGCTGTCCATCACAGTGGGGGAAAGGGCGGGAAGAGGTTGCAAAACCTAGTGTGTGGGGCGGGGCCAAACGGGCGGGGCTTCTGTACGAGTTCACATGCCTCTTGTTTATAAAGGGTCAGAGACCATCAGAGCATCAGATGAGGAGAAATCAGCCTCCTGGTCACTGGAAGTACAGGAGGATTGCGCTCGAGAAACTCGTGGATGCCTAGACCTCCATCACGGATTACAGCTAATTGTAGACTGTAGCCTCGACCTTGCTCACTAGGTTCTTGGGCTGATTATAATGCGTTACTGAAGTTTAGCTTCATCCGGGGCACGTGCTGTTTCTTTTGTATCTGTAAGTGCTTCCTGTTGAGGTTTAATTTTTGAAACAGGAGCATCGTGCCAAAATGAATCCTGCCTGCATATTTATCCACGAAGATGCCACCATGTTGTGCCATACCTCTACTCAACTGGAGTACTTTCTACTGGGTAGTCAGTAAGTGCTACCTCGTTGGGTAAATGTATGGTGCTTTTCCTACACTGCAGCTGCGTAAAGGCCCAGAAGAGAAGTCTTCAGTGATCACCTGTGTCTGTGACTTTGCCACTGCGCTGATAGGCGCCGAGGTACCTCGAGTGAGCTGTCCATCAAAGTGGTGGAAAGGGCGGGATAGGTTGCATAGCCTAGTGTGTGTGTGGAGGGGTTAAACTGGCGAGGCTTCTGTGCGAGTTCACATGCCTCTTGTTTATGAAGGGTCAGAGACCAATCAGCGCAGCAAATGAGGAGAAAGCAGTCGGTGGTACCTCTTTGGGTGAATGTATTGTGCTTTTCCAGCACTACAGCTGCGTGAAGTCCCAGAAGAGTTGTCGTCAGTGATCACCTGTGTAAGTGACTTTGCCACTGCGCCGATAGGCGCCGAGGTACCTCGAGTGAGCAGTCCATCACAGTGGCGGAAAGGGCGGATAGGTTGCATAGCCTAGTGTGTGTGGGGAGGGGCCAAACTGGCGAGGCTTCTGTGCGTGTTCACTTGCCTCTTGTTTATGAAGGGCCAGAGACCGATTAGCGCAGCAAATGAGGAGAAAGCAGTCGGTGGTACCTCTTTGGGTGAATGTATTGTGCTTTTCCAGCACTGCAGCTGCGTAAAGGCCCAGAAGAGTTGTCTCGAGTGACCACGTGTGTCTGTAACTTTGCCACCGCGCCGTTTGGCGCCAAGGTCCCTCGAGTGAGCTGTCCATCACAGTGGGGGAATGGGCGGGATAGGTTGCATAGCCTAGTCTGTGTGGGGAGGGGTTAAACTGGCGAGGCTTCTGTGCGAGTTCACATGCCTCTTGTTTATGAAGGGTCAGAGACCGATCAGCGCAGTAAATGATAAGAAAGCAGTAGGTGGTACCTCTTTGGGTGAATGTATTGTGCTTTTCCAGCACTGCAGCTGCGTGAAGGCCCAGAAGAGTTGTATTCAGTGATCACCTGTGTCTGTGACGTTGCCACTGCGCCGATAGGCGCCGAGGTACCTCGAGCGAGCAGTCCATCACAATGGTGGAAAGGACTGATAGGTTGCATAGCCTAGTGTGTGTGGGGAGGGGCCAAACTGGCGAGTCTTCTGTGCGAGTTCACATGCCTCTTGTTTATGAAGGGTCAGAGACCGATCAGCGCAGCAAATGAGGAGAAAGCAGTCGGTGGTACCTCTTTGGGTGAATGTATTGTGCTTTTCCAGCACTGCAGCTGCGTAAAGGCCCAGAAGAGTTGTCTCGAGTGACCACGTATGTCTGTAACTTTGCCACCGCGCCGTTTGGCGCCAAGGTCCCTCGAGTGAGCTGTCCATCACAGTGGGGGAAAGGGCGGGAAGAGGTTGCAAAACCTAGTGTGTGGGGCGGGGCCAAACGGGCGGGGCTTCTGTACGAGTTCACATGCCTCTTGTTTATAAAGGGTCAGAGACCATCAGAGCATCAGATGAGGAGAAATCAGCCTCCTGGTCACTGGAAGTACAGGAGGATTGCGCTCGAGAAACTCGTGGATGCCTAGACCTCCATCACGGATTACAGCTAATTGTAGACTGTAGCCTCGACCTTGCTCACTAGGTTCTTGGGCTGATTATAATGCGTTACTGAAGTTTAGCTTCATCCGGGGCACCTGCTGTTTCTTTTGTATCTGTAAGTGCTTCCTGTTAAGGTTTAAGTTTTTGAAACAGGAGCATCGTGCCAAAATGAATCCTGCCTGCATATTTATCCACGAAGATGCCACCATGTTGTGCCATACCTCTACTCAACTGGAGTACTTTCTACTGGGTAGTCAGTAAGTGCTACCTCGTTGGGTAAATGTATGGTGCTTTTCCTACACTACAGCTGCGTAAAGGCACAGAAGAGAAGTCTTCAGTGATCACCTGTGTCTGTGACTTTGCCACTGCGCTGATAGGCGCCGAGGTACCTCGAGTGAGCTGTCCATCACAGTGGGGGAAAGGGCGGGATAGGTTGTATAGCCTAGTCTGTGTGGGGAGGGGTTAAACTGGCGAGGCTTCTGTGCGTGTTCACTTGCCTCTTGTTTATGAAGGGTCAGAGACCGATTAGCGCAGCAAATGAGGCGAAAGCAGTCGGTGGTACCTCTTTGGGTGAATGTATTGTGCTTTTCCAGCACTGCAGCTGCGTAAAGGCCCAGAAGAGTTGTCGTCAGTGATCACCTGTGTCTGTGACTTTGCCACTGCGCCGATAGGCGCCGAGGTACCTCGAGTGAGCAGTCCATCACAGTGGTGGAAAGGGCGGATAGGTTGCATAGCCTAGTGTGTGTGGGGAGGGGCCAAACTGGCGAGGCTTCTGTGCGTTTTCACTTGTCTCTTGTTTATGAAGGGCCAGAGACCGATTAGCGCAGCAAATGAGGAGAAAGCAGTCGGTGGTACCTCTTTGGGTGAATGTATTGTACTTTTCCAGCACTGCAGCTGCGTGAAGTCCCAGAAGAGTTGTCGTCAGTGATCACCTGTGTAAGTGACTTTGCCACTGCGCCGATAGGCGCCGAGGTACCTCGAGTGAGCAGTTTATCACAGTGGCGGAAAGGGCGGATAGGTTGCATAGCCTAGTGTGTGTGGGGAGGGGCCAAACTGGCGAGGCTTCTGTGCGTGTTCACTTGCCTCTTGTTTATGAAGGGCCAGAGACCGATTAGCGCAGCAAATGAGGAGAAAGCAGTCGGTGGTACCTCTTTGCGTGAATGTATTGTGCTTTTCCAGCACTGCAGCTGCGTAAAGGCCCAGAAGAGTTGTCTCGAGTGACCACGTGTGTCTGTAACTTTGCCACCGCGCCGTTTGGCGCCAAGGTCCCTCGAGTGAGCTGTCCATCACAGTGGGGGAAAGGGCGGGAAGAGGTTGCATAGCCTAGTGTGTGGGGCGGGGCCAAACGGGCGGGGCTTCTGTACGAGTTCACATGCCTCTTGTTTATAAAGGGTCAGAGACCATCAGAGCATCAGATGAGGAGAAATCAGCCTCCTGGTCACTGGAAGTACAGGAGGATTGCGCTCGAGAAACTCGTGGATGGCTAGACCTCCATCACGGATTACAGCTAATTGTAGACTGTAGCCTCGACCTTGCTCACTAGGTTCTTGGGCTGATTATAATGCGTTACTGAAGTTTAGCTTCATCCGGGGCACCTGCTGTTTCTTTTGTATCTGTAAGTGCTTCCTGTTAAGGTTTAAGTTTTTGAAACAGGAGCATCGTGCCAAAATGAATCCTGCCTGCATATTTATCCACGAAGATGCCACCATGTTGTGCCATACCTCTACTCAACTGGAGTACTTTCTACTGGGTAGTCAGTAAGTGCTACCTCGTTGGGTAAATGTATGGTGCTTTTCCTACACTACAGCTGCGTAAAGGCACAGAAGAGAAGTCTTCAGTGATCACCTGTGTCTGTGACTTTGCCACTGCGCTGATAGGCGCCGAGGTACCTCGAGTGAGCTGTCCATCACAGTGGGGGAAAGGGCGGGATAGGTTGTATAGCCTAGTCTGTGTGGGGAGGGGTTAAACTGGCGAGGCTTCTGTGCGTGTTCACTTGCCTCTTGTTTATGAAGGGTCAGAGACCGATTAGCGCAGCAAATGAGGCGAAAGCAGTCGGTGGTACCTCTTTGGGTGAATGTATTGTGCTTTTCCAGCACTGCAGCTGCGTAAAGGCCCAGAAGAGTTGTCGTCAGTGATCACCTGTGTCTGTGACTTTGCCACTGCGCCGATAGGCGCCGAGGTACCTCGAGTGAGCAGTCCATCACAGTGGTGGAAAGGGCGGATAGGTTGCATAGCCTAGTGTGTGTGGGGAGGGGCCAAACTGGCGAGGCTTCTGTGCGTTTTCACTTGTCTCTTGTTTATGAAGGGCCAGAGACCGATTAGCGCAGCAAATGAGGAGAAAGCAGTCGGTGGTACCTCTTTGGGTGAATGTATTGTACTTTTCCAGCACTGCAGCTGCGTGAAGTCCCAGAAGAGTTGTCGTCAGTGATCACCTGTGTAAGTGACTTTGCCACTGCGCCGATAGGCGCCAAGGTACCTCGAGTGAGCAGTTTATCACAGTGGCGGAAAGGGCGGATAGGTTGCATAGCCTAGTGTGTGTGGGGAGGGGCCAAACTGGCGAGGCTTCTGTGCGTGTTCACTTGCCTCTTGTTTATGAAGGGCCAGAGACCGATTAGCGCAGCAAATGAGGAGAAAGCAGTCGGTGGTACCTCTTTGGGTGAATGTATTGTGCTTTTCCAGCACTGCAGCTGCGTAAAGGCCCAGAAGAGTTGTCTCGAGTGACCACGTGTGTCTGTAACTTTGCCACCGCGCCGTTTGGCGCCAAGGTCCCTCGAGTGAGCTGTCCATCACAGTGGGGGAAAGGGCGGGAAGAGGTTGCATAGCCTAGTGTGTGGGGCGGGGCCAAACGGGCGGGGCTTCTGTACGAGTTCACATGCCTCTTGTTTATAAAGGGTCAGACCATCAGAGCATCAGACGAGGAGAAATCAGCCTCCTGGTCACTGGAAGTACAGGAGGATTGCGCTCGAGAAACTCGTGGATGCCTAGACCTCCATCACGGATTACAGCTAATTGTAGACTGTAGCCTCGACCTTGCTCACTAGGTTCTTGGGCTGATTATAATGCGTTACTGAAGTTTAGCTTCATCCGGGGCACCTGCTGTTTCTTTTGTATCTGTAAGTGCTTCCTGTTGAGGTTTAAGTTTTTGAAACAGGAGCATCGTGCCAAAATGAATCCTGCCTGCATATTTATCCACGAAGATGCCACCATGTTGTGCCATACCTCTACTCAACTGGAGTACTTTCTACTGGGTAGTCAGTAAGTGCTACCTCGTTGGGTAAATGTATGGTGCTTTTCCTACACTACAGCTGCGTAAAGGCCCAGAAGAGAAGTCTTCAGTGATCACCTGTGTCTGTGACTTTGCCACTGCGCTGATAGGCGCCGAGGTACCTCGAGTGAGCTGTCCATCACAGTGGGGGAAAGGGCGGGATAGGTTGCATAGCCTAGTCTGTGTGGGGAGGGGTTAAACTGGCGAGGCTTCTGTGCGAGTTCACATGCCTCTTGTTTATGAAGGGTCAGAGACCGATCAGCTCAGTAAATGATAAGAAAGCAGTCGGTGGTACCTCTGTGGGTGAATGTATTGTGCTTTTCCAGCACTACAGCTGCGTGAAGTCCCAGAAGAGTTGTCGTCAGTGATCACCTGTGTAAGTGACTTTGCCACTGCGCCGATAGGCGCCGAGGTACCTCGAGTGAGCAGTCCATCACAGTGGCGGAAAGGGCGGATAGGTTGCATAGCCTAGTGTGTGTGGGGAGGGGCCAAACTGGCGAGGCTTCTGTGCGTGTTCACTTGCCTCTTGTTTATGAAGGGCCAGAGACCGATTAGCGCAGCAAATGAGGAGAAAGCAGTCGGTGGTACCTCTTTGGGTGAATGTATTGTGCTTTTCCAGCACTGCAGCTGCGTAAAGGCCCAGAAGAGTTGTCTCGAGTGACCACGTGTGTCTGTAACTTTGCCACCGCGCCGTTTGGCGCCAAGGTCCCTCGAGTGAGCTGTCCATCACAGTGGGGGAATGGGCGGGATAGGTTGCATAGCCTAGTCTGTGTGGGGAGGGGTTAAACTGGCGAGGCTTCTGTGCGAGTTCACATGCCTCTTGTTTATGAAGGGTCAGAGACCGATCAGCGCAGTAAATGATAAGAAAGCAGTAGGTGGTACCTCTTTGGGTGAATGTATTGTGCTTTTCCAGCACTGCAGCTGCGTGAAGGCCCAGAAGAGTTGTATTCAGTGATCACCTGTGTCTGTGACGTTGCCACTGCGCCGATAGGCGCCGAGGTACCTCGAGTGAGCTGTCCATCACAGTGGTGGAAAGGGCGGGATAGGTTGCATAGCCTAGTGTGTGTGGGGAGGGGTTAAACTGGCGAGGCTTCTGTGCGAGTTCACATGCCTCTTGTTTATGAAGGGTCAGAGACCGATCAGCGCAGCAAATGAGGAGAAAGCAGTCGGTGGTACCTCTTTGGGTGAATGTATTGTGCTTTTCCAGCACTGCAGCTGCGTAAAGGCCCAGAAGAGTTGTCTCGAGTGACCACGTATGTCTGTAACTTTGCCACCGCGCCGTTTGGCGCCAAGGTCCCTCGAGTGAGCTGTCCATCACAGTGGGGGAAAGGGCGGGAAGAGGTTGCAAAACCTAGTGTGTGGGGCGGGGCCAAACGGGCGGGGCTTCTGTACGAGTTCACATGCCTCTTGTTTATAAAGGGTCAGAGACCATCAGAGCATCAGATGAGGAGAAATCAGCCTCCTGGTCACTGGAAGTACAGGAGGATTGCGCTCGAGAAACTCGTGGATGCCTAGACCTCCATCACGGATTACAGCTAATTGTAGACTGTAGCCTCGACCTTGCTCACTAGGTTCTTGGGCTGATTATAATGCGTTACTGAAGTTTAGCTTCATCCGGGGCACGTGCTGTTTCTTTTGTATCTGTAAGTGCTTCCTGTTGAGGTTTAATTTTTGAAACAGGAGCATCGTGCCAAAATGAATCCTGCCTGCATATTTATCCACGAAGATGCCACCATGTTGTGCCATACCTCTACTCAACTGGAGTACTTTCTACTGGGTAGTCAGTAAGTGCTACCTCGTTGGGTAAATGTATGGTGCTTTTCCTACACTGCAGCTGCGTAAAGGCCCAGAAGAGAAGTCTTCAGTGATCACCTGTGTCTGTGACTTTGCCACTGCGCTGATAGGCGCCGAGGTACCTCGAGTGAGCTGTCCATCAAAGTGGTGGAAAGGGCGGGATAGGTTGCATAGCCTAGTGTGTGTGTGGAGGGGTTAAACTGGCGAGGCTTCTGTGCGAGTTCACATGCCTCTTGTTTATGAAGGGTCAGAGACCAATCAGCGCAGCAAATGAGGAGAAAGCAGTCGGTGGTACCTCTTTGGGTGAATGTATTGTGCTTTTCCAGCACTACAGCTGCGTGAAGTCCCAGAAGAGTTGTCGTCAGTGATCACCTGTGTAAGTGACTTTGCCACTGCGCCGATAGGCGCCGAGGTACCTCGAGTGAGCAGTCCATCACAGTGGCGGAAAGGGCGGATAGGTTGCATAGCCTAGTGTGTGTGGGGAGGGGCCAAACTGGCGAGGCTTCTGTGCGTGTTCACTTGCCTCTTGTTTATGAAGGGCCAGAGACCGATTAGCGCAGCAAATGAGGAGAAAGCAGTCGGTGGTACCTCTTTGGGTGAATGTATTGTGCTTTTCCAGCACTGCAGCTGCGTAAAGGCCCAGAAGAGTTGTCTCGAGTGACCACGTGTGTCTGTAACTTTGCCACCGCGCCGTTTGGCGCCAAGGTCCCTCGAGTGAGCTGTCCATCACAGTGGGGGAATGGGCGGGATAGGTTGCATAGCCTAGTCTGTGTGGGGAGGGGTTAAACTGGCGAGGCTTCTGTGCGAGTTCACATGCCTCTTGTTTATGAAGGGTCAGAGACCGATCAGCGCAGTAAATGATAAGAAAGCAGTAGGTGGTACCTCTTTGGGTGAATGTATTGTGCTTTTCCAGCACTGCAGCTGCGTGAAGGCCCAGAAGAGTTGTATTCAGTGATCACCTGTGTCTGTGACGTTGCCACTGCGCCGATAGGCGCCGAGGTACCTCGAGCGAGCAGTCCATCACAATGGTGGAAAGGACTGATAGGTTGCATAGCCTAGTGTGTGTGGGGAGGGGCCAAACTGGCGAGTCTTCTGTGCGAGTTCACATGCCTCTTGTTTATGAAGGGTCAGAGACCGATCAGCGCAGCAAATGAGGAGAAAGCAGTCGGTGGTACCTCTTTGGGTGAATGTATTGTGCTTTTCCAGCACTGCAGCTGCGTAAAGGCCCAGAAGAGTTGTCTCGAGTGACCACGTATGTCTGTAACTTTGCCACCGCGCCGTTTGGCGCCAAGGTCCCTCGAGTGAGCTGTCCATCACAGTGGGGGAAAGGGCGGGAAGAGGTTGCAAAACCTAGTGTGTGGGGCGGGGCCAAACGGGCGGGGCTTCTGTACGAGTTCACATGCCTCTTGTTTATAAAGGGTCAGAGACCATCAGAGCATCAGATGAGGAGAAATCAGCCTCCTGGTCACTGGAAGTACAGGAGGATTGCGCTCGAGAAACTCGTGGATGCCTAGACCTCCATCACGGATTACAGCTAATTGTAGACTGTAGCCTCGACCTTGCTCACTAGGTTCTTGGGCTGATTATAATGCGTTACTGAAGTTTAGCTTCAACAGGGGCACGTGCTGTTTCTTTTGTATCTGTAAGTGCTTCCTGTTGAGGTTTAATTTTTGAAACAGGAGCATCGTGCCAAAATGAATCCTGCCTGCATATTTATCCACGAAGATGCCACCATGTTGTGCCATACCTCTACTCAACTGGAGTACTTTCTACTGGGTAGTCAGTAAGTGCTACCTCGTTGGGTAAATGTATGGTGCTTTTCCTACACTGCAGCTGCGTAAAGGCCCAGAAGAGAAGTCTTCAGTGATCACCTGTGTCTGTGACTTTGCCACTGCGCTGATAGGCGCCGAGGTACCTCGAGTGAGCTGTCCATCAAAGTGGTGGAAAGGGCGGGATAGGTTGCATAGCCTAGTGTGTGTGTGGAGGGGTTAAACTGGCGAGGCTTCTGTGCGAGTTCACATGCCTCTTGTTTATGAAGGGTCAGAGACCAATCAGCGCAGCAAATGAGGAGAAAGCAGTCGGTGGTACCTCTTTGGGTGAATGTATTGTGCTTTTCCAGCACTGCAGCTGCGTGAAGGCCCAGAAGAGTTGTATTCAGTGATCACCTGTGTCTGTGACGTTGCCACTGTGCCGATAGGCGCCGAGGTACCTCGAGTGAGCTGTCCATCACAGTGGTGGAAAGGGCGGGATAGGTTGCATAGCCTAGTGTGTGTGGGGAGGGGTTAAACTGGCGAGGCTTCTGTGCGAGTTCACATGCCTCTTGTTTATGAAGGGTCAGAGACCGATTAGCGCAGCAAATGAGGCGAAAGCAGTCGGTGGTAGCTCTTTGGGTGAATGTATTGTGCTTTTCCAGCACTGCAGCTGCGTGAAGTCCCAGAAGAGTTGTCGTCAGTGATCACCTGTGTAAGTGACTTTGCCACTGCGCTGATAGGCGCCGAGGTACCTCGAGTGAGCAGTCCATCACAGTGGCGGAAAGGGCGGATAGGTTGCATAGCCTAGTGTGTGTGGGGAGGGGCCAAACTGGCGAGGCTTCTGTGCGTGTTCACTTGCCTCTTGTTTATGAAGGGCCAGAGACCGATTAGCGCAGCAAATGAGGAGAAAGCAGTCGGTGGTACCTCTTTGGGTGAATGTATTGTGCTTTTCCAGCACTGCAGCTGCGTAAAGGCCCAGAAGAGTTGTCTCGAGTGACCACGTGTGTCTGTAACTTTGCCACCGCGCCGTTTGGCGCCAAGGTCCCTCGAGTGAGCTGTCCATCACAGTGGGGGAAAGGGCGGGAAGAGGTTGCATAGCCTAGTGTGTGGGGCGGGGCCAAACGGGCGGGGCTTCTGTACGAGTTCACATGCCTCTTGTTTATAAAGGGTCAGAGACCATCAGAGCATCAGACGAGGAGAAATCAGCCTCCTGGTCACTGGAAGTACAGGAGGATTGCGCTCGAGAAACTCGTGGATGCCTAGACCTCCATCACGGATTACAGCTAATTGTAGACTGTAGCCTCGACCTTGCTCACTAGGTTCTTGGGCTGATTATAATGCGTTACTGAAGTTTAGCTTCATCCGGGGCACCTGCTGTTTCTTTTGTATCTGTAAGTGCTTCCTGTTGAGGTTTAAGTTTTTGAAACAGGAGCATCGTGCCAAAATGAATCCTGCCTGCATATTTATCCACGAAGATGCCACCATGTTGTGCCATACTCTACTCAACTGGAGTACTTTCTACTGGGTAGTCAGTAAGTGCTACCTCGTTGGGTAAATGTATGGTGCTTTTCCTACACTACAGCTGCGTAAAGGCCCAGAAGAGAAGTCTTCAGTGATCACCTGTGTCTGTGACTTTGCCACTGCGCTGATAGGCGCCGAGGTACCTCGAGTGAGCTGTCCATCACAGTGGGGGAAAGGGCGGGATAGGTTGCATAGCCTAGTCTGTGTGGGGAGGGGTTAAACTGGCGAGGCTTCTGTGCGTGTTCACTTGCCTCTTGTTTATGAAGGGTCAGAGACCGATTAGCGCAGCAAATGAGGCGAAAGCAGTCGGTGGTACCTCTTTGGGTGAATGTATTGTGCTTTTCCAGCACTGCAGCTGCGTAAAGGCCCAGAAGAGTTGTCTCGAGTGACCACGTGTGTCTGTAACTTTGCCACCGCGCCGTTTGGCGCCAAGGTCCCTTGAGTGAGCTGTCCATCACAGTGGGGGAAAGGGCGGGAAGAGGTTGCATAGCCTAGTGTGTGGGGCGGGGCCAAACGGGCGGGGCTTCTGTACGAGTTCACATGCCTCTTGTTTATAAAGGGTCAGAGACCATCAGAGCATCAGATGAGGAGAAATCAGCCTCCTGGTCACTGGAAGTACAGGAGGATTGCGCTCGAGAAACTCGTGGATGCCTAGACCTCCATCACGGATTACAGCTAATTGTAGACTGTAGCCTCGACCTTGCTCACTAGGTTCTTGGGCTGATTATAATGCGTTACTGAAGTTTAGCTTCAACAGGGGCACGTGCTGTTTCTTTTGTATCTGTAAGTGCTTCCTGTTGAGGTTTAGTTTTTGAAACAGGAGCATCGTGCCAAAATGAATCCTGCCTGCATATTTATCCACGAAGATGCCACCATGTTGTGCCATACCTCTACTCAACTGGAGTACTTTCTACTGGGTAGTCAGTAAGTGCTACCTCGTTGGGTAAATGTATGGTGCTTTTCCTACACTGCAGCTGCGTAAAGGCCCAGAAGAGAAGTCTTCAGTGATCACCTGTGTCTGTGACTTTGCCACTGCGCTGATAGGCGCCGAGGTACCTCGAGTGAGCTGTCCATCACAGTGGGGGAATGGGCGGGATAGGTTGCATAGCCTATTCTGTGTGGGGAGGGGTTAAACTGGCGAGGCTTCTGTGCGAGTTCACATGCCTCTTGTTTATGAAGGGTCAGAGACCGATCAGCGCAGTAAATGATAAGAAAGCAGTAGGTGGTACCTCTTTAGGTGAATGTATTGTGCTTTTCCAGCACTGCAGCTGCGTGAAGGCCCAGAAGAGTTGTATTCAGTGATCACCTGTGTCTGTGACGTTGCCACTGCGCCGATAGGCGCCGAGGTACCTCGAGTGAGCTGTCCATCACAGTGGTGGAAAGGGCGGGATAGGTTGCATAGCCTAGTGTGTGTGGGGAGGGGTTAAACTGGCGAGGCTTCTGTGCGAGTTCACATGCCTCTTGTTTATGAAGGGTCAGAGACCGATCAGCGCAGCAAATGAGGAGAAAGCAGTCGGTGGTACCTCTTTGGGTGAATGTATTGTGCTTTTCCAGCACTGCAGCTGCGTAAAGGCCCAGAAGAGTTGTCTCGAGTGACCACGTATGTCTGTAACTTTGCCACCGCGCCGTTTGGCGCCAAGGTCCCTCGAGTGAGCTGTCCATCACAGTGGGGGAAAGGGCGGGAAGAGGTTGCAAAACCTAGTGTGTGGGGCGGGGCCAAACGGGCGGGGCTTCTGTACGAGTTCACATGCCTCTTGTTTATAAAGGGTCAGAGACCATCAGAGCATCAGATGAGGAGAAATCAGCCTCCTGGTCACTGGAAGAACAGGAGGATTGCGCTCGAGAAACTCGTGGATGCCTAGACCTCCATCACGGATTACAGCTAATTGTAGACTGTAGCCTCGACCTTGCTCACTAGGTTCTTGGGCTGATTATAATGCGTTACTGAAGTTTAGCTTCATCCGGGGCACCTGCTGTTTCTTTTGTATCTGTAAGTGCTTCCTGTTGAGGTTTAAGTTTTTGAAACAGGAGCATCGTGCCAAAATGAATCCTGCCTGCATATTTATCCACGAAGGTGCCACCATGTTGTGCCATACCTCTACTCAACTGGAGTACTTTCTACTGGGTAGTCAGTAAGTGCTACCTCGTTGGGTAAATGTATGGTGCTTTTCCTACACTGCAGCTGCGTAAAGGCCCAGAAGAGAAGTCTTCAGTGATCACCTGTGTCTGTGACTTTGCCACTGCGCTGATAGGCGCCGAGGTACCTCGAGTGAGCTGTCCATCAAAGTGGTGGAAAGGGCGGGATAGGTTGCATAGCCTAGTGTGTGTGTGGAGGGGTTAAACTGGCGAGGCTTCTGTGCGAGTTCACATGCCTCTTGTTTATGAAGGGTCAGAGACCAATCAGCGCAGCAAATGAGGAGAAAGCAGTCGGTGGTACCTCTTTGGGTGAATGTATTGTGCTTTTCCAGCACTGCAGCTGCGTAAAGGCCCAGAAGAGTTGTCTCGAGTGACCACGTATGTCTGTAACTTTGCCACCGCGCCGTTTGGCGCCAAGGTCCCTCGAGTGAGCTGTCCATCACAGTGGGGGAAAGGGCGGGAAGAGGTTGCAAAACCCAGTGTGTGGGGCGGGGCCAAACGGGCGGGGCTTCTGTACGAGTTCACATGCCTCTTGTTTATAAAGGGTCAGAGACCATCAGAGCATCAGATGAGGAGAAATCAGCCTCCTGGTCACTGGAAGTACAGGAGGATTGCGCTCGAGAAACTCGTGGATGCCTAGACCTCCATCACGGATTACAGCTAATTGTAGACTGTAGCCTCGACCTTGCTCACTAGGTTCTTGGGCTGATTATAATGCGTTACTGAAGTTTAGCTTCATCCGGGGCACCTGCTGTTTCTTTTGTATCTGTAAGTGCTTCCTGTTGAGGTTTAAGTTTTTGAAACAGGAGCATCGTGCCAAAATGAATCCTGCCTGCATATTTATCCACGAAGATGCCACCATGTTGTGCCATACTCTACTCAACTGGAGTACTTTCTACTGGGTAGTCAGTAAGTGCTACCTCGTTGGGTAAATGTATGGTGCTTTTCCTACACTACAGCTGCGTAAAGGCCCAGAAGAGAAGTCTTCAGTGATCACCTGTGTCTGTGACTTTGCCACTGCGCTGATAGGCGCCGAGGTACCTCGAGTGAGCTGTCCATCACAGTGGGGGAAAGGGCGGGATAGGTTGCATAGCCTAGTCTGTGTGGGGAGGGGTTAAACTGGCGAGGCTTCTGTGCGTGTTCACTTGCCTCTTGTTTATGAAGGGTCAGAGACCGATTAGCGCAGCAAATGAGGCGAAAGCAGTCGGTGGTACCTCTTTGGGTGAATGTATTGTGCTTTTCCAGCACTGCAGCTGCGTAAAGGCCCAGAAGAGTTGTCGTCAGTGATCACCTGTGTCTGTGACTTTGCCACTGCGCTGATAGGCGCCGAGGTACCTCGAGTGAGCTGTCCATCACAGTGGGGGAATGGGCGGGATAGGTTGCATAGCCTAGTCTGTGTGGGGAGGGGTTAAACTGGCGAGGCTTCTGTGCGAGTTCATATGCCTCTTGTTTATGAAGGGTCAGAGACCGATCAGCGCAGTAAATGATAAGAAAGCAGTAGGTGGTACCTCTTTGGGTGAATGTATTGTGCTTTTCCAGCACTGCAGCTGCGTGAAGGCCCAGAAGAGTTGTATTCAGTGATCACCTGTGTCTGTGACGTTGCCACTGCGCCGATAGGCGCCGAGGTACCTCGAGTGAGCTGTCCATCACAGTGGTGGAAAGGGCGGGATAGGTTGCATAGCCTAGTGTGTGTGGGGAGGGGTTAAACTGGCGAGGCTTCTGTGCGAGTTCACATGCCTCTTGTTTATGAAGGGTCAGAGACCGATCAGCGCAGCAAATGAGGAGAAAGCAGTCGGTGGTACCTCTTTGGGTGAATGTATTGTGCTTTTCCAGCACTGCAGCTGCGTAAAGGCCCAGAAGAGTTGTCTCGAGTGACCACGTATGTCTGTAACTTTGCCACCGCGCCGTTTGGCGCCAAGGTCCCTCGAGTGAGCTGTCCATCACAGTGGGGGAAAGGGCGGGAAGAGGTTGCAAAACCTAGTGTGTGGGGCGGGGCCAAACGGGCGGGGCTTCTGTACGAGTTCACATGCCTCTTGTTTATAAAGGGTCAGAGACCATCAGAGCATCAGATGAGGAGAAATCAGCCTCCTGGTCACTGGAAGAACAGGAGGATTGCGCTCGAGAAACTCGTGGATGCCTAGACCTCCATCACGGATTACAGCTAATTGTAGACTGTAGCCTCGACCTTGCTCACTAGGTTCTTGGGCTGATTATAATGCGTTACTGAAGTTTAGCTTCATCCGGGGCACCTGCTGTTTCTTTTGTATCTGTAAGTGCTTCCTGTTGAGGTTTAAGTTTTTGAAACAGGAGCATCGTGCCAAAATGAATCCTGCCTGCATATTTATCCACGAAGATGCCACCATGTTGTGCCATACCTCTACTCAACTGGAGTACTTTCTACTGGGTAGTCAGTAAGTGCTACCTCGTTGGGTAAATGTATGGTGCTTTTCCTACACTACAGCTGCGTAAAGGCCCAGAAGAGAAGTCTTCAGTGATCACCTGTGTCTGTGACTTTGCCACTGCGCTGATAGGCGCCGAGGTACCTCGAGTGAGCTGTCCATCACAGTGGGGGAAAGGGCGGGATAGGTTGCATAGCCTAGTCTGTGTGGGGAGGGGTTAAACTGGCGAGGCTTCTGTGCGAGTTCACATGCCTCTTGTTTATGAAGGGTCAGAGACCGATCAGCTCAGTAAATGATAAGAAAGCAGTCGGTGGTACCTCTGTGGGTGAATGTATTGTGCTTTTCCAGCACTACAGCTGCGTGAAGGCCCAGAAGAGTTGTATTCAGGGATCACCTGTGTCTGTGACGTTGCCACTGTGCCGATAGGCGCCGAGGTACCTCGAGTGAGCTGTCCATCACAGTGGGGGAAAGGGCGGGATAGGTTGCATAGCCTAGTGTGTGTGGGGAGGGGCCAAACTGGCGAGGCTTCTGTGCGTGTGCACTTGCCTCTTGTTTATGAAGGGTCAGAGACCGATTAGCGCAGCAAATGGGGAGAAAGCAGTCGGTGGTACCTCTTTGGGTGAATGTATTGTGCTTTTCAAACACTACAGCTGCGTATAGGCCCAGAAGAGTTGTCTCGAGTGACCACGTGTGTCTGTAACTTTGCCAACGCGCCGTTTGGCGCCAAGGTCCCTTGAGTGAGCTGTCCATCACAGTGGGGGAAGGGCGGGAAGATATTGCATAGCCTAGTGTGTGGGGCGGGGCCAAACGGGCGGGGCTTCTGTACAGTTCACATGCCTCTTGTTTATAAAGGGTCAGAGACCATCAGAGCATCAGATGAGGAGAAATCAGCCTCCTGGTCACTGGAAGTACAAGAGGATTGCGCTCGAGAAACTCGTGGATGCCTAGACTTCCATCATGGATTACAGCTAATTGTAGACTGTAGCCTCGACCTTGCTCACTAGGTTCTTGGGCTGATTATAATGCGTTACTGAAGTTTAGCTTCAACAGGGGCACGTGCTGTTTTTTTTGTATATGTAAGTGCTTCCTGTTGAGGTTTAGTTTTTGAAACAGGAGCATCGTGCCAAAATGAATCCTGCCTGCATATTTATCCACGAAGATGCCACCATGTTGTGCCATACCTCTACTCAACTGGAGTACTTTCTACTGGGTAGTCAGTAAGTGCTACCTCGTTGGGTAAATGTATGGTGCTTTTCCTACACTGCAGCTGCGTAAAGGCCCAGAAGAGAAGTCTTCAGTGATCACCTGTGTCTGTGACTTTGCCACTGCGCTGATAGGCGCCGAGGTACCTCGAGTGAGCTGTCCATCACAGTGGGGGAATGGGCGGGATAGGTTGCATAGCCTAGTCTGTGTGGGGAGGGGTTAAACTGGCGAGGCTTCTGTGCGAGTTCACATGCCTCTTGTTTATGAAGGGTCAGAGACCGATCAGCGCAGTAAATGATAAGAAAGCAGTAGGTGGTACCTCTTTGGGTGAATGTATTGTGCTTTTCCAGCACTGCAGCTGCGTGAAGGCCCAGAAGAGTTGTATTCAGTGATCACCTGTGTCTGTGACGTTGCCACTGCGCCGATAGGCGCCGAGGTACCTCGAGTGAGCTGTCCATCACAGTGGTGGAAAGGGCGGGATAGGTTGCATAGCCTAGTGTGTGTGGGGAGGGGTTAAACTGGCGAGGCTTCTGTGCGAGTTCACATGCCTCTTGTTTATGAAGGGTCAGAGACCGATCAGCGCAGCAAATGAGGAGAAAGCAGTCGGTGGTACCTCTTTGGGTGAATGTATTGTGCTTTTCCAGCACTGCAGCTGCGTAAAGGCCCAGAAGAGTTGTCTCGAGTGACCACGTATGTCTGTAACTTTGCCACCGCGCCGTTTGGCGCCAAGGTCCCTCGAGTGAGCTGTCCATCACAGTGGGGGAAAGGGCGGGAAGAGGTTGCAAAACCTAGTGTGTGGGGCGGGGCCAAACGGGCGGGGCTTCTGTACGAGTTCACATGCCTCTTGTTTATAAAGGGTCAGAGACCATCAGAGCATCAGATGAGGAGAAATCAGCCTCCTGGTCACTGGAAGAACAGGAGGATTGCGCTCGAGAAACTCGTGGATGCCCAGACCTCCATCACGGATTACAGCTAATCGTAGACTGTAGCCTCGACCTTGCTCACTAGGTTCTTGGGCTGATTATAATGCGTTACTGAAGTTTAGCTTCATCCGGGGCACCTGCTGTTTCTTTTGTATCTGTAAGTGCTTCCTGTTGAGGTTTAAGTTTTTGAAACAGGAGCATCGTGCCAAAATGAATCCTGCCTGCATATTTATCCACGAAGATGCCACCATGTTGTGCCATACCTCTACTCAACTGGAGTACTTTCTACTGGGTAGTCAGTAAGTGCTACCTCGTTGGGTAAATGTATGGTGCTTTTCCTACACTACAGCTGCGTAAAGGCCCAGAAGAGAAGTCTTCAGTGATCACCTGTGTCTGTGACTTTGCCACTGCGCTGATAGGCGCCGAGGTACCTCGAGTGAGCTGTCCATCACAGTGGGGGAAAGGGCGGGATAGGTTGCATAGCCTAGTCTGTGTGGGGAGGGGTTAAACTGGCGAGGCTTCTGTGCGAGTTCACATGCCTCTTGTTTATGAAGGGTCAGAGACCGATCAGCTCAGTAAATGATAAGAAAGCAGTCGGTGGTACCTCTGTGGGTGAATGTATTGTGCTTTTCCAGCACTACAGCTGCGTGAAGTCCCAGAAGAGTTGTCGTCAGTGATCACCTGTGTCTGTGACTTTGCCACTGCGCCGATAGGCGCCGAGGTACCTCGAGTGAGCAGTCCATCACAGTGGTGGAAAGGGCGGATAGGTTGCATAGCCTAGTGTGTGTGGGGAGGGGCCAAACTGGCGAGGCTTCTGTGCGTGTTCACTTGCCTCTTGTTTATGAAGGGCCAGAGACCGATTATCTTATCTTATCTTATCTTAATGTTTTGTTGAAGCGCTACAGCTGCCTCGGCAATGAGGCGTCCCGGCGCTGAAACCTAGATCCGATCCTGAGCAAGAAGGCCTAAGGGCAGAGGCGGGTTTAGAGACAAGGGAAAAGATAAGTTTTCACTGCCTTTCGGAAGGCAGAAAGGTTGTCCAGCGCGCGAATATGATGTGGGAGTTCGTTCCACATCTTGGGTCCCAGGAACCTAAAGGAGCGTCCGCCCATGCGGGAGAGTTTTATGCGTGGGACACAGAGGAGGTTTTGGTTGGAAGATCTTAGGTTCCGTGACGGCGCATAGGGAGTGAGAAGGGGTTGAAGCAGAGGGGGAGTGTCAAGTTTGAGAATTTTGAAGGTCATGATGAGGGTCTTAAACTTGATTCTGGAGTCAACCGGGAGCCAGTGCAAATTCCTGATGGTTGCTCTGGCTGAACATCTGCGGGGCAGGCCGATCAGAGTTCTAGCGGCCGAGTTCTGCACGCGTTGGAGTCGTGCTAGCTCACATTTGTTGGCGCCGAGAAGGAGTACATTGGCGTAGTCTAGACGCGAGAGTATGGTGGCTTGGATGATGAGCTGTCGGGTCTTTGCGTCAAAGAAGCCTAGTATGTGGCTGAGGCTTCTCAGTAAGCCAATGCAGGTGCCAGCAACTTTCTTGGTGTGGGCTTGAAAGTTGAGTGAGTCGTCCATCCATACACCCAGGTTTTTCACAACGGTTTTGGGGGGAGGGATGGTACCGAGGGAGGACGGCCACCAGTGCTCATTCCAAAGGCTGGTGTTTTTGCCGAGGAGGAGCACCTCTGTTTTTCCGCCGTTGAGCTGTAGACAGTTTGTGGTCATCCATTGGGCGACCGCGGAGAGTCCGTTTTTAAAATTAGAGGAAAAGTTTGAGGGTCCATCTGAGAGGGCAATGGCCAATTGTGTATCATCAGCATACGATACTAATGTTAAGCCCCATTCTTTGGCCACTGCCGCCAGAGGCTGAACATAAAGATTAAAAAGAGAGGGGCTTAGCGCCGAGCCCTGCGGGACTCCCTGATCAATAGGATGGGGTTTAGATAGAAAGGGTGGGGCAGAGACTCGAAAGGACCTGTTTTCGAGGAAGGATCTAAACCACTCCAGGGCATGGCCCTTTACACCAAAGGCCTCCAGACGTCTAAGAAGGATGACATGGGATACCGTGTCAAAGGCCGCGCTGAGATCCAGAAGGATCAGCGCAGCACTTTGACCGGCATCCAGGATCGTCCGGAGGTGCTCTGTGGTGGCTAGGAGAGCAGACTCAGTGCTATGGCCTGGTCTGAACCCGTTTTGTGATGGGTCCAGAATGTTGTTTTTGACCATATGTTGGGAAAGAGTACTGTTGACATGTGCTTCAGCGAGTTTAGAAAGCCATGGAAGCAGGGAGATAGGACGAAAATTCTCCGGTTTAGATGGATCTAGGGTGGGTTTCTTGATGATAGGCGAAACCCACGCTTGCTTCCAGGCAGATGGTACGCACGCTGAAGTAAAGGAGAGGTTCAGGATGGCGGTTAGCGCTGGTAGGAAGAAGTTGAGTGATTCTAAGAATTGAACCGGGCGCATGGGGTCTGCGGGGGAGCCAGACTTGACTTTGTTGCAAAGTCTGATAAGAATGTCTTTGGAGATTTCTGGGATGTGGGTCAGGGTCGAGTAGCTGGGAGAGGCAGAGGGATAGCTGACGATGTTAGGGTCATGCTGGGGAAAGGAGGTGTAGATTTTCTGCACCTTATCGACGAAGAATTTAGCAAGTTCCTCGCATTGTTGCTCGGAGGAGATCGTAGGGGGGGGTGTTTTGTTGCTCTGAAGTTCTTGTACGAGTTTGAAAATTTCTTTCGCAGGGGTGGGACTAGATTCAATTTTATCGGCGTAGAAAGCAGCTCGTGCAGCACGGATGGCTTTGTGATATGATTTTTGTAGCTGAAGGTATTTATCTTTGTCCTCTTTATTGTATTTCCTACGCCAAAGGCGTTCTGCCTTTTTACACTCTTTTCTTAGATTTTTGAGTGCATCGTTGTACCAGGGGTTTGATGGCGAGTTGCGGCCTTTTGTCCATTTTGCAGGGATAAGGCTGTCTAGTCCGCCCGTAATCCACTCGTGAAACGTGTTGTAGGTAACGTTGATGTCAGCGTTAGAGTCAGGGTGGAAGTCCCCTAATGTCCTGTGTAGGTCCTCATGAGACAGTTTGTGCCACGGTCTTTTTAAACGGCTGGCCGGAGCCGTATTGTGCCTGCTTTTGTTGACCGAAATGGTCAATTTAATAAGGGAGTGATCTGTCCATCCCATAGGAAGGGGTGGTTCTGAGGTGAGTTCTTCTAGGTTGGAGAAGACTGGGTCTAGGATGTGGCCGGCTAAGTGGGTTGAAGTGGAAATGAAGGGGTTGAGTTGCAGTGCAGAGAGATCTGCAAGGAGTGTTTTGATTGTGGAGTCATTGAGTAAGTCAAAATGGAGATTAAGGTCTCCCAGAATGGTGAAGTTGGGGTTTTTGGTGATTAAAGAGGTTGTTGACTCAAGGAGGGCCTCAATGAATTTTGAAGAGGGGCCAGGTGGGCGGTAAATGTAAAGTCCCGACACAGTGAAGTTGGGAGTTATGGTAATTTTGAAGTTGGCGCATTCAGAGTCTGCCAGGTCTTCCTTAAGAAAAGAGCATGAGAGCGTTTTTTTGTGGATTACTGCGAGACCGCCTCCTCTACCCTCTCTATTAATGGCCGACATGAAGTAGTCGTCAGGTAGAGTGAGATTGGGAATGGTGGAAGTGCCATCGCGAAGCCATGTTTCGCAGAGGAAGAGGATGTCTGGGTTTTCGTCTAGTATTAGGGAGTTAACCTCCAGGTGATGTTTAACTAGTGATCTGACATTGAGGTGGAGTATCGTGATGGAGGAGGTTTTATCCGGACCTATAAGCTGTTGAACGGCGTGGGGTTTCATAGTGGAGAAGCTACAGGTTTGGCATTGTAGGCAAGTGAGTCCGGGCTTACCTGTAATGTTTACGCATGATCGTCCGGGGTTCCAGCTCTGAAGCGTCTCACTATCATAGGCGAGGAATGGTGATGGTATTTGGCCAGGGGGTCTGGCGAGAGGCGATGTCTTGGCGATGACGGGCGCAGACGGGCTTGCCTTAGGCGCGCCTTCGGCGCGCAAACGGCGCTCCCGCTGCGCTCGTCCGCTGCGCTTCCTGTACAGGCACATATCAAGGGAGGGAGGGGGTGTGGCCTGAAGGGGGCGGAGTCAGCGCGCACGCCTGGGAGATTGGCGGCAGCTGAGAAGCGCGAGGTGGGCGCGTCAGCTCAAGGGCAGCTGTGCGCTGAAGCAATGAGGCGCTTCGGTGAGTGTGTGTAGTCTTAAAAACACAGAAAACAGTGACACCACACAGAGCAAGGAAATAGTGGATTTTGTTCAATTTAAAATATTTTCGAGTACCTCCAGCTCCCGGCTTCCGCCTCAGGACTGGGTCAAGGTTTGATCGTTGCCGCTAGAAGTCAGCGGTTTAAGTATAGCCAGCAGGGGGCGTGGCCTGAAGGGGGCGGAGTCAGTGCGCACGCCTGGGAGATTGGCGGCAGCTGAGAAGCGCGAGGTGGGCGCGTCAGCTCAAGGGCAGCTGTGCGCTGAAGCAATGAGGCGCTTCGGTGAGTGTGTGTAGTCTTAAAAACACAGAAAACAGTGACACCACACAGAGCAAGGAAATAGTGGATTTTGTTCAATTTAAAATATTTTCGAGTACCTCCAGCTCCCGGCTTCCGCCTCAGGACTGGGTCAAGGTTTGATCGTTGCCGCTAGAAGTCAGCGGTTTAAGTATAGCCAGCAGGGGGCGTGGCCTGAAGGGGGCGGAGTCAGCGCGCACGCCTGGGAGATTGGCGGCAGCTGAGAAGCGCGAGGTGGGCGCGTCAGCTCAAGGGCAGCTGTGCGCTGAAGCAATGAGGCGCTTCGGTGAGTGTGTGTAGTCTTAAAAACACAGAAAACAGTGACACCACACAGAGCAAGGAAATAGTGGATTTTGTTCAATTTAAAATATTTTCGAGTACCTCCAGCTCCCGGCTTCCGCCTCAGGACTGGGTCAAGGTTTGATCGTTGCCGCTAGAAGTCAGCGGTTTAAGTATAGCCAGCAGGGGGCGTGGCCTGAAGGGGGCGGAGTCAGTGCGCACGCCTGGGAGATTGGCGGCAGCTGAGAAGCGCGAGGTGGGCGCGTCAGCTCAAGGGCAGCTGTGCGCTGAAGCAATGAGGCGCTTCGGTGAGTGTGTGTAGTCTTAAAAACACAGAAAACAGTGACACCACACAGAGCAAGGAAATAGTGGATTTTGTTCAATTTAAAATATTTTCGAGTACCTCCAGCTCCCGGCTTCCGCCTCAGGACTGGGTCAAGGTTTGATCGTTGCCGCTAGAAGTCAGCGGTTTAAGTATAGCCAGCAGGGGGCGTGGCCTGAAGGGGGCGGAGTCAGCGCGCACGCCTGGGAGATTGGCGGCAGCTGAGAAGCGCGAGGTGGGCGCGTCAGCTCAAGGGCAGCTGTGCGCTGAAGCAATGAGGCGCTTCGGTGAGTGTGTGTAGTCTTAAAAACACAGAAAACAGTGACACCACACAGAGCAAGGAAATAGTGGATTTTGTTCAATTTAAAATATTTTCGAGTACCTCCAGCTCCCGGCTTCCGCCTCAGGACTGGGTCAAGGTTTGATTAGCGCAGCAAATGAGGAGAAAGCAGTCGGTGGTACCTCTTTGGGTGAATGTATTGTGCTTTTCCAGCACTGCAGTTGCGTAAAGGCCCAGAAGAGTTGTCTCGAGTGACCACGTGTGTCTGTAACTTTGCCACCGCGCCGTTTGGCGCCAAGGTCCCTTGAGTGAGCTGTCCATCACAGTGTAGGGTGACCAGACGTCCCGGTTTTCCCCGGACGGTCCCCGTTTTTGGAGAAATGTCCCGGTGTCCCGACACTTTTCTCCAAGTCAGTGAAATGTCCGGGTTTTTAAACCGTGTCCGGGGTAAACATAGAAATGTCCCGGTTTTTTATTGGTGTTTCGGTTGAGCAGACGCTCGCATGCTCTCTTTTCTTAACGTGATGTCACGTAGGTGAGCTGAGCGTTGTAGCAGGAAGGGAAATCCTTTGAAGAGAGAGCCTTTCTCCCAGGATTTCCCTTCTCTTTGTACAACGCAGCGCCACCTACGTGTTAGGATCAACCTTGGTGATGGAAAGTGCATATCCAGGAAGGTATAAATGACTTGAACCAGGGTTAAATGCTTGCCCTAATGTTGTTTAATATCTTCATCTGAAATGTCCCGGCCGAATTAGACTTTGCAAACACTAATTTTCCGAAAATCGGACGGTAGTCCTTAGCGAGCAGGACTAAGCAGCCATGGCAGCCAAGGTTTTATATTGCTATGTGTAACATTTTCATATTTTCAATGTAATTATGAGTGACACTTTTTAGCGAGCAAAATCAAGCAATGAAGAGAGGGAAATATATTACAATAAATTACATTTGAGAAACAAAAAAAGTTTCAGCTGAAGCAACGCACCTGGAGGCGCAGGGAAGTCTCAAGTATAGCAAACTGCTAGTGCGCTGTAGTTTTTATAATTTTAAAAACGAGTCTCTCGCAACACTTAGACATTTGTTTCAAAGTTCTTTAAGGAATGGCCTGTTTAACTTGAGGCCGCTCAGCACAAATGAGTTAATATACAAAATAAACGTCCTGCTCTATTTCCCACCCACACGCTCCAATAATTAGTGTGTTTTTAATGCACTTCATCTTCAGTTTAGCTAGCAGTCATGTACCACAGGTATACATCTGGGTATCAGCCGCCTTCACATACACGGGCACCACCTTCGCGAGACACCTATAAGCATCTTGTAAGCTCTTAATTTAATTACCTATCATCCAACTAAAGCCCAGTTGGGCTGTTGGCGCGCCACAGTGAAGTCAAGTGAAAACTGACCGGGGCAGACTGGAGCACGCCTCCCCTAGCATTTTGGGCAAGCCAGCCTCGGGCCCTGTGATGCTTATGCACACACTTACTTGGTCAGATCCCGCGCGGCCGACAGCCTTACGCTACTAATAAGAAATTATGTGGGAGATGATTGATCATGTGTAGTGGCATTAGTAAGCAGTGTCAAGTGAGTATCTAGGCCAGCACAGAGAAATCAGGTTACATCAGCCGGCCTGTGAAAGGTGCTGTGCCATGCATGTTGTGTGTACGTTTCACTGATGGCCGCTATGTGCAAGTCTGTGCGTGGGTGTGACTCGTGTGTGTGTGTGTGGCCAAGAGGCAATACAATGGAATCACTCATTCTGTACATTCTTAAGATCTACAGGCAGCCCTTCCGTTTGCCTCGCCACACCTCTCCTGCCCAAATTCAACTTGAGTTTGGCCTTGTAAGCAAGCAGAATGGGGAGGTCCACACGAGCGGGCTCACTGCTTAGTGCTAGAGTGCAGTGACAATATGCACTTCAAGCTGATTTGTACTTGGTCTGAACAGCGTCAGTACTTTGGGCATGATTTACAATGGTAACCTTAGGCCAAAAGTTTATGAATTTTGGTAGTCACAAAGGGACTTGCAAGTAGTAATAAAAGACCTCTGATTTGTCGTCTGTAATGCTTCATCTCCGTCGGTGGAGGGAGCTGTCATTGTAGTCCTTTTTCTATGTCTATGACAGTTTTGAACTTGTCCTACTTTTATGTCGATGGTTACTGCAAACAGTAGTCCTACTTCTATGTCTATGACCTGTCCCCGTTTTTTGTTTTGAGAATCTGGTCACCCTATCACAGTGGGGGAAAGGGCGGGAAGAAGTTGCATAGCCTAGTGTGTGGGGCGGGGCCAAACGGGCGGGGCTTCTGTACGAGTTCACATGCCTCTTGTTTATAAAGGGTCAGAGACCATCAGAGCATCAGATGAGGAGAAATCAGCCTCCTGGTCACTGGAAGTACAGGAGGATTGCGCTCGAGAAACTCGTGGATGCCTAGACCTCCATCACGGATTACAGCTAATTGTAGACTGTAGCCTCGACCTTGCTCACTAGGTTCTTGGGCTGATTATAATGCGTTACTGAAGTTTAGCTTCATCCGGGGCACCTGCTGTTTCTTTTGTATCTGTAAGTGCTTCCTGTTGAGGTTTAAGTTTTTGAAACAGGAGCATCGTGCCAAAATGAATCCTGCCTGCATATTTATCCACGAAGATGCCACCATGTTGTGCCATACTCTACTCAACTGGAGTACTTTCTACTGGGTAGTCAGTAAGTGCTACCTCGTTGGGTAAATGTATGGTGCTTTTCCTACACTACAGCTGCGTAAAGGCCCAGAAGAGAAGTCTTCAGTGATCACCTGTGTCTGTGACTTTGCCACTGCGCTGATAGGCGCCGAGGTACCTCGAGTGAGCTGTCCATCACAGTGGGGGAAAGGGCGGGATAGGTTGCATAGCCTAGTCTGTGTGGGGAGGGGTTAAACTGGCGAGGCTTCTGTGCGTGTTCACTTGCCTCTTGTTTATGAAGGGTCAGAGACCGATTAGCGCAGCAAATGAGGCGAAAGCAGTCGGTGGTACCTCTTTGGGTGAATGTATTGTGCTTTTCCAGCACTGCAGCTGCGTAAAGGCCCAGAAGAGTTGTCGTCAGTGATCACCTGTGTCTGTGACTTTGCCACTGCGCTGATAGGCGCCGAGGTACCTCGAGTGAGCTGTCCATCACAGTGGGGGAATGGGCGGGATAGGTTGCATAGCCTAGTCTGTGTGGGGAGGGGTTAAACTGGCGAGGCTTCTGTGCGAGTTCATATGCCTCTTGTTTATGAAGGGTCAGAGACCGATCAGCGCAGTAAATGATAAGAAAGCAGTAGGTGGTACCTCTTTGGGTGAATGTATTGTGCTTTTCCAGCACTGCAGCTGCGTGAAGGCCCAGAAGAGTTGTATTCAGTGATCACCTGTGTCTGTGACGTTGCCACTGCGCCGATAGGCGCCGAGGTACCTCGAGTGAGCTGTCCATCACAGTGGTGGAAAGGGCGGGATAGGTTGCATAGCCTAGTGTGTGTGGGGAGGGGTTAAACTGGCGAGGCTTCTGTGCGAGTTCACATGCCTCTTGTTTATGAAGGGTCAGAGACCGATCAGCGCAGCAAATGAGGAGAAAGCAGTCGGTGGTACCTCTTTGGGTGAATGTATTGTGCTTTTCCAGCACTGCAGCTGCGTAAAGGCCCAGAAGAGTTGTCTCGAGTGACCACGTATGTCTGTAACTTTGCCACCGCGCCGTTTGGCGCCAAGGTCCCTCGAGTGAGCTGTCCATCACAGTGGGGGAAAGGGCGGGAAGAGGTTGCAAAACCTAGTGTGTGGGGCGGGGCCAAACGGGCGGGGCTTCTGTACGAGTTCACATGCCTCTTGTTTATAAAGGGTCAGAGACCATCAGAGCATCAGATGAGGAGAAATCAGCCTCCTGGTCACTGGAAGAACAGGAGGATTGCGCTCGAGAAACTCGTGGATGCCTAGACCTCCATCACGGATTACAGCTAATTGTAGACTGTAGCCTCGACCTTGCTCACTAGGTTCTTGGGCTGATTATAATGCGTTACTGAAGTTTAGCTTCATCCGGGGCACCTGCTGTTTCTTTTGTATCTGTAAGTGCTTCCTGTTGAGGTTTAAGTTTTTGAAACAGGAGCATCGTGCCAAAATGAATCCTGCCTGCATATTTATCCACGAAGATGCCACCATGTTGTGCCATACCTCTACTCAACTGGAGTACTTTCTACTGGGTAGTCAGTAAGTGCTACCTCGTTGGGTAAATGTATGGTGCTTTTCCTACACTACAGCTGCGTAAAGGCCCAGAAGAGAAGTCTTCAGTGATCACCTGTGTCTGTGACTTTGCCACTGCGCTGATAGGCGCCGAGGTACCTCGAGTGAGCTGTCCATCACAGTGGGGGAAAGGGCGGGATAGGTTGCATAGCCTAGTCTGTGTGGGGAGGGGTTAAACTGGCGAGGCTTCTGTGCGAGTTCACATGCCTCTTGTTTATGAAGGGTCAGAGACCGATCAGCTCAGTAAATGATAAGAAAGCAGTCGGTGGTACCTCTGTGGGTGAATGTATTGTGCTTTTCCAGCACTACAGCTGCGTGAAGGCCCAGAAGAGTTGTATTCAGGGATCACCTGTGTCTGTGACGTTGCCACTGTGCCGATAGGCGCCGAGGTACCTCGAGTGAGCTGTCCATCACAGTGGGGGAAAGGGCGGGATAGGTTGCATAGCCTAGTGTGTGTGGGGAGGGGCCAAACTGGCGAGGCTTCTGTGCGTGTGCACTTGCCTCTTGTTTATGAAGGGTCAGAGACCGATTAGCGCAGCAAATGGGGAGAAAGCAGTCGGTGGTACCTCTTTGGGTGAATGTATTGTGCTTTTCAAACACTACAGCTGCGTATAGGCCCAGAAGAGTTGTCTCGAGTGACCACGTGTGTCTGTAACTTTGCCAACGCGCCGTTTGGCGCCAAGGTCCCTTGAGTGAGCTGTCCATCACAGTGGGGGAAGGGCGGGAAGATATTGCATAGCCTAGTGTGTGGGGCGGGGCCAAACGGGCGGGGCTTCTGTACAGTTCACATGCCTCTTGTTTATAAAGGGTCAGAGACCATCAGAGCATCAGATGAGGAGAAATCAGCCTCCTGGTCACTGGAAGTACAAGAGGATTGCGCTCGAGAAACTCGTGGATGCCTAGACTTCCATCATGGATTACAGCTAATTGTAGACTGTAGCCTCGACCTTGCTCACTAGGTTCTTGGGCTGATTATAATGCGTTACTGAAGTTTAGCTTCAACAGGGGCACGTGCTGTTTTTTTTGTATATGTAAGTGCTTCCTGTTGAGGTTTAGTTTTTGAAACAGGAGCATCGTGCCAAAATGAATCCTGCCTGCATATTTATCCACGAAGATGCCACCATGTTGTGCCATACCTCTACTCAACTGGAGTACTTTCTACTGGGTAGTCAGTAAGTGCTACCTCGTTGGGTAAATGTATGGTGCTTTTCCTACACTGCAGCTGCGTAAAGGCCCAGAAGAGAAGTCTTCAGTGATCACCTGTGTCTGTGACTTTGCCACTGCGCTGATAGGCGCCGAGGTACCTCGAGTGAGCTGTCCATCACAGTGGGGGAATGGGCGGGATAGGTTGCATAGCCTAGTCTGTGTGGGGAGGGGTTAAACTGGCGAGGCTTCTGTGCGAGTTCACATGCCTCTTGTTTATGAAGGGTCAGAGACCGATCAGCGCAGTAAATGATAAGAAAGCAGTAGGTGGTACCTCTTTGGGTGAATGTATTGTGCTTTTCCAGCACTGCAGCTGCGTGAAGGCCCAGAAGAGTTGTATTCAGTGATCACCTGTGTCTGTGACGTTGCCACTGCGCCGATAGGCGCCGAGGTACCTCGAGTGAGCTGTCCATCACAGTGGTGGAAAGGGCGGGATAGGTTGCATAGCCTAGTGTGTGTGGGGAGGGGTTAAACTGGCGAGGCTTCTGTGCGAGTTCACATGCCTCTTGTTTATGAAGGGTCAGAGACCGATCAGCGCAGCAAATGAGGAGAAAGCAGTCGGTGGTACCTCTTTGGGTGAATGTATTGTGCTTTTCCAGCACTGCAGCTGCGTAAAGGCCCAGAAGAGTTGTCTCGAGTGACCACGTATGTCTGTAACTTTGCCACCGCGCCATTTGGCGCCAAGGTCCCTCGAGTGAGCTGTCCATCACAGTGGGGGAAAGGGCGGGAAGAGGTTGCAAAACCTAGTGTGTGGGGCGGGGCCAAACGGGCGGGGCTTCTGTACGAGTTCACATGCCTCTTGTTTATAAAGGGTCAGAGACCATCAGAGCATCAGATGAGGAGAAATCAGCCTCCTGGTCACTGGAAGAACAGGAGGATTGCGCTCGAGAAACTCGTGGATGCCCAGACCTCCATCACGGATTACAGCTAATCGTAGACTGTAGCCTCGACCTTGCTCACTAGGTTCTTGGGCTGATTATAATGCGTTACTGAAGTTTAGCTTCATCCGGGGCACCTGCTGTTTCTTTTGTATCTGTAAGTGCTTCCTGTTGAGGTTTAAGTTTTTGAAACAGGAGCATCGTGCCAAAATGAATCCTGCCTGCATATTTATCCACGAAGATGCCACCATGTTGTGCCATACCTCTACTCAACTGGAGTACTTTCTACTGGGTAGTCAGTAAGTGCTACCTCGTTGGGTAAATGTATGGTGCTTTTCCTACACTACAGCTGCGTAAAGGCCCAGAAGAGAAGTCTTCAGTGATCACCTGTGTCTGTGACTTTGCCACTGCGCTGATAGGCGCCGAGGTACCTCGAGTGAGCTGTCCATCACAGTGGGGGAAAGGGCGGGATAGGTTGCATAGCCTAGTCTGTGTGGGGAGGGGTTAAACTGGCGAGGCTTCTGTGCGAGTTCACATGCCTCTTGTTTATGAAGGGTCAGAGACCGATCAGCTCAGTAAATGATAAGAAAGCAGTCGGTGGTACCTCTGTGGGTGAATGTATTGTGCTTTTCCAGCACTACAGCTGCGTGAAGTCCCAGAAGAGTTGTCGTCAGTGATCACCTGTGTCTGTTTCTTTGCCACTGCGCCGATAGGCGCCGAGGTACCTCGAGTGAGCAGTCCATCACAGTGGTGGAAAGGGCGGATAGGTTGCATAGCCTAGTGTGTGTGGGGAGGGGCCAAACTGGCGAGGCTTCTGTGCGTGTTCACTTGCCTCTTGTTTATGAAGGGCCAGAGACCGATTAGCGCAGCAAATGAGGAGAAAGCAGTCGGTGGTACCTCTTTGGGTGAATGTATTGTGCTTTTCCAGCACTGCAGTTGCGTAAAGGCCCAGAAGAGTTGTCTCGAGTGACCACGTGTGTCTGTAACTTTGCCACCGCGCCGTTTGGCGCCAAGGTCCCTTGAGTGAGCTGTCCATCACAGTGTAGGGTGACCAGACGTCCCGGTTTTCCCCGGACGGTCCCCGTTTTTGGAGAAATGTCCCGGTGTCCCGACACTTTTCTCCAAGTCAGTGAAATGTCCGGGTTTTTAAACCGTGTCCGGGGTAAACATAGAAATGTCCCGGTTTTTTATTGGTGTTTCGGTTGAGCAGATGCTCGCATGCTCTCTTTTCTTAACGTGATGTCACGTAGGTGAGCTGAGCGTTGTAGCAGGAAGGGAAATCCTTTGAAGAGAGAGCCTTTCTCCCAGGATTTCCCTTCTCTTTGTACAACGCAGCGCCACCTACGTGTTAGGATCAACCTTGGTGATGGAAAGTGCATATCCAGGAAGGTATAAATGACTTGAACCAGGGTTAAATGCTTGCCCTAATGTTGTTTAATATCTTCATCTGAAATGTCCCGGCCGAATTAGACTTTGCAAACACTAATTTTCCGAAAATCGGACGGTAGTCCTTAGCGAGCAGGACTAAGCAGCCATGGCAGCCAAGGTTTTATATTGCTATGTGTAACATTTTCATATTTTCAATGTAATTATGAGTGACACTTTTTAGCGAGCAAAATCAAGCAATGAAGAGAGGGAAATATATTACAATAAATTACATTTGAGAAACAAAAAAAGTTTCAGCTGAAGCAACGCACCTGGAGGCGCAGGGAAGTCTCAAGTATAGCAAACTGCTAGTGCGCTGTAGTTTTTATAATTTTAAAAACGAGTCTCTCGCAACACTTAGACATTTGTTTCAAAGTTCTTTAAGGAATGGCCTGTTTAACTTGAGGCCGCTCAGCACAAATGAGTTAATATACAAAATAAACGTCCTGCTCTATTTCCCACCCACACGCTCCAATAATTAGTGTGTTTTTAATGCACTTCATCTTCAGTTTAGCTAGCAGTCATGTACCACAGGTATACATCTGGGTATCAGCCGCCTTCACATACACGGGCACCACCTTCGCGAGACACCTATAAGCATCTTGTAAGCTCTTAATTTAATTACCTATCATCCAACTAAAGCCCAGTTGGGCTGTTGGCGCGCCACAGTGAAGTCAAGTGAAAACTGACCGGGGCAGACTGGAGCACGCCTCCCCTAGCATTTTGGGCAAGCCAGCCTCGGGCCCTGTGATGCTTATGCACACACTTACTTGGTCAGATCCCGCGCGGCCGACAGCCTTACGCTACTAATAAGAAATTATGTGGGAGATGATTGATCATGTGTAGTGGCATTAGTAAGCAGTGTCAAGTGAGTATCTAGGCCAGCACAGAGAAATCAGGTTACATCAGCCGGCCTGTGAAAGGTGCTGTGCCATGCATGTTGTGTGTACGTTTCACTGATGGCCGCTATGTGCAAGTCTGTGCGTGGGTGTGACTCGTGTGTGTGTGTGTGGCCAAGAGGCAATACAATGGAATCACTCATTCTGTACATTCTTAAGATCTACAGGCAGCCCTTCCGTTTGCCTCGCCACACCTCTCCTGCCCAAATTCAACTTGAGTTTGGCCTTGTAAGCAAGCAGAATGGGGAGGTCCACACGAGCGGGCTCACTGCTTAGTGCTAGAGTGCAGTGACAATATGCACTTCAAGCTGATTTGTACTTGGTCTGAACAGCGTCAGTACTTTGGGCATGATTTACAATGGTAACCTTAGGCCAAAAGTTTATGAATTTTGGTAGTCACAAAGGGACTTGCAAGTAGTAATAAAAGACCTCTGATTTGTCGTCTGTAATGCTTCATCTCCGTCGGTGGAGGGAGCTGTCATTGTAGTCCTTTTTCTATGTCTATGACAGTTTTGAACTTGTCCTACTTTTATGTCGATGGTTACTGCAAACAGTAGTCCTACTTCTATGTCTATGACCTGTCCCCGTTTTTTGTTTTGAGAATCTGGTCACCCTATCACAGTGGGGGAAAGGGCGGGAAGAAGTTGCATAGCCTAGTGTGTGGGGCGGGGCCAAACGGGCGGGGCTTCTGTACGAGTTCACATGCCTCTTGTTTATAAAGGGTCAGAGACCATCAGAGCATCAGATGAGGAGAAATCAGCCTCCTGGTCACTGGAAGTACAGGAGGATTGCGCTCGAGAAACTCGTGGATGCCTAGACCTCCATCACGGATTACAGCTAATTGTAGACTGTAGCCTCGACCTTGCTCACTAGGTTCTTGGGCTGATTATAATGCGTTACTGAAGTTTAGCTTCAACAGGGGCACGTGCTGTTTCTTTTGTATATGTAAGTGCTTCCTGTTGAGGTTTAATTTTTGAAACAGGAGCATCGTGCCAAAATGAATCCTGCCTGCATATTTATCCACGAAGATGCCACCATGTTGTGCCATACCTCTACTCAACTGGAGTACTTTCTACTGGGTAGTCAGTAAGTGCTACCTCGTTGGGTAAATGTATGGTGCTTTTCCTACACTGCAGCTGCGTAAAGGCCCAGAAGAGAAGTCTTCAGTGATCACCTGTGTCTGTGACTTTGCCACTGCGCTGATAGGCGCCGAGGTACCTCGAGTGAGCTGTCCATCACAGTGGGGGAATGGGCGGGATAGGTTGCATAGCCTAGTCTGTGTGGGGAGGGGTTAAACTGGCGAGGCTTCTGTGCGAGTTCATATGCCTCTTGTTTATGAAGGGTCAGAGACCGATCAGCGCAGTAAATGATAAGAAAGCAGTAGGTGGTACCTCTTTGGGTGAATGTATTGTGCTTTTCCAGCACTGCAGCTGCGTGAAGGCCCAGAAGAGTTGTATTCAGTGATCACCTGTGTCTGTGACGTTGCCACTGCGCCGATAGGCGCCGAGGTACCTCGAGTGAGCTGTCCATCACAGTGGTGGAAAGGGCGGGATAGGTTGCATAGCCTAGTGTGTGTGGGGAGGGGTTAAACTGGCGAGGCTTCTGTGCGAGTTCACATGCCTCTTGTTTATGAAGGGTCAGAGACCGATCAGCGCAGCAAATGAGGAGAAAGCAGTCGGTGGTACCTCTTTGGGTGAATGTATTGTGCTTTTCCAGCACTGCAGCTGCGTAAAGGCCCAGAAGAGTTGTCTCGAGTGACCACGTATGTCTGTAACTTTGCCACCGCGCCGTTTGGCGCCAAGGTCCCTCGAGTGAGCTGTCCATCACAGTGGGGGAAAGGGCGGGAAGAGGTTGCAAAACCTAGTGTGTGGGGCGGGGCCAAACGGGCGGGGCTTCTGTACGAGTTCACATGCCTCTTGTTTATAAAGGGTCAGAGACCATCAGAGCATCAGATGAGGAGAAATCAGCCTCCTGGTCACTGGAAGTACAGGAGGATTGCGCTCGAGAAACTCGTGGATGGCTAGACCTCCATCACGGATTACAGCTAATTGTAGACTGTAGCCTCGACCTTGCTCACTAGGTTCTTGGGCTGATTATAATGCGTTACTGAAGTTTAGCTTCATCCGGGGCACCTGCTGTTTCTTTTGTATCTGTAAGTGCTTCCTGTTAAGGTTTAAGTTTTTGAAACAGGAGCATCGTGCCAAAATGAATCCTGCCTGCATATTTATCCACGAAGATGCCACCATGTTGTGCCATACCTCTACTCAACTGGAGTACTTTCTACTGGGTAGTCAGTAAGTGCTACCTCGTTGGGTAAATGTATGGTGCTTTTCCTACACTACAGCTGCGTAAAGGCACAGAAGAGAAGTCTTCAGTGATCACCTGTGTCTGTGACTTTGCCACTGCGCTGATAGGCGCCGAGGTACCTCGAGTGAGCTGTCCATCACAGTGGGGGAAAGGGCGGGATAGGTTGTATAGCCTAGTCTGTGTGGGGAGGGGTTAAACTGGCGAGGCTTCTGTGCGTGTTCACTTGCCTCTTGTTTATGAAGGGTCAGAGACCGATTAGCGCAGCAAATGAGGCGAAAGCAGTCGGTGGTACCTCTTTGGGTGAATGTATTGTGCTTTTCCAGCACTGCAGCTGCGTAAAGGCCCAGAAGAGTTGTCGTCAGTGATCACCTGTGTCTGTGACTTTGCCACTGCGCCGATAGGCGCCGAGGTACCTCGAGTGAGCAGTCCATCACAGTGGTGGAAAGGGCGGATAGGTTGCATAGCCTAGTGTGTGTGGGGAGGGGCCAAACTGGCGAGGCTTCTGTGCGTTTTCACTTGTCTCTTGTTTATGAAGGGCCAGAGACCGATTAGCGCAGCAAATGAGGAGAAAGCAGTCGGTGGTACCTCTTTGGGTGAATGTATTGTACTTTTCCAGCACTGCAGCTGCGTGAAGTCCCAGAAGAGTTGTCGTCAGTGATCACCTGTGTAAGTGACTTTGCCACTGCGCCGATAGGCGCCGAGGTACCTCGAGTGAGCAGTTTATCACAGTGGCGGAAAGGGCGGATAGGTTGCATAGCCTAGTGTGTGTGGGGAGGGGCCAAACTGGCGAGGCTTCTGTGCGTGTTCACTTGCCTCTTGTTTATGAAGGGCCAGAGACCGATTAGCGCAGCAAATGAGGAGAAAGCAGTCGGTGGTACCTCTTTGCGTGAATGTATTGTGCTTTTCCAGCACTGCAGCTGCGTAAAGGCCCAGAAGAGTTGTCTCGAGTGACCACGTGTGTCTGTAACTTTGCCACCGCGCCGTTTGGCGCCAAGGTCCCTCGAGTGAGCTGTCCATCACAGTGGGGGAAAGGGCGGGAAGAGGTTGCATAGCCTAGTGTGTGGGGCGGGGCCAAACGGGCGGGGCTTCTGTACGAGTTCACATGCCTCTTGTTTATAAAGGGTCAGAGACCATCAGAGCATCAGATGAGGAGAAATCAGCCTCCTGGTCACTGGAAGTACAGGAGGATTGCGCTCGAGAAACTCGTGGATGGCTAGACCTCCATCACGGATTACAGCTAATTGTAGACTGTAGCCTCGACCTTGCTCACTAGGTTCTTGGGCTGATTATAATGCGTTACTGAAGTTTAGCTTCATCCGGGGCACCTGCTGTTTCTTTTGTATCTGTAAGTGCTTCCTGTTAAGGTTTAAGTTTTTGAAACAGGAGCATCGTGCCAAAATGAATCCTGCCTGCATATTTATCCACGAAGATGCCACCATGTTGTGCCATACCTCTACTCAACTGGAGTACTTTCTACTGGGTAGTCAGTAAGTGCTACCTCGTTGGGTAAATGTATGGTGCTTTTCCTACACTACAGCTGCGTAAAGGCACAGAAGAGAAGTCTTCAGTGATCACCTGTGTCTGTGACTTTGCCACTGCGCTGATAGGCGCCGAGGTACCTCGAGTGAGCTGTCCATCACAGTGGGGGAAAGGGCGGGATAGGTTGTATAGCCTAGTCTGTGTGGGGAGGGGTTAAACTGGCGAGGCTTCTGTGCGTGTTCACTTGCCTCTTGTTTATGAAGGGTCAGAGACCGATTAGCGCAGCAAATGAGGCGAAAGCAGTCGGTGGTACCTCTTTGGGTGAATGTATTGTGCTTTTCCAGCACTGCAGCTGCGTAAAGGCCCAGAAGAGTTGTCGTCAGTGATCACCTGTGTCTGTGACTTTGCCACTGCGCCGATAGGCGCCGAGGTACCTCGAGTGAGCAGTCCATCACAGTGGTGGAAAGGGCGGATAGGTTGCATAGCCTAGTGTGTGTGGGGAGGGGCCAAACTGGCGAGGCTTCTGTGCGTTTTCACTTGTCTCTTGTTTATGAAGGGCCAGAGACCGATTAGCGCAGCAAATGAGGAGAAAGCAGTCGGTGGTACCTCTTTGGGTGAATGTATTGTACTTTTCCAGCACTGCAGCTGCGTGAAGTCCCAGAAGAGTTGTCGTCAGTGATCACCTGTGTAAGTGACTTTGCCACTGCGCCGATAGGCGCCGAGGTACCTCGAGTGAGCAGTTTATCACAGTGGCGGAAAGGGCGGATAGGTTGCATAGCCTAGTGTGTGTGGGGAGGGGCCAAACTGGCGAGGCTTCTGTGCGTGTTCACTTGCCTCTTGTTTATGAAGGGCCAGAGACCGATTAGCGCAGCAAATGAGGAGAAAGCAGTCGGTGGTACCTCTTTGCGTGAATGTATTGTGCTTTTCCAGCACTGCAGCTGCGTAAAGGCCCAGAAGAGTTGTCTCGAGTGACCACGTGTGTCTGTAACTTTGCCACCGCGCCGTTTGGCGCCAAGGTCCCTCGAGTGAGCTGTCCATCACAGTGGGGGAAAGGGCGGGAAGAGGTTGCATAGCCTAGTGTGTGGGGCGGGGCCAAACGGGCGGGGCTTCTGTACGAGTTCACATGCCTCTTGTTTATAAAGGGTCAGAGACCATCAGAGCATCAGATGAGGAGAAATCAGCCTCCTGGTCACTGGAAGTACAGGAGGATTGCGCTCGAGAAACTCGTGGATGGCTAGACCTCCATCACGGATTACAGCTAATTGTAGACTGTAGCCTCGACCTTGCTCACTAGGTTCTTGGGCTGATTATAATGCGTTACTGAAGTTTAGCTTCATCCGGGGCACCTGCTGTTTCTTTTGTATCTGTAAGTGCTTCCTGTTAAGGTTTAAGTTTTTGAAACAGGAGCATCGTGCCAAAATGAATCCTGCCTGCATATTTATCCACGAAGATGCCACCATGTTGTGCCATACCTCTACTCAACTGGAGTACTTTCTACTGGGTAGTCAGTAAGTGCTACCTCATTGGGTAAATGTATGGTGCTTTTCCTACACTACAGCTGCGTAAAGGCACAGAAGAGAAGTCTTCAGTGATCACCTGTGTCTGTGACTTTGCCACTGCGCCGATAGGCGCCGAGGTACCTCGAGTGAGCAGTCCATCACAGTGGTGGAAAGGGCGGATAGGTTGCATAGCCTAGTGTGTGTGGGGAGGGGCCAAACTGGCGAGGCTTCTGTGCGTTTTCACTTGTCTCTTGTTTATGAAGGGCCAGAGACCGATTAGCGCAGCAAATGAGGAGAAAGCAGTCGGTGGTACCTCTTTGGGTGAATGTATTGTACTTTTCCAGCACTGCAGCTGCGTGAAGTCCCAGAAGAGTTGTCGTCAGTGATCACCTGTGTAAGTGACTTTGCCACTGCGCCGATAGGCGCCAAGGTACCTCGAGTGAGCAGTTTATCACAGTGGCGGAAAGGGCGGATAGGTTGCATAGCCTAGTGTGTGTGGGGAGGGGCCAAACTGGCGAGGCTTCTGTGCGTGTTCACTTGCCTCTTGTTTATGAAGGGCCAGAGACCGATTAGCGCAGCAAATGAGGAGAAAGCAGTCGGTGGTACCTCTTTGGGTGAATGTATTGTGCTTTTCCAGCACTGCAGCTGCGTAAAGGCCCAGAAGAGTTGTCTCGAGTGACCACGTGTGTCTGTAACTTTGCCACCGCGCCGTTTGGCGCCAAGGTCCCTCGAGTGAGCTGTCCATCACAGTGGGGGAAAGGGCGGGAAGAGGTTGCATAGCCTAGTGTGTGGGGCGGGGCCAAACGGGCGGGGCTTCTGTACGAGTTCACATGCCTCTTGTTTATAAAGGGTCAGACCATCAGAGCATCAGACGAGGAGAAATCAGCCTCCTGGTCACTGGAAGTACAGGAGGATTGCGCTCGAGAAACTCGTGGATGCCTAGACCTCCATCACGGATTACAGCTAATTGTAGACTGTAGCCTCGACCTTGCTCACTAGGTTCTTGGGCTGATTATAATGCGTTACTGAAGTTTAGCTTCATCCGGGGCACCTGCTGTTTCTTTTGTATCTGTAAGTGCTTCCTGTTGAGGTTTAAGTTTTTGAAACAGGAGCATCGTGCCAAAATGAATCCTGCCTGCATATTTATCCACGAAGATGCCACCATGTTGTGCCATACTCTACTCAACTGGAGTACTTTCTACTGGGTAGTCAGTAAGTGCTACCTCGTTGGGTAAATGTATGGTGCTTTTCCTACACTACAGCTGCGTAAAGGCCCAGAAGAGAAGTCTTCAGTGATCACCTGTGTCTGTGACTTTGCCACTGCGCTGATAGGCGCCGAGGTACCTCGAGTGAGCTGTCCATCACAGTGGGGGAAAGGGCGGGATAGGTTGCATAGCCTAGTCTGTGTGGGGAGGGGTTAAACTGGCGAGGCTTCTGTGCGTGTTCACTTGCCTCTTGTTTATGAAGGGCCAGAGACCGATTAGCGCAGCAAATGAGGAGAAAGCAGTCGGTGGTACCTCTTTGGGTGAATGTATTGTACTTTTCCAGCACTGCAGCTGCGTGAAGTCCCAGAAGAGTTGTCGTCAGTGATCACCTGTGTCTGTGACTTTGCCACTGCGCCGATAGGCGCCGAGGTACCTCGAGCGAGCAGTCCATCACAATGGTGGAAAGGACTGATAGGTTGCATAGCCTAGTGTGTGTGGGGAGGGGCCAAACTGGCGAGTCTTCTGTGCGTGTTCACTTGCCTCTTGTTTATGAAGGGCCAGAGACCGATTAGCGCAGCAAATGAGGAGAAAGCAGTCGGTGGTACCTCTTTGGGTGAATGTATTGTGCTTTTCCAGCACTGCAGCTGCGTAAAGGCCCAGAAGAGTTGTCTCGAGTGACCACGTGTGTCTGTAACTTTGCCACCGCGCCGTTTGGCGCCAAGGTCCCTTGAGTGAGCTGTCCATCACAGTGGGGGAAAGGGCGGGAAGAGGTTGCATAGCCTAGTGTGTGGGGCGGGGCCAAACGGGCGGGGCTTCTGTACGAGTTCACATGCCTCTTGTTTATAAAGGGTCAGAGACCATCAGAGCATCAGATGAGGAGAAATCAGCCTCCTGGTCACTGGAAGTACAGGAGGATTGCGCTCGAGAAACTCGTGGATGCCTAGACCTCCATCACGGATTACAGCTAATTGTAGACTGTAGCCTCGACCTTGCTCACTAGGTTCTTGGGCTGATTATAATGCGTTACTGAAGTTTAGCTTCAACAGGGGCACGTGCTGTTTCTTTTGTATATGTAAGTGCTTCCTGTTGAGGTTTAATTTTTGAAACAGGAGCATCGTGCCAAAATGAATCCTGCCTGCATATTTATCCACGAAGATGCCACCATGTTGTGCCATACCTCTACTCAACTGGAGTACTTTCTACTGGGTAGTCAGTAAGTGCTACCTCGTTGGGTAAATGTATGGTGCTTTTCCTACACTGCAGCTGCGTAAAGGCCCAGAAGAGAAGTCTTCAGTGATCACCTGTGTCTGTGACTTTGCCACTGCGCTGATAGGCGCCGAGGTACCTCGAGTGAGCTGTCCATCACAGTGGGGGAATGGGCGGGATAGGTTGCATAGCCTAGTCTGTGTGGGGAGGGGTTAAACTGGCGAGGCTTCTGTGCGAGTTCATATGCCTCTTGTTTATGAAGGGTCAGAGACCGATCAGCTCAGTAAATGATAAGAAAGCAGTCGGTGGTACCTCTTTGGGTGAATGTATTGTGCTTTTCCAGCACTGCAGCTGCGTGAAGGCCCAGAAGAGTTGTATTCAGTGATCACCTGTGTCTGTGACGTTGCCACTGTGCCGATAGGCGCCGAGGTACCTCGAGTGAGCTGTCCATCACAGTGGTGGAAAGGGCGGGATAGGTTGCATAGCCTAGTGTGTGTGGGGAGGGGTTAAACTGGCGAGGCTTCTGTGCGAGTTCACATGCCTCTTGTTTATGAAGGGTCAGAGACCGATCAGCGCAGCAAATGAGGAGAAAGCAGTCGGTGGTACCTCTTTGGGTGAATGTATTGTGCTTTTCCAGCACTGCAGCTGCGTAAAGGCCCAGAAGAGTTGTCTCGAGTGACCACGTATGTCTGTAACTTTGCCACCGCGCCATTTGGCCCCAAGGTCCCTCGAGTGAGCTGTCCATCACAGTGGGGGAAAGGGCGGGAAGAGGTTGCAAAACCTAGTGTGTGGGGCGGGGCCAAACGGGCGGGGCTTCTGTACGAGTTCACATGCCTCTTGTTTATAAAGGGTCAGAGACCATCAGAGCATCAGATGAGGAGAAATCAGCCTCCTGGTCACTGGAAGTACAGGAGGATTGCGCTCGAGAAACTCGTGGATGGCTAGACCTCCATCACGGATTACAGCTAATTGTAGACTGTAGCCTCGACCTTGCTCACTAGGTTCTTGGGCTGATTATAATGCGTTACTGAAGTTTAGCTTCATCCGGGGCACGTGCTGTTTCTTTTGTATCTGTAAGTGCTTCCTGTTGAGGTTTAATTTTTGAAACAGGAGCATCGTGCCAAAATGAATCCTGCCTGCATATTTATCCACGAAGATGCCACCATGTTGTGCCATACCTCTACTCAACTGGAGTACTTTCTACTGGGTAGTCAGTAAGTGCTACCTCGTTGGGTAAATGTATGGTGCTTTTCCTACACTACAGCTGCGTAAAGGCCCAGAAGAGAAGTCTTCAGTGATCACCTGTGTCTGTGACTTTGCCACTGCGCTGATAGGCGCCGAGGTACCTCGAGTGAGCTGTCCATCAAAGTGGTGGAAAGGGCGGGATAGGTTGCATAGCCTAGTGTGTGTGGGGAGGGGTTAAACTGGCGAGGCTTCTGTGCGAGTTCACATGCCTCTTGTTTATGAAGGGTCAGAGACCGATTAGCGCAGCAAATGAGGCGAAAGCAGTCGGTGGTAGCTCTTTGGGTGAATGTATTGTGCTTTTCCAGCACTGCAGCTGCGTGAAGTCCCAGAAGAGTTGTCGTCAGTGATCACCTGTGTAAGTGACTTTGCCACTGCGCCGATAGGCGCCGAGGTACCTCGAGTGAGCAGTCCATCACAGTGGCGGAAAGGGCGGATAGGTTGCATAGCCTAGTGTGTGTGGGGAGGGGCCAAACTGGCGAGGCTTCTGTGCGTGTTCACTTGCCTCTTGTTTATGAAGGGCCAGAGACCGATTAGCGCAGCAAATGAGGAGAAAGCAGTCGGTGGTACCTCTTTGGGTGAATGTATTGTGCTTTTCCAGCACTGCAGCTGCGTAAAGGCCCAGAAGAGTTGTCTCGAGTGACCACGTGTGTCTGTAACTTTGCCACCGCGCCGTTTGGCGCCAAGGTCCCTCGAGTGAGCTGTCCATCACAGTGGGGGAAAGGGCGGGAAGAGGTTGCATAGCCTAGTGTGTGGGGCGGGGCCAAACGGGCGGGGCTTCTGTACGAGTTCACATGCCTCTTGTTTATAAAGGGTCAGAGACCATCAGAGCATCAGACGAGGAGAAATCAGCCTCCTGGTCACTGGAAGTACAGGAGGATTGCGCTCGAGAAACTCGTGGATGCCTAGACCTCCATCACGGATTACAGCTAATTGTAGACTGTAGCCTCGACCTTGCTCACTAGGTTCTTGGGCTGATTATAATGCGTTACTGAAGTTTAGCTTCATCCGGGGCACCTGCTGTTTCTTTTGTATCTGTAAGTGCTTCCTGTTGAGGTTTAAGTTTTTGAAACAGGAGCATCGTGCCAAAATGAATCCTGCCTGCATATTTATCCACGAAGATGCCACCATGTTGTGCCATACTCTACTCAACTGGAGTACTTTCTACTGGGTAGTCAGTAAGTGCTACCTCGTTGGGTAAATGTATGGTGCTTTTCCTACACTACAGCTGCGTAAAGGCTCAGAAGAGAAGTCTTCAGTGATCACCTGTGTCTGACTTTGCCACTGCGCTGATAGGCGCCGAGGTACCTCGAGTGAGCTGTCCATCACAGTGGGGGAAAGGGCGGGATAGGTTGCATAGCCTAGTCTGTGTGGGGAGGGGTTAAACTGGCGAGGCTTCTGTGCGTGTTCACTTGCCTCTTGTTTATGAAGGGTCAGAGACCAATCAGCGCAGCAAATGAGGAGAAAGCAGTCGGTGGTACCTCTTTGGGTGAATGTATTGTGCTTTTCCAGCACTGCAGCTGCGTGAAGGCCCAGAAGAGTTGTATTCAGTGATCACCTGTGTCTGTGACGTTGCCACTGCGCCGATAGGCGCCGAGGTACCTCGAGTGAGCTGTCCATCACAGTGGTGGAAAGGGCGGGATAGGTTGCATAGCCTAGTGTGTGTGGGGAGGGGTTAAACTGGCGAGGCTTCTGTGCGAGTTCACATGCCTCTTGTTTATGAAGGGTCAGAGACCGATCAGCGCAGCAAATGAGGAGAAAGCAGTCGGTGGTACCTCTTTGGGTGAATGTATTGTGCTTTTCCAGCACTGCAGCTGCGTAAAGGCCCAGAAGAGTTGTCTCGAGTGACCACGTATGTCTGTAACTTTGCCACCGCGCCGTTTGGCGCCAAGGTCCCTCGAGTGAGCTGTCCATCACAGTGGGGGAAAGGGCGGGAAGAGGTTGCAAAACCTAGTGTGTGGGGCGGGGCCAAACGGGCGGGGCTTCTGTACGAGTTCACATGCCTCTTGTTTATAAAGGGTCAGAGACCATCAGAGCATCAGATGAGGAGAAATCAGCCTCCTGGTCACTGGAAGTACAGGAGGATTGCGCTCGAGAAACTCGTGGATGCCTAGACCTCCATCACGGATTACAGCTAATTGTAGACTGTAGCCTCGACCTTGCTCACTAGGTTCTTGGGCTGATTATAATGCGTTACTGAAGTTTAGCTTCATCCGGGGCACGTGCTGTTTCTTTTGTATCTGTAAGTGCTTCCTGTTGAGGTTTAATTTTTGAAACAGGAGCATCGTGCCAAAATGAATCCTGCCTGCATATTTATCCACGAAGGTGCCACCATGTTGTGCCATACCTCTACTCAACTGGAGTACTTTCTACTGGGTAGTCAGTAAGTGCTACCTCGTTGGGTAAATGTATGGTGCTTTTCCTACACTGCAGCTGCGTAAAGGCCCAGAAGAGAAGTCTTCAGTGATCACCTGTGTCTGTGACTTTGCCACTGCGCTGATAGGCGCCGAGGTACCTCGAGTGAGCTGTCCATCAAAGTGGTGGAAAGGGCGGGATAGGTTGCATAGCCTAGTGTGTGTGTGGAGGGGTTAAACTGGCGAGGCTTCTGTGCGAGTTCACATGCCTCTTGTTTATGAAGGGTCAGAGACCAATCAGCGCAGCAAATGAGGAGAAAGCAGTCGGTGGTACCTCTTTGGGTGAATGTATTGTGCTTTTCCAGCACTGCAGCTGCGTAAAGGCCCAGAAGAGTTGTCTCGAGTGACCACGTATGTCTGTAACTTTGCCACCGCGCCGTTTGGCGCCAAGGTCCCTCGAGTGAGCTGTCCATCACAGTGGGGGAAAGGGCGGGAAGAGGTTGCAAAACCCAGTGTGTGGGGCGGGGCCAAACGGGCGGGGCTTCTGTACGAGTTCACATGCCTCTTGTTTATAAAGGGTCAGAGACCATCAGAGCATCAGATGAGGAGAAATCAGCCTCCTGGTCACTGGAAGTACAGGAGGATTGCGCTCGAGAAACTCGTGGATGGCTAGACCTCCATCACGGATTACAGCTAATTGTAGACTGTAGCCTCGACCTTGCTCACTAGGTTCTTGGGCTGATTATAATGCGTTACTGAAGTTTAGCTTCATCCGGGGCACGTGCTGTTTCTTTTGTATCTGTAAGTGCTTCCTGTTGAGGTTTAATTTTTGAAACAGGAGCATCGTGCCAAAATGAATCCTGCCTGCATATTTATCCACGAAGATGCCACCATGTTGTGCCATACCTCTACTCAACTGGAGTACTTTCTACTGGGTAGTCAGTAAGTGCTACCTCGTTGGGTAAATGTATGGTGCTTTTCCTACACTACAGCTGCGTAAAGGCCCAGAAGAGAAGTCTTCAGTGATCACCTGTGTCTGTGACTTTGCCACTGCGCTGATAGGCGCCGAGGTACCTCGAGTGAGCTGTCCATCAAAGTGGTGGAAAGGGCGGGATAGGTTGCATAGCCTAGTGTGTGTGGGGAGGGGTTAAACTGGCGAGGCTTCTGTGCGAGTTCACATGCCTCTTGTTTATGAAGGGTCAGAGACCGATTAGCGCAGCAAATGAGGCGAAAGCAGTCGGTGGTAGCTCTTTGGGTGAATGTATTGTGCTTTTCCAGCACTGCAGCTGCGTGAAGTCCCAGAAGAGTTGTCGTCAGTGATCACCTGTGTAAGTGACTTTGCCACTGCGCCGATAGGCGCCGAGGTACCTCGAGTGAGCAGTCCATCACAGTGGCGGAAAGGGCGGATAGGTTGCATAGCCTAGTGTGTGTGGGGAGGGGCCAAACTGGCGAGGCTTCTGTGCGTGTTCACTTGCCTCTTGTTTATGAAGGGCCAGAGACCGATTAGCGCAGCAAATGAGGAGAAAGCAGTCGGTGGTACCTCTTTGGGTGAATGTATTGTGCTTTTCCAGCACTGCAGCTGCGTAAAGGCCCAGAAGAGTTGTCTCGAGTGACCACGTGTGTCTGTAACTTTGCCACCGCGCCGTTTGGCGCCAAGGTCCCTCGAGTGAGCTGTCCATCACAGTGGGGGAAAGGGCGGGAAGAGGTTGCATAGCCTAGTGTGTGGGGCGGGGCCAAACGGGCGGGGCTTCTGTACGAGTTCACATGCCTCTTGTTTATAAAGGGTCAGAGACCATCAGAGCATCAGACGAGGAGAAATCAGCCTCCTGGTCACTGGAAGTACAGGAGGATTGCGCTCGAGAAACTCGTGGATGCCTAGACCTCCATCACGGATTACAGCTAATTGTAGACTGTAGCCTCGACCTTGCTCACTAGGTTCTTGGGCTGATTATAATGCGTTACTGAAGTTTAGCTTCATCCGGGGCACCTGCTGTTTCTTTTGTATCTGTAAGTGCTTCCTGTTGAGGTTTAAGTTTTTGAAACAGGAGCATCGTGCCAAAATGAATCCTGCCTGCATATTTATCCACGAAGATGCCACCATGTTGTGCCATACTCTACTCAACTGGAGTACTTTCTACTGGGTAGTCAGTAAGTGCTACCTCGTTGGGTAAATGTATGGTGCTTTTCCTACACTACAGCTGCGTAAAGGCCCAGAAGAGAAGTCTTCAGTGATCACCTGTGTCTGTGACTTTGCCACTGCGCTGATAGGCGCCGAGGTACCTCGAGTGAGCTGTCCATCACAGTGGGGGAAAGGGCGGGATAGGTTGCATAGCCTAGTCTGTGTGGGGAGGGGTTAAACTGGCGAGGCTTCTGTGCGTGTTCACTTGCCTCTTGTTTATGAAGGGTCAGAGACCAATCAGCGCAGCAAATGAGGAGAAAGCAGTCGGTGGTACCTCTTTGGGTGAATGTATTGTGCTTTTCCAGCACTGCAGCTGCGTAAAGGCCCAGAAGAGTTGTATTCAGTGATCACCTGTGTCTGTGACGTTGCCACTGCGCCGATAGGCGCCGAGGTACCTCGAGTGAGCTGTCCATCACAGTGGTGGAAAGGGCGGGATAGGTTGCATAGCCTAGTGTGTGTGGGGAGGGGTTAAACTGGCGAGGCTTCTGTGCGAGTTCACATGCCTCTTGTTTATGAAGGGTCAGAGACCGATCAGCGCAGCAAATGAGGAGAAAGCAGTCGGTGGTACCTCTTTGGGTGAATGTATTGTGCTTTTCCAGCACTGCAGCTGCGTAAAGGCCCAGAAGAGTTGTCTCGAGTGACCACGTATGTCTGTAACTTTGCCACCGCGCCGTTTGGCGCCAAGGTCCCTCGAGTGAGCTGTCCATCACAGTGGGGGAAAGGGCGGGAAGAGGTTGCAAAACCTAGTGTGTGGGGCGGGGCCAAACGGGCGGGGCTTCTGTACGAGTTCACATGCCTCTTGTTTATAAAGGGTCAGAGACCATCAGAGCATCAGATGAGGAGAAATCAGCCTCCTGGTCACTGGAAGTACAGGAGGATTGCGCTCGAGAAACTCGTGGATGCCTAGACCTCCATCACGGATTACAGCTAATTGTAGACTGTAGCCTCGACCTTGCTCACTAGGTTCTTGGGCTGATTATAATGCGTTACTGAAGTTTAGCTTCATCCGGGGCACGTGCTGTTTCTTTTGTATCTGTAAGTGCTTCCTGTTGAGGTTTAATTTTTGAAACAGGAGCATCGTGCCAAAATGAATCCTGCCTGCATATTTATCCACGAAGGTGCCACCATGTTGTGCCATACCTCTACTCAACTGGAGTACTTTCTACTGGGTAGTCAGTAAGTGCTACCTCGTTGGGTAAATGTATGGTGCTTTTCCTACACTGCAGCTGCGTAAAGGCCCAGAAGAGAAGTCTTCAGTGATCACCTGTGTCTGTGACTTTGCCACTGCGCTGATAGGCGCCGAGGTACCTCGAGTGAGCTGTCCATCAAAGTGGTGGAAAGGGCGGGATAGGTTGCATAGCCTAGTGTGTGTGTGGAGGGGTTAAACTGGCGAGGCTTCTGTGCGAGTTCACATGCCTCTTGTTTATGAAGGGTCAGAGACCAATCAGCGCAGCAAATGAGGAGAAAGCAGTCGGTGGTACCTCTTTGGGTGAATGTATTGTGCTTTTCCAGCACTGCAGCTGCGTAAAGGCCCAGAAGAGTTGTCTCGAGTGACCACGTATGTCTGTAACTTTGCCACCGCGCCGTTTGGCGCCAAGGTCCCTCGAGTGAGCTGTCCATCACAGTGGGGGAAAGGGCGGGAAGAGGTTGCAAAACCCAGTGTGTGGGGCGGGGCCAAACGGGCGGGGCTTCTGTACGAGTTCACATGCCTCTTGTTTATAAAGGGTCAGAGACCATCAGAGCATCAGATGAGGAGAAATCAGCCTCCTGGTCACTGGAAGTACAGGAGGATTGCGCTCGAGAAACTCGTGGATGCCTAGACCTCCATCACGGATTACAGCTAATTGTAGACTGTAGCCTCGACCTTGCTCACTAGGTTCTTGGGCTGATTATAATGCGTTACTGAAGTTTAGCTTCATCCGGGGCACCTGCTGTTTCTTTTGTATCTGTAAGTGCTTCCTGTTGAGGTTTAAGTTTTTGAAACAGGAGCATCGTGCCAAAATGAATCCTGCCTGCATATTTATCCACGAAGATGCCACCATGTTGTGCCATACTCTACTCAACTGGAGTACTTTCTACTGGGTAGTCAGTAAGTGCTACCTCGTTGGGTAAATGTATGGTGCTTTTCCTACACTACAGCTGCGTAAAGGCCCAGAAGAGAAGTCTTCAGTGATCACCTGTGTCTGTGACTTTGCCACTGCGCTGATAGGCGCCGAGGTACCTCGAGTGAGCTGTCCATCACAGTGGGGGAAAGGGCGGGATAGGTTGCATAGCCTAGTCTGTGTGGGGAGGGGTTAAACTGGCGAGGCTTCTGTGCGTGTTCACTTGCCTCTTGTTTATGAAGGGTCAGAGACCGATTAGCGCAGCAAATGAGGCGAAAGCAGTCGGTGGTACCTCTTTGGGTGAATGTATTGTGCTTTTCCAGCACTGCAGCTGCGTAAAGGCCCAGAAGAGTTGTCGTCAGTGATCACCTGTGTCTGTGACTTTGCCACTGCGCTGATAGGCGCCGAGGTACCTCGAGTGAGCTGTCCATCACAGTGGGGGAATGGGCGGGATAGGTTGCATAGCCTAGTCTGTGTGGGGAGGGGTTAAACTGGCGAGGCTTCTGTGCGAGTTCATATGCCTCTTGTTTATGAAGGGTCAGAGACCGATCAGCGCAGTAAATGATAAGAAAGCAGTAGGTGGTACCTCTTTGGGTGAATGTATTGTGCTTTTCCAGCACTGCAGCTGCGTGAAGGCCCAGAAGAGTTGTATTCAGTGATCACCTGTGTCTGTGACGTTGCCACTGCGCCGATAGGCGCCGAGGTACCTCGAGTGAGCTGTCCATCACAGTGGTGGAAAGGGCGGGATAGGTTGCATAGCCTAGTGTGTGTGGGGAGGGGTTAAACTGGCGAGGCTTCTGTGCGAGTTCACATGCCTCTTGTTTATGAAGGGTCAGAGACCGATCAGCGCAGCAAATGAGGAGAAAGCAGTCGGTGGTACCTCTTTGGGTGAATGTATTGTGCTTTTCCAGCACTGCAGCTGCGTAAAGGCCCAGAAGAGTTGTCTCGAGTGACCACGTATGTCTGTAACTTTGCCACCGCGCCGTTTGGCGCCAAGGTCCCTCGAGTGAGCTGTCCATCACAGTGGGGGAAAGGGCGGGAAGAGGTTGCAAAACCTAGTGTGTGGGGCGGGGCCAAACGGGCGGGGCTTCTGTACGAGTTCACATGCCTCTTGTTTATAAAGGGTCAGAGACCATCAGAGCATCAGATGAGGAGAAATCAGCCTCCTGGTCACTGGAAGTACAGGAGGATTGCGCTCGAGAAACTCGTGGATGGCTAGACCTCCATCACGGATTACAGCTAATTGTAGACTGTAGCCTCGACCTTGCTCACTAGGTTCTTGGGCTGATTATAATGCGTTACTGAAGTTTAGCTTCATCCGGGGCACCTGCTGTTTCTTTTGTATCTGTAAGTGCTTCCTGTTGAGGTTTAAGTTTTTGAAACAGGAGCATCGTGCCAAAATGAATCCTGCCTGCATATTTATCCACGAAGATGCCACCATGTTGTGCCATACCTCTACTCAACTGGAGTACTTTCTACTGGGTAGTCAGTAAGTGCTACCTCGTTGGGTAAATGTATGGTGCTTTTCCTACACTACAGCTGCGTAAAGGCCCAGAAGAGAAGTCTTCAGTGATCACCTGTGTCTGTGACTTTGCCACTGCGCTGATAGGCGCCGAGGTACCTCGAGTGAGCTGTCCATCACAGTGGGGGAAAGGGCGGGATAGGTTGCATAGCCTAGTCTGTGTGGGGAGGGGTTAAACTGGCGAGGCTTCTGTGCGAGTTCACATGCCTCTTGTTTATGAAGGGTCAGAGACCGATCAGCTCAGTAAATGATAAGAAAGCAGTCGGTGGTACCTCTGTGGGTGAATGTATTGTGCTTTTCCAGCACTACAGCTGCGTGAAGGCCCAGAAGAGTTGTATTCAGGGATCACCTGTGTCTGTGACGTTGCCACTGTGCCGATAGGCGCCGAGGTACCTCGAGTGAGCTGTCCATCACAGTGGGGGAAAGGGCGGGATAGGTTGCATAGCCTAGTGTGTGTGGGGAGGGGCCAAACTGGCGAGGCTTCTGTGCGTGTGCACTTGCCTCTTGTTTATGAAGGGTCAGAGACCGATTAGCGCAGCAAATGGGGAGAAAGCAGTCGGTGGTACCTCTTTGGGTGAATGTATTGTGCTTTTCAAACACTACAGCTGCGTATAGGCCCAGAAGAGTTGTCTCGAGTGACCACGTGTGTCTGTAACTTTGCCAACGCGCCGTTTGGCGCCAAGGTCCCTTGAGTGAGCTGTCCATCACAGTGGGGGAAGGGCGGGAAGATATTGCATAGCCTAGTGTGTGGGGCGGGGCCAAACGGGCGGGGCTTCTGTACAGTTCACATGCCTCTTGTTTATAAAGGGTCAGAGACCATCAGAGCATCAGATGAGGAGAAATCAGCCTCCTGGTCACTGGAAGTACAAGAGGATTGCGCTCGAGAAACTCGTGGATGCCTAGACTTCCATCATGGATTACAGCTAATTGTAGACTGTAGCCTCGACCTTGCTCACTAGGTTCTTGGGCTGATTATAATGCGTTACTGAAGTTTAGCTTCAACCGGGGCACGTGCTGTTTCTTTTGTATATGTAAGTGCTTCCTGTTGAGGTTTAGTTTTTGAAACAGGAGCATCGTGCCAAAATGAATCCTGCCTGCATATTTATCCACGAAGATGCCACCATGTTGTGCCATACCTCTACTCAACTGGAGTACTTTCTACTGGGTAGTCAGTAAGTGCTACCTCGTTGGGTAAATGTATGGTGCTTTTCCTACACTGCAGCTGCGTAAAGGCCCAGAAGAGAAGTCTTCAGTGATCACCTGTGTCTGTGACTTTGCCACTGCGCTGATAGGCGCCGAGGTACCTCGAGTGAGCTGTCCATCACAGTGGGGGAATGGGCGGGATAGGTTGCATAGCCTAGTCTGTGTGGGGAGGGGTTAAACTGGCGAGGCTTCTGTGCGAGTTCACATGCCTCTTGTTTATGAAGGGTCAGAGACCGATCAGCGCAGTAAATGATAAGAAAGCAGTAGGTGGTACCTCTTTGGGTGAATGTATTGTGCTTTTCCAGCACTGCAGCTGCGTGAAGGCCCAGAAGAGTTGTATTCAGTGATCACCTGTGTCTGTGACGTTGCCACTGCGCCGATAGGCGCCGAGGTACCTCGAGTGAGCTGTCCATCACAGTGGTGGAAAGGGCGGGATAGGTTGCATAGCCTAGTGTGTGTGGGGAGGGGTTAAACTGGCGAGGCTTCTGTGCGAGTTCACATGCCTCTTGTTTATGAAGGGTCAGAGACCGATCAGCGCAGCAAATGAGGAGAAAGCAGTCGGTGGTACCTCTTTGGGTGAATGTATTGTGCTTTTCTAGCACTGCAGCTGCGTAAAGGCCCAGAAGAGTTGTCTCGAGTGACCACGTATGTCTGTAACTTTGCCACCGCGCCGTTTGGCGCCAAGGTCCCTCGAGTGAGCTGTCCATCACAGTGGGGGAAAGGGCGGGAAGAGGTTGCAAAACCTAGTGTGTGGGGCGGGGCCAAACGGGCGGGGCTTCTGTACGAGTTCACATGCCTCTTGTTTATAAAGGGTCAGAGACCATCAGAGCATCAGATGAGGAGAAATCAGCCTCCTGGTCACTGGAAGAACAGGAGGATTGCGCTCGAGAAACTCGTGGATGCCTAGACCTCCATCACGGATTACAGCTAATTGTAGACTGTAGCCTCGACCTTGCTCACTAGGTTCTTGGGCTGATTATAATGCGTTACTGAAGTTTAGCTTCATACGGGGCACCTGCTGTTTCTTTTGTATCTGTAAGTGCTTCCTGTTGAGGTTTAAGTTTTTGAAACAGGAGCATCGTGCCAAAATGAATCCTGCCTGCATATTTATCCACGAAGATGCCACCATGTTGTGCCATACCTCTACTCAACTGGAGTACTTTCTACTGGGTAGTCAGTAAGTGCTACCTCGTTGGGTAAATGTATGGTGCTTTTCCTACACTACAGCTGCGTAAAGGCCCAGAAGAGAAGTCTTCAGTGATCACCTGTGTCTGTGACTTTGCCACTGCGCTGATAGGCGCCGAGGTACCTCGAGTGAGCTGTCCATCACAGTGGGGGAAAGGGCGGGATAGGTTGCATAGCCTAGTCTGTGTGGGGAGGGGTTAAACTGGCGAGGCTTCTGTGCGAGTTCACATGCCTCTTGTTTATGAAGGGTCAGAGACCGATCAGCTCAGTAAATGATAAGAAAGCAGTCGGTGGTACCTCTGTGGGTGAATGTATTGTGCTTTTCCAGCACTACAGCTGCGTGAAGTCCCAGAAGAGTTGTCGTCAGTGATCACCTGTGTAAGTGACTTTGCCACTGCGCCGATAGGCGCCGAGGTACCTCGAGTGAGCAGTCCATCACAGTGGCGGAAAGGGCGGATAGGTTGCATAGCCTAGTGTGTGTGGGGAGGGGCCAAACTGGCGAGGCTTCTGTGCGTGTTCACTTGCCTCTTGTTTATGAAGGGCCAGAGACCGATTAGCGCAGCAAATGAGGAGAAAGCAGTCGGTGGTACCTCTTTGGGTGAATGTATTGTGCTTTTCCAGCACTGCAGCTGCGTAAAGGCCCAGAAGAGTTGTCTCGAGTGACCACGTGTGTCTGTAACTTTGCCACCGCGCCGTTTGGCGCCAAGGTCCCTCGAGTGAGCTGTCCATCACAGTGGGGGAATGGGCGGGATAGGTTGCATAGCCTAGTCTGTGTGGGGAGGGGTTAAACTGGCGAGGCTTCTGTGCGAGTTCACATGCCTCTTGTTTATGAAGGGTCAGAGACCGATCAGCGCAGTAAATGATAAGAAAGCAGTAGGTGGTACCTCTTTGGGTGAATGTATTGTGCTTTTCCAGCACTGCAGCTGCGTGAAGGCCCAGAAGAGTTGTATTCAGTGATCACCTGTGTCTGTGACGTTGCCACTGCGCCGATAGGCGCCGAGGTACCTCGAGTGAGCTGTCCATCACAGTGGTGGAAAGGGCGGGATAGGTTGCATAGCCTAGTGTGTGTGGGGAGGGGTTAAACTGGCGAGGCTTCTGTGCGAGTTCACATGCCTCTTGTTTATGAAGGGTCAGAGACCGATCAGCGCAGCAAATGAGGAGAAAGCAGTCGGTGGTACCTCTTTGGGTGAATGTATTGTGCTTTTCTAGCACTGCAGCTGCGTAAAGGCCCAGAAGAGTTGTCTCGAGTGACCACGTATGTCTGTAACTTTGCCACCGCGCCGTTTGGCGCCAAGGTCCCTCGAGTGAGCTGTCCATCACAGTGGGGGAAAGGGCGGGAAGAGGTTGCAAAACCTAGTGTGTGGGGCGGGGCCAAACGGGCGGGGCTTCTGTACGAATTCACATGCCTCTTGTTTATAAAGGGTCAGAGACCATCAGAGCATCAGATGAGGAGAAATCAGCCTCCTGGTCACTGGAAGAACAGGAGGATTGCGCTCGAGAAACTCGTGGATGCCTAGACCTCCATCACGGATTACAGCTAATTGTAGACTGTAGCCTCGACCTTGCTCACTAGGTTCTTGGGCTGATTATAATGCGTTACTGAAGTTTAGCTTCATCCGGGGCACCTGCTGTTTCTTTTGTATCTGTAAGTGCTTCCTGTTGAGGTTTAAGTTTTTGAAACAGGAGCATCGTGCCAAAATGAATCCTGCCTGCATATTTATCCACGAAGATGCCACCATGTTGTGCCATACCTCTACTCAACTGGAGTACTTTCTACTGGGTAGTCAGTAAGTGCTACCTCGTTGGGTAAATGTATGGTGCTTTTCCTACACTACAGCTGCGTAAAGGCCCAGAAGAGAAGTCTTCAGTGATCACCTGTGTCTGTGACTTTGCCACTGCGCTGATAGGCGCCGAGGTACCTCGAGTGAGCTGTCCATCACAGTGGGGGAAAGGGCGGGATAGGTTGCATAGCCTAGTCTGTGTGGGGAGGGGTTAAACTGGCGAGGCTTCTGTGCGAGTTCACATGCCTCTTGTTTATGAAGGGTCAGAGACCGATCAGCTCAGTAAATGATAAGAAAGCAGTCGGTGGTACCTCTGTGGGTGAATGTATTGTGCTTTTCCAGCACTACAGCTGCGTGAAGTCCCAGAAGAGTTGTCGTCAGTGATCACCTGTGTAAGTGACTTTGCCACTGCGCCGATAGGCGCCGAGGTACCTCGAGTGAGCAGTCCATCACAGTGGCGGAAAGGGCGGATAGGTTGCATAGCCTAGTGTGTGTGGGGAGGGGCCAAACTGGCGAGGCTTCTGTGCGTGTTCACTTGCCTCTTGTTTATGAAGGGCCAGAGACCGATTAGCGCAGCAAATGAGGAGAAAGCAGTCGGTGGTACCTCTTTGGGTGAATGTATTGTGCTTTTCCAGCACTGCAGCTGCGTAAAGGCCCAGAAGAGTTGTCTCGAGTGACCACGTGTGTCTGTAACTTTGCCACCGCGCCGTTTGGCGCCAAGGTCCCTCGAGTGAGCTGTCCATCACAGTGGGGGAATGGGCGGGATAGGTTGCATAGCCTAGTCTGTGTGGGGAGGGGTTAAACTGGCGAGGCTTCTGTGCGAGTTCACATGCCTCTTGTTTATGAAGGGTCAGAGACCGATCAGCGCAGTAAATGATAAGAAAGCAGTAGGTGGTACCTCTTTGGGTGAATGTATTGTGCTTTTCCAGCACTGCAGCTGCGTGAAGGCCCAGAAGAGTTGTATTCAGTGATCACCTGTGTCTGTGACGTTGCCACTGCGCGGATAGGCGCCGAGGTACCTCGAGTGAGCTGTCCATCACAGTGGTGGAAAGGGCGGGATAGGTTGCATAGCCTAGTGTGTGTGGGGAGGGGTTAAACTGGCGAGGCTTCTGTGCGAGTTCACATGCCTCTTGTTTATGAAGGGTCAGAGACCGATCAGCGCAGCAAATGAGGAGAAAGCAGTCGGTGGTACCTCTTTGGGTGAATGTATTGTGCTTTTCCAGCACTGCAGCTGCGTAAAGGCCCAGAAGAGTTGTCTCGAGTGACCACGTATGTCTGTAACTTTGCCACCGCGCCGTTTGGCGCCAAGGTCCCTCGAGTGAGCTGTCCATCACAGTGGGGGAAAGGGCGGGAAGAGGTTGCAAAACCTAGTGTGTGGGGCGGGGCCAAACGGGCGGGGCTTCTGTACGAGTTCACATGCCTCTTGTTTATAAAGGGTCAGAGACCATCAGAGCATCAGATGAGGAGAAATCAGCCTCCTGGTCACTGGAAGTACAGGAGGATTGCGCTCGAGAAACTCGTGGATGCCTAGACCTCCATCACGGATTACAGCTAATTGTAGACTGTAGCCTCGACCTTGCTCACTAGGTTCTTGGGCTGATTATAATGCGTTACTGAAGTTTAGCTTCATCCGGGGCACGTGCTGTTTCTTTTGTATCTGTAAGTGCTTCCTGTTGAGGTTTAATTTTTGAAACAGGAGCATCGTGCCAAAATGAATCCTGCCTGCATATTTATCCACGAAGATGCCACCATGTTGTGCCATACCTCTACTCAACTGGAGTACTTTCTACTGGGTAGTCAGTAAGTGCTACCTCGTTGGGTAAATGTATGGTGCTTTTCCTACACTGCAGCTGCGTAAAGGCCCAGAAGAGAAGTCTTCAGTGATCACCTGTGTCTGTGACGTTGCCACTGCGCCGATAGGCGCCGAGGTACCTCGAGTGAGCTGTCCATCACAGTGGTGGAAAGGGCGGGATAGGTTGCATAGCCTAGTGTGTGTGGGGAGGGGTTAAACTGGCGAGGCTTCTGTGCGAGTTCACATGCCTCTTGTTTATGAAGGGTCAGAGACCGATCAGCGCAGCAAATGAGGAGAAAGCAGTCGGTGGTACCTCTTTGGGTGAATGTATTGTGCTTTTCTAGCACTGCAGCTGCGTAAAGGCCCAGAAGAGTTGTCTCGAGTGACCACGTATGTCTGTAACTTTGCCACCGCGCCGTTTGGCGCCAAGGTCCCTCGAGTGAGCTGTCCATCACAGTGGGGGAAAGGGCGGGAAGAGGTTGCAAAACCTAGTGTGTGGGGCGGGGCCAAACGGGCGGGGCTTCTGTACGAGTTCACATGCCTCTTGTTTATAAAGGGTCAGAGACCATCAGAGCATCAGATGAGGAGAAATCAGCCTCCTGGTCACTGGAAGAACAGGAGGATTGCGCTCGAGAAACTCGTGGATGCCTAGACCTCCATCACGGATTACAGCTAATTGTAGACTGTAGCCTCGACCTTGCTCACTAGGTTCTTGGGCTGATTATAATGCGTTACTGAAGTTTAGCTTCATCCGGGGCACCTGCTGTTTCTTTTGTATCTGTAAGTGCTTCCTGTTGAGGTTTAAGTTTTTGAAACAGGAGCATCGTGCCAAAATGAATCCTGCCTGCATATTTATCCACGAAGATGCCACCATGTTGTGCCATACCTCTACTCAACTGGAGTACTTTCTACTGGGTAGTCAGTAAGTGCTACCTCGTTGGGTAAATGTATGGTGCTTTTCCTACACTACAGCTGCGTAAAGGCCCAGAAGAGAAGTCTTCAGTGATCACCTGTGTCTGTGACTTTGCCACTGCGCTGATAGGCGCCGAGGTACCTCGAGTGAGCTGTCCATCACAGTGGGGGAAAGGGCGGGATAGGTTGCATAGCCTAGTCTGTGTGGGGAGGGGTTAAACTGGCGAGGCTTCTGTGCGAGTTCACATGCCTCTTGTTTATGAAGGGTCAGAGACCGATCAGCTCAGTAAATGATAAGAAAGCAGTCGGTGGTACCTCTGTGGGTGAATGTATTGTGCTTTTCCAGCACTACAGCTGCGTGAAGTCCCAGAAGAGTTGTCGTCAGTGATCACCTGTGTAAGTGACTTTGCCACTGCGCCGATAGGCGCCGAGGTACCTCGAGTGAGCAGTCCATCACAGTGGCGGAAAGGGCGGATAGGTTGCATAGCCTAGTGTGTGTGGGGAGGGGCCAAACTGGCGAGGCTTCTGTGCGTGTTCACTTGCCTCTTGTTTATGAAGGGCCAGAGACCGATTAGCGCAGCAAATGAGGAGAAAGCAGTCGGTGGTACCTCTTTGGGTGAATGTATTGTGCTTTTCCAGCACTGCAGCTGCGTAAAGGCCCAGAAGAGTTGTCTCGAGTGACCACGTGTGTCTGTAACTTTGCCACCGCGCCGTTTGGCGCCAAGGTCCCTCGAGTGAGCTGTCCATCACAGTGGGGGAATGGGCGGGATAGGTTGCATAGCCTAGTCTGTGTGGGGAGGGGTTAAACTGGCGAGGCTTCTGTGCGAGTTCACATGCCTCTTGTTTATGAAGGGTCAGAGACCGATCAGCGCAGTAAATGATAAGAAAGCAGTAGGTGGTACCTCTTTGGGTGAATGTATTGTGCTTTTCCAGCACTGCAGCTGCGTGAAGGCCCAGAAGAGTTGTATTCAGTGATCACCTGTGTCTGTGACGTTGCCACTGCGCCGATAGGCGCCGAGGTACCTCGAGTGAGCTGTCCATCACAGTGGTGGAAAGGGCGGGATAGGTTGCATAGCCTAGTGTGTGTGGGGAGGGGTTAAACTGGCGAGGCTTCTGTGCGAGTTCACATGCCTCTTGTTTATGAAGGGTCAGAGACCGATCAGCGCAGCAAATGAGGAGAAAGCAGTCGGTGGTACCTCTTTGGGTGAATGTATTGTGCTTTTCTAGCACTGCAGCTGCGTAAAGGCCCAGAAGAGTTGTCTCGAGTGACCACGTATGTCTGTAACTTTGCCACCGCGCCGTTTGGCGCCAAGGTCCCTCGAGTGAGCTGTCCATCACAGTGGGGGAAAGGGCGGGAAGAGGTTGCAAAACCTAGTGTGTGGGGCGGGGCCAAACGGGCGGGGCTTCTGTACGAATTCACATGCCTCTTGTTTATAAAGGGTCAGAGACCATCAGAGCATCAGATGAGGAGAAATCAGCCTCCTGGTCACTGGAAGAACAGGAGGATTGCGCTCGAGAAACTCGTGGATGCCTAGACCTCCATCATGGATTACAGCTAATTGTAGACTGTAGCCTCGACCTTGCTCACTAGGTTCTTGGGCTGATTATAATGCGTTACTGAAGTTTAGCTTCATCCGGGGCACCTGCTGTTTCTTTTGTATCTGTAAGTGCTTCCTGTTGAGGTTTAAGTTTTTGAAACAGGAGCATCGTGCCAAAATGAATCCTGCCTGCATATTTATCCACGAAGATGCCACCATGTTGTGCCATACCTCTACTCAACTGGAGTACTTTCTACTGGGTAGTCAGTAAGTGCTACCTCGTTGGGTAAATGTATGGTGCTTTTCCTACACTACAGCTGCGTAAAGGCCCAGAAGAGAAGTCTTCAGTGATCACCTGTGTCTGTGACTTTGCCACTGCGCTGATAGGCGCCGAGGTACCTCGAGTGAGCTGTCCATCACAGTGGGGGAAAGGGCGGGATAGGTTGCATAGCCTAGTCTGTGTGGGGAGGGGTTAAACTGGCGAGGCTTCTGTGCGAGTTCACATGCCTCTTGTTTATGAAGGGTCAGAGACCGATCAGCTCAGTAAATGATAAGAAAGCAGTCGGTGGTACCTCTGTGGGTGAATGTATTGTGCTTTTCCAGCACTACAGCTGCGTGAAGTCCCAGAAGAGTTGTCGTCAGTGATCACCTGTGTAAGTGACTTTGCCACTGCGCCGATAGGCGCCGAGGTACCTCGAGTGAGCAGTCCATCACAGTGGCGGAAAGGGCGGATAGGTTGCATAGCCTAGTGTGTGTGGGGAGGGGCCAAACTGGCGAGGCTTCTGTGCGTGTTCACTTGCCTCTTGTTTATGAAGGGCCAGAGACCGATTAGCGCAGCAAATGAGGAGAAAGCAGTCGGTGGTACCTCTTTGGGTGAATGTATTGTGCTTTTCCAGCACTGCAGCTGCGTAAAGGCCCAGAAGAGTTGTCTCGAGTGACCACGTGTGTCTGTAACTTTGCCACCGCGCCGTTTGGCGCCAAGGTCCCTCGAGTGAGCTGTCCATCACAGTGGGGGAATGGGCGGGATAGGTTGCATAGCCTAGTCTGTGTGGGGAGGGGTTAAACTGGCGAGGCTTCTGTGCGAGTTCACATGCCTCTTGTTTATGAAGGGTCAGAGACCGATCAGCGCAGTAAATGATAAGAAAGCAGTAGGTGGTACCTCTTTGGGTGAATGTATTGTGCTTTTCCAGCACTGCAGCTGCGTGAAGGCCCAGAAGAGTTGTATTCAGTGATCACCTGTGTCTGTGACGTTGCCACTGCGCGGATAGGCGCCGAGGTACCTCGAGTGAGCTGTCCATCACAGTGGTGGAAAGGGCGGGATAGGTTGCATAGCCTAGTGTGTGTGGGGAGGGGTTAAACTGGCGAGGCTTCTGTGCGAGTTCACATGCCTCTTGTTTATGAAGGGTCAGAGACCGATCAGCGCAGCAAATGAGGAGAAAGCAGTCGGTGGTACCTCTTTGGGTGAATGTATTGTGCTTTTCCAGCACTGCAGCTGCGTAAAGGCCCAGAAGAGTTGTCTCGAGTGACCACGTATGTCTGTAACTTTGCCACCGCGCCGTTTGGCGCCAAGGTCCCTCGAGTGAGCTGTCCATCACAGTGGGGGAAAGGGCGGGAAGAGGTTGCAAAACCTAGTGTGTGGGGCGGGGCCAAACGGGCGGGGCTTCTGTACGAGTTCACATGCCTCTTGTTTATAAAGGGTCAGAGACCATCAGACCATCAGAGCATCAGATGAGGAGAAATCAGCCTCCTGGTCACTGGAAGTACAGGAGGATTGCGCTCGAGAAACTCGTGGATGCCTAGACCTCCATCACGGATTACAGCTAATTGTAGACTGTAGCCTCGACCTTGCTCACTAGGTTCTTGGGCTGATTATAATGCGTTACTGAAGTTTAGCTTCATCCGGGGCACGTGCTGTTTCTTTTGTATCTGTAAGTGCTTCCTGTTGAGGTTTAATTTTTGAAACAGGAGCATCGTGCCAAAATGAATCCTGCCTGCATATTTATCCACGAAGATGCCACCATGTTGTGCCATACCTCTACTCAACTGGAGTACTTTCTACTGGGTAGTCAGTAAGTGCTACCTCGTTGGGTAAATGTATGGTGCTTTTCCTACACTGCAGCTGCGTAAAGGCCCAGAAGAGAAGTCTTCAGTGATCACCTGTGTCTGTGACTTTGCCACTGCGCTGATAGGCGCCGAGGTACCTCGAGTGAGCTGTCCATCAAAGTGGTGGAAAGGGCGGGATAGGTTGCATAGCCTAGTGTGTGTGTGGAGGGGTTAAACTGGCGAGGCTTCTGTGCGAGTTCACATGCCTCTTGTTTATGAAGGGTCAGAGACCAATCAGCGCAGCAAATGAGGAGAAAGCAGTCGGTGGTACCTCTTTGGGTGAATGTATTGTGCTTTTCCAGCACTGCAGCTGCGTAAAGGCCCAGAAGAGTTGTCTCGAGTGACCACGTATGTCTGTAACTTTGCCACCGCGCCGTTTGGCGCCAAGGTCCCTCGAGTGAGCTGTCCATCACAGTGGGGGAAAGGGCGGGAAGAGGTTGCAAAACCCAGTGTGTGGGGCGGGGCCAAACGGGCGGGGCTTCTGTACGAGTTCACATGCCTCTTGTTTATAAAGGGTCAGAGACCATCAGAGCATCAGATGAGGAGAAATCAGCCTCCTGGTCACTGGAAGTACAGGAGGATTGCGCTCGAGAAACTCGTGGATGCCTAGACCTCCATCACGGATTACAGCTAATTGTAGACTGTAGCCTCGACCTTGCTCACTAGGTTCTTGGGCTGATTATAATGCGTTACTGAAGTTTAGCTTCATCCGGGGCACCTGCTGTTTCTTTTGTATCTGTAAGTGCTTCCTGTTGAGGTTTAAGTTTTTGAAACAGGAGCATCGTGCCAAAATGAATCCTGCCTGCATATTTATCCACGAAGATGCCACCATGTTGTGCCATACTCTACTCAACTGGAGTACTTTCTACTGGGTAGTCAGTAAGTGCTACCTCGTTGGGTAAATGTATGGTGCTTTTCCTACACTACAGCTGCGTAAAGGCCCAGAAGAGAAGTCTTCAGTGATCACCTGTGTCTGTGACTTTGCCACTGCGCTGATAGGCGCCGAGGTACCTCGAGTGAGCAGTCCATCACAGTGGGGGAAAGGGCGGATAGGTTGCATAGCCTAGTGTGTGTGGGGAGGGGCCAAACTGGCGAGGCTTCTGTGCGTGTTCACTTGCCTCTTGTTTATGAAGGGCCAGAGACCGATTAGCGCAGCAAATGAGGAGAAAGCAGTCGGTGGTACCTCTTTGGGTGAATGTATTGTGCTTTTCCAGCACTGCAGCTGCGTAAAGGCCCAGAAGAGTTGTCTCGAGTGACCACGTGTGTCTGTAACTTTGCCACCGCGCCGTTTGGCGCCAAGGTCCCTCGAGTGAGCTGTCCATCACAGTGGGGGAAAGGGCGGGAAGAGGTTGCAAAACCCAGTGTGTGGGGCGGGGCCAAACGGGCGGGGCTTCTGTACGAGTTCACATGCCTCTTAAAGGGTCAGAGACCATCAGAGCATCAGACGAGGAGAAATCAGCCTCCTGGTCACTGGAAGTACAGGAGGATTGCGCTCGAGAAAACTCGTGGATGCCTAGACCTCCATCACGGATTACAGCTAATTGTAGACTGTAGCCTCGACCTTGCTCACTAGGTTCTTGGGCTGATTATAATGCGTTACTGAAGTTTAGCTTCATCCGGGGCACCTGCTGTTTCTTTTGTATCTGTAAGTGCTTCCTGTTGAGGTTTAATTTTTGAAACAGGAGCATCGTGCCAAAATGAATCCTGCCTGCATATTTATCCACGAAGATGCCACCATGTTGTGCCATACCTCTACTCAACTGGAGTACTTTCTACTGGGTAGTCAGTAAGTGCTACCTCGTTGGGTAAATGTATGGTGCTTTTCCTACACTGCAGCTGCGTAAAGGCCCAGAAGAGAAGTCTTCAGTGATCACCTTTGTCTGTGACTTTGCCACTGCGCTGATAGGCGCCGAGGTACCTCGAGTGAGCTGTCCATCACAGTGGGGGAATGGGCGGGATAGGTTGCATAGCCTAGTCTGTGTGGGGAGGGGTTAAACTGGCGAGGCTTCTGTGCGAGTTCACATGCCTCTTGTTTATGAAGGGTCAGAGACCGATCAGCGCAGTAAATGATAAGAAAGCAGTAGGTGGTACCTCTTTGGGTGAATGTATTGTGCTTTTCCAGCACTGCAGCTGCGTGAAGGCCCAGAAGAGTTGTATTCAGTGATCACCTGTGTCTGTGACGTTGCCACTGCGCCGATAGGCGCCGAGGTACCTCGAGTGAGCTGTCCATCACAGTGGTGGAAAGGGCGGGATAGGTTGCATAGCCTAGTGTGTGTGGGGAGGGGTTAAACTGGCGAGGCTTCTGTGCGAGTTCACATGCCTCTTGTTTATGAAGGGTCAGAGACCGATCAGCGCAGCAAATGAGGAGAAAGCAGTCGGTGGTACCTCTTTGGGTGAATGTATTGTGCTTTTCCAGCACTGCAGCTGCGTAAAGGCCCAGAAGAGTTGTCTCGAGTGACCACGTATGTCTGTAACTTTGCCACCGCGCCGTTTGGCGCCAAGGTCCCTCGAGTGAGCTGTCCATCACAGTGGGGGAAAGGGCGGGAAGAGGTTGCAAAACCTAGTGTGTGGGGCGGGGCCAAACGGGCGGGGCTTCTGTACGAGTTCACATGCCTCTTGTTTATAAAGGGTCAGAGACCATCAGAGCATCAGATGAGGAGAAATCAGCCTCCTGGTCACTGGAAGTACAGGAGGATTGCGCTCGAGAAACTCGTGGATGCCTAGACCTCCATCACGGATTACAGCTAATTGTAGACTGTAGCCTCGACCTTGCTCACTAGGTTCTTGGGCTGATTATAATGCGTTACTGAATTTTAGCTTCATCCGGGGCACGTGCTGTTTCTTTTGTATCTGTAAGTGCTTCCTGTTGAGGTTTAATTTTTGAAACAGGAGCATTGTGCCAAAATGAATCCTGCCTGCATATTTATCCACGAAGGTGCCACCATGTTGTGCCATACCTCTACTCAACTGGAGTACTTTCTACTGGGTAGTCAGTAAGTGCTACCTCGTTGGGTAAATGTATGGTGCTTTTCCTACACTGCAGCTGCGTAAAGGCCCAGAAGAGAAGTCTTCAGTGATCACCTGTGTCTGTGACTTTGCCACTGCGCTGATAGGCGCCGAGGTACCTCGAGTGAGCTGTCCATCAAAGTGGTGGAAAGGGCGGGATAGGTTGCATAGCCTAGTGTGTGTGTGGAGGGGTTAAACTGGCGAGGCTTCTGTGCGAGTTCACATGCCTCTTGTTTATGAAGGGTCAGAGACCAATCAGCGCAGCAAATGAGGAGAAAGCAGTCGGTGGTACCTCTTTGGGTGAATGTATTGTGCTTTTCCAGCACTGCAGCTGCGTAAAGGCCCAGAAGAGTTGTCTCGAGTGACCACGTATGTCTGTAACTTTGCCACCGCGCCGTTTGGCGCCAAGGTCCCTCGAGTGAGCTGTCCATCACAGTGGGGGAAAGGGCGGGAAGAGGTTGCAAAACCCAGTGTGTGGGGCGGGGCCAAACGGGCGGGGCTTCTGTACGAGTTCACATGCCTCTTGTTTATAAAGGGTCAGAGACCATCAGAGCATCAGATGAGGAGAAATCAGCCTCCTGGTCACTGGAAGTACAGGAGGATTGCGCTCGAGAAACTCGTGGATGCCTAGACCTCCATCACGGATTACAGCTAATTGTAGACTGTAGCCTCGACCTTGCTCACTAGGTTCTTGGGCTGATTATAATGCGTTACTGAAGTTTAGCTTCATCCGGGGCACCTGCTGTTTCTTTTGTATCTGTAAGTGCTTCCTGTTGAGGTTTAAGTTTTTGAAACAGGAGCATCGTGCCAAAATGAATCCTGCCTGCATATTTATCCACGAAGATGCCACCATGTTGTGCCATACCTCTACTCAACTGGAGTACTTTCTACTGGGTAGTCAGTAAGTGCTACCTCGTTGGGTAAATGTATGGTGCTTTTCCTACACTACAGCTGCGTAAAGGCCCAGAAGAGAAGTCTTCAGTGATCACCTGTGTCTGTGACTTTGCCACTGCGCTGATAGGCGCCGAGGTACCTCGAGTGAGCTGTCCATCACAGTGGGGGAAAGGGCGGGATAGGTTGCATAGCCTAGTCTGTGTGGGGAGGGGTTAAACTGGCGAGGCTTCTGTGCGAGTTCACATGCCTCTTGTTTATGAAGGGTCAGAGACCGATCAGCTCAGTAAATGATAAGAAAGCAGTCGGTGGTACCTCTGTGGGTGAATGTATTGTGCTTTTCCAGCACTACAGCTGCGTGAAGTCCCAGAAGAGTTGTCGTCAGTGATCACCTGTGTAAGTGACTTTGCCACTGCGCCGATAGGCGCCGAGGTACCTCGAGTGAGCAGTCCATCACAGTGGCGGAAAGGGCGGATAGGTTGCATAGCCTAGTGTGTGTGGGGAGGGGCCAAACTGGCGAGGCTTCTGTGCGTGTTCACTTGCCTCTTGTTTATGAAGGGCCAGAGACCGATTAGCGCAGCAAATGAGGAGAAAGCAGTCGGTGGTACCTCTTTGGGTGAATGTATTGTGCTTTTCCAGCACTGCAGCTGCGTAAAGGCCCAGAAGAGTTGTCTCGAGTGACCACGTGTGTCTGTAACTTTGCCACCGCGCCGTTTGGCGCCAAGGTCCCTCGAGTGAGCTGTCCATCACAGTGGGGGAATGGGCGGGATAGGTTGCATAGCCTAGTCTGTGTGGGGAGGGGTTAAACTGGCGAGGCTTCTGTGCGAGTTCACATGCCTCTTGTTTATGAAGGGTCAGAGACCGATCAGCGCAGTAAATGATAAGAAAGCAGTAGGTGGTACCTCTTTGGGTGAATGTATTGTGCTTTTCCAGCACTGCAGCTGCGTGAAGGCCCAGAAGAGTTGTATTCAGTGATCACCTGTGTCTGTGACGTTGCCACTGCGCGGATAGGCGCCGAGGTACCTCGAGTGAGCTGTCCATCACAGTGGTGGAAAGGGCGGGATAGGTTGCATAGCCTAGTGTGTGTGGGGAGGGGTTAAACTGGCGAGGCTTCTGTGCGAGTTCACATGCCTCTTGTTTATGAAGGGTCAGAGACCGATCAGCGCAGCAAATGAGGAGAAAGCAGTCGGTGGTACCTCTTTGGGTGAATGTATTGTGCTTTTCCAGCACTGCAGCTGCGTAAAGGCCCAGAAGAGTTGTCTCGAGTGACCACGTATGTCTGTAACTTTGCCACCGCGCCGTTTGGCGCCAAGGTCCCTCGAGTGAGCTGTCCATCACAGTGGGGGAAAGGGCGGGAAGAGGTTGCAAAACCTAGTGTGTGGGGCGGGGCCAAACGGGCGGGGCTTCTGTACGAGTTCACATGCCTCTTGTTTATAAAGGGTCAGAGACCATCAGACCATCAGAGCATCAGATGAGGAGAAATCAGCCTCCTGGTCACTGGAAGTACAGGAGGATTGCGCTCGAGAAACTCGTGGATGCCTAGACCTCCATCACGGATTACAGCTAATTGTAGACTGTAGCCTCGACCTTGCTCACTAGGTTCTTGGGCTGATTATAATGCGTTACTGAAGTTTAGCTTCATCCGGGGCACGTGCTGTTTCTTTTGTATCTGTAAGTGCTTCCTGTTGAGGTTTAATTTTTGAAACAGGAGCATCGTGCCAAAATGAATCCTGCCTGCATATTTATCCACGAAGATGCCACCATGTTGTGCCATACCTCTACTCAACTGGAGTACTTTCTACTGGGTAGTCAGTAAGTGCTACCTCGTTGGGTAAATGTATGGTGCTTTTCCTACACTGCAGCTGCGTAAAGGCCCAGAAGAGAAGTCTTCAGTGATCACCTGTGTCTGTGACTTTGCCACTGCGCTGATAGGCGCCGAGGTACCTCGAGTGAGCTGTCCATCAAAGTGGTGGAAAGGGCGGGATAGGTTGCATAGCCTAGTGTGTGTGTGGAGGGGTTAAACTGGCGAGGCTTCTGTGCGAGTTCACATGCCTCTTGTTTATGAAGGGTCAGAGACCAATCAGCGCAGCAAATGAGGAGAAAGCAGTCGGTGGTACCTCTTTGGGTGAATGTATTGTGCTTTTCCAGCACTGCAGCTGCGTAAAGGCCCAGAAGAGTTGTCTCGAGTGACCACGTATGTCTGTAACTTTGCCACCGCGCCGTTTGGCGCCAAGGTCCCTCGAGTGAGCTGTCCATCACAGTGGGGGAAAGGGCGGGAAGAGGTTGCAAAACCCAGTGTGTGGGGCGGGGCCAAACGGGCGGGGCTTCTGTACGAGTTCACATGCCTCTTGTTTATAAAGGGTCAGAGACCATCAGAGCATCAGATGAGGAGAAATCAGCCTCCTGGTCACTGGAAGTACAGGAGGATTGCGCTCGAGAAACTCGTGGATGCCTAGACCTCCATCACGGATTACAGCTAATTGTAGACTGTAGCCTCGACCTTGCTCACTAGGTTCTTGGGCTGATTATAATGCGTTACTGAAGTTTAGCTTCATCCGGGGCACCTGCTGTTTCTTTTGTATCTGTAAGTGCTTCCTGTTGAGGTTTAAGTTTTTGAAACAGGAGCATCGTGCCAAAATGAATCCTGCCTGCATATTTATCCACGAAGATGCCACCATGTTGTGCCATACTCTACTCAACTGGAGTACTTTCTACTGGGTAGTCAGTAAGTGCTACCTCGTTGGGTAAATGTATGGTGCTTTTCCTACACTACAGCTGCGTAAAGGCCCAGAAGAGAAGTCTTCAGTGATCACCTGTGTCTGTGACTTTGCCACTGCGCTGATAGGCGCCGAGGTACCTCGAGTGAGCAGTCCATCACAGTGGGGGAAAGGGCGGATAGGTTGCATAGCCTAGTGTGTGTGGGGAGGGGCCAAACTGGCGAGGCTTCTGTGCGTGTTCACTTGCCTCTTGTTTATGAAGGGCCAGAGACCGATTAGCGCAGCAAATGAGGAGAAAGCAGTCGGTGGTACCTCTTTGGGTGAATGTATTGTGCTTTTCCAGCACTGCAGCTGCGTAAAGGCCCAGAAGAGTTGTCTCGAGTGACCACGTGTGTCTGTAACTTTGCCACCGCGCCGTTTGGCGCCAAGGTCCCTCGAGTGAGCTGTCCATCACAGTGGGGGAAAGGGCGGGAAGAGGTTGCAAAACCCAGTGTGTGGGGCGGGGCCAAACGGGCGGGGCTTCTGTACGAGTTCACATGCCTCTTAAAGGGTCAGAGACCATCAGAGCATCAGACGAGGAGAAATCAGCCTCCTGGTCACTGGAAGTACAGGAGGATTGCGCTCGAGAAAACTCGTGGATGCCTAGACCTCCATCACGGATTACAGCTAATTGTAGACTGTAGCCTCGACCTTGCTCACTAGGTTCTTGGGCTGATTATAATGCGTTACTGAAGTTTAGCTTCATCCGGGGCACCTGCTGTTTCTTTTGTATCTGTAAGTGCTTCCTGTTGAGGTTTAATTTTTGAAACAGGAGCATCGTGCCAAAATGAATCCTGCCTGCATATTTATCCACGAAGATGCCACCATGTTGTGCCATACCTCTACTCAACTGGAGTACTTTCTACTGGGTAGTCAGTAAGTGCTACCTCGTTGGGTAAATGTATGGTGCTTTTCCTACACTGCAGCTGCGTAAAGGCCCAGAAGAGAAGTCTTCAGTGATCACCTTTGTCTGTGACTTTGCCACTGCGCTGATAGGCGCCGAGGTACCTCGAGTGAGCTGTCCATCACAGTGGGGGAATGGGCGGGATAGGTTGCATAGCCTAGTCTGTGTGGGGAGGGGTTAAACTGGCGAGGCTTCTGTGCGAGTTCACATGCCTCTTGTTTATGAAGGGTCAGAGACCGATCAGCGCAGTAAATGATAAGAAAGCAGTAGGTGGTACCTCTTTGGGTGAATGTATTGTGCTTTTCCAGCACTGCAGCTGCGTGAAGGCCCAGAAGAGTTGTATTCAGTGATCACCTGTGTCTGTGACGTTGCCACTGCGCCGATAGGCGCCGAGGTACCTCGAGTGAGCTGTCCATCACAGTGGTGGAAAGGGCGGGATAGGTTGCATAGCCTAGTGTGTGTGGGGAGGGGTTAAACTGGCGAGGCTTCTGTGCGAGTTCACATGCCTCTTGTTTATGAAGGGTCAGAGACCGATCAGCGCAGCAAATGAGGAGAAAGCAGTCGGTGGTACCTCTTTGGGTGAATGTATTGTGCTTTTCCAGCACTGCAGCTGCGTAAAGGCCCAGAAGAGTTGTCTCGAGTGACCACGTATGTCTGTAACTTTGCCACCGCGCCGTTTGGCGCCAAGGTCCCTCGAGTGAGCTGTCCATCACAGTGGGGGAAAGGGCGGGAAGAGGTTGCAAAACCTAGTGTGTGGGGCGGGGCCAAACGGGCGGGGCTTCTGTACGAGTTCACATGCCTCTTGTTTATAAAGGGTCAGAGACCATCAGAGCATCAGATGAGGAGAAATCAGCCTCCTGGTCACTGGAAGTACAGGAGGATTGCGCTCGAGAAACTCGTGGATGCCTAGACCTCCATCACGGATTACAGCTAATTGTAGACTGTAGCCTCGACCTTGCTCACTAGGTTCTTGGGCTGATTATAATGCGTTACTGAATTTTAGCTTCATCCGGGGCACGTGCTGTTTCTTTTGTATCTGTAAGTGCTTCCTGTTGAGGTTTAATTTTTGAAACAGGAGCATTGTGCCAAAATGAATCCTGCCTGCATATTTATCCACGAAGGTGCCACCATGTTGTGCCATACCTCTACTCAACTGGAGTACTTTCTACTGGGTAGTCAGTAAGTGCTACCTCGTTGGGTAAATGTATGGTGCTTTTCCTACACTGCAGCTGCGTAAAGGCCCAGAAGAGAAGTCTTCAGTGATCACCTGTGTCTGTGACTTTGCCACTGCGCTGATAGGCGCCGAGGTACCTCGAGTGAGCTGTCCATCAAAGTGGTGGAAAGGGCGGGATAGGTTGCATAGCCTAGTGTGTGTGTGGAGGGGTTAAACTGGCGAGGCTTCTGTGCGAGTTCACATGCCTCTTGTTTATGAAGGGTCAGAGACCAATCAGCGCAGCAAATGAGGAGAAAGCAGTCGGTGGTACCTCTTTGGGTGAATGTATTGTGCTTTTCCAGCACTGCAGCTGCGTAAAGGCCCAGAAGAGTTGTCTCGAGTGACCACGTATGTCTGTAACTTTGCCACCGCGCCGTTTGGCGCCAAGGTCCCTCGAGTGAGCTGTCCATCACAGTGGGGGAAAGGGCGGGAAGAGGTTGCAAAACCCAGTGTGTGGGGCGGGGCCAAACGGGCGGGGCTTCTGTACGAGTTCACATGCCTCTTGTTTATAAAGGGTCAGAGACCATCAGAGCATCAGATGAGGAGAAATCAGCCTCCTGGTCACTGGAAGTACAGGAGGATTGCGCTCGAGAAACTCGTGGATGCCTAGACCTCCATCACGGATTACAGCTAATTGTAGACTGTAGCCTCGACCTTGCTCACTAGGTTCTTGGGCTGATTATAATGCGTTACTGAAGTTTAGCTTCATCCGGGGCACCTGCTGTTTCTTTTGTATCTGTAAGTGCTTCCTGTTGAGGTTTAAGTTTTTGAAACAGGAGCATCGTGCCAAAATGAATCCTGCCTGCATATTTATCCACGAAGATGCCACCATGTTGTGCCATACTCTACTCAACTGGAGTACTTTCTACTGGGTAGTCAGTAAGTGCTACCTCGTTGGGTAAATGTATGGTGCTTTTCCTACACTACAGCTGCGTAAAGGCCCAGAAGAGAAGTCTTCAGTGATCACCTGTGTCTGTGACTTTGCCACTGCGCTGATAGGCGCCGAGGTACCTCGAGTGAGCTGTCCATCACAGTGGGGGAAAGGGCGGGATAGGTTGCATAGCCTAGTCTGTGTGGGGAGGGGTTAAACTGGCGAGGCTTCTGTGCGTGTTCACTTGCCTCTTGTTTATGAAGGGTCAGAGACCGATTAGCGCAGCAAATGAGGCGAAAGCAGTCGGTGGTACCTCTTTGGGTGAATGTATTGTGCTTTTCCAGCACTGCAGCTGCGTAAAGGCCCAGAAGAGTTGTCGTCAGTGATCACCTGTGTCTGTGACTTTGCCACTGCGCCGATAGGCGCCGAGGTACCTCGAGTGAGCAGTCCATCACAGTGGTGGAAAGGGCGGATAGGTTGCATTGCCTAGTGTGTGTGGGGAGGGGCCAAACTGGCGAGGCTTCTGTGCGTGTTCACTTGCCTCTTGTTTATGAAGGGCCAGAGACCGATTAGCGCAGCAAATGAGGAGAAAGCAGTCGGTGGTACCTCTTTGGGTGAATGTATTGTACTTTTCCAGCACTGCAGCTGCGTGAAGTCCCAGAAGAGTTGTCGTCAGTGATCACCTGTGTCTGTGACTTTGCCACTGCGCTGATAGGCGCCGAGGTACCTCGAGTGAGCTGTCCATCACAGTGGGGGAATGGGCGGGATAGGTTGCATAGCCTAGTCTGTGTGGGGAGGGGTTAAACTGGCGAGGCTTCTGTGCGAGTTCATATGCCTCTTGTTTATGAAGGGTCAGAGACCGATCAGCGCAGTAAATGATAAGAAAGCAGTAGGTGGTACCTCTTTGGGTGAATGTATTGTGCTTTTCCAGCACTGCAGCTGCGTAAAGGCCCAGAAGAGTTGTCTCGAGTGACCACGTATGTCTGTAACTTTGCCACCGCGCCGTTTGGCGCCAAGGTCCCTCGAGTGAGCTGTCCATCACAGTGGGGGAAAGGGCGGGAAGAGGTTGCAAAACCTAGTGTGTGGGGCGGGGCCAAACGGGCGGGGCTTCTGTACGAGTTCACATGCCTCTTGTTTATAAAGGGTCAGAGACCATCAGAGCATCAGATGAGGAGAAATCAGCCTCCTGGTCACTGGAAGTACAGGAGGATTGCGCTCGAGAAACTCGTGGATGGCTAGACCTCCATCACGGATTACAGCTAATTGTAGACTGTAGCCTCGACCTTGCTCACTAGGTTCTTGGGCTGATTATAATGCGTTACTGAAGTTTAGCTTCATCCGGGGCACCTGCTGTTTCTTTTGTATCTGTAAGTGCTTCCTGTTGAGGTTTAAGTTTTTGAAACAGGAGCATCGTGCCAAAATGAATCCTGCCTGCATATTTATCCACGAAGATGCCACCATGTTGTGCTATACCTCTACTCAACTGGAGTACTTTCTACTGGGTAGTCAGTAAGTGCTACCTCGTTGGGTAAATGTATGGTGCTTTTCCTACACTACAGCTGCGTAAAGGCCCAGAAGAGAAGTCTTCAGTGATCACCTGTGTCTGTGACTTTGCCACTGCGCTGATAGGCGCCGAGGTACCTCGAGTGAGCTGTCCATCACAGTGGGGGAAAGGGCGGGATAGGTTGCATAGCCTAGTCTGTGTGGGGAGGGGTTAAACTGGCGAGGCTTCTGTGCGAGTTCACATGCCTCTTGTTTATGAAGGGTCAGAGACCGATCAGCTCAGTAAATGATAAGAAAGCAGTCGGTGGTACCTCTGTGGGTGAATGTATTGTGCTTTTCCAGCACTACAGCTGCGTGAAGGCCCAGAAGAGTTGTATTCAGGGATCACCTGTGTCTGTGACGTTGCCACTGTGCCGATAGGCGCCGAGGTACCTCGAGTGAGCTGTCCATCACAGTGGGGGAAAGGGCGGGATAGGTTGCATAGCCTAGTGTGTGTGGGGAGGGGCCAAACTGGCGAGGCTTCTGTGCGTGTGCACTTGCCTCTTGTTTATGAAGGGTCAGAGACCGATTAGCGCAGCAAATGGGGAGAAAGCAGTCGGTGGTACCTCTTTGGGTGAATGTATTGTGCTTTTCAAACACTACAGCTGCGTATAGGCCCAGAAGAGTTGTCTCGAGTGACCACGTGTGTCTGTAACTTTGCCAACGCGCCGTTTGGCGCCAAGGTCCCTTGAGTGAGCTGTCCATCACAGTGGGGGAAGGGCGGGAAGATATTGCATAGCCTAGTGTGTGGGGCCGGGCCAAACGGGCGGGGCTTCTGTACAGTTCACATGCCTCTTGTTTATAAAGGGTCAGAGACCATCAGAGCATCAGATGAGGAGAAATCAGCCTCCTGGTCACTGGAAGTACAAGAGGATTGCGCTCGAGAAACTCGTGGATGCCTAGACTTCCATCATGGATTACAGCTAATTGTAGACTGTAGCCTCGACCTTGCTCACTAGGTTCTTGGGCTGATTATAATGCGTTACTGAAGTTTAGCTTCAACCGGGGCACGTGCTGTTTCTTTTGTATATGTAAGTGCTTCCTGTTGAGGTTTAGTTTTTGAAACAGGAGCATCGTGCCAAAATGAATCCTGCCTGCATATTTATCCACGAAGATGCCACCATGTTGTGCCATACCTCTACTCAACTGGAGTACTTTCTACTGGGTAGTCAGTAAGTGCTACCTCGTTGGGTAAATGTATGGTGCTTTTCCTACACTGCAGCTGCGTAAAGGCCCAGAAGAGAAGTCTTCAGTGATCACCTGTGTCTGTGACTTTGCCACTGCGCTGATAGGCGCCGAGGTACCTCGAGTGAGCTGTCCATCACAGTGGGGGAATGGGCGGGATAGGTTGCATAGCCTAGTCTGTGTGGGGAGGGGTTAAACTGGCGAGGCTTCTGTGCGTGTTCACTTGCCTCTTGTTTATGAAGGGTCAGAGACCGATTAGCGCAGCAAATGAGGCGAAAGCAGTCGGTGGTACCTCTTTGGGTGAATGTATTGTGCTTTTCCAGCACTGCAGCTGCGTAAAGGCCCAGAAGAGTTGTCGTCAGTGATCACCTGTGTCTGTGACTTTGCCACTGCGCCGATAGGCGCCGAGGTACCTCGAGTGAGCAGTCCATCACAGTGGTGGAAAGGGCGGATAGGTTGCATAGCCTAGTGTGTGTGGGGAGGGGCCAAACTGGCGAGGCTTCTGTGCGTTTTCACTTGTCTCTTGTTTATGAAGGGCCAGAGACCGATTAGCGCAGCAAATGAGGAGAAAGCAGTCGGTGGTACCTCTTTGGGTGAATGTATTGTACTTTTCCAGCACTGCAGCTGCGTGAAGTCCCAGAAGAGTTGTCGTCAGTGATCACCTGTGTAAGTGACTTTGCCACTGCGCCGATAGGCGCCGAGGTACCTCGAGTGAGCAGTTTATCACAGTGGCGGAAAGGGCGGATAGGTTGCATAGCCTAGTGTGTGTGGGGAGGGGCCAAACTGGCGAGTCTTCTGTGCGTGTTCACTTGCCTCTTGTTTATGAAGGGCCAGAGACCGATTAGCGCAGCAAATGAGGAGAAAGCAGTCGGTGGTACCTCTTTGGGTGAATGTATTGTGCTTTTCCAGCACTGCAGCTGCGTAAAGGCCCAGAAGAGTTGTCTCGAGTGACCACGTGTGTCTGTAACTTTGCCACCGCGCCGTTTGGCGCCAAGGTCCCTCGAGTGAGCTGTCCATCACAGTGGGGGAAAGGGCGGGAAGAGGTTGCATAGCCTAGTGTGTGGGGCGGGGCCAAACGGGCGGGGCTTCTGTACGAGTTCACATGCCTCTTGTTTATAAAGGGTCAGACCATCAGAGCATCAGACGAGGAGAAATCAGCCTCCTGGTCACTGGAAGTACAGGAGGATTGCGCTCGAGAAACTCGTGGATGCCTAGACCTCCATCACGGATTACAGCTAATTGTAGACTGTAGCCTCGACCTTGCTCACTAGGTTCTTGGGCTGATTATAATGCGTTACTGAAGTTTAGCTTCATCCGGGGCACCTGCTGTTTCTTTTGTATCTGTAAGTGCTTCCTGTTGAGGTTTAAGTTTTTGAAACAGGAGCATCGTGCCAAAATGAATCCTGCCTGCATATTTATCCACGAAGATGCCACCATGTTGTGCCATACTCTACTCAACTGGAGTACTTTCTACTGGGTAGTCAGTAAGTGCTACCTCGTTGGGTAAATGTATGGTGCTTTTCCTACACTACAGCTGCGTAAAGGCCCAGAAGAGAAGTCTTCAGTGATCACCTGTGTCTGTGACTTTGCCACTGCGCTGATAGGCGCCGAGGTACCTCGAGTGAGCTGTCCATCACAGTGGGGGAAAGGGCGGGATAGGTTGCATAGCCTAGTCTGTGTGGGGAGGGGTTAAACTGGCGAGGCTTCTGTGCGTGTTCACTTGCCTCTTGTTTATGAAGGGCCAGAGACCGATTAGCGCAGCAAATGAGGAGAAAGCAGTCGGTGGTACCTCTTTGGGTGAATGTATTGTGCTTTTCCAGCACTGCAGCTGCGTAAAGGCCCAGAAGAGTTGTCGTCAGTGATCACCTGTGTCTGTGACTTTGCCACTGCGCCGATAGGCGCCGAGGTACCTCGAGTGAGCAGTCCATCACAGTGGTGGAAAGGGCGGATAGGTTGCATAGCCTAGTGTGTGTGGGGAGGGGCCAAACTGGCGAGGCTTCTGTGCGTTTTCACTTGTCTCTTGTTTATGAAGGGCCAGAGACCGATTAGCGCAGCAAATGAGGAGAAAGCAGTCGGTGGTACCTCTTTGGGTGAATGTATTGTACTTTTCCAGCACTGCAGCTGCGTGAAGTCCCAGAAGAGTTGTCGTCAGTGATCACCTGTGTAAGTGACTTTGCCACTGCGCCGATAGGCGCCGAGGTACCTCGAGTGAGCAGTTTATCACAGTGGCGGAAAGGGCGGATAGGTTGCATAGCCTAGTGTGTGTGGGGAGGGGCCAAACTGGCGAGTCTTCTGTGCGTGTTCACTTGCCTCTTGTTTATGAAGGGCCAGAGACCGATTAGCGCAGCAAATGAGGAGAAAGCAGTCGGTGGTACCTCTTTGGGTGAATGTATTGTGCTTTTCCAGCACTGCAGCTGCGTAAAGGCCCAGAAGAGTTGTCTCGAGTGACCACGTGTGTCTGTAACTTTGCCACCGCGCCGTTTGGCGCCAAGGTCCCTCGAGTGAGCTGTCCATCACAGTGGGGGAAAGGGCGGGAAGAGGTTGCATAGCCTAGTGTGTGGGGCGGGGCCAAACGGGCGGGGCTTCTGTACGAGTTCACATGCCTCTTGTTTATAAAGGGTCAGACCATCAGAGCATCAGACGAGGAGAAATCAGCCTCCTGGTCACTGGAAGTACAGGAGGATTGCGCTCGAGAAACTCGTGGATGCCTAGACCTCCATCACGGATTACAGCTAATTGTAGACTGTAGCCTCGACCTTGCTCACTAGGTTCTTGGGCTGATTATAATGCGTTACTGAAGTTTAGCTTCATCCGGGGCACCTGCTGTTTCTTTTGTATCTGTAAGTGCTTCCTGTTGAGGTTTAAGTTTTTGAAACAGGAGCATCGTGCCAAAATGAATCCTGCCTGCATATTTATCCACGAAGATGCCACCATGTTGTGCCATACTCTACTCAACTGGAGTACTTTCTACTGGGTAGTCAGTAAGTGCTACCTCGTTGGGTAAATGTATGGTGCTTTTCCTACACTACAGCTGCGTAAAGGCCCAGAAGAGAAGTCTTCAGTGATCACCTGTGTCTGTGACTTTGCCACTGCGCTGATAGGCGCCGAGGTACCTCGAGTGAGCTGTCCATCACAGTGGGGGAAAGGGCGGGATAGGTTGCATAGCCTAGTCTGTGTGGGGAGGGGTTAAACTGGCGAGGCTTCTGTGCGAGTTCACATGCCTCTTGTTTATGAAGGGTCAGAGACCGATCAGCTCAGTAAATGATAAGAAAGCAGTCGGTGGTACCTCTGTGGGTGAATGTATTGTGCTTTTCCAGCACTACAGCTGCGTGAAGTCCCAGAAGAGTTGTCGTCAGTGATCACCTGTGTAAGTGACTTTGCCACTGCGCCGATAGGCGCCGAGGTACCTCGAGTGAGCAGTCCATCACAGTGGCGGAAAGGGCGGATAGGTTGCATAGCCTAGTGTGTGTGGGGAGGGGCCAAACTGGCGAGGCTTCTGTGCGTGTTCACTTGCCTCTTGTTTATGAAGGGCCAGAGACCGATTAGCGCAGCAAATGAGGAGAAAGCAGTCGGTGGTACCTCTTTGGGTGAATGTATTGTGCTTTTCCAGCACTGCAGCTGCGTAAAGGCCCAGAAGAGTTGTCTCGAGTGACCACGTGTGTCTGTAACTTTGCCACCGCGCCGTTTGGCGCCAAGGTCCCTCGAGTGAGCTGTCCATCACAGTGGGGGAATGGGCGGGATAGGTTGCATAGCCTAGTCTGTGTGGGGAGGGGTTAAACTGGCGAGGCTTCTGTGCGAGTTCACATGCCTCTTGTTTATGAAGGGTCAGAGACCGATCAGCGCAGTAAATGATAAGAAAGCAGTAGGTGGTACCTCTTTGGGTGAATGTATTGTGCTTTTCCAGCACTGCAGCTGCGTGAAGGCCCAGAAGAGTTGTATTCAGTGATCACCTGTGTCTGTGACGTTGCCACTGCGCGGATAGGCGCCGAGGTACCTCGAGTGAGCTGTCCATCACAGTGGTGGAAAGGGCGGGATAGGTTGCATAGCCTAGTGTGTGTGGGGAGGGGTTAAACTGGCGAGGCTTCTGTGCGAGTTCACATGCCTCTTGTTTATGAAGGGTCAGAGACCGATCAGCGCAGCAAATGAGGAGAAAGCAGTCGGTGGTACCTCTTTGGGTGAATGTATTGTGCTTTTCCAGCACTGCAGCTGCGTAAAGGCCCAGAAGAGTTGTCTCGAGTGACCACGTATGTCTGTAACTTTGCCACCGCGCCGTTTGGCGCCAAGGTCCCTCGAGTGAGCTGTCCATCACAGTGGGGGAAAGGGCGGGAAGAGGTTGCAAAACCTAGTGTGTGGGGCGGGGCCAAACGGGCGGGGCTTCTGTACGAGTTCACATGCCTCTTGTTTATAAAGGGTCAGAGACCATCAGAGCATCAGATGAGGAGAAATCAGCCTCCTGGTCACTGGAAGTACAGGAGGATTGCGCTCGAGAAACTCGTGGATGCCTAGACCTCCATCACGGATTACAGCTAATTGTAGACTGTAGCCTCGACCTTGCTCACTAGGTTCTTGGGCTGATTATAATGCGTTACTGAAGTTTAGCTTCATCCGGGGCACGTGCTGTTTCTTTTGTATCTGTAAGTGCTTCCTGTTGAGGTTTAATTTTTGAAACAGGAGCATCGTGCCAAAATGAATCCTGCCTGCATATTTATCCACGAAGATGCCACCATGTTGTGCCATACCTCTACTCAACTGGAGTACTTTCTACTGGGTAGTCAGTAAGTGCTACCTCGTTGGGTAAATGTATGGTGCTTTTCCTACACTGCAGCTGCGTAAAGGCCCAGAAGAGAAGTCTTCAGTGATCACCTGTGTCTGTGACGTTGCCACTGCGCCGATAGGCGCCGAGGTACCTCGAGTGAGCTGTCCATCACAGTGGTGGAAAGGGCGGGATAGGTTGCATAGCCTAGTGTGTGTGGGGAGGGGTTAAACTGGCGAGGCTTCTGTGCGAGTTCACATGCCTCTTGTTTATGAAGGGTCAGAGACCGATCAGCGCAGCAAATGAGGAGAAAGCAGTCGGTGGTACCTCTTTGGGTGAATGTATTGTGCTTTTCTAGCACTGCAGCTGCGTAAAGGCCCAGAAGAGTTGTCTCGAGTGACCACGTATGTCTGTAACTTTGCCACCGCGCCGTTTGGCGCCAAGGTCCCTCGAGTGAGCTGTCCATCACAGTGGGGGAAAGGGCGGGAAGAGGTTGCAAAACCTAGTGTGTGGGGCGGGGCCAAACGGGCGGGGCTTCTGTACGAGTTCACATGCCTCTTGTTTATAAAGGGTCAGAGACCATCAGAGCATCAGATGAGGAGAAATCAGCCTCCTGGTCACTGGAAGAACAGGAGGATTGCGCTCGAGAAACTCGTGGATGCCTAGACCTCCATCACGGATTACAGCTAATTGTAGACTGTAGCCTCGACCTTGCTCACTAGGTTCTTGGGCTGATTATAATGCGTTACTGAAGTTTAGCTTCATCCGGGGCACCTGCTGTTTCTTTTGTATCTGTAAGTGCTTCCTGTTGAGGTTTAAGTTTTTGAAACAGGAGCATCGTGCCAAAATGAATCCTGCCTGCATATTTATCCACGAAGATGCCACCATGTTGTGCCATACCTCTACTCAACTGGAGTACTTTCTACTGGGTAGTCAGTAAGTGCTACCTCGTTGGGTAAATGTATGGTGCTTTTCCTACACTACAGCTGCGTAAAGGCCCAGAAGAGAAGTCTTCAGTGATCACCTGTGTCTGTGACTTTGCCACTGCGCTGATAGGCGCCGAGGTACCTCGAGTGAGCTGTCCATCACAGTGGGGGAAAGGGCGGGATAGGTTGCATAGCCTAGTCTGTGTGGGGAGGGGTTAAACTGGCGAGGCTTCTGTGCGAGTTCACATGCCTCTTGTTTATGAAGGGTCAGAGACCGATCAGCTCAGTAAATGATAAGAAAGCAGTCGGTGGTACCTCTGTGGGTGAATGTATTGTGCTTTTCCAGCACTACAGCTGCGTGAAGTCCCAGAAGAGTTGTCGTCAGTGATCACCTGTGTAAGTGACTTTGCCACTGCGCCGATAGGCGCCGAGGTACCTCGAGTGAGCAGTCCATCACAGTGGCGGAAAGGGCGGATAGGTTGCATAGCCTAGTGTGTGTGGGGAGGGGCCAAACTGGCGAGGCTTCTGTGCGTGTTCACTTGCCTCTTGTTTATGAAGGGCCAGAGACCGATTAGCGCAGCAAATGAGGAGAAAGCAGTCGGTGGTACCTCTTTGGGTGAATGTATTGTGCTTTTCCAGCACTGCAGCTGCGTAAAGGCCCAGAAGAGTTGTCTCGAGTGACCACGTGTGTCTGTAACTTTGCCACCGCGCCGTTTGGCGCCAAGGTCCCTCGAGTGAGCTGTCCATCACAGTGGGGGAATGGGCGGGATAGGTTGCATAGCCTAGTCTGTGTGGGGAGGGGTTAAACTGGCGAGGCTTCTGTGCGAGTTCACATGCCTCTTGTTTATGAAGGGTCAGAGACCGATCAGCGCAGTAAATGATAAGAAAGCAGTAGGTGGTACCTCTTTGGGTGAATGTATTGTGCTTTTCCAGCACTGCAGCTGCGTGAAGGCCCAGAAGAGTTGTATTCAGTGATCACCTGTGTCTGTGACGTTGCCACTGCGCCGATAGGCGCCGAGGTACCTCGAGTGAGCTGTCCATCACAGTGGTGGAAAGGGCGGGATAGGTTGCATAGCCTAGTGTGTGTGGGGAGGGGTTAAACTGGCGAGGCTTCTGTGCGAGTTCACATGCCTCTTGTTTATGAAGGGTCAGAGACCGATCAGCGCAGCAAATGAGGAGAAAGCAGTCGGTGGTACCTCTTTGGGTGAATGTATTGTGCTTTTCTAGCACTGCAGCTGCGTAAAGGCCCAGAAGAGTTGTCTCGAGTGACCACGTATGTCTGTAACTTTGCCACCGCGCCGTTTGGCGCCAAGGTCCCTCGAGTGAGCTGTCCATCACAGTGGGGGAAAGGGCGGGAAGAGGTTGCAAAACCTAGTGTGTGGGGCGGGGCCAAACGGGCGGGGCTTCTGTACGAATTCACATGCCTCTTGTTTATAAAGGGTCAGAGACCATCAGAGCATCAGATGAGGAGAAATCAGCCTCCTGGTCACTGGAAGAACAGGAGGATTGCGCTCGAGAAACTCGTGGATGCCTAGACCTCCATCATGGATTACAGCTAATTGTAGACTGTAGCCTCGACCTTGCTCACTAGGTTCTTGGGCTGATTATAATGCGTTACTGAAGTTTAGCTTCATCCGGGGCACCTGCTGTTTCTTTTGTATCTGTAAGTGCTTCCTGTTGAGGTTTAAGTTTTTGAAACAGGAGCATCGTGCCAAAATGAATCCTGCCTGCATATTTATCCACGAAGATGCCACCATGTTGTGCCATACCTCTACTCAACTGGAGTACTTTCTACTGGGTAGTCAGTAAGTGCTACCTCGTTGGGTAAATGTATGGTGCTTTTCCTACACTACAGCTGCGTAAAGGCCCAGAAGAGAAGTCTTCAGTGATCACCTGTGTCTGTGACTTTGCCACTGCGCTGATAGGCGCCGAGGTACCTCGAGTGAGCTGTCCATCACAGTGGGGGAAAGGGCGGGATAGGTTGCATAGCCTAGTCTGTGTGGGGAGGGGTTAAACTGGCGAGGCTTCTGTGCGAGTTCACATGCCTCTTGTTTATGAAGGGTCAGAGACCGATCAGCTCAGTAAATGATAAGAAAGCAGTCGGTGGTACCTCTGTGGGTGAATGTATTGTGCTTTTCCAGCACTACAGCTGCGTGAAGTCCCAGAAGAGTTGTCGTCAGTGATCACCTGTGTAAGTGACTTTGCCACTGCGCCGATAGGCGCCGAGGTACCTCGAGTGAGCAGTCCATCACAGTGGCGGAAAGGGCGGATAGGTTGCATAGCCTAGTGTGTGTGGGGAGGGGCCAAACTGGCGAGGCTTCTGTGCGTGTTCACTTGCCTCTTGTTTATGAAGGGCCAGAGACCGATTAGCGCAGCAAATGAGGAGAAAGCAGTCGGTGGTACCTCTTTGGGTGAATGTATTGTGCTTTTCCAGCACTGCAGCTGCGTAAAGGCCCAGAAGAGTTGTCTCGAGTGACCACGTGTGTCTGTAACTTTGCCACCGCGCCGTTTGGCGCCAAGGTCCCTCGAGTGAGCTGTCCATCACAGTGGGGGAATGGGCGGGATAGGTTGCATAGCCTAGTCTGTGTGGGGAGGGGTTAAACTGGCGAGGCTTCTGTGCGAGTTCACATGCCTCTTGTTTATGAAGGGTCAGAGACCGATCAGCGCAGTAAATGATAAGAAAGCAGTAGGTGGTACCTCTTTGGGTGAATGTATTGTGCTTTTCCAGCACTGCAGCTGCGTGAAGGCCCAGAAGAGTTGTATTCAGTGATCACCTGTGTCTGTGACGTTGCCACTGCGCGGATAGGCGCCGAGGTACCTCGAGTGAGCTGTCCATCACAGTGGTGGAAAGGGCGGGATAGGTTGCATAGCCTAGTGTGTGTGGGGAGGGGTTAAACTGGCGAGGCTTCTGTGCGAGTTCACATGCCTCTTGTTTATGAAGGGTCAGAGACCGATCAGCGCAGCAAATGAGGAGAAAGCAGTCGGTGGTACCTCTTTGGGTGAATGTATTGTGCTTTTCCAGCACTGCAGCTGCGTAAAGGCCCAGAAGAGTTGTCTCGAGTGACCACGTATGTCTGTAACTTTGCCACCGCGCCGTTTGGCGCCAAGGTCCCTCGAGTGAGCTGTCCATCACAGTGGGGGAAAGGGCGGGAAGAGGTTGCAAAACCTAGTGTGTGGGGCGGGGCCAAACGGGCGGGGCTTCTGTACGAGTTCACATGCCTCTTGTTTATAAAGGGTCAGAGACCATCAGACCATCAGAGCATCAGATGAGGAGAAATCAGCCTCCTGGTCACTGGAAGTACAGGAGGATTGCGCTCGAGAAACTCGTGGATGCCTAGACCTCCATCACGGATTACAGCTAATTGTAGACTGTAGCCTCGACCTTGCTCACTAGGTTCTTGGGCTGATTATAATGCGTTACTGAAGTTTAGCTTCATCCGGGGCACGTGCTGTTTCTTTTGTATCTGTAAGTGCTTCCTGTTGAGGTTTAATTTTTGAAACAGGAGCATCGTGCCAAAATGAATCCTGCCTGCATATTTATCCACGAAGATGCCACCATGTTGTGCCATACCTCTACTCAACTGGAGTACTTTCTACTGGGTAGTCAGTAAGTGCTACCTCGTTGGGTAAATGTATGGTGCTTTTCCTACACTGCAGCTGCGTAAAGGCCCAGAAGAGAAGTCTTCAGTGATCACCTGTGTCTGTGACTTTGCCACTGCGCTGATAGGCGCCGAGGTACCTCGAGTGAGCTGTCCATCAAAGTGGTGGAAAGGGCGGGATAGGTTGCATAGCCTAGTGTGTGTGTGGAGGGGTTAAACTGGCGAGGCTTCTGTGCGAGTTCACATGCCTCTTGTTTATGAAGGGTCAGAGACCAATCAGCGCAGCAAATGAGGAGAAAGCAGTCGGTGGTACCTCTTTGGGTGAATGTATTGTGCTTTTCCAGCACTGCAGCTGCGTAAAGGCCCAGAAGAGTTGTCTCGAGTGACCACGTATGTCTGTAACTTTGCCACCGCGCCGTTTGGCGCCAAGGTCCCTCGAGTGAGCTGTCCATCACAGTGGGGGAAAGGGCGGGAAGAGGTTGCAAAACCCAGTGTGTGGGGCGGGGCCAAACGGGCGGGGCTTCTGTACGAGTTCACATGCCTCTTGTTTATAAAGGGTCAGAGACCATCAGAGCATCAGATGAGGAGAAATCAGCCTCCTGGTCACTGGAAGTACAGGAGGATTGCGCTCGAGAAACTCGTGGATGCCTAGACCTCCATCACGGATTACAGCTAATTGTAGACTGTAGCCTCGACCTTGCTCACTAGGTTCTTGGGCTGATTATAATGCGTTACTGAAGTTTAGCTTCATCCGGGGCACCTGCTGTTTCTTTTGTATCTGTAAGTGCTTCCTGTTGAGGTTTAAGTTTTTGAAACAGGAGCATCGTGCCAAAATGAATCCTGCCTGCATATTTATCCACGAAGATGCCACCATGTTGTGCCATACTCTACTCAACTGGAGTACTTTCTACTGGGTAGTCAGTAAGTGCTACCTCGTTGGGTAAATGTATGGTGCTTTTCCTACACTACAGCTGCGTAAAGGCCCAGAAGAGAAGTCTTCAGTGATCACCTGTGTCTGTGACTTTGCCACTGCGCTGATAGGCGCCGAGGTACCTCGAGTGAGCAGTCCATCACAGTGGGGGAAAGGGCGGATAGGTTGCATAGCCTAGTGTGTGTGGGGAGGGGCCAAACTGGCGAGGCTTCTGTGCGTGTTCACTTGCCTCTTGTTTATGAAGGGCCAGAGACCGATTAGCGCAGCAAATGAGGAGAAAGCAGTCGGTGGTACCTCTTTGGGTGAATGTATTGTGCTTTTCCAGCACTGCAGCTGCGTAAAGGCCCAGAAGAGTTGTCTCGAGTGACCACGTGTGTCTGTAACTTTGCCACCGCGCCGTTTGGCGCCAAGGTCCCTCGAGTGAGCTGTCCATCACAGTGGGGGAAAGGGCGGGAAGAGGTTGCAAAACCCAGTGTGTGGGGCGGGGCCAAACGGGCGGGGCTTCTGTACGAGTTCACATGCCTCTTAAAGGGTCAGAGACCATCAGAGCATCAGACGAGGAGAAATCAGCCTCCTGGTCACTGGAAGTACAGGAGGATTGCGCTCGAGAAAACTCGTGGATGCCTAGACCTCCATCACGGATTACAGCTAATTGTAGACTGTAGCCTCGACCTTGCTCACTAGGTTCTTGGGCTGATTATAATGCGTTACTGAAGTTTAGCTTCATCCGGGGCACCTGCTGTTTCTTTTGTATCTGTAAGTGCTTCCTGTTGAGGTTTAATTTTTGAAACAGGAGCATCGTGCCAAAATGAATCCTGCCTGCATATTTATCCACGAAGATGCCACCATGTTGTGCCATACCTCTACTCAACTGGAGTACTTTCTACTGGGTAGTCAGTAAGTGCTACCTCGTTGGGTAAATGTATGGTGCTTTTCCTACACTGCAGCTGCGTAAAGGCCCAGAAGAGAAGTCTTCAGTGATCACCTTTGTCTGTGACTTTGCCACTGCGCTGATAGGCGCCGAGGTACCTCGAGTGAGCTGTCCATCACAGTGGGGGAATGGGCGGGATAGGTTGCATAGCCTAGTCTGTGTGGGGAGGGGTTAAACTGGCGAGGCTTCTGTGCGAGTTCACATGCCTCTTGTTTATGAAGGGTCAGAGACCGATCAGCGCAGTAAATGATAAGAAAGCAGTAGGTGGTACCTCTTTGGGTGAATGTATTGTGCTTTTCCAGCACTGCAGCTGCGTGAAGGCCCAGAAGAGTTGTATTCAGTGATCACCTGTGTCTGTGACGTTGCCACTGCGCCGATAGGCGCCGAGGTACCTCGAGTGAGCTGTCCATCACAGTGGTGGAAAGGGCGGGATAGGTTGCATAGCCTAGTGTGTGTGGGGAGGGGTTAAACTGGCGAGGCTTCTGTGCGAGTTCACATGCCTCTTGTTTATGAAGGGTCAGAGACCGATCAGCGCAGCAAATGAGGAGAAAGCAGTCGGTGGTACCTCTTTGGGTGAATGTATTGTGCTTTTCCAGCACTGCAGCTGCGTAAAGGCCCAGAAGAGTTGTCTCGAGTGACCACGTATGTCTGTAACTTTGCCACCGCGCCGTTTGGCGCCAAGGTCCCTCGAGTGAGCTGTCCATCACAGTGGGGGAAAGGGCGGGAAGAGGTTGCAAAACCTAGTGTGTGGGGCGGGGCCAAACGGGCGGGGCTTCTGTACGAGTTCACATGCCTCTTGTTTATAAAGGGTCAGAGACCATCAGAGCATCAGATGAGGAGAAATCAGCCTCCTGGTCACTGGAAGTACAGGAGGATTGCGCTCGAGAAACTCGTGGATGCCTAGACCTCCATCACGGATTACAGCTAATTGTAGACTGTAGCCTCGACCTTGCTCACTAGGTTCTTGGGCTGATTATAATGCGTTACTGAATTTTAGCTTCATCCGGGGCACGTGCTGTTTCTTTTGTATCTGTAAGTGCTTCCTGTTGAGGTTTAATTTTTGAAACAGGAGCATTGTGCCAAAATGAATCCTGCCTGCATATTTATCCACGAAGGTGCCACCATGTTGTGCCATACCTCTACTCAACTGGAGTACTTTCTACTGGGTAGTCAGTAAGTGCTACCTCGTTGGGTAAATGTATGGTGCTTTTCCTACACTGCAGCTGCGTAAAGGCCCAGAAGAGAAGTCTTCAGTGATCACCTGTGTCTGTGACTTTGCCACTGCGCTGATAGGCGCCGAGGTACCTCGAGTGAGCTGTCCATCAAAGTGGTGGAAAGGGCGGGATAGGTTGCATAGCCTAGTGTGTGTGTGGAGGGGTTAAACTGGCGAGGCTTCTGTGCGAGTTCACATGCCTCTTGTTTATGAAGGGTCAGAGACCAATCAGCGCAGCAAATGAGGAGAAAGCAGTCGGTGGTACCTCTTTGGGTGAATGTATTGTGCTTTTCCAGCACTGCAGCTGCGTAAAGGCCCAGAAGAGTTGTCTCGAGTGACCACGTATGTCTGTAACTTTGCCACCGCGCCGTTTGGCGCCAAGGTCCCTCGAGTGAGCTGTCCATCACAGTGGGGGAAAGGGCGGGAAGAGGTTGCAAAACCCAGTGTGTGGGGCGGGGCCAAACGGGCGGGGCTTCTGTACGAGTTCACATGCCTCTTGTTTATAAAGGGTCAGAGACCATCAGAGCATCAGATGAGGAGAAATCAGCCTCCTGGTCACTGGAAGTACAGGAGGATTGCGCTCGAGAAACTCGTGGATGCCTAGACCTCCATCACGGATTACAGCTAATTGTAGACTGTAGCCTCGACCTTGCTCACTAGGTTCTTGGGCTGATTATAATGCGTTACTGAAGTTTAGCTTCATCCGGGGCACCTGCTGTTTCTTTTGTATCTGTAAGTGCTTCCTGTTGAGGTTTAAGTTTTTGAAACAGGAGCATCGTGCCAAAATGAATCCTGCCTGCATATTTATCCACGAAGATGCCACCATGTTGTGCCATACCTCTACTCAACTGGAGTACTTTCTACTGGGTAGTCAGTAAGTGCTACCTCGTTGGGTAAATGTATGGTGCTTTTCCTACACTACAGCTGCGTAAAGGCCCAGAAGAGAAGTCTTCAGTGATCACCTGTGTCTGTGACTTTGCCACTGCGCTGATAGGCGCCGAGGTACCTCGAGTGAGCTGTCCATCACAGTGGGGGAAAGGGCGGGATAGGTTGCATAGCCTAGTCTGTGTGGGGAGGGGTTAAACTGGCGAGGCTTCTGTGCGAGTTCACATGCCTCTTGTTTATGAAGGGTCAGAGACCGATCAGCTCAGTAAATGATAAGAAAGCAGTCGGTGGTACCTCTGTGGGTGAATGTATTGTGCTTTTCCAGCACTACAGCTGCGTGAAGTCCCAGAAGAGTTGTCGTCAGTGATCACCTGTGTAAGTGACTTTGCCACTGCGCCGATAGGCGCCGAGGTACCTCGAGTGAGCAGTCCATCACAGTGGCGGAAAGGGCGGATAGGTTGCATAGCCTAGTGTGTGTGGGGAGGGGCCAAACTGGCGAGGCTTCTGTGCGTGTTCACTTGCCTCTTGTTTATGAAGGGCCAGAGACCGATTAGCGCAGCAAATGAGGAGAAAGCAGTCGGTGGTACCTCTTTGGGTGAATGTATTGTGCTTTTCCAGCACTGCAGCTGCGTAAAGGCCCAGAAGAGTTGTCTCGAGTGACCACGTGTGTCTGTAACTTTGCCACCGCGCCGTTTGGCGCCAAGGTCCCTCGAGTGAGCTGTCCATCACAGTGGGGGAATGGGCGGGATAGGTTGCATAGCCTAGTCTGTGTGGGGAGGGGTTAAACTGGCGAGGCTTCTGTGCGAGTTCACATGCCTCTTGTTTATGAAGGGTCAGAGACCGATCAGCGCAGTAAATGATAAGAAAGCAGTAGGTGGTACCTCTTTGGGTGAATGTATTGTGCTTTTCCAGCACTGCAGCTGCGTGAAGGCCCAGAAGAGTTGTATTCAGTGATCACCTGTGTCTGTGACGTTGCCACTGCGCGGATAGGCGCCGAGGTACCTCGAGTGAGCTGTCCATCACAGTGGTGGAAAGGGCGGGATAGGTTGCATAGCCTAGTGTGTGTGGGGAGGGGTTAAACTGGCGAGGCTTCTGTGCGAGTTCACATGCCTCTTGTTTATGAAGGGTCAGAGACCGATCAGCGCAGCAAATGAGGAGAAAGCAGTCGGTGGTACCTCTTTGGGTGAATGTATTGTGCTTTTCCAGCACTGCAGCTGCGTAAAGGCCCAGAAGAGTTGTCTCGAGTGACCACGTATGTCTGTAACTTTGCCACCGCGCCGTTTGGCGCCAAGGTCCCTCGAGTGAGCTGTCCATCACAGTGGGGGAAAGGGCGGGAAGAGGTTGCAAAACCTAGTGTGTGGGGCGGGGCCAAACGGGCGGGGCTTCTGTACGAGTTCACATGCCTCTTGTTTATAAAGGGTCAGAGACCATCAGACCATCAGAGCATCAGATGAGGAGAAATCAGCCTCCTGGTCACTGGAAGTACAGGAGGATTGCGCTCGAGAAACTCGTGGATGCCTAGACCTCCATCACGGATTACAGCTAATTGTAGACTGTAGCCTCGACCTTGCTCACTAGGTTCTTGGGCTGATTATAATGCGTTACTGAAGTTTAGCTTCATCCGGGGCACGTGCTGTTTCTTTTGTATCTGTAAGTGCTTCCTGTTGAGGTTTAATTTTTGAAACAGGAGCATCGTGCCAAAATGAATCCTGCCTGCATATTTATCCACGAAGATGCCACCATGTTGTGCCATACCTCTACTCAACTGGAGTACTTTCTACTGGGTAGTCAGTAAGTGCTACCTCGTTGGGTAAATGTATGGTGCTTTTCCTACACTGCAGCTGCGTAAAGGCCCAGAAGAGAAGTCTTCAGTGATCACCTGTGTCTGTGACTTTGCCACTGCGCTGATAGGCGCCGAGGTACCTCGAGTGAGCTGTCCATCAAAGTGGTGGAAAGGGCGGGATAGGTTGCATAGCCTAGTGTGTGTGTGGAGGGGTTAAACTGGCGAGGCTTCTGTGCGAGTTCACATGCCTCTTGTTTATGAAGGGTCAGAGACCAATCAGCGCAGCAAATGAGGAGAAAGCAGTCGGTGGTACCTCTTTGGGTGAATGTATTGTGCTTTTCCAGCACTGCAGCTGCGTAAAGGCCCAGAAGAGTTGTCTCGAGTGACCACGTATGTCTGTAACTTTGCCACCGCGCCGTTTGGCGCCAAGGTCCCTCGAGTGAGCTGTCCATCACAGTGGGGGAAAGGGCGGGAAGAGGTTGCAAAACCCAGTGTGTGGGGCGGGGCCAAACGGGCGGGGCTTCTGTACGAGTTCACATGCCTCTTGTTTATAAAGGGTCAGAGACCATCAGAGCATCAGATGAGGAGAAATCAGCCTCCTGGTCACTGGAAGTACAGGAGGATTGCGCTCGAGAAACTCGTGGATGCCTAGACCTCCATCACGGATTACAGCTAATTGTAGACTGTAGCCTCGACCTTGCTCACTAGGTTCTTGGGCTGATTATAATGCGTTACTGAAGTTTAGCTTCATCCGGGGCACCTGCTGTTTCTTTTGTATCTGTAAGTGCTTCCTGTTGAGGTTTAAGTTTTTGAAACAGGAGCATCGTGCCAAAATGAATCCTGCCTGCATATTTATCCACGAAGATGCCACCATGTTGTGCCATACTCTACTCAACTGGAGTACTTTCTACTGGGTAGTCAGTAAGTGCTACCTCGTTGGGTAAATGTATGGTGCTTTTCCTACACTACAGCTGCGTAAAGGCCCAGAAGAGAAGTCTTCAGTGATCACCTGTGTCTGTGACTTTGCCACTGCGCTGATAGGCGCCGAGGTACCTCGAGTGAGCAGTCCATCACAGTGGGGGAAAGGGCGGATAGGTTGCATAGCCTAGTGTGTGTGGGGAGGGGCCAAACTGGCGAGGCTTCTGTGCGTGTTCACTTGCCTCTTGTTTATGAAGGGCCAGAGACCGATTAGCGCAGCAAATGAGGAGAAAGCAGTCGGTGGTACCTCTTTGGGTGAATGTATTGTGCTTTTCCAGCACTGCAGCTGCGTAAAGGCCCAGAAGAGTTGTCTCGAGTGACCACGTGTGTCTGTAACTTTGCCACCGCGCCGTTTGGCGCCAAGGTCCCTCGAGTGAGCTGTCCATCACAGTGGGGGAAAGGGCGGGAAGAGGTTGCAAAACCCAGTGTGTGGGGCGGGGCCAAACGGGCGGGGCTTCTGTACGAGTTCACATGCCTCTTAAAGGGTCAGAGACCATCAGAGCATCAGACGAGGAGAAATCAGCCTCCTGGTCACTGGAAGTACAGGAGGATTGCGCTCGAGAAAACTCGTGGATGCCTAGACCTCCATCACGGATTACAGCTAATTGTAGACTGTAGCCTCGACCTTGCTCACTAGGTTCTTGGGCTGATTATAATGCGTTACTGAAGTTTAGCTTCATCCGGGGCACCTGCTGTTTCTTTTGTATCTGTAAGTGCTTCCTGTTGAGGTTTAATTTTTGAAACAGGAGCATCGTGCCAAAATGAATCCTGCCTGCATATTTATCCACGAAGATGCCACCATGTTGTGCCATACCTCTACTCAACTGGAGTACTTTCTACTGGGTAGTCAGTAAGTGCTACCTCGTTGGGTAAATGTATGGTGCTTTTCCTACACTGCAGCTGCGTAAAGGCCCAGAAGAGAAGTCTTCAGTGATCACCTTTGTCTGTGACTTTGCCACTGCGCTGATAGGCGCCGAGGTACCTCGAGTGAGCTGTCCATCACAGTGGGGGAATGGGCGGGATAGGTTGCATAGCCTAGTCTGTGTGGGGAGGGGTTAAACTGGCGAGGCTTCTGTGCGAGTTCACATGCCTCTTGTTTATGAAGGGTCAGAGACCGATCAGCGCAGTAAATGATAAGAAAGCAGTAGGTGGTACCTCTTTGGGTGAATGTATTGTGCTTTTCCAGCACTGCAGCTGCGTGAAGGCCCAGAAGAGTTGTATTCAGTGATCACCTGTGTCTGTGACGTTGCCACTGCGCCGATAGGCGCCGAGGTACCTCGAGTGAGCTGTCCATCACAGTGGTGGAAAGGGCGGGATAGGTTGCATAGCCTAGTGTGTGTGGGGAGGGGTTAAACTGGCGAGGCTTCTGTGCGAGTTCACATGCCTCTTGTTTATGAAGGGTCAGAGACCGATCAGCGCAGCAAATGAGGAGAAAGCAGTCGGTGGTACCTCTTTGGGTGAATGTATTGTGCTTTTCCAGCACTGCAGCTGCGTAAAGGCCCAGAAGAGTTGTCTCGAGTGACCACGTATGTCTGTAACTTTGCCACCGCGCCGTTTGGCGCCAAGGTCCCTCGAGTGAGCTGTCCATCACAGTGGGGGAAAGGGCGGGAAGAGGTTGCAAAACCTAGTGTGTGGGGCGGGGCCAAACGGGCGGGGCTTCTGTACGAGTTCACATGCCTCTTGTTTATAAAGGGTCAGAGACCATCAGAGCATCAGATGAGGAGAAATCAGCCTCCTGGTCACTGGAAGTACAGGAGGATTGCGCTCGAGAAACTCGTGGATGCCTAGACCTCCATCACGGATTACAGCTAATTGTAGACTGTAGCCTCGACCTTGCTCACTAGGTTCTTGGGCTGATTATAATGCGTTACTGAATTTTAGCTTCATCCGGGGCACGTGCTGTTTCTTTTGTATCTGTAAGTGCTTCCTGTTGAGGTTTAATTTTTGAAACAGGAGCATTGTGCCAAAATGAATCCTGCCTGCATATTTATCCACGAAGGTGCCACCATGTTGTGCCATACCTCTACTCAACTGGAGTACTTTCTACTGGGTAGTCAGTAAGTGCTACCTCGTTGGGTAAATGTATGGTGCTTTTCCTACACTGCAGCTGCGTAAAGGCCCAGAAGAGAAGTCTTCAGTGATCACCTGTGTCTGTGACTTTGCCACTGCGCTGATAGGCGCCGAGGTACCTCGAGTGAGCTGTCCATCAAAGTGGTGGAAAGGGCGGGATAGGTTGCATAGCCTAGTGTGTGTGTGGAGGGGTTAAACTGGCGAGGCTTCTGTGCGAGTTCACATGCCTCTTGTTTATGAAGGGTCAGAGACCAATCAGCGCAGCAAATGAGGAGAAAGCAGTCGGTGGTACCTCTTTGGGTGAATGTATTGTGCTTTTCCAGCACTGCAGCTGCGTAAAGGCCCAGAAGAGTTGTCTCGAGTGACCACGTATGTCTGTAACTTTGCCACCGCGCCGTTTGGCGCCAAGGTCCCTCGAGTGAGCTGTCCATCACAGTGGGGGAAAGGGCGGGAAGAGGTTGCAAAACCCAGTGTGTGGGGCGGGGCCAAACGGGCGGGGCTTCTGTACGAGTTCACATGCCTCTTGTTTATAAAGGGTCAGAGACCATCAGAGCATCAGATGAGGAGAAATCAGCCTCCTGGTCACTGGAAGTACAGGAGGATTGCGCTCGAGAAACTCGTGGATGCCTAGACCTCCATCACGGATTACAGCTAATTGTAGACTGTAGCCTCGACCTTGCTCACTAGGTTCTTGGGCTGATTATAATGCGTTACTGAAGTTTAGCTTCATCCGGGGCACCTGCTGTTTCTTTTGTATCTGTAAGTGCTTCCTGTTGAGGTTTAAGTTTTTGAAACAGGAGCATCGTGCCAAAATGAATCCTGCCTGCATATTTATCCACGAAGATGCCACCATGTTGTGCCATACTCTACTCAACTGGAGTACTTTCTACTGGGTAGTCAGTAAGTGCTACCTCGTTGGGTAAATGTATGGTGCTTTTCCTACACTACAGCTGCGTAAAGGCCCAGAAGAGAAGTCTTCAGTGATCACCTGTGTCTGTGACTTTGCCACTGCGCTGATAGGCGCCGAGGTACCTCGAGTGAGCTGTCCATCACAGTGGGGGAAAGGGCGGGATAGGTTGCATAGCCTAGTCTGTGTGGGGAGGGGTTAAACTGGCGAGGCTTCTGTGCGTGTTCACTTGCCTCTTGTTTATGAAGGGTCAGAGACCGATTAGCGCAGCAAATGAGGCGAAAGCAGTCGGTGGTACCTCTTTGGGTGAATGTATTGTGCTTTTCCAGCACTGCAGCTGCGTAAAGGCCCAGAAGAGTTGTCGTCAGTGATCACCTGTGTCTGTGACTTTGCCACTGCGCCGATAGGCGCCGAGGTACCTCGAGTGAGCAGTCCATCACAGTGGTGGAAAGGGCGGATAGGTTGCATTGCCTAGTGTGTGTGGGGAGGGGCCAAACTGGCGAGGCTTCTGTGCGTGTTCACTTGCCTCTTGTTTATGAAGGGCCAGAGACCGATTAGCGCAGCAAATGAGGAGAAAGCAGTCGGTGGTACCTCTTTGGGTGAATGTATTGTACTTTTCCAGCACTGCAGCTGCGTGAAGTCCCAGAAGAGTTGTCGTCAGTGATCACCTGTGTCTGTGACTTTGCCACTGCGCTGATAGGCGCCGAGGTACCTCGAGTGAGCTGTCCATCACAGTGGGGGAATGGGCGGGATAGGTTGCATAGCCTAGTCTGTGTGGGGAGGGGTTAAACTGGCGAGGCTTCTGTGCGAGTTCATATGCCTCTTGTTTATGAAGGGTCAGAGACCGATCAGCGCAGTAAATGATAAGAAAGCAGTAGGTGGTACCTCTTTGGGTGAATGTATTGTGCTTTTCCAGCACTGCAGCTGCGTAAAGGCCCAGAAGAGTTGTCTCGAGTGACCACGTATGTCTGTAACTTTGCCACCGCGCCGTTTGGCGCCAAGGTCCCTCGAGTGAGCTGTCCATCACAGTGGGGGAAAGGGCGGGAAGAGGTTGCAAAACCTAGTGTGTGGGGCGGGGCCAAACGGGCGGGGCTTCTGTACGAGTTCACATGCCTCTTGTTTATAAAGGGTCAGAGACCATCAGAGCATCAGATGAGGAGAAATCAGCCTCCTGGTCACTGGAAGTACAGGAGGATTGCGCTCGAGAAACTCGTGGATGGCTAGACCTCCATCACGGATTACAGCTAATTGTAGACTGTAGCCTCGACCTTGCTCACTAGGTTCTTGGGCTGATTATAATGCGTTACTGAAGTTTAGCTTCATCCGGGGCACCTGCTGTTTCTTTTGTATCTGTAAGTGCTTCCTGTTGAGGTTTAAGTTTTTGAAACAGGAGCATCGTGCCAAAATGAATCCTGCCTGCATATTTATCCACGAAGATGCCACCATGTTGTGCTATACCTCTACTCAACTGGAGTACTTTCTACTGGGTAGTCAGTAAGTGCTACCTCGTTGGGTAAATGTATGGTGCTTTTCCTACACTACAGCTGCGTAAAGGCCCAGAAGAGAAGTCTTCAGTGATCACCTGTGTCTGTGACTTTGCCACTGCGCTGATAGGCGCCGAGGTACCTCGAGTGAGCTGTCCATCACAGTGGGGGAAAGGGCGGGATAGGTTGCATAGCCTAGTCTGTGTGGGGAGGGGTTAAACTGGCGAGGCTTCTGTGCGAGTTCACATGCCTCTTGTTTATGAAGGGTCAGAGACCGATCAGCTCAGTAAATGATAAGAAAGCAGTCGGTGGTACCTCTGTGGGTGAATGTATTGTGCTTTTCCAGCACTACAGCTGCGTGAAGGCCCAGAAGAGTTGTATTCAGGGATCACCTGTGTCTGTGACGTTGCCACTGTGCCGATAGGCGCCGAGGTACCTCGAGTGAGCTGTCCATCACAGTGGGGGAAAGGGCGGGATAGGTTGCATAGCCTAGTGTGTGTGGGGAGGGGCCAAACTGGCGAGGCTTCTGTGCGTGTGCACTTGCCTCTTGTTTATGAAGGGTCAGAGACCGATTAGCGCAGCAAATGGGGAGAAAGCAGTCGGTGGTACCTCTTTGGGTGAATGTATTGTGCTTTTCAAACACTACAGCTGCGTATAGGCCCAGAAGAGTTGTCTCGAGTGACCACGTGTGTCTGTAACTTTGCCAACGCGCCGTTTGGCGCCAAGGTCCCTTGAGTGAGCTGTCCATCACAGTGGGGGAAGGGCGGGAAGATATTGCATAGCCTAGTGTGTGGGGCCGGGCCAAACGGGCGGGGCTTCTGTACAGTTCACATGCCTCTTGTTTATAAAGGGTCAGAGACCATCAGAGCATCAGATGAGGAGAAATCAGCCTCCTGGTCACTGGAAGTACAAGAGGATTGCGCTCGAGAAACTCGTGGATGCCTAGACTTCCATCATGGATTACAGCTAATTGTAGACTGTAGCCTCGACCTTGCTCACTAGGTTCTTGGGCTGATTATAATGCGTTACTGAAGTTTAGCTTCAACCGGGGCACGTGCTGTTTCTTTTGTATATGTAAGTGCTTCCTGTTGAGGTTTAGTTTTTGAAACAGGAGCATCGTGCCAAAATGAATCCTGCCTGCATATTTATCCACGAAGATGCCACCATGTTGTGCCATACCTCTACTCAACTGGAGTACTTTCTACTGGGTAGTCAGTAAGTGCTACCTCGTTGGGTAAATGTATGGTGCTTTTCCTACACTGCAGCTGCGTAAAGGCCCAGAAGAGAAGTCTTCAGTGATCACCTGTGTCTGTGACTTTGCCACTGCGCTGATAGGCGCCGAGGTACCTCGAGTGAGCTGTCCATCACAGTGGGGGAATGGGCGGGATAGGTTGCATAGCCTAGTCTGTGTGGGGAGGGGTTAAACTGGCGAGGCTTCTGTGCGTGTTCACTTGCCTCTTGTTTATGAAGGGTCAGAGACCGATTAGCGCAGCAAATGAGGCGAAAGCAGTCGGTGGTACCTCTTTGGGTGAATGTATTGTGCTTTTCCAGCACTGCAGCTGCGTAAAGGCCCAGAAGAGTTGTCGTCAGTGATCACCTGTGTCTGTGACTTTGCCACTGCGCCGATAGGCGCCGAGGTACCTCGAGTGAGCAGTCCATCACAGTGGTGGAAAGGGCGGATAGGTTGCATAGCCTAGTGTGTGTGGGGAGGGGCCAAACTGGCGAGGCTTCTGTGCGTTTTCACTTGTCTCTTGTTTATGAAGGGCCAGAGACCGATTAGCGCAGCAAATGAGGAGAAAGCAGTCGGTGGTACCTCTTTGGGTGAATGTATTGTACTTTTCCAGCACTGCAGCTGCGTGAAGTCCCAGAAGAGTTGTCGTCAGTGATCACCTGTGTAAGTGACTTTGCCACTGCGCCGATAGGCGCCGAGGTACCTCGAGTGAGCAGTTTATCACAGTGGCGGAAAGGGCGGATAGGTTGCATAGCCTAGTGTGTGTGGGGAGGGGCCAAACTGGCGAGTCTTCTGTGCGTGTTCACTTGCCTCTTGTTTATGAAGGGCCAGAGACCGATTAGCGCAGCAAATGAGGAGAAAGCAGTCGGTGGTACCTCTTTGGGTGAATGTATTGTGCTTTTCCAGCACTGCAGCTGCGTAAAGGCCCAGAAGAGTTGTCTCGAGTGACCACGTGTGTCTGTAACTTTGCCACCGCGCCGTTTGGCGCCAAGGTCCCTCGAGTGAGCTGTCCATCACAGTGGGGGAAAGGGCGGGAAGAGGTTGCATAGCCTAGTGTGTGGGGCGGGGCCAAACGGGCGGGGCTTCTGTACGAGTTCACATGCCTCTTGTTTATAAAGGGTCAGACCATCAGAGCATCAGACGAGGAGAAATCAGCCTCCTGGTCACTGGAAGTACAGGAGGATTGCGCTCGAGAAACTCGTGGATGCCTAGACCTCCATCACGGATTACAGCTAATTGTAGACTGTAGCCTCGACCTTGCTCACTAGGTTCTTGGGCTGATTATAATGCGTTACTGAAGTTTAGCTTCATCCGGGGCACCTGCTGTTTCTTTTGTATCTGTAAGTGCTTCCTGTTGAGGTTTAAGTTTTTGAAACAGGAGCATCGTGCCAAAATGAATCCTGCCTGCATATTTATCCACGAAGATGCCACCATGTTGTGCCATACTCTACTCAACTGGAGTACTTTCTACTGGGTAGTCAGTAAGTGCTACCTCGTTGGGTAAATGTATGGTGCTTTTCCTACACTACAGCTGCGTAAAGGCCCAGAAGAGAAGTCTTCAGTGATCACCTGTGTCTGTGACTTTGCCACTGCGCTGATAGGCGCCGAGGTACCTCGAGTGAGCTGTCCATCACAGTGGGGGAAAGGGCGGGATAGGTTGCATAGCCTAGTCTGTGTGGGGAGGGGTTAAACTGGCGAGGCTTCTGTGCGTGTTCACTTGCCTCTTGTTTATGAAGGGCCAGAGACCGATTAGCGCAGCAAATGAGGAGAAAGCAGTCGGTGGTACCTCTTTGGGTGAATGTATTGTGCTTTTCCAGCACTGCAGCTGCGTAAAGGCCCAGAAGAGTTGTCGTCAGTGATCACCTGTGTCTGTGACTTTGCCACTGCGCCGATAGGCGCCGAGGTACCTCGAGTGAGCAGTCCATCACAGTGGTGGAAAGGGCGGATAGGTTGCATAGCCTAGTGTGTGTGGGGAGGGGCCAAACTGGCGAGGCTTCTGTGCGTTTTCACTTGTCTCTTGTTTATGAAGGGCCAGAGACCGATTAGCGCAGCAAATGAGGAGAAAGCAGTCGGTGGTACCTCTTTGGGTGAATGTATTGTACTTTTCCAGCACTGCAGCTGCGTGAAGTCCCAGAAGAGTTGTCGTCAGTGATCACCTGTGTAAGTGACTTTGCCACTGCGCCGATAGGCGCCGAGGTACCTCGAGTGAGCAGTTTATCACAGTGGCGGAAAGGGCGGATAGGTTGCATAGCCTAGTGTGTGTGGGGAGGGGCCAAACTGGCGAGTCTTCTGTGCGTGTTCACTTGCCTCTTGTTTATGAAGGGCCAGAGACCGATTAGCGCAGCAAATGAGGAGAAAGCAGTCGGTGGTACCTCTTTGGGTGAATGTATTGTGCTTTTCCAGCACTGCAGCTGCGTAAAGGCCCAGAAGAGTTGTCTCGAGTGACCACGTGTGTCTGTAACTTTGCCACCGCGCCGTTTGGCGCCAAGGTCCCTCGAGTGAGCTGTCCATCACAGTGGGGGAAAGGGCGGGAAGAGGTTGCATAGCCTAGTGTGTGGGGCGGGGCCAAACGGGCGGGGCTTCTGTACGAGTTCACATGCCTCTTGTTTATAAAGGGTCAGACCATCAGAGCATCAGACGAGGAGAAATCAGCCTCCTGGTCACTGGAAGTACAGGAGGATTGCGCTCGAGAAACTCGTGGATGCCTAGACCTCCATCACGGATTACAGCTAATTGTAGACTGTAGCCTCGACCTTGCTCACTAGGTTCTTGGGCTGATTATAATGCGTTACTGAAGTTTAGCTTCATCCGGGGCACCTGCTGTTTCTTTTGTATCTGTAAGTGCTTCCTGTTGAGGTTTAAGTTTTTGAAACAGGAGCATCGTGCCAAAATGAATCCTGCCTGCATATTTATCCACGAAGATGCCACCATGTTGTGCCATACTCTACTCAACTGGAGTACTTTCTACTGGGTAGTCAGTAAGTGCTACCTCGTTGGGTAAATGTATGGTGCTTTTCCTACACTACAGCTGCGTAAAGGCCCAGAAGAGAAGTCTTCAGTGATCACCTGTGTCTGTGACTTTGCCACTGCGCTGATAGGCGCCGAGGTACCTCGAGTGAGCTGTCCATCACAGTGGGGGAAAGGGCGGGATAGGTTGCATAGCCTAGTCTGTGTGGGGAGGGGTTAAACTGGCGAGGCTTCTGTGCGTGTTCACTTGCCTCTTGTTTATGAAGGGCCAGAGACCGATTAGCGCAGCAAATGAGGAGAAAGCAGTCGGTGGTACCTCTTTGGGTGAATGTATTGTACTTTTCCAGCACTGCAGCTGCGTGAAGTCCCAGAAGAGTTGTCGTCAGTGATCACCTGTGTCTGTGACTTTGCCACTGCGCCGATAGGCGCCGAGGTACCTCGAGCGAGCAGTCCATCACAATGGTGGAAAGGACTGATAGGTTGCATAGCCTAGTGTGTGTGGGGAGGGGCCAAACTGGCGAGTCTTCTGTGCGTGTTCACTTGCCTCTTGTTTATGAAGGGCCAGAGACCGATTAGCGCAGCAAATGAGGAGAAAGCAGTCGGTGGTACCTCTTTGGGTGAATGTATTGTGCTTTTCCAGCACTGCAGCTGCGTGAAGGCCCAGAAGAGTTGTATTCAGTGATCACCTGTGTCTGTGACGTTGCCACTGCGCCGATAGGCGCCGAGGTACCTCGAGTGAGCTGTCCATCACAGTGGTGGAAAGGGCGGGATAGGTTGCATAGCCTAGTGTGTGTGGGGAGGGGTTAAACTGGCGAGGCTTCTGTGCGAGTTCACATGCCTCTTGTTTATGAAGGGTCAGAGACCGATCAGCGCAGCAAATGAGGAGAAAGCAGTCGGTGGTACCTCTTTGGGTGAATGTATTGTGCTTTTCCAGCACTGCAGCTGCGTAAAGGCCCAGAAGAGTTGTCTCGAGTGACCACGTATGTCTGTAACTTTGCCACCGCGCCGTTTGGCGCCAAGGTCCCTCGAGTGAGCTGTCCATCACAGTGGGGGAAAGGGCGGGAAGAGGTTGCAAAACCTAGTGTGTGGGGCGGGGCCAAACGGGCGGGGCTTCTGTACGAGTTCACATGCCTCTTGTTTATAAAGGGTCAGAGACCATCAGAGCATCAGATGAGGAGAAATCAGCCTCCTGGTCACTGGAAGTACAGGAGGATTGCGCTCGAGAAACTCGTGGATGGCTAGACCTCCATCACGGATTACAGCTAATTGTAGACTGTAGCCTCGACCTTGCTCACTAGGTTCTTGGGCTGATTATAATGCGTTACTGAAGTTTAGCTTCATCCGGGGCACCTGCTGTTTCTTTTGTATCTGTAAGTGCTTCCTGTTGAGGTTTAAGTTTTTGAAACAGGAGCATCGTGCCAAAATGAATCCTGCCTGCATATTTATCCACGAAGATGCCACCATGTTGTGCTATACCTCTACTCAACTGGAGTACTTTCTACTGGGTAGTCAGTAAGTGCTACCTCGTTGGGTAAATGTATGGTGCTTTTCCTACACTACAGCTGCGTAAAGGCCCAGAAGAGAAGTCTTCAGTGATCACCTGTGTCTGTGACTTTGCCACTGCGCTGATAGGCGCCGAGGTACCTCGAGTGAGCTGTCCATCACAGTGGGGGAAAGGGCGGGATAGGTTGCATAGCCTAGTCTGTGTGGGGAGGGGTTAAACTGGCGAGGCTTCTGTGCGAGTTCACATGCCTCTTGTTTATGAAGGGTCAGAGACCGATCAGCTCAGTAAATGATAAGAAAGCAGTCGGTGGTACCTCTGTGGGTGAATGTATTGTGCTTTTCCAGCACTACAGCTGCGTGAAGGCCCAGAAGAGTTGTATTCAGGGATCACCTGTGTCTGTGACGTTGCCACTGTGCCGATAGGCGCCGAGGTACCTCGAGTGAGCTGTCCATCACAGTGGGGGAAAGGGCGGGATAGGTTGCATAGCCTAGTGTGTGTGGGGAGGGGCCAAACTGGCGAGGCTTCTGTGCGTGTGCACTTGCCTCTTGTTTATGAAGGGTCAGAGACCGATTAGCGCAGCAAATGGGGAGAAAGCAGTCGGTGGTACCTCTTTGGGTGAATGTATTGTGCTTTTCAAACACTACAGCTGCGTATAGGCCCAGAAGAGTTGTCTCGAGTGACCACGTGTGTCTGTAACTTTGCCAACGCGCCGTTTGGCGCCAAGGTCCCTTGAGTGAGCTGTCCATCACAGTGGGGGAAGGGCGGGAAGATATTGCATAGCCTAGTGTGTGGGGCCGGGCCAAACGGGCGGGGCTTCTGTACAGTTCACATGCCTCTTGTTTATAAAGGGTCAGAGACCATCAGAGCATCAGATGAGGAGAAATCAGCCTCCTGGTCACTGGAAGTACAAGAGGATTGCGCTCGAGAAACTCGTGGATGCCTAGACTTCCATCATGGATTACAGCTAATTGTAGACTGTAGCCTCGACCTTGCTCACTAGGTTCTTGGGCTGATTATAATGCGTTACTGAAGTTTAGCTTCAACCGGGGCACGTGCTGTTTCTTTTGTATATGTAAGTGCTTCCTGTTGAGGTTTAGTTTTTGAAACAGGAGCATCGTGCCAAAATGAATCCTGCCTGCATATTTATCCACGAAGATGCCACCATGTTGTGCCATACCTCTACTCAACTGGAGTACTTTCTACTGGGTAGTCAGTAAGTGCTACCTCGTTGGGTAAATGTATGGTGCTTTTCCTACACTGCAGCTGCGTAAAGGCCCAGAAGAGAAGTCTTCAGTGATCACCTGTGTCTGTGACTTTGCCACTGCGCTGATAGGCGCCGAGGTACCTCGAGTGAGCTGTCCATCACAGTGGGGGAATGGGCGGGATAGGTTGCATAGCCTAGTCTGTGTGGGGAGGGGTTAAACTGGCGAGGCTTCTGTGCGTGTTCACTTGCCTCTTGTTTATGAAGGGTCAGAGACCGATTAGCGCAGCAAATGAGGCGAAAGCAGTCGGTGGTACCTCTTTGGGTGAATGTATTGTGCTTTTCCAGCACTGCAGCTGCGTAAAGGCCCAGAAGAGTTGTCGTCAGTGATCACCTGTGTCTGTGACTTTGCCACTGCGCCGATAGGCGCCGAGGTACCTCGAGTGAGCAGTCCATCACAGTGGTGGAAAGGGCGGATAGGTTGCATAGCCTAGTGTGTGTGGGGAGGGGCCAAACTGGCGAGGCTTCTGTGCGTTTTCACTTGTCTCTTGTTTATGAAGGGCCAGAGACCGATTAGCGCAGCAAATGAGGAGAAAGCAGTCGGTGGTACCTCTTTGGGTGAATGTATTGTACTTTTCCAGCACTGCAGCTGCGTGAAGTCCCAGAAGAGTTGTCGTCAGTGATCACCTGTGTAAGTGAATTTGCCACTGCGCCGATAGGCGCCGAGGTACCTCGAGTGAGCAGTTTATCACAGTGGCGGAAAGGGCGGATAGGTTGCATAGCCTAGTGTGTGTGGGGAGGGGCCAAACTGGCGAGTCTTCTGTGCGTGTTCACTTGCCTCTTGTTTATGAAGGGCCAGAGACCGATTAGCGCAGCAAATGAGGAGAAAGCAGTCGGTGGTACCTCTTTGGGTGAATGTATTGTGCTTTTCCAGCACTGCAGCTGCGTAAAGGCCCAGAAGAGTTGTCTCGAGTGACCACGTGTGTCTGTAACTTTGCCACCGCGCCGTTTGGCGCCAAGGTCCCTCGAGTGAGCTGTCCATCACAGTGGGGGAAAGGGCGGGAAGAGGTTGCATAGCCTAGTGTGTGGGGCGGGGCCAAACGGGCGGGGCTTCTGTACGAGTTCACATGCCTCTTGTTTATAAAGGGTCAGACCATCAGAGCATCAGACGAGGAGAAATCAGCCTCCTGGTCACTGGAAGTACAGGAGGATTGCGCTCGAGAAACTCGTGGATGCCTAGACCTCCATCACGGATTACAGCTAATTGTAGACTGTAGCCTCGACCTTGCTCACTAGGTTCTTGGGCTGATTATAATGCGTTACTGAAGTTTAGCTTCATCCGGGGCACCTGCTGTTTCTTTTGTATCTGTAAGTGCTTCCTGTTGAGGTTTAAGTTTTTGAAACAGGAGCATCGTGCCAAAATGAATCCTGCCTGCATATTTATCCACGAAGATGCCACCATGTTGTGCCATACTCTACTCAACTGGAGTACTTTCTACTGGGTAGTCAGTAAGTGCTACCTCGTTGGGTAAATGTATGGTGCTTTTCCTACACTACAGCTGCGTAAAGGCCCAGAAGAGAAGTCTTCAGTGATCACCTGTGTCTGTGACTTTGCCACTGCGCTGATAGGCGCCGAGGTACCTCGAGTGAGCTGTCCATCACAGTGGGGGAAAGGGCGGGATAGGTTGCATAGCCTAGTCTGTGTGGGGAGGGGTTAAACTGGCGAGGCTTCTGTGCGTGTTCACTTGCCTCTTGTTTATGAAGGGCCAGAGACCGATTAGCGCAGCAAATGAGGAGAAAGCAGTCGGTGGTACCTCTTTGGGTGAATGTATTGTACTTTTCCAGCACTGCAGCTGCGTGAAGTCCCAGAAGAGTTGTCGTCAGTGATCACCTGTGTCTGTGACTTTGCCACTGCGCCGATAGGCGCCGAGGTACCTCGAGCGAGCAGTCCATCACAATGGTGGAAAGGACTGATAGGTTGCATAGCCTAGTGTGTGTGGGGAGGGGCCAAACTGGCGAGTCTTCTGTGCGTGTTCACTTGCCTCTTGTTTATGAAGGGCCAGAGACCGATTAGCGCAGCAAATGAGGAGAAAGCAGTCGGTGGTACCTCTTTGGGTGAATGTATTGTGCTTTTCCAGCACTGCAGCTGCGTAAAGGCCCAGAAGAGTTGTCTCGAGTGACCACGTGTGTCTGTAACTTTGCCACCGCGCCGTTTGGCGCCAAGGTCCCTTGAGTGAGCTGTCCATCACAGTGGGGGAAAGGGCGGGAAGAGGTTGCATAGCCTAGTGTGTGGGGCGGGGCCAAACGGGCGGGGCTTCTGTACGAGTTCACATGCCTCTTGTTTATAAAGGGTCAGAGACCATCAGAGCATCAGATGAGGAGAAATCAGCCTCCTGGTCACTGGAAGTACAGGAGGATTGCGCTCGGGAAACTCGTGGATGCCTAGACCTCCATCACGGATTACAGCTAATTGTAGACTGTAGCCTCGACCTTGCTCACTAGGTTCTTGGGCTGATTATAATGCGTTACTGAAGTTTAGCTTCAACAGGGGCACGTGCTGTTTCTTTTGTATATGTAAGTGCTTCCTGTTGAGGTTTAATTTTTGAAACAGGAGCATCGTGCCAAAATGAATCCTGCCTGCATATTTATCCACGAAGATGCCACCATGTTGTGCCATACCTCTACTCAACTGGAGTACTTTCTACTGGGTAGTCAGTAAGTGCTACCTCGTTGGGTAAATGTATGGTGCTTTTCCTACACTGCAGCTGCGTAAAGGCCCAGAAGAGAAGTCTTCAGTGATCACCTGTGTCTGTGACTTTGCCACTGCGCTGATAGGCGCCGAGGTACCTCGAGTGAGCTGTCCATCACAGTGGGGGAATGGGCGGGATAGGTTGCATAGCCTAGTCTGTGTGGGGAGGGGTTAAACTGGCGAGGCTTCTGTGCGAGTTCATATGCCTCTTGTTTATGAAGGGTCAGAGACCGATCAGCTCAGTAAATGATAAGAAAGCAGTCGGTGGTACCTCTTTGGGTGAATGTATTGTGCTTTTCCAGCACTGCAGCTGCGTGAAGGCCCAGAAGAGTTGTATTCAGTGATCACCTGTGTCTGTGACGTTGCCACTGTGCCGATAGGCGCCGAGGTACCTCGAGTGAGCTGTCCATCACAGTGGTGGAAAGGGCGGGATAGGTTGCATAGCCTAGTGTGTGTGGGGAGGGGTTAAACTGGCGAGGCTTCTGTGCGAGTTCACATGCCTCTTGTTTATGAAGGGTCAGAGACCGATCAGCGCAGCAAATGAGGAGAAAGCAGTCGGTGGTACCTCTTTGGGTGAATGTATTGTGCTTTTCCAGCACTGCAGCTGCGTAAAGGCCCAGAAGAGTTGTCTCGAGTGACCACGTATGTCTGTAACTTTGCCACCGCGCCGTTTGGCGCCAAGGTCCCTCGAGTGAGCTGTCCATCACAGTGGGGGAAAGGGCGGGAAGAGGTTGCAAAACCTAGTGTGTGGGGCGGGGCCAAACGGGTGGGGCTTCTGTACGAGTTCACATGCCTCTTGTTTATAAAGGGTCAGAGACCATCAGAGCATCAGATGAGGAGAAATCAGCCTCCTGGTCACTGGAAGTACAGGAGGATTGCGCTCGAGAAACTCGTGGATGGCTAGACCTCCATCACGGATTACAGCTAATTGTAGACTGTAGCCTCGACCTTGCTCACTAGGTTCTTGGGCTGATTATAATGCGTTACTGAAGTTTAGCTTCATCCGGGGCACGTGCCGTTTCTTTTGTATCTGTAAGTGCTTCCTGTTGAGGTTTAATTTTTGAAACAGGAGCATCGTGCCAAAATGAATCCTGCCTGCATATTTATTCACGAAGATGCCACCATGTTGTGCCATACCTCTACTCAACTGGAGTACTTTCTACTGGGTAGTCAGTAAGTGCTACCTCGTTGGGTAAATGTATGGTGCTTTTCCTACACTACAGCTGCGTAAAGGCCCAGAAGAGAAGTCTTCAGTGATCACCTGTGTCTGTGACTTTGCCACTGCGCTGATAGGCGCCGAGGTACCTCGAGTGAGCTGTCCATCAAAGTGGTGGAAAGGGCGGGATAGGTTGCATAGCCTAGTGTGTGTGGGGAGGGGTTAAACTGGCGAGGCTTCTGTGCGAGTTCACATGCCTCTTGTTTATGAAGGGTCAGAGACCGATTAGCGCAGCAAATGAGGCGAAAGCAGTCGGTGGTAGCTCTTTGGGTGAATGTATTGTGCTTTTCCAGCACTGCAGCTGCGTGAAGTCCCAGAAGAGTTGTCGTCAGTGATCACCTGTGTAAGTGACTTTGCCACTGCGCCGATAGGCGCCGAGGTACCTCGAGTGAGCAGTCCATCACAGTGGCGGAAAGGGCGGATAGGTTGCATAGCCTAGTGTGTGTGGGGAGGGGCCAAACTGGCGAGGCTTCTGTGCGTGTTCACTTGCCTCTTGTTTATGAAGGGCCAGAGACCGATTAGCGCAGCAAATGAGGAGAAAGCAGTCGGTGGTACCTCTTTGGGTGAATGTATTGTGCTTTTCCAGCACTGCAGCTGCGTAAAGGCCCAGAAGAGTTGTCTCGAGTGACCACGTGTGTCTGTAACTTTGCCACCGCGCCGTTTGGCGCCAAGGTCCCTCGAGTGAGCTGTCCATCACAGTGGGGGAAAGGGCGGGAAGAGGTTGCATAGCCTAGTGTGTGGGGCGGGGCCAAACGGGCGGGGCTTCTGTACGAGTTCACATGCCTCTTGTTTATAAAGGGTCAGAGACCATCAGAGCATCAGACGAGGAGAAATCAGCCTCCTGGTCACTGGAAGTACAGGAGGATTGCGCTCGAGAAACTCGTGGATGCCTAGACCTCCATCACGGATTACAGCTAATTGTAGACTGTAGCCTCGACCTTGCTCACTAGGTTCTTGGGCTGATTATAATGCGTTACTGAAGTTTAGCTTCATCCGGGGCACCTGCTGTTTCTTTTGTATCTGTAAGTGCTTCCTGTTGAGGTTTAAGTTTTTGAAACAGGAGCATCGTGCCAAAATGAATCCTGCCTGCATATTTATCCACGAAGATGCCACCATGTTGTGCCATACTCTACTCAACTGGAGTACTTTCTACTGGGTAGTCAGTAAGTGCTACCTCGTTGGGTAAATGTATGGTGCTTTTCCTACACTACAGCTGCGTAAAGGCCCAGAAGAGAAGTCTTCAGTGATCACCTGTGTCTGTGACTTTGCCACTGCGCTGATAGGCGCCGAGGTACCTCGAGTGAGCTGTCCATCACAGTGGGGGAAAGGGCGGGATAGGTTGCATAGCCTAGTCTGTGTGGGGAGGGGTTAAACTGGCGAGGCTTCTGTGCGTGTTCACTTGCCTCTTGTTTATGAAGGGTCAGAGACCGATTAGCGCAGCAAATGAGGCGAAAGCAGTCGGTGGTACCTCTTTGGGTGAATGTATTGTGCTTTTCCAGCACTGCAGCTGCGTAAAGGCCCAGAAGAGTTGTCTCGAGTGACCACGTGTGTCTGTAACTTTGCCACCGCGCCGTTTGGCGCCAAGGTCCCTTGAGTGAGCTGTCCATCACAGTGGGGGAAAGGGCGGGAAGAGGTTGCATAGCCTAGTGTGTGGGGCGGGGCCAAACGGGCGGGGCTTCTGTACGAGTTCACATGCCTCTTGTTTATAAAGGGTCAGAGACCATCAGAGCATCAGATGAGGAGAAATCAGCCTCCTGGTCACTGGAAGTACAGGAGGATTGCGCTCGAGAAACTCGTGGATGCCTAGACCTCCATCACGGATTACAGCTAATTGTAGACTGTAGCCTCGACCTTGCTCACTAGGTTCTTGGGCTGATTATAATGCGTTACTGAAGTTTAGCTTCAACAGGGGCACGTGCTGTTTCTTTTGTATATGTAAGTGCTTCCTGTTGAGGTTTAATTTTTGAAACAGGAGCATCGTGCCAAAATGAATCCTGCCTGCATATTTATCCACGAAGATGCCACCATGTTGTGCCATACCTCTACTCAACTGGAGTACTTTCTACTGGGTAGTCAGTAAGTGCTACCTCGTTGGGTAAATGTATGGTGCTTTTCCTACACTACAGCTGCGTAAAGGCCCAGAAGAGAAGTCTTCAGTGATCACCTGTGTCTGTGACTTTGCCACTGCGCTGATAGGCGCCGAGGTACCTCGAGTGAGCTGTCCATCACAGTGGGGGAAAGGGCGGGATAGGTTGCATAGCCTAGTCTGTGTGGGGAGGGGTTAAACTGGCGAGGCTTCTGTGCGAGTTCACATGCCTCTTGTTTATGAAGGGTCAGAGACCGATCAGCTCAGTAAATGATAAGAAAGCAGTCGGTGGTACCTCTGTGGGTGAATGTATTGTGCTTTTCCAGCACTACAGCTGCGTGAAGGCCCAGAAGAGTTGTATTCAGGGATCACCTGTGTCTGTGACGTTGCCACTGTGCCGATAGGCGCCGAGGTACCTCGAGTGAGCTGTCCATCACAGTGGGGGAAAGGGCGGGATAGGTTGCATAGCCTAGTGTGTGTGGGGAGGGGCCAAACTGGCGAGGCTTCTGTGCGTGTGCACTTGCCTCTTGTTTATGAAGGGTCAGAGACCGATTAGCGCAGCAAATGGGGAGAAAGCAGTCGGTGGTACCTCTTTGGGTGAATGTATTGTGCTTTTCAAACACTACAGCTGCGTATAGGCCCAGAAGAGTTGTCTCGAGTGACCACGTGTGTCTGTAACTTTGCCAACGCGCCGTTTGGCGCCAAGGTCCCTTGAGTGAGCTGTCCATCACAGTGGGGGAAGGGCGGGAAGATATTGCATAGCCTAGTGTGTGGGGCGGGGCCAAACGGGCGGGGCTTCTGTACAGTTCACATGCCTCTTGTTTATAAAGGGTCAGAGACCATCAGAGCATCAGATGAGGAGAAATCAGCCTCCTGGTCACTGGAAGTACAAGAGGATTGCGTTCGAGAAACTCGTGGATGCCTAGACTTCCATCATGGATTACAGCTAATTGTAGACTGTAGCCTCGACCTTGCTCACTAGGTTCTTGGGCTGATTATAATGCGTTACTGAAGTTTAGCTTCAACAGGGGCACGTGCTGTTTCTTTTGTATATGCAGGGCCGGTCCTAGAACTCCTGGGGCCCCGGGCGAAAGAGAAGATGTGAGGCCCCTCTAATTTGCATATATCTTCCAGTCGCAGCCGGCATGACTCGCGGGTGGAGGATCTCGCGGGAGTTCGGAAGGGGGGGTGGAGAACAGGAAGAAGGCAGCCTCCCTCCCCTCCCCTAAGCCAATTATAATGCTGCAATGGCCGCGTTGTGATTGATCAGGACGCCGACCAGCCAGGCGCCTATGGGAGGCCATTTTCCCCATGTAGGCTGCATTGCAGCCTACATAGAGAAAGGCCAGAGTGCGCATGACTGGTTTGGCCGAACAGTCAGTGTCCTTAGCAGTTGGCAAGGGAATCCTCTCCTGCCCTAAAACAGACCCGCCCGCCCCCAACGAAACACTTCTGCTTTCTCGCAGTGCTAGAAGCAGAAACATAAAATGGTCGTTTTAGCATTTTGTGTTTCTGCTTTTGCAAGAAAGTAGTGGGGCGTCGCTCCTCCGACCTAGTGAAGGAGCCGCTCTTGGTAACATCACAAGAAGTGACATCATAGAAAGTGACATCCCAGGACTATTGATCTTATTTGGCATCCCTGAAGAGACCTAACGTGGATATCAGTAACATGGACAAAAAGATAAATATACAAATGAAATAAGTCCATATATTTTAAAACTGTTAAATGGATTGCATTTGTCTCATTAGATGGAAAAGCTAGGTGCAGGTCTCACAAAGATGTATATTATTGATCACCGGAGTTTCATGACATTTTTGTTGTTGCCGAAAATTCTTGGAGACCAGGAAGGAGGCAGCAAGTGCTTTTAGAAACATAATATATTTGCAAACATGACCCAAAGTCAGCGCTCAATGCGATCTCACCGTTTGCACAGCCCTAGAGCCTCCCTGCTCAAGGGTCCTGTGACCTCAATGACAGGTGTGCTGCTTCGTAGGCCTGCCCAAAAGACTAGAGGTGAGCTTCAATAGGGATTGTGGTAGACAGGCCTTCAAGGTTAACCCACACTTGCCACTGCTAGGGTTCACCTGCTGGTGCTAAGACACCAGGGCGTCTAAGGTTGTGCGGGTCCTTCCAAGGTCTAGCATGGAAATGTGCTCCCTCAGGGAGATTGGTCTGGTGGACTGGTCATGAAGGCTGAACCTGGCTCCCCAGTTCCAAATTCGGCAGCTCTGACCATAGTGCCACATCCTCTCTCCACTGAACACCATACTACCCCACTGAGAGAAACTCGCACTGCAACTACAACCCAATTGTGCCCCGCTACTAACACCTAGAGGCGACTCATTTCAAATTACGCACTAGACAAGAGAAATATGCTGCCTAAAAAAAAAAGTGACAACATTCTGGAAAAAGCAAACACTCATAAGGAATGTAAGATTAATAAAAACATGTGAAATGTAAGCAGGAACATGGTTACCTTAACGCTTTAGCACTTATTCAGAAATGAATGAGTGCTTTTGCATGAAAAGTTAAGGCCATGACTACAGGGCCGGAACGGACCTGCTTCAATGCCCATTGAATATATCCTTACAAAAGAAAAGCAATATAGTTTAAAAAGACCACATTTGTGAATACAGAGCAGCGGTGTGCATTTTATTTTCCAGTCCGCCCATCTAGGAGGTATTGCAGTACAGAAATGGTGCACTTCCCCACCCGGGGAAAATAATGCTGTTTAGAGAAAGACAAGAAAACAAAAGTAGCGCTTCACTGGTAAACTCTGTGTAGTGGCACTAATGTGATTTGGGTGTGAATAAAATCAATCTGGCCCCTTTTCGACCCACTCTGTCTTGCTTTAGTTACTTTTTACAGTTTGAATTTTGTATTTCTCTCTTTCCCAAGGCTGCACTTTGGAAGTGAAAAATGTCACAAAAAAGATGACCTTTCCAGCAAAAAAGTTTTTCTTTTTTTGGATTAATTTCACAGGGGAACAAATAAAGGAAAGGAAAAGAAAGAGGGAGTAGTGTCTACAAGGCACTGGGAAGGGGGCCCCCACACCCTGACCTTGCAGATTTCTATAGTGCTTAGAGGCCCAGGGAAAGAGGGCCCCACACCTGGACCTTGCAGCTTGCTCTAGTGCTTCGAGGCCCAGGGAAAGGGGGCCCCCTCCCCTGGGCCTGAAGCAGTAACAATGCCTTTCTTAAAACACTGCCCCAGCACCAGTTGATCTGGCTGCTCCCTCCTCCCCTCACCCACTGCTCCTTACCTGTGTCCAGCTGGTCCTGGAAACAAAGGGGCCTTCTGTCACCTAGCAACAAAATGCAGACAGGGAATGGCTGGTACTTAAGAGAGGTGTTGCCTCGCCCCTGACACTCTGAGCCCTAATTGCTGGCCCTGCCCTTTGACTTCCCCACTCGGTTTGTCCCTCCCCCCCAGCCCTGCACCCCCAGGAATGCCACCACGCTGTCATCACCAGACATCTCTGATGTTTATTGTAATGTGTGGGGAGGGGGCCCTGGTGGAGCAGGGGGGCCCCCTGCCTCTCACCTGAGCGCGAGGCCCTGGGCGGCTGCCCATACTGCCCATGCCTAGCGCCGGCCCTGTGTATATGTAAGTGCTTCCTGTTGAGGTTTAGTTTTTGAAACAGGAGCATCGTGCCAAAATGAATCCTGCCTGCATATTTATCCACGAAGATGCCACCATGTTGTGCCATACCTCTACTCAACTGGAGTACTTTCTACTGGGTAGTCATTAAGTGCTACCTCGTTGGGTAAATGTATGGTGCTTTTCCTACACTGCAGCTGCGTAAAGGCCCAGAAGAGAAGTCTTCAGTGATCACCTGTGTCTGTGACTTTGCCACTGCGCTGATAGGCGCCGAGGTACCTCGAGTGAGCTGTCCATCACAGTGGGGGAATGGGCGGGATAGGTTGCATAGCCTAGTCTGTGTGGGGAGGGGTTAAACTGGCGAGGCTTCTGTGCGAGTTCACATGCCTCTTGTTTATGAAGGGTCAGAGACCGATCAGCGCAGTAAATGATAAGAAAGCAGTAGGTGGTACCTCTTTGGGTGAATGTATTGTGCTTTTCCAGCACTGCAGCTGCGTGAAGGCCCAGAAGAGTTGTATTCAGTGATCACCTGTGTCTGTGACGTTGCCACTGCGCCGATAGGCGCCGAGGTACCTCGAGTGAGCTGTCCATCACAGTGGTGGAAAGGGCGGGATAGGTTGCATAGCCTAGTGTGTGTGGGGAGGGGTTAAACTGGCGAGGCTTCTGTGCGAGTTCACATGCCTCTTGTTTATGAAGGGTCAGAGACCGATCAGCGCAGCAAATGAGGAGAAAGCAGTCGGTGGTACCTCTTTGGGTGAATGTATTGTGCTTTTCTAGCACTGCAGCTGCGTAAAGGCCCAGAAGAGTTGTCTCGAGTGACCACGTATGTCTGTAACTTTGCCACCGCGCCGTTTGGCGCCAAGGTCCCTCGAGTGAGCTGTCCATCACAGTGGGGGAAAGGGCGGGAAGAGGTTGCAAAACCTAGTGTGTGGGGCGGGGCCAAACGGGCGGGGCTTCTGTACGAGTTCACATGCCTCTTGTTTATAAAGGGTCAGAGACCATCAGAGCATCAGATGAGGAGAAATCAGCCTCCTGGTCACTGGAAGAACAGGAGGATTGCGCTCGAGAAACTCGTGGATGCCTAGACCTCCATCACGGATTACAGCTAATTGTAGACTGTAGCCTCGACCTTGCTCACTAGGTTCTTGGGCTGATTATAATGCGTTACTGAAGTTTAGCTTCATCCGGGGCACCTGCTGTTTCTTTTGTATCTGTAAGTGCTTCCTGTTGAGGTTTAAGTTTTTGAAACAGGAGCATCGTGCCAAAATGAATCCTGCCTGCATATTTATCCACGAAGATGCCACCATGTTGTGCCATACCTCTACTCAACTGGAGTACTTTCTACTGGGTAGTCAGTAAGTGCTACCTCGTTGGGTAAATGTATGGTGCTTTTCCTACACTACAGCTGCGTAAAGGCCCAGAAGAGAAGTCTTCAGTGATCACCTGTGTCTGTGACTTTGCCACTGCGCTGATAGGCGCCGAGGTACCTCGAGTGAGCTGTCCATCACAGTGGGGGAAAGGGCGGGATAGGTTGCATAGCCTAGTCTGTGTGGGGAGGGGTTAAACTGGCGAGGCTTCTGTGCGAGTTCACATGCCTCTTGTTTATGAAGGGTCAGAGACCGATCAGCTCAGTAAATGATAAGAAAGCAGTCGGTGGTACCTCTGTGGGTGAATGTATTGTGCTTTTCCAGCACTACAGCTGCGTGAAGTCCCAGAAGAGTTGTCGTCAGTGATCACCTGTGTAAGTGACTTTGCCACTGCGCCGATAGGCGCCGAGGTACCTCGAGTGAGCAGTCCATCACAGTGGCGGAAAGGGCGGATAGGTTGCATAGCCTAGTGTGTGTGGGGAGGGGCCAAACTGGCGAGGCTTCTGTGCGTGTTCACTTGCCTCTTGTTTATGAAGGGCCAGAGACCGATTAGCGCAGCAAATGAGGAGAAAGCAGTCGGTGGTACCTCTTTGGGTGAATGTATTGTGCTTTTCCAGCACTGCAGCTGCGTAAAGGCCCAGAAGAGTTGTCTCGAGTGACCACGTGTGTCTGTAACTTTGCCACCGCGCCGTTTGGCGCCAAGGTCCCTCGAGTGAGCTGTCCATCACAGTGGGGGAATGGGCGGGATAGGTTGCATAGCCTAGTCTGTGTGGAGGGGTTAAACTGGCGAGGCTTCTGTGCGAGTTCACATGCCTCTTGTTTATGAAGGGTCAGAGACCGATCAGCGCAGTAAATGATAAGAAAGCAGTAGGTGGTACCTCTTTGGGTGAATGTATTGTGCTTTTCCAGCACTGCAGCTGCGTGAAGGCCCAGAAGAGTTGTATTCAGTGATCACCTGTGTCTGTGACGTTGCCACTGCGCCGATAGGCGCCGAGGTACCTCGAGTGAGCTGTCCATCACAGTGGTGGAAAGGGCGGGATAGGTTGCATAGCCTAGTGTGTGTGGGGAGGGGTTAAACTGGCGAGGCTTCTGTGCGAGTTCACATGCCTCTTGTTTATGAAGGGTCAGAGACCGATCAGCGCAGCAAATGAGGAGAAAGCAGTCGGTGGTACCTCTTTGGGTGAATGTATTGTGCTTTTCTAGCACTGCAGCTGCGTAAAGGCCCAGAAGAGTTGTCTCGAGTGACCACGTATGTCTGTAACTTTGCCACCGCGCCGTTTGGCGCCAAGGTCCCTCGAGTGAGCTGTCCATCACAGTGGGGGAAAGGGCGGGAAGAGGTTGCAAAACCTAGTGTGTGGGGCGGGGCCAAACGGGCGGGGCTTCTGTACGAATTCACATGCCTCTTGTTTATAAAGGGTCAGAGACCATCAGAGCATCAGATGAGGAGAAATCAGCCTCCTGGTCACTGGAAGAACAGGAGGATTGCGCTCGAGAAACTCGTGGATGCCTAGACCTCCATCACGGATTACAGCTAATTGTAGACTGTAGCCTCGACCTTGCTCACTAGGTTCTTGGGCTGATTATAATGCGTTACTGAAGTTTAGCTTCATCCGGGGCACCTGCTGTTTCTTTTGTATCTGTAAGTGCTTCCTGTTGAGGTTTAAGTTTTTGAAACAGGAGCATCGTGCCAAAATGAATCCTGCCTGCATATTTATCCACGAAGATGCCACCATGTTGTGCCATACCTCTACTCAACTGGAGTACTTTCTACTGGGTAGTCAGTAAGTGCTACCTCGTTGGGTAAATGTATGGTGCTTTTCCTACACTACAGCTGCGTAAAGGCCCAGAAGAGAAGTCTTCAGTGATCACCTGTGTCTGTGACTTTGCCACTGCGCTGATAGGCGCCGAGGTACCTCGAGTGAGCTGTCCATCACAGTGGGGGAAAGGGCGGGATAGGTTGCATAGCCTAGTCTGTGTGGGGAGGGGTTAAACTGGCGAGGCTTCTGTGCGAGTTCACATGCCTCTTGTTTATGAAGGGTCAGAGACCGATCAGCTCAGTAAATGATAAGAAAGCAGTCGGTGGTACCTCTGTGGGTGAATGTATTGTGCTTTTCCAGCACTACAGCTGCGTGAAGTCCCAGAAGAGTTGTCGTCAGTGATCACCTGTGTAAGTGACTTTGCCACTGCGCCGATAGGCGCCGAGGTACCTCGAGTGAGCAGTCCATCACAGTGGCGGAAAGGGCGGATAGGTTGCATAGCCTAGTGTGTGTGGGGAGGGGCCAAACTGGCGAGGCTTCTGTGCGTGTTCACTTGCCTCTTGTTTATGAAGGGCCAGAGACCGATTAGCGCAGCAAATGAGGAGAAAGCAGTCGGTGGTACCTCTTTGGGTGAATGTATTGTGCTTTTCCAGCACTGCAGCTGCGTAAAGGCCCAGAAGAGTTGTCTCGAGTGACCACGTGTGTCTGTAACTTTGCCACCGCGCCGTTTGGCGCCAAGGTCCCTCGAGTGAGCTGTCCATCACAGTGGGGGAATGGGCGGGATAGGTTGCATAGCCTAGTCTGTGTGGGGAGGGGTTAAACTGGCGAGGCTTCTGTGCGAGTTCACATGCCTCTTGTTTATGAAGGGTCAGAGACCGATCAGCGCAGTAAATGATAAGAAAGCAGTAGGTGGTACCTCTTTGGGTGAATGTATTGTGCTTTTCCAGCACTGCAGCTGCGTGAAGGCCCAGAAGAGTTGTATTCAGTGATCACCTGTGTCTGTGACGTTGCCACTGCGCGGATAGGCGCCGAGGTACCTCGAGTGAGCTGTCCATCACAGTGGTGGAAAGGGCGGGATAGGTTGCATAGCCTAGTGTGTGTGGGGAGGGGTTAAACTGGCGAGGCTTCTGTGCGAGTTCACATGCCTCTTGTTTATGAAGGGTCAGAGACCGATCAGCGCAGCAAATGAGGAGAAAGCAGTCGGTGGTACCTCTTTGGGTGAATGTATTGTGCTTTTCCAGCACTGCAGCTGCGTAAAGGCCCAGAAGAGTTGTCTCGAGTGACCACGTATGTCTGTAACTTTGCCACCGCGCCGTTTGGCGCCAAGGTCCCTCGAGTGAGCTGTCCATCACAGTGGGGGAAAGGGCGGGAAGAGGTTGCAAAACCTAGTGTGTGGGGCGGGGCCAAACGGGCGGGGCTTCTGTACGAGTTCACATGCCTCTTGTTTATAAAGGGTCAGAGACCATCAGAGCATCAGATGAGGAGAAATCAGCCTCCTGGTCACTGGAAGTACAGGAGGATTGCGCTCGAGAAACTCGTGGATGCCTAGACCTCCATCACGGATTACAGCTAATTGTAGACTGTAGCCTCGACCTTGCTCACTAGGTTCTTGGGCTGATTATAATGCGTTACTGAAGTTTAGCTTCATCCGGGGCACGTGCTGTTTCTTTTGTATCTGTAAGTGCTTCCTGTTGAGGTTTAATTTTTGAAACAGGAGCATCGTGCCAAAATGAATCCTGCCTGCATATTTATCCACGAAGATGCCACCATGTTGTGCCATACCTCTACTCAACTGGAGTACTTTCTACTGGGTAGTCAGTAAGTGCTACCTCGTTGGGTAAATGTATGGTGCTTTTCCTACACTGCAGCTGCGTAAAGGCCCAGAAGAGAAGTCTTCAGTGATCACCTGTGTCTGTGACGTTGCCACTGCGCCGATAGGCGCCGAGGTACCTCGAGTGAGCTGTCCATCACAGTGGTGGAAAGGGCGGGATAGGTTGCATAGCCTAGTGTGTGTGGGGAGGGGTTAAACTGGCGAGGCTTCTGTGCGAGTTCACATGCCTCTTGTTTATGAAGGGTCAGAGACCGATCAGCGCAGCAAATGAGGAGAAAGCAGTCGGTGGTACCTCTTTGGGTGAATGTATTGTGCTTTTCTAGCACTGCAGCTGCGTAAAGGCCCAGAAGAGTTGTCTCGAGTGACCACGTATGTCTGTAACTTTGCCACCGCGCCGTTTGGCGCCAAGGTCCCTCGAGTGAGCTGTCCATCACAGTGGGGGAAAGGGCGGGAAGAGGTTGCAAAACCTAGTGTGTGGGGCGGGGCCAAACGGGCGGGGCTTCTGTACGAGTTCACATGCCTCTTGTTTATAAAGGGTCAGAGACCATCAGAGCATCAGATGAGGAGAAATCAGCCTCCTGGTCACTGGAAGAACAGGAGGATTGCGCTCGAGAAACTCGTGGATGCCTAGACCTCCATCACGGATTACAGCTAATTGTAGACTGTAGCCTCGACCTTGCTCACTAGGTTCTTGGGCTGATTATAATGCGTTACTGAAGTTTAGCTTCATCCGGGGCACCTGCTGTTTCTTTTGTATCTGTAAGTGCTTCCTGTTGAGGTTTAAGTTTTTGAAACAGGAGCATCGTGCCAAAATGAATCCTGCCTGCATATTTATCCACGAAGATGCCACCATGTTGTGCCATACCTCTACTCAACTGGAGTACTTTCTACTGGGTAGTCAGTAAGTGCTACCTCGTTGGGTAAATGTATGGTGCTTTTCCTACACTACAGCTGCGTAAAGGCCCAGAAGAGAAGTCTTCAGTGATCACCTGTGTCTGTGACTTTGCCACTGCGCTGATAGGCGCCGAGGTACCTCGAGTGAGCTGTCCATCACAGTGGGGGAAAGGGCGGGATAGGTTGCATAGCCTAGTCTGTGTGGGGAGGGGTTAAACTGGCGAGGCTTCTGTGCGAGTTCACATGCCTCTTGTTTATGAAGGGTCAGAGACCGATCAGCTCAGTAAATGATAAGAAAGCAGTCGGTGGTACCTCTGTGGGTGAATGTATTGTGCTTTTCCAGCACTACAGCTGCGTGAAGTCCCAGAAGAGTTGTCGTCAGTGATCACCTGTGTAAGTGACTTTGCCACTGCGCCGATAGGCGCCGAGGTACCTCGAGTGAGCAGTCCATCACAGTGGCGGAAAGGGCGGATAGGTTGCATAGCCTAGTGTGTGTGGGGAGGGGCCAAACTGGCGAGGCTTCTGTGCGTGTTCACTTGCCTCTTGTTTATGAAGGGCCAGAGACCGATTAGCGCAGCAAATGAGGAGAAAGCAGTCGGTGGTACCTCTTTGGGTGAATGTATTGTGCTTTTCCAGCACTGCAGCTGCGTAAAGGCCCAGAAGAGTTGTCTCGAGTGACCACGTGTGTCTGTAACTTTGCCACCGCGCCGTTTGGCGCCAAGGTCCCTCGAGTGAGCTGTCCATCACAGTGGGGGAATGGGCGGGATAGGTTGCATAGCCTAGTCTGTGTGGGGAGGGGTTAAACTGGCGAGGCTTCTGTGCGAGTTCACATGCCTCTTGTTTATGAAGGGTCAGAGACCGATCAGCGCAGTAAATGATAAGAAAGCAGTAGGTGGTACCTCTTTGGGTGAATGTATTGTGCTTTTCCAGCACTGCAGCTGCGTGAAGGCCCAGAAGAGTTGTATTCAGTGATCACCTGTGTCTGTGACGTTGCCACTGCGCCGATAGGCGCCGAGGTACCTCGAGTGAGCTGTCCATCACAGTGGTGGAAAGGGCGGGATAGGTTGCATAGCCTAGTGTGTGTGGGGAGGGGTTAAACTGGCGAGGCTTCTGTGCGAGTTCACATGCCTCTTGTTTATGAAGGGTCAGAGACCGATCAGCGCAGCAAATGAGGAGAAAGCAGTCGGTGGTACCTCTTTGGGTGAATGTATTGTGCTTTTCTAGCACTGCAGCTGCGTAAAGGCCCAGAAGAGTTGTCTCGAGTGACCACGTATGTCTGTAACTTTGCCACCGCGCCGTTTGGCGCCAAGGTCCCTCGAGTGAGCTGTCCATCACAGTGGGGGAAAGGGCGGGAAGAGGTTGCAAAACCTAGTGTGTGGGGCGGGGCCAAACGGGCGGGGCTTCTGTACGAATTCACATGCCTCTTGTTTATAAAGGGTCAGAGACCATCAGAGCATCAGATGAGGAGAAATCAGCCTCCTGGTCACTGGAAGAACAGGAGGATTGCGCTCGAGAAACTCGTGGATGCCTAGACCTCCATCATGGATTACAGCTAATTGTAGACTGTAGCCTCGACCTTGCTCACTAGGTTCTTGGGCTGATTATAATGCGTTACTGAAGTTTAGCTTCATCCGGGGCACCTGCTGTTTCTTTTGTATCTGTAAGTGCTTCCTGTTGAGGTTTAAGTTTTTGAAACAGGAGCATCGTGCCAAAATGAATCCTGCCTGCATATTTATCCACGAAGATGCCACCATGTTGTGCCATACCTCTACTCAACTGGAGTACTTTCTACTGGGTAGTCAGTAAGTGCTACCTCGTTGGGTAAATGTATGGTGCTTTTCCTACACTACAGCTGCGTAAAGGCCCAGAAGAGAAGTCTTCAGTGATCACCTGTGTCTGTGACTTTGCCACTGCGCTGATAGGCGCCGAGGTACCTCGAGTGAGCTGTCCATCACAGTGGGGGAAAGGGCGGGATAGGTTGCATAGCCTAGTCTGTGTGGGGAGGGGTTAAACTGGCGAGGCTTCTGTGCGAGTTCACATGCCTCTTGTTTATGAAGGGTCAGAGACCGATCAGCTCAGTAAATGATAAGAAAGCAGTCGGTGGTACCTCTGTGGGTGAATGTATTGTGCTTTTCCAGCACTACAGCTGCGTGAAGTCCCAGAAGAGTTGTCGTCAGTGATCACCTGTGTAAGTGACTTTGCCACTGCGCCGATAGGCGCCGAGGTACCTCGAGTGAGCAGTCCATCACAGTGGCGGAAAGGGCGGATAGGTTGCATAGCCTAGTGTGTGTGGGGAGGGGCCAAACTGGCGAGGCTTCTGTGCGTGTTCACTTGCCTCTTGTTTATGAAGGGCCAGAGACCGATTAGCGCAGCAAATGAGGAGAAAGCAGTCGGTGGTACCTCTTTGGGTGAATGTATTGTGCTTTTCCAGCACTGCAGCTGCGTAAAGGCCCAGAAGAGTTGTCTCGAGTGACCACGTGTGTCTGTAACTTTGCCACCGCGCCGTTTGGCGCCAAGGTCCCTCGAGTGAGCTGTCCATCACAGTGGGGGAATGGGCGGGATAGGTTGCATAGCCTAGTCTGTGTGGGGAGGGGTTAAACTGGCGAGGCTTCTGTGCGAGTTCACATGCCTCTTGTTTATGAAGGGTCAGAGACCGATCAGCGCAGTAAATGATAAGAAAGCAGTAGGTGGTACCTCTTTGGGTGAATGTATTGTGCTTTTCCAGCACTGCAGCTGCGTGAAGGCCCAGAAGAGTTGTATTCAGTGATCACCTGTGTCTGTGACGTTGCCACTGCGCGGATAGGCGCCGAGGTACCTCGAGTGAGCTGTCCATCACAGTGGTGGAAAGGGCGGGATAGGTTGCATAGCCTAGTGTGTGTGGGGAGGGGTTAAACTGGCGAGGCTTCTGTGCGAGTTCACATGCCTCTTGTTTATGAAGGGTCAGAGACCGATCAGCGCAGCAAATGAGGAGAAAGCAGTCGGTGGTACCTCTTTGGGTGAATGTATTGTGCTTTTCCAGCACTGCAGCTGCGTAAAGGCCCAGAAGAGTTGTCTCGAGTGACCACGTATGTCTGTAACTTTGCCACCGCGCCGTTTGGCGCCAAGGTCCCTCGAGTGAGCTGTCCATCACAGTGGGGGAAAGGGCGGGAAGAGGTTGCAAAACCTAGTGTGTGGGGCGGGGCCAAACGGGCGGGGCTTCTGTACGAGTTCACATGCCTCTTGTTTATAAAGGGTCAGAGACCATCAGACCATCAGAGCATCAGATGAGGAGAAATCAGCCTCCTGGTCACTGGAAGTACAGGAGGATTGCGCTCGAGAAACTCGTGGATGCCTAGACCTCCATCACGGATTACAGCTAATTGTAGACTGTAGCCTCGACCTTGCTCACTAGGTTCTTGGGCTGATTATAATGCGTTACTGAAGTTTAGCTTCATCCGGGGCACGTGCTGTTTCTTTTGTATCTGTAAGTGCTTCCTGTTGAGGTTTAATTTTTGAAACAGGAGCATCGTGCCAAAATGAATCCTGCCTGCATATTTATCCACGAAGATGCCACCATGTTGTGCCATACCTCTACTCAACTGGAGTACTTTCTACTGGGTAGTCAGTAAGTGCTACCTCGTTGGGTAAATGTATGGTGCTTTTCCTACACTGCAGCTGCGTAAAGGCCCAGAAGAGAAGTCTTCAGTGATCACCTGTGTCTGTGACTTTGCCACTGCGCTGATAGGCGCCGAGGTACCTCGAGTGAGCTGTCCATCAAAGTGGTGGAAAGGGCGGGATAGGTTGCATAGCCTAGTGTGTGTGTGGAGGGGTTAAACTGGCGAGGCTTCTGTGCGAGTTCACATGCCTCTTGTTTATGAAGGGTCAGAGACCAATCAGCGCAGCAAATGAGGAGAAAGCAGTCGGTGGTACCTCTTTGGGTGAATGTATTGTGCTTTTCCAGCACTGCAGCTGCGTAAAGGCCCAGAAGAGTTGTCTCGAGTGACCACGTATGTCTGTAACTTTGCCACCGCGCCGTTTGGCGCCAAGGTCCCTCGAGTGAGCTGTCCATCACAGTGGGGGAAAGGGCGGGAAGAGGTTGCAAAACCCAGTGTGTGGGGCGGGGCCAAACGGGCGGGGCTTCTGTACGAGTTCACATGCCTCTTGTTTATAAAGGGTCAGAGACCATCAGAGCATCAGATGAGGAGAAATCAGCCTCCTGGTCACTGGAAGTACAGGAGGATTGCGCTCGAGAAACTCGTGGATGCCTAGACCTCCATCACGGATTACAGCTAATTGTAGACTGTAGCCTCGACCTTGCTCACTAGGTTCTTGGGCTGATTATAATGCGTTACTGAAGTTTAGCTTCATCCGGGGCACCTGCTGTTTCTTTTGTATCTGTAAGTGCTTCCTGTTGAGGTTTAAGTTTTTGAAACAGGAGCATCGTGCCAAAATGAATCCTGCCTGCATATTTATCCACGAAGATGCCACCATGTTGTGCCATACTCTACTCAACTGGAGTACTTTCTACTGGGTAGTCAGTAAGTGCTACCTCGTTGGGTAAATGTATGGTGCTTTTCCTACACTACAGCTGCGTAAAGGCCCAGAAGAGAAGTCTTCAGTGATCACCTGTGTCTGTGACTTTGCCACTGCGCTGATAGGCGCCGAGGTACCTCGAGTGAGCAGTCCATCACAGTGGGGGAAAGGGCGGATAGGTTGCATAGCCTAGTGTGTGTGGGGAGGGGCCAAACTGGCGAGGCTTCTGTGCGTGTTCACTTGCCTCTTGTTTATGAAGGGCCAGAGACCGATTAGCGCAGCAAATGAGGAGAAAGCAGTCGGTGGTACCTCTTTGGGTGAATGTATTGTGCTTTTCCAGCACTGCAGCTGCGTAAAGGCCCAGAAGAGTTGTCTCGAGTGACCACGTGTGTCTGTAACTTTGCCACCGCGCCGTTTGGCGCCAAGGTCCCTCGAGTGAGCTGTCCATCACAGTGGGGGAAAGGGCGGGAAGAGGTTGCAAAACCCAGTGTGTGGGGCGGGGCCAAACGGGCGGGGCTTCTGTACGAGTTCACATGCCTCTTAAAGGGTCAGAGACCATCAGAGCATCAGACGAGGAGAAATCAGCCTCCTGGTCACTGGAAGTACAGGAGGATTGCGCTCGAGAAAACTCGTGGATGCCTAGACCTCCATCACGGATTACAGCTAATTGTAGACTGTAGCCTCGACCTTGCTCACTAGGTTCTTGGGCTGATTATAATGCGTTACTGAAGTTTAGCTTCATCCGGGGCACCTGCTGTTTCTTTTGTATCTGTAAGTGCTTCCTGTTGAGGTTTAATTTTTGAAACAGGAGCATCGTGCCAAAATGAATCCTGCCTGCATATTTATCCACGAAGATGCCACCATGTTGTGCCATACCTCTACTCAACTGGAGTACTTTCTACTGGGTAGTCAGTAAGTGCTACCTCGTTGGGTAAATGTATGGTGCTTTTCCTACACTGCAGCTGCGTAAAGGCCCAGAAGAGAAGTCTTCAGTGATCACCTTTGTCTGTGACTTTGCCACTGCGCTGATAGGCGCCGAGGTACCTCGAGTGAGCTGTCCATCACAGTGGGGGAATGGGCGGGATAGGTTGCATAGCCTAGTCTGTGTGGGGAGGGGTTAAACTGGCGAGGCTTCTGTGCGAGTTCACATGCCTCTTGTTTATGAAGGGTCAGAGACCGATCAGCGCAGTAAATGATAAGAAAGCAGTAGGTGGTACCTCTTTGGGTGAATGTATTGTGCTTTTCCAGCACTGCAGCTGCGTGAAGGCCCAGAAGAGTTGTATTCAGTGATCACCTGTGTCTGTGACGTTGCCACTGCGCCGATAGGCGCCGAGGTACCTCGAGTGAGCTGTCCATCACAGTGGTGGAAAGGGCGGGATAGGTTGCATAGCCTAGTGTGTGTGGGGAGGGGTTAAACTGGCGAGGCTTCTGTGCGAGTTCACATGCCTCTTGTTTATGAAGGGTCAGAGACCGATCAGCGCAGCAAATGAGGAGAAAGCAGTCGGTGGTACCTCTTTGGGTGAATGTATTGTGCTTTTCCAGCACTGCAGCTGCGTAAAGGCCCAGAAGAGTTGTCTCGAGTGACCACGTATGTCTGTAACTTTGCCACCGCGCCGTTTGGCGCCAAGGTCCCTCGAGTGAGCTGTCCATCACAGTGGGGGAAAGGGCGGGAAGAGGTTGCAAAACCTAGTGTGTGGGGCGGGGCCAAACGGGCGGGGCTTCTGTACGAGTTCACATGCCTCTTGTTTATAAAGGGTCAGAGACCATCAGAGCATCAGATGAGGAGAAATCAGCCTCCTGGTCACTGGAAGTACAGGAGGATTGCGCTCGAGAAACTCGTGGATGCCTAGACCTCCATCACGGATTACAGCTAATTGTAGACTGTAGCCTCGACCTTGCTCACTAGGTTCTTGGGCTGATTATAATGCGTTACTGAATTTTAGCTTCATCCGGGGCACGTGCTGTTTCTTTTGTATCTGTAAGTGCTTCCTGTTGAGGTTTAATTTTTGAAACAGGAGCATTGTGCCAAAATGAATCCTGCCTGCATATTTATCCACGAAGGTGCCACCATGTTGTGCCATACCTCTACTCAACTGGAGTACTTTCTACTGGGTAGTCAGTAAGTGCTACCTCGTTGGGTAAATGTATGGTGCTTTTCCTACACTGCAGCTGCGTAAAGGCCCAGAAGAGAAGTCTTCAGTGATCACCTGTGTCTGTGACTTTGCCACTGCGCTGATAGGCGCCGAGGTACCTCGAGTGAGCTGTCCATCAAAGTGGTGGAAAGGGCGGGATAGGTTGCATAGCCTAGTGTGTGTGTGGAGGGGTTAAACTGGCGAGGCTTCTGTGCGAGTTCACATGCCTCTTGTTTATGAAGGGTCAGAGACCAATCAGCGCAGCAAATGAGGAGAAAGCAGTCGGTGGTACCTCTTTGGGTGAATGTATTGTGCTTTTCCAGCACTGCAGCTGCGTAAAGGCCCAGAAGAGTTGTCTCGAGTGACCACGTATGTCTGTAACTTTGCCACCGCGCCGTTTGGCGCCAAGGTCCCTCGAGTGAGCTGTCCATCACAGTGGGGGAAAGGGCGGGAAGAGGTTGCAAAACCCAGTGTGTGGGGCGGGGCCAAACGGGCGGGGCTTCTGTACGAGTTCACATGCCTCTTGTTTATAAAGGGTCAGAGACCATCAGAGCATCAGATGAGGAGAAATCAGCCTCCTGGTCACTGGAAGTACAGGAGGATTGCGCTCGAGAAACTCGTGGATGCCTAGACCTCCATCACGGATTACAGCTAATTGTAGACTGTAGCCTCGACCTTGCTCACTAGGTTCTTGGGCTGATTATAATGCGTTACTGAAGTTTAGCTTCATCCGGGGCACCTGCTGTTTCTTTTGTATCTGTAAGTGCTTCCTGTTGAGGTTTAAGTTTTTGAAACAGGAGCATCGTGCCAAAATGAATCCTGCCTGCATATTTATCCACGAAGATGCCACCATGTTGTGCCATACTCTACTCAACTGGAGTACTTTCTACTGGGTAGTCAGTAAGTGCTACCTCGTTGGGTAAATGTATGGTGCTTTTCCTACACTACAGCTGCGTAAAGGCCCAGAAGAGAAGTCTTCAGTGATCACCTGTGTCTGTGACTTTGCCACTGCGCTGATAGGCGCCGAGGTACCTCGAGTGAGCTGTCCATCACAGTGGGGGAAAGGGCGGGATAGGTTGCATAGCCTAGTCTGTGTGGGGAGGGGTTAAACTGGCGAGGCTTCTGTGCGTGTTCACTTGCCTCTTGTTTATGAAGGGTCAGAGACCGATTAGCGCAGCAAATGAGGCGAAAGCAGTCGGTGGTACCTCTTTGGGTGAATGTATTGTGCTTTTCCAGCACTGCAGCTGCGTAAAGGCCCAGAAGAGTTGTCGTCAGTGATCACCTGTGTCTGTGACTTTGCCACTGCGCCGATAGGCGCCGAGGTACCTCGAGTGAGCAGTCCATCACAGTGGTGGAAAGGGCGGATAGGTTGCATTGCCTAGTGTGTGTGGGGAGGGGCCAAACTGGCGAGGCTTCTGTGCGTGTTCACTTGCCTCTTGTTTATGAAGGGCCAGAGACCGATTAGCGCAGCAAATGAGGAGAAAGCAGTCGGTGGTACCTCTTTGGGTGAATGTATTGTACTTTTCCAGCACTGCAGCTGCGTGAAGTCCCAGAAGAGTTGTCGTCAGTGATCACCTGTGTCTGTGACTTTGCCACTGCGCTGATAGGCGCCGAGGTACCTCGAGTGAGCTGTCCATCACAGTGGGGGAATGGGCGGGATAGGTTGCATAGCCTAGTCTGTGTGGGGAGGGGTTAAACTGGCGAGGCTTCTGTGCGAGTTCATATGCCTCTTGTTTATGAAGGGTCAGAGACCGATCAGCGCAGTAAATGATAAGAAAGCAGTAGGTGGTACCTCTTTGGGTGAATGTATTGTGCTTTTCCAGCACTGCAGCTGCGTAAAGGCCCAGAAGAGTTGTCTCGAGTGACCACGTATGTCTGTAACTTTGCCACCGCGCCGTTTGGCGCCAAGGTCCCTCGAGTGAGCTGTCCATCACAGTGGGGGAAAGGGCGGGAAGAGGTTGCAAAACCTAGTGTGTGGGGCGGGGCCAAACGGGCGGGGCTTCTGTACGAGTTCACATGCCTCTTGTTTATAAAGGGTCAGAGACCATCAGAGCATCAGATGAGGAGAAATCAGCCTCCTGGTCACTGGAAGTACAGGAGGATTGCGCTCGAGAAACTCGTGGATGGCTAGACCTCCATCACGGATTACAGCTAATTGTAGACTGTAGCCTCGACCTTGCTCACTAGGTTCTTGGGCTGATTATAATGCGTTACTGAAGTTTAGCTTCATCCGGGGCACCTGCTGTTTCTTTTGTATCTGTAAGTGCTTCCTGTTGAGGTTTAAGTTTTTGAAACAGGAGCATCGTGCCAAAATGAATCCTGCCTGCATATTTATCCACGAAGATGCCACCATGTTGTGCTATACCTCTACTCAACTGGAGTACTTTCTACTGGGTAGTCAGTAAGTGCTACCTCGTTGGGTAAATGTATGGTGCTTTTCCTACACTACAGCTGCGTAAAGGCCCAGAAGAGAAGTCTTCAGTGATCACCTGTGTCTGTGACTTTGCCACTGCGCTGATAGGCGCCGAGGTACCTCGAGTGAGCTGTCCATCACAGTGGGGGAAAGGGCGGGATAGGTTGCATAGCCTAGTCTGTGTGGGGAGGGGTTAAACTGGCGAGGCTTCTGTGCGAGTTCACATGCCTCTTGTTTATGAAGGGTCAGAGACCGATCAGCTCAGTAAATGATAAGAAAGCAGTCGGTGGTACCTCTGTGGGTGAATGTATTGTGCTTTTCCAGCACTACAGCTGCGTGAAGGCCCAGAAGAGTTGTATTCAGGGATCACCTGTGTCTGTGACGTTGCCACTGTGCCGATAGGCGCCGAGGTACCTCGAGTGAGCTGTCCATCACAGTGGGGGAAAGGGCGGGATAGGTTGCATAGCCTAGTGTGTGTGGGGAGGGGCCAAACTGGCGAGGCTTCTGTGCGTGTGCACTTGCCTCTTGTTTATGAAGGGTCAGAGACCGATTAGCGCAGCAAATGGGGAGAAAGCAGTCGGTGGTACCTCTTTGGGTGAATGTATTGTGCTTTTCAAACACTACAGCTGCGTATAGGCCCAGAAGAGTTGTCTCGAGTGACCACGTGTGTCTGTAACTTTGCCAACGCGCCGTTTGGCGCCAAGGTCCCTTGAGTGAGCTGTCCATCACAGTGGGGGAAGGGCGGGAAGATATTGCATAGCCTAGTGTGTGGGGCCGGGCCAAACGGGCGGGGCTTCTGTACAGTTCACATGCCTCTTGTTTATAAAGGGTCAGAGACCATCAGAGCATCAGATGAGGAGAAATCAGCCTCCTGGTCACTGGAAGTACAAGAGGATTGCGCTCGAGAAACTCGTGGATGCCTAGACTTCCATCATGGATTACAGCTAATTGTAGACTGTAGCCTCGACCTTGCTCACTAGGTTCTTGGGCTGATTATAATGCGTTACTGAAGTTTAGCTTCAACCGGGGCACGTGCTGTTTCTTTTGTATATGTAAGTGCTTCCTGTTGAGGTTTAGTTTTTGAAACAGGAGCATCGTGCCAAAATGAATCCTGCCTGCATATTTATCCACGAAGATGCCACCATGTTGTGCCATACCTCTACTCAACTGGAGTACTTTCTACTGGGTAGTCAGTAAGTGCTACCTCGTTGGGTAAATGTATGGTGCTTTTCCTACACTGCAGCTGCGTAAAGGCCCAGAAGAGAAGTCTTCAGTGATCACCTGTGTCTGTGACTTTGCCACTGCGCTGATAGGCGCCGAGGTACCTCGAGTGAGCTGTCCATCACAGTGGGGGAATGGGCGGGATAGGTTGCATAGCCTAGTCTGTGTGGGGAGGGGTTAAACTGGCGAGGCTTCTGTGCGTGTTCACTTGCCTCTTGTTTATGAAGGGTCAGAGACCGATTAGCGCAGCAAATGAGGCGAAAGCAGTCGGTGGTACCTCTTTGGGTGAATGTATTGTGCTTTTCCAGCACTGCAGCTGCGTAAAGGCCCAGAAGAGTTGTCGTCAGTGATCACCTGTGTCTGTGACTTTGCCACTGCGCCGATAGGCGCCGAGGTACCTCGAGTGAGCAGTCCATCACAGTGGTGGAAAGGGCGGATAGGTTGCATAGCCTAGTGTGTGTGGGGAGGGGCCAAACTGGCGAGGCTTCTGTGCGTTTTCACTTGTCTCTTGTTTATGAAGGGCCAGAGACCGATTAGCGCAGCAAATGAGGAGAAAGCAGTCGGTGGTACCTCTTTGGGTGAATGTATTGTACTTTTCCAGCACTGCAGCTGCGTGAAGTCCCAGAAGAGTTGTCGTCAGTGATCACCTGTGTAAGTGACTTTGCCACTGCGCCGATAGGCGCCGAGGTACCTCGAGTGAGCAGTTTATCACAGTGGCGGAAAGGGCGGATAGGTTGCATAGCCTAGTGTGTGTGGGGAGGGGCCAAACTGGCGAGTCTTCTGTGCGTGTTCACTTGCCTCTTGTTTATGAAGGGCCAGAGACCGATTAGCGCAGCAAATGAGGAGAAAGCAGTCGGTGGTACCTCTTTGGGTGAATGTATTGTGCTTTTCCAGCACTGCAGCTGCGTAAAGGCCCAGAAGAGTTGTCTCGAGTGACCACGTGTGTCTGTAACTTTGCCACCGCGCCGTTTGGCGCCAAGGTCCCTCGAGTGAGCTGTCCATCACAGTGGGGGAAAGGGCGGGAAGAGGTTGCATAGCCTAGTGTGTGGGGCGGGGCCAAACGGGCGGGGCTTCTGTACGAGTTCACATGCCTCTTGTTTATAAAGGGTCAGACCATCAGAGCATCAGACGAGGAGAAATCAGCCTCCTGGTCACTGGAAGTACAGGAGGATTGCGCTCGAGAAACTCGTGGATGCCTAGACCTCCATCACGGATTACAGCTAATTGTAGACTGTAGCCTCGACCTTGCTCACTAGGTTCTTGGGCTGATTATAATGCGTTACTGAAGTTTAGCTTCATCCGGGGCACCTGCTGTTTCTTTTGTATCTGTAAGTGCTTCCTGTTGAGGTTTAAGTTTTTGAAACAGGAGCATCGTGCCAAAATGAATCCTGCCTGCATATTTATCCACGAAGATGCCACCATGTTGTGCCATACTCTACTCAACTGGAGTACTTTCTACTGGGTAGTCAGTAAGTGCTACCTCGTTGGGTAAATGTATGGTGCTTTTCCTACACTACAGCTGCGTAAAGGCCCAGAAGAGAAGTCTTCAGTGATCACCTGTGTCTGTGACTTTGCCACTGCGCTGATAGGCGCCGAGGTACCTCGAGTGAGCTGTCCATCACAGTGGGGGAAAGGGCGGGATAGGTTGCATAGCCTAGTCTGTGTGGGGAGGGGTTAAACTGGCGAGGCTTCTGTGCGTGTTCACTTGCCTCTTGTTTATGAAGGGCCAGAGACCGATTAGCGCAGCAAATGAGGAGAAAGCAGTCGGTGGTACCTCTTTGGGTGAATGTATTGTGCTTTTCCAGCACTGCAGCTGCGTAAAGGCCCAGAAGAGTTGTCGTCAGTGATCACCTGTGTCTGTGACTTTGCCACTGCGCCGATAGGCGCCGAGGTACCTCGAGTGAGCAGTCCATCACAGTGGTGGAAAGGGCGGATAGGTTGCATAGCCTAGTGTGTGTGGGGAGGGGCCAAACTGGCGAGGCTTCTGTGCGTTTTCACTTGTCTCTTGTTTATGAAGGGCCAGAGACCGATTAGCGCAGCAAATGAGGAGAAAGCAGTCGGTGGTACCTCTTTGGGTGAATGTATTGTACTTTTCCAGCACTGCAGCTGCGTGAAGTCCCAGAAGAGTTGTCGTCAGTGATCACCTGTGTAAGTGACTTTGCCACTGCGCCGATAGGCGCCGAGGTACCTCGAGTGAGCAGTTTATCACAGTGGCGGAAAGGGCGGATAGGTTGCATAGCCTAGTGTGTGTGGGGAGGGGCCAAACTGGCGAGTCTTCTGTGCGTGTTCACTTGCCTCTTGTTTATGAAGGGCCAGAGACCGATTAGCGCAGCAAATGAGGAGAAAGCAGTCGGTGGTACCTCTTTGGGTGAATGTATTGTGCTTTTCCAGCACTGCAGCTGCGTAAAGGCCCAGAAGAGTTGTCTCGAGTGACCACGTGTGTCTGTAACTTTGCCACCGCGCCGTTTGGCGCCAAGGTCCCTCGAGTGAGCTGTCCATCACAGTGGGGGAAAGGGCGGGAAGAGGTTGCATAGCCTAGTGTGTGGGGCGGGGCCAAACGGGCGGGGCTTCTGTACGAGTTCACATGCCTCTTGTTTATAAAGGGTCAGACCATCAGAGCATCAGACGAGGAGAAATCAGCCTCCTGGTCACTGGAAGTACAGGAGGATTGCGCTCGAGAAACTCGTGGATGCCTAGACCTCCATCACGGATTACAGCTAATTGTAGACTGTAGCCTCGACCTTGCTCACTAGGTTCTTGGGCTGATTATAATGCGTTACTGAAGTTTAGCTTCATCCGGGGCACCTGCTGTTTCTTTTGTATCTGTAAGTGCTTCCTGTTGAGGTTTAAGTTTTTGAAACAGGAGCATCGTGCCAAAATGAATCCTGCCTGCATATTTATCCACGAAGATGCCACCATGTTGTGCCATACTCTACTCAACTGGAGTACTTTCTACTGGGTAGTCAGTAAGTGCTACCTCGTTGGGTAAATGTATGGTGCTTTTCCTACACTACAGCTGCGTAAAGGCCCAGAAGAGAAGTCTTCAGTGATCACCTGTGTCTGTGACTTTGCCACTGCGCTGATAGGCGCCGAGGTACCTCGAGTGAGCTGTCCATCACAGTGGGGGAAAGGGCGGGATAGGTTGCATAGCCTAGTCTGTGTGGGGAGGGGTTAAACTGGCGAGGCTTCTGTGCGTGTTCACTTGCCTCTTGTTTATGAAGGGCCAGAGACCGATTAGCGCAGCAAATGAGGAGAAAGCAGTCGGTGGTACCTCTTTGGGTGAATGTATTGTACTTTTCCAGCACTGCAGCTGCGTGAAGTCCCAGAAGAGTTGTCGTCAGTGATCACCTGTGTCTGTGACTTTGCCACTGCGCCGATAGGCGCCGAGGTACCTCGAGCGAGCAGTCCATCACAATGGTGGAAAGGACTGATAGGTTGCATAGCCTAGTGTGTGTGGGGAGGGGCCAAACTGGCGAGTCTTCTGTGCGTGTTCACTTGCCTCTTGTTTATGAAGGGCCAGAGACCGATTAGCGCAGCAAATGAGGAGAAAGCAGTCGGTGGTACCTCTTTGGGTGAATGTATTGTGCTTTTCCAGCACTGCAGCTGCGTGAAGGCCCAGAAGAGTTGTATTCAGTGATCACCTGTGTCTGTGACGTTGCCACTGCGCCGATAGGCGCCGAGGTACCTCGAGTGAGCTGTCCATCACAGTGGTGGAAAGGGCGGGATAGGTTGCATAGCCTAGTGTGTGTGGGGAGGGGTTAAACTGGCGAGGCTTCTGTGCGAGTTCACATGCCTCTTGTTTATGAAGGGTCAGAGACCGATCAGCGCAGCAAATGAGGAGAAAGCAGTCGGTGGTACCTCTTTGGGTGAATGTATTGTGCTTTTCCAGCACTGCAGCTGCGTAAAGGCCCAGAAGAGTTGTCTCGAGTGACCACGTATGTCTGTAACTTTGCCACCGCGCCGTTTGGCGCCAAGGTCCCTCGAGTGAGCTGTCCATCACAGTGGGGGAAAGGGCGGGAAGAGGTTGCAAAACCTAGTGTGTGGGGCGGGGCCAAACGGGCGGGGCTTCTGTACGAGTTCACATGCCTCTTGTTTATAAAGGGTCAGAGACCATCAGAGCATCAGATGAGGAGAAATCAGCCTCCTGGTCACTGGAAGTACAGGAGGATTGCGCTCGAGAAACTCGTGGATGGCTAGACCTCCATCACGGATTACAGCTAATTGTAGACTGTAGCCTCGACCTTGCTCACTAGGTTCTTGGGCTGATTATAATGCGTTACTGAAGTTTAGCTTCATCCGGGGCACCTGCTGTTTCTTTTGTATCTGTAAGTGCTTCCTGTTGAGGTTTAAGTTTTTGAAACAGGAGCATCGTGCCAAAATGAATCCTGCCTGCATATTTATCCACGAAGATGCCACCATGTTGTGCTATACCTCTACTCAACTGGAGTACTTTCTACTGGGTAGTCAGTAAGTGCTACCTCGTTGGGTAAATGTATGGTGCTTTTCCTACACTACAGCTGCGTAAAGGCCCAGAAGAGAAGTCTTCAGTGATCACCTGTGTCTGTGACTTTGCCACTGCGCTGATAGGCGCCGAGGTACCTCGAGTGAGCTGTCCATCACAGTGGGGGAAAGGGCGGGATAGGTTGCATAGCCTAGTCTGTGTGGGGAGGGGTTAAACTGGCGAGGCTTCTGTGCGAGTTCACATGCCTCTTGTTTATGAAGGGTCAGAGACCGATCAGCTCAGTAAATGATAAGAAAGCAGTCGGTGGTACCTCTGTGGGTGAATGTATTGTGCTTTTCCAGCACTACAGCTGCGTGAAGGCCCAGAAGAGTTGTATTCAGGGATCACCTGTGTCTGTGACGTTGCCACTGTGCCGATAGGCGCCGAGGTACCTCGAGTGAGCTGTACATCACAGTGGGGGAAAGGGCGGGATAGGTTGCATAGCCTAGTGTGTGTGGGGAGGGGCCAAACTGGCGAGGCTTCTGTGCGTGTGCACTTGCCTCTTGTTTATGAAGGGTCAGAGACCGATTAGCGCAGCAAATGGGGAGAAAGCAGTCGGTGGTACCTCTTTGGGTGAATGTATTGTGCTTTTCAAACACTACAGCTGCGTATAGGCCCAGAAGAGTTGTCTCGAGTGACCACGTGTGTCTGTAACTTTGCCAACGCGCCGTTTGGCGCCAAGGTCCCTTGAGTGAGCTGTCCATCACAGTGGGGGAAGGGCGGGAAGATATTGCATAGCCTAGTGTGTGGGGCCGGGCCAAACGGGCGGGGCTTCTGTACAGTTCACATGCCTCTTGTTTATAAAGGGTCAGAGACCATCAGAGCATCAGATGAGGAGAAATCAGCCTCCTGGTCACTGGAAGTACAAGAGGATTGCGCTCGAGAAACTCGTGGATGCCTAGACTTCCATCATGGATTACAGCTAATTGTAGACTGTAGCCTCGACCTTGCTCACTAGGTTCTTGGGCTGATTATAATGCGTTACTGAAGTTTAGCTTCATCCGGGGCACCTGCTGTTTCTTTTGTATCTGTAAGTGCTTCCTGTTGAGGTTTAAGTTTTTGAAACAGGAGCATCGTGCCAAAATGAATCCTGCCTGCATATTTATCCACGAAGATGCCACCATGTTGTGCCATACCTCTACTCAACTGGAGTACTTTCTACTGGGTAGTCAGTAAGTGCTACCTCGTTGGGTAAATGTATGGTGCTTTTCCTACACTACAGCTGCGTAAAGGCCCAGAAGAGAAGTCTTCAGTGATCACCTGTGTCTGTGACTTTGCCACTGCGCTGATAGGCGCCGAGGTACCTCGAGTGAGCTGTCCATCACAGTGGGGGAAAGGGCGGGATAGGTTGCATAGCCTAGTCTGTGTGGGGAGGGGTTAAACTGGCGAGGCTTCTGTGCGAGTTCACATGCCTCTTGTTTATGAAGGGTCAGAGACCGATCAGCTCAGTAAATGATAAGAAAGCAGTCGGTGGTACCTCTGTGGGTGAATGTATTGTGCTTTTCCAGCACTACAGCTGCGTGAAGTCCCAGAAGAGTTGTCGTCAGTGATCACCTGTGTAAGTGACTTTGCCACTGCGCCGATAGGCGCCGAGGTACCTCGAGTGAGCAGTCCATCACAGTGGCGGAAAGGGCGGATAGGTTGCATAGCCTAGTGTGTGTGGGGAGGGGCCAAACTGGCGAGGCTTCTGTGCGTGTTCACTTGCCTCTTGTTTATGAAGGGCCAGAGACCGATTAGCGCAGCAAATGAGGAGAAAGCAGTCGGTGGTACCTCTTTGGGTGAATGTATTGTGCTTTTCCAGCACTGCAGCTGCGTAAAGGCCCAGAAGAGTTGTCTCGAGTGACCACGTGTGTCTGTAACTTTGCCACCGCGCCGTTTGGCGCCAAGGTCCCTCGAGTGAGCTGTCCATCACAGTGGGGGAATGGGCGGGATAGGTTGCATAGCCTAGTCTGTGTGGAGGGGTTAAACTGGCGAGGCTTCTGTGCGAGTTCACATGCCTCTTGTTTATGAAGGGTCAGAGACCGATCAGCGCAGTAAATGATAAGAAAGCAGTAGGTGGTACCTCTTTGGGTGAATGTATTGTGCTTTTCCAGCACTGCAGCTGCGTGAAGGCCCAGAAGAGTTGTATTCAGTGATCACCTGTGTCTGTGACGTTGCCACTGCGCCGATAGGCGCCGAGGTACCTCGAGTGAGCTGTCCATCACAGTGGTGGAAAGGGCGGGATAGGTTGCATAGCCTAGTGTGTGTGGGGAGGGGTTAAACTGGCGAGGCTTCTGTGCGAGTTCACATGCCTCTTGTTTATGAAGGGTCAGAGACCGATCAGCGCAGCAAATGAGGAGAAAGCAGTCGGTGGTACCTCTTTGGGTGAATGTATTGTGCTTTTCTAGCACTGCAGCTGCGTAAAGGCCCAGAAGAGTTGTCTCGAGTGACCACGTATGTCTGTAACTTTGCCACCGCGCCGTTTGGCGCCAAGGTCCCTCGAGTGAGCTGTCCATCACAGTGGGGGAAAGGGCGGGAAGAGGTTGCAAAACCTAGTGTGTGGGGCGGGGCCAAACGGGCGGGGCTTCTGTACGAATTCACATGCCTCTTGTTTATAAAGGGTCAGAGACCATCAGAGCATCAGATGAGGAGAAATCAGCCTCCTGGTCACTGGAAGAACAGGAGGATTGCGCTCGAGAAACTCGTGGATGCCTAGACCTCCATCACGGATTACAGCTAATTGTAGACTGTAGCCTCGACCTTGCTCACTAGGTTCTTGGGCTGATTATAATGCGTTACTGAAGTTTAGCTTCATCCGGGGCACCTGCTGTTTCTTTTGTATCTGTAAGTGCTTCCTGTTGAGGTTTAAGTTTTTGAAACAGGAGCATCGTGCCAAAATGAATCCTGCCTGCATATTTATCCACGAAGATGCCACCATGTTGTGCCATACCTCTACTCAACTGGAGTACTTTCTACTGGGTAGTCAGTAAGTGCTACCTCGTTGGGTAAATGTATGGTGCTTTTCCTACACTACAGCTGCGTAAAGGCCCAGAAGAGAAGTCTTCAGTGATCACCTGTGTCTGTGACTTTGCCACTGCGCTGATAGGCGCCGAGGTACCTCGAGTGAGCTGTCCATCACAGTGGGGGAAAGGGCGGGATAGGTTGCATAGCCTAGTCTGTGTGGGGAGGGGTTAAACTGGCGAGGCTTCTGTGCGAGTTCACATGCCTCTTGTTTATGAAGGGTCAGAGACCGATCAGCTCAGTAAATGATAAGAAAGCAGTCGGTGGTACCTCTGTGGGTGAATGTATTGTGCTTTTCCAGCACTACAGCTGCGTGAAGTCCCAGAAGAGTTGTCGTCAGTGATCACCTGTGTAAGTGACTTTGCCACTGCGCCGATAGGCGCCGAGGTACCTCGAGTGAGCAGTCCATCACAGTGGCGGAAAGGGCGGATAGGTTGCATAGCCTAGTGTGTGTGGGGAGGGGCCAAACTGGCGAGGCTTCTGTGCGTGTTCACTTGCCTCTTGTTTATGAAGGGCCAGAGACCGATTAGCGCAGCAAATGAGGAGAAAGCAGTCGGTGGTACCTCTTTGGGTGAATGTATTGTGCTTTTCCAGCACTGCAGCTGCGTAAAGGCCCAGAAGAGTTGTCTCGAGTGACCACGTGTGTCTGTAACTTTGCCACCGCGCCGTTTGGCGCCAAGGTCCCTCGAGTGAGCTGTCCATCACAGTGGGGGAATGGGCGGGATAGGTTGCATAGCCTAGTCTGTGTGGGGAGGGGTTAAACTGGCGAGGCTTCTGTGCGAGTTCACATGCCTCTTGTTTATGAAGGGTCAGAGACCGATCAGCGCAGTAAATGGTAAGAAAGCAGTAGGTGGTACCTCTTTGGGTGAATGTATTGTGCTTTTCCAGCACTGCAGCTGCGTGAAGGCCCAGAAGAGTTGTATTCAGTGATCACCTGTGTCTGTGACGTTGCCACTGCGCGGATAGGCGCCGAGGTACCTCGAGTGAGCTGTCCATCACAGTGGTGGAAAGGGCGGGATAGGTTGCATAGCCTAGTGTGTGTGGGGAGGGGTTAAACTGGCGAGGCTTCTGTGCGAGTTCACATGCCTCTTGTTTATGAAGGGTCAGAGACCGATCAGCGCAGCAAATGAGGAGAAAGCAGTCGGTGGTACCTCTTTGGGTGAATGTATTGTGCTTTTCCAGCACTGCAGCTGCGTAAAGGCCCAGAAGAGTTGTCTCGAGTGACCACGTATGTCTGTAACTTTGCCACCGCGCCGTTTGGCGCCAAGGTCCCTCGAGTGAGCTGTCCATCACAGTGGGGGAAAGGGCGGGAAGAGGTTGCAAAACCTAGTGTGTGGGGCGGGGCCAAACGGGCGGGGCTTCTGTACGAGTTCACATGCCTCTTGTTTATAAAGGGTCAGAGACCATCAGAGCATCAGATGAGGAGAAATCAGCCTCCTGGTCACTGGAAGTACAGGAGGATTGCGCTCGAGAAACTCGTGGATGCCTAGACCTCCATCACGGATTACAGCTAATTGTAGACTGTAGCCTCGACCTTGCTCACTAGGTTCTTGGGCTGATTATAATGCGTTACTGAAGTTTAGCTTCATCCGGGGCACGTGCTGTTTCTTTTGTATCTGTAAGTGCTTCCTGTTGAGGTTTAATTTTTGAAACAGGAGCATCGTGCCAAAATGAATCCTGCCTGCATATTTATCCACGAAGATGCCACCATGTTGTGCCATACCTCTACTCAACTGGAGTACTTTCTACTGGGTAGTCAGTAAGTGCTACCTCGTTGGGTAAATGTATGGTGCTTTTCCTACACTGCAGCTGCGTAAAGGCCCAGAAGAGAAGTCTTCAGTGATCACCTGTGTCTGTGACGTTGCCACTGCGCCGATAGGCGCCGAGGTACCTCGAGTGAGCTGTCCATCACAGTGGTGGAAAGGGCGGGATAGGTTGCATAGCCTAGTGTGTGTGGGGAGGGGTTAAACTGGCGAGGCTTCTGTGCGAGTTCACATGCCTCTTGTTTATGAAGGGTCAGAGACCGATCAGCGCAGCAAATGAGGAGAAAGCAGTCGGTGGTACCTCTTTGGGTGAATGTATTGTGCTTTTCTAGCACTGCAGCTGCGTAAAGGCCCAGAAGAGTTGTCTCGAGTGACCACGTATGTCTGTAACTTTGCCACCGCGCCGTTTGGCGCCAAGGTCCCTCGAGTGAGCTGTCCATCACAGTGGGGGAAAGGGCGGGAAGAGGTTGCAAAACCTAGTGTGTGGGGCGGGGCCAAACGGGCGGGGCTTCTGTACGAGTTCACATGCCTCTTGTTTATAAAGGGTCAGAGACCATCAGAGCATCAGATGAGGAGAAATCAGCCTCCTGGTCACTGGAAGAACAGGAGGATTGCGCTCGAGAAACTCGTGGATGCCTAGACCTCCATCACGGATTACAGCTAATTGTAGACTGTAGCCTCGACCTTGCTCACTAGGTTCTTGGGCTGATTATAATGCGTTACTGAAGTTTAGCTTCATCCGGGGCACCTGCTGTTTCTTTTGTATCTGTAAGTGCTTCCTGTTGAGGTTTAAGTTTTTGAAACAGGAGCATCGTGCCAAAATGAATCCTGCCTGCATATTTATCCACGAAGATGCCACCATGTTGTGCCATACCTCTACTCAACTGGAGTACTTTCTACTGGGTAGTCAGTAAGTGCTACCTCGTTGGGTAAATGTATGGTGCTTTTCCTACACTACAGCTGCGTAAAGGCCCAGAAGAGAAGTCTTCAGTGATCACCTGTGTCTGTGACTTTGCCACTGCGCTGATAGGCGCCGAGGTACCTCGAGTGAGCTGTCCATCACAGTGGGGGAAAGGGCGGGATAGGTTGCATAGCCTAGTCTGTGTGGGGAGGGGTTAAACTGGCGAGGCTTCTGTGCGAGTTCACATGCCTCTTGTTTATGAAGGGTCAGAGACCGATCAGCTCAGTAAATGATAAGAAAGCAGTCGGTGGTACCTCTGTGGGTGAATGTATTGTGCTTTTCCAGCACTACAGCTGCGTGAAGTCCCAGAAGAGTTGTCGTCAGTGATCACCTGTGTAAGTGACTTTGCCACTGCGCCGATAGGCGCCGAGGTACCTCGAGTGAGCAGTCCATCACAGTGGCGGAAAGGGCGGATAGGTTGCATAGCCTAGTGTGTGTGGGGAGGGGCCAAACTGGCGAGGCTTCTGTGCGTGTTCACTTGCCTCTTGTTTATGAAGGGCCAGAGACCGATTAGCGCAGCAAATGAGGAGAAAGCAGTCGGTGGTACCTCTTTGGGTGAATGTATTGTGCTTTTCCAGCACTGCAGCTGCGTAAAGGCCCAGAAGAGTTGTCTCGAGTGACCACGTGTGTCTGTAACTTTGCCACCGCGCCGTTTGGCGCCAAGGTCCCTCGAGTGAGCTGTCCATCACAGTGGGGGAATGGGCGGGATAGGTTGCATAGCCTAGTCTGTGTGGGGAGGGGTTAAACTGGCGAGGCTTCTGTGCGAGTTCACATGCCTCTTGTTTATGAAGGGTCAGAGACCGATCAGCGCAGTAAATGATAAGAAAGCAGTAGGTGGTACCTCTTTGGGTGAATGTATTGTGCTTTTCCAGCACTGCAGCTGCGTGAAGGCCCAGAAGAGTTGTATTCAGTGATCACCTGTGTCTGTGACGTTGCCACTGCGCCGATAGGCGCCGAGGTACCTCGAGTGAGCTGTCCATCACAGTGGTGGAAAGGGCGGGATAGGTTGCATAGCCTAGTGTGTGTGGGGAGGGGTTAAACTGGCGAGGCTTCTGTGCGAGTTCACATGCCTCTTGTTTATGAAGGGTCAGAGACCGATCAGCGCAGCAAATGAGGAGAAAGCAGTCGGTGGTACCTCTTTGGGTGAATGTATTGTGCTTTTCTAGCACTGCAGCTGCGTAAAGGCCCAGAAGAGTTGTCTCGAGTGACCACGTATGTCTGTAACTTTGCCACCGCGCCGTTTGGCGCCAAGGTCCCTCGAGTGAGCTGTCCATCACAGTGGGGGAAAGGGCGGGAAGAGGTTGCAAAACCTAGTGTGTGGGGCGGGGCCAAACGGGCGGGGCTTCTGTACGAATTCACATGCCTCTTGTTTATAAAGGGTCAGAGACCATCAGAGCATCAGATGAGGAGAAATCAGCCTCCTGGTCACTGGAAGAACAGGAGGATTGCGCTCGAGAAACTCGTGGATGCCTAGACCTCCATCATGGATTACAGCTAATTGTAGACTGTAGCCTCGACCTTGCTCACTAGGTTCTTGGGCTGATTATAATGCGTTACTGAAGTTTAGCTTCATCCGGGGCACCTGCTGTTTCTTTTGTATCTGTAAGTGCTTCCTGTTGAGGTTTAAGTTTTTGAAACAGGAGCATCGTGCCAAAATGAATCCTGCCTGCATATTTATCCACGAAGATGCCACCATGTTGTGCCATACCTCTACTCAACTGGAGTACTTTCTACTGGGTAGTCAGTAAGTGCTACCTCGTTGGGTAAATGTATGGTGCTTTTCCTACACTACAGCTGCGTAAAGGCCCAGAAGAGAAGTCTTCAGTGATCACCTGTGTCTGTGACTTTGCCACTGCGCTGATAGGCGCCGAGGTACCTCGAGTGAGCTGTCCATCACAGTGGGGGAAAGGGCGGGATAGGTTGCATAGCCTAGTCTGTGTGGGGAGGGGTTAAACTGGCGAGGCTTCTGTGCGAGTTCACATGCCTCTTGTTTATGAAGGGTCAGAGACCGATCAGCTCAGTAAATGATAAGAAAGCAGTCGGTGGTACCTCTGTGGGTGAATGTATTGTGCTTTTCCAGCACTACAGCTGCGTGAAGTCCCAGAAGAGTTGTCGTCAGTGATCACCTGTGTAAGTGACTTTGCCACTGCGCCGATAGGCGCCGAGGTACCTCGAGTGAGCAGTCCATCACAGTGGCGGAAAGGGCGGATAGGTTGCATAGCCTAGTGTGTGTGGGGAGGGGCCAAACTGGCGAGGCTTCTGTGCGTGTTCACTTGCCTCTTGTTTATGAAGGGCCAGAGACCGATTAGCGCAGCAAATGAGGAGAAAGCAGTCGGTGGTACCTCTTTGGGTGAATGTATTGTGCTTTTCCAGCACTGCAGCTGCGTAAAGGCCCAGAAGAGTTGTCTCGAGTGACCACGTGTGTCTGTAACTTTGCCACCGCGCCGTTTGGCGCCAAGGTCCCTCGAGTGAGCTGTCCATCACAGTGGGGGAATGGGCGGGATAGGTTGCATAGCCTAGTCTGTGTGGGGAGGGGTTAAACTGGCGAGGCTTCTGTGCGAGTTCACATGCCTCTTGTTTATGAAGGGTCAGAGACCGATCAGCGCAGTAAATGATAAGAAAGCAGTAGGTGGTACCTCTTTGGGTGAATGTATTGTGCTTTTCCAGCACTGCAGCTGCGTGAAGGCCCAGAAGAGTTGTATTCAGTGATCACCTGTGTCTGTGACGTTGCCACTGCGCGGATAGGCGCCGAGGTACCTCGAGTGAGCTGTCCATCACAGTGGTGGAAAGGGCGGGATAGGTTGCATAGCCTAGTGTGTGTGGGGAGGGGTTAAACTGGCGAGGCTTCTGTGCGAGTTCACATGCCTCTTGTTTATGAAGGGTCAGAGACCGATCAGCGCAGCAAATGAGGAGAAAGCAGTCGGTGGTACCTCTTTGGGTGAATGTATTGTGCTTTTCCAGCACTGCAGCTGCGTAAAGGCCCAGAAGAGTTGTCTCGAGTGACCACGTATGTCTGTAACTTTGCCACCGCGCCGTTTGGCGCCAAGGTCCCTCGAGTGAGCTGTCCATCACAGTGGGGGAAAGGGCGGGAAGAGGTTGCAAAACCTAGTGTGTGGGGCGGGGCCAAACGGGCGGGGCTTCTGTACGAGTTCACATGCCTCTTGTTTATAAAGGGTCAGAGACCATCAGACCATCAGAGCATCAGATGAGGAGAAATCAGCCTCCTGGTCACTGGAAGTACAGGAGGATTGCGCTCGAGAAACTCGTGGATGCCTAGACCTCCATCACGGATTACAGCTAATTGTAGACTGTAGCCTCGACCTTGCTCACTAGGTTCTTGGGCTGATTATAATGCGTTACTGAAGTTTAGCTTCATCCGGGGCACGTGCTGTTTCTTTTGTATCTGTAAGTGCTTCCTGTTGAGGTTTAATTTTTGAAACAGGAGCATCGTGCCAAAATGAATCCTGCCTGCATATTTATCCACGAAGATGCCACCATGTTGTGCCATACCTCTACTCAACTGGAGTACTTTCTACTGGGTAGTCAGTAAGTGCTACCTCGTTGGGTAAATGTATGGTGCTTTTCCTACACTGCAGCTGCGTAAAGGCCCAGAAGAGAAGTCTTCAGTGATCACCTGTGTCTGTGACTTTGCCACTGCGCTGATAGGCGCCGAGGTACCTCGAGTGAGCTGTCCATCAAAGTGGTGGAAAGGGCGGGATAGGTTGCATAGCCTAGTGTGTGTGTGGAGGGGTTAAACTGGCGAGGCTTCTGTGCGAGTTCACATGCCTCTTGTTTATGAAGGGTCAGAGACCAATCAGCGCAGCAAATGAGGAGAAAGCAGTCGGTGGTACCTCTTTGGGTGAATGTATTGTGCTTTTCCAGCACTGCAGCTGCGTAAAGGCCCAGAAGAGTTGTCTCGAGTGACCACGTATGTCTGTAACTTTGCCACCGCGCCGTTTGGCGCCAAGGTCCCTCGAGTGAGCTGTCCATCACAGTGGGGGAAAGGGCGGGAAGAGGTTGCAAAACCCAGTGTGTGGGGCGGGGCCAAACGGGCGGGGCTTCTGTACGAGTTCACATGCCTCTTGTTTATAAAGGGTCAGAGACCATCAGAGCATCAGATGAGGAGAAATCAGCCTCCTGGTCACTGGAAGTACAGGAGGATTGCGCTCGAGAAACTCGTGGATGCCTAGACCTCCATCACGGATTACAGCTAATTGTAGACTGTAGCCTCGACCTTGCTCACTAGGTTCTTGGGCTGATTATAATGCGTTACTGAAGTTTAGCTTCATCCGGGGCACCTGCTGTTTCTTTTGTATCTGTAAGTGCTTCCTGTTGAGGTTTAAGTTTTTGAAACAGGAGCATCGTGCCAAAATGAATCCTGCCTGCATATTTATCCACGAAGATGCCACCATGTTGTGCCATACTCTACTCAACTGGAGTACTTTCTACTGGGTAGTCAGTAAGTGCTACCTCGTTGGGTAAATGTATGGTGCTTTTCCTACACTACAGCTGCGTAAAGGCCCAGAAGAGAAGTCTTCAGTGATCACCTGTGTCTGTGACTTTGCCACTGCGCTGATAGGCGCCGAGGTACCTCGAGTGAGCAGTCCATCACAGTGGGGGAAAGGGCGGATAGGTTGCATAGCCTAGTGTGTGTGGGGAGGGGCCAAACTGGCGAGGCTTCTGTGCGTGTTCACTTGCCTCTTGTTTATGAAGGGCCAGAGACCGATTAGCGCAGCAAATGAGGAGAAAGCAGTCGGTGGTACCTCTTTGGGTGAATGTATTGTGCTTTTCCAGCACTGCAGCTGCGTAAAGGCCCAGAAGAGTTGTCTCGAGTGACCACGTGTGTCTGTAACTTTGCCACCGCGCCGTTTGGCGCCAAGGTCCCTCGAGTGAGCTGTCCATCACAGTGGGGGAAAGGGCGGGAAGAGGTTGCAAAACCCAGTGTGTGGGGCGGGGCCAAACGGGCGGGGCTTCTGTACGAGTTCACATGCCTCTTAAAGGGTCAGAGACCATCAGAGCATCAGACGAGGAGAAATCAGCCTCCTGGTCACTGGAAGTACAGGAGGATTGCGCTCGAGAAAACTCGTGGATGCCTAGACCTCCATCACGGATTACAGCTAATTGTAGACTGTAGCCTCGACCTTGCTCACTAGGTTCTTGGGCTGATTATAATGCGTTACTGAAGTTTAGCTTCATCCGGGGCACCTGCTGTTTCTTTTGTATCTGTAAGTGCTTCCTGTTGAGGTTTAATTTTTGAAACAGGAGCATCGTGCCAAAATGAATCCTGCCTGCATATTTATCCACGAAGATGCCACCATGTTGTGCCATACCTCTACTCAACTGGAGTACTTTCTACTGGGTAGTCAGTAAGTGCTACCTCGTTGGGTAAATGTATGGTGCTTTTCCTACACTGCAGCTGCGTAAAGGCCCAGAAGAGAAGTCTTCAGTGATCACCTTTGTCTGTGACTTTGCCACTGCGCTGATAGGCGCCGAGGTACCTCGAGTGAGCTGTCCATCACAGTGGGGGAATGGGCGGGATAGGTTGCATAGCCTAGTCTGTGTGGGGAGGGGTTAAACTGGCGAGGCTTCTGTGCGAGTTCACATGCCTCTTGTTTATGAAGGGTCAGAGACCGATCAGCGCAGTAAATGATAAGAAAGCAGTAGGTGGTACCTCTTTGGGTGAATGTATTGTGCTTTTCCAGCACTGCAGCTGCGTGAAGGCCCAGAAGAGTTGTATTCAGTGATCACCTGTGTCTGTGACGTTGCCACTGCGCCGATAGGCGCCGAGGTACCTCGAGTGAGCTGTCCATCACAGTGGTGGAAAGGGCGGGATAGGTTGCATAGCCTAGTGTGTGTGGGGAGGGGTTAAACTGGCGAGGCTTCTGTGCGAGTTCACATGCCTCTTGTTTATGAAGGGTCAGAGACCGATCAGCGCAGCAAATGAGGAGAAAGCAGTCGGTGGTACCTCTTTGGGTGAATGTATTGTGCTTTTCCAGCACTGCAGCTGCGTAAAGGCCCAGAAGAGTTGTCTCGAGTGACCACGTATGTCTGTAACTTTGCCACCGCGCCGTTTGGCGCCAAGGTCCCTCGAGTGAGCTGTCCATCACAGTGGGGGAAAGGGCGGGAAGAGGTTGCAAAACCTAGTGTGTGGGGCGGGGCCAAACGGGCGGGGCTTCTGTACGAGTTCACATGCCTCTTGTTTATAAAGGGTCAGAGACCATCAGAGCATCAGATGAGGAGAAATCAGCCTCCTGGTCACTGGAAGTACAGGAGGATTGCGCTCGAGAAACTCGTGGATGCCTAGACCTCCATCACGGATTACAGCTAATTGTAGACTGTAGCCTCGACCTTGCTCACTAGGTTCTTGGGCTGATTATAATGCGTTACTGAATTTTAGCTTCATCCGGGGCACGTGCTGTTTCTTTTGTATCTGTAAGTGCTTCCTGTTGAGGTTTAATTTTTGAAACAGGAGCATTGTGCCAAAATGAATCCTGCCTGCATATTTATCCACGAAGGTGCCACCATGTTGTGCCATACCTCTACTCAACTGGAGTACTTTCTACTGGGTAGTCAGTAAGTGCTACCTCGTTGGGTAAATGTATGGTGCTTTTCCTACACTGCAGCTGCGTAAAGGCCCAGAAGAGAAGTCTTCAGTGATCACCTGTGTCTGTGACTTTGCCACTGCGCTGATAGGCGCCGAGGTACCTCGAGTGAGCTGTCCATCAAAGTGGTGGAAAGGGCGGGATAGGTTGCATAGCCTAGTGTGTGTGTGGAGGGGTTAAACTGGCGAGGCTTCTGTGCGAGTTCACATGCCTCTTGTTTATGAAGGGTCAGAGACCAATCAGCGCAGCAAATGAGGAGAAAGCAGTCGGTGGTACCTCTTTGGGTGAATGTATTGTGCTTTTCCAGCACTGCAGCTGCGTAAAGGCCCAGAAGAGTTGTCTCGAGTGACCACGTATGTCTGTAACTTTGCCACCGCGCCGTTTGGCGCCAAGGTCCCTCGAGTGAGCTGTCCATCACAGTGGGGGAAAGGGCGGGAAGAGGTTGCAAAACCCAGTGTGTGGGGCGGGGCCAAACGGGCGGGGCTTCTGTACGAGTTCACATGCCTCTTGTTTATAAAGGGTCAGAGACCATCAGAGCATCAGATGAGGAGAAATCAGCCTCCTGGTCACTGGAAGTACAGGAGGATTGCGCTCGAGAAACTCGTGGATGCCTAGACCTCCATCACGGATTACAGCTAATTGTAGACTGTAGCCTCGACCTTGCTCACTAGGTTCTTGGGCTGATTATAATGCGTTACTGAAGTTTAGCTTCATCCGGGGCACCTGCTGTTTCTTTTGTATCTGTAAGTGCTTCCTGTTGAGGTTTAAGTTTTTGAAACAGGAGCATCGTGCCAAAATGAATCCTGCCTGCATATTTATCCACGAAGATGCCACCATGTTGTGCCATACTCTACTCAACTGGAGTACTTTCTACTGGGTAGTCAGTAAGTGCTACCTCGTTGGGTAAATGTATGGTGCTTTTCCTACACTACAGCTGCGTAAAGGCCCAGAAGAGAAGTCTTCAGTGATCACCTGTGTCTGTGACTTTGCCACTGCGCTGATAGGCGCCGAGGTACCTCGAGTGAGCTGTCCATCACAGTGGGGGAAAGGGCGGGATAGGTTGCATAGCCTAGTCTGTGTGGGGAGGGGTTAAACTGGCGAGGCTTCTGTGCGTGTTCACTTGCCTCTTGTTTATGAAGGGTCAGAGACCGATTAGCGCAGCAAATGAGGCGAAAGCAGTCGGTGGTACCTCTTTGGGTGAATGTATTGTGCTTTTCCAGCACTGCAGCTGCGTAAAGGCCCAGAAGAGTTGTCGTCAGTGATCACCTGTGTCTGTGACTTTGCCACTGCGCCGATAGGCGCCGAGGTACCTCGAGTGAGCAGTCCATCACAGTGGTGGAAAGGGCGGATAGGTTGCATTGCCTAGTGTGTGTGGGGAGGGGCCAAACTGGCGAGGCTTCTGTGCGTGTTCACTTGCCTCTTGTTTATGAAGGGCCAGAGACCGATTAGCGCAGCAAATGAGGAGAAAGCAGTCGGTGGTACCTCTTTGGGTGAATGTATTGTACTTTTCCAGCACTGCAGCTGCGTGAAGTCCCAGAAGAGTTGTCGTCAGTGATCACCTGTGTCTGTGACTTTGCCACTGCGCTGATAGGCGCCGAGGTACCTCGAGTGAGCTGTCCATCACAGTGGGGGAATGGGCGGGATAGGTTGCATAGCCTAGTCTGTGTGGGGAGGGGTTAAACTGGCGAGGCTTCTGTGCGAGTTCATATGCCTCTTGTTTATGAAGGGTCAGAGACCGATCAGCGCAGTAAATGATAAGAAAGCAGTAGGTGGTACCTCTTTGGGTGAATGTATTGTGCTTTTCCAGCACTGCAGCTGCGTAAAGGCCCAGAAGAGTTGTCTCGAGTGACCACGTATGTCTGTAACTTTGCCACCGCGCCGTTTGGCGCCAAGGTCCCTCGAGTGAGCTGTCCATCACAGTGGGGGAAAGGGCGGGAAGAGGTTGCAAAACCTAGTGTGTGGGGCGGGGCCAAACGGGCGGGGCTTCTGTACGAGTTCACATGCCTCTTGTTTATAAAGGGTCAGAGACCATCAGAGCATCAGATGAGGAGAAATCAGCCTCCTGGTCACTGGAAGTACAGGAGGATTGCGCTCGAGAAACTCGTGGATGGCTAGACCTCCATCACGGATTACAGCTAATTGTAGACTGTAGCCTCGACCTTGCTCACTAGGTTCTTGGGCTGATTATAATGCGTTACTGAAGTTTAGCTTCATCCGGGGCACCTGCTGTTTCTTTTGTATCTGTAAGTGCTTCCTGTTGAGGTTTAAGTTTTTGAAACAGGAGCATCGTGCCAAAATGAATCCTGCCTGCATATTTATCCACGAAGATGCCACCATGTTGTGCTATACCTCTACTCAACTGGAGTACTTTCTACTGGGTAGTCAGTAAGTGCTACCTCGTTGGGTAAATGTATGGTGCTTTTCCTACACTACAGCTGCGTAAAGGCCCAGAAGAGAAGTCTTCAGTGATCACCTGTGTCTGTGACTTTGCCACTGCGCTGATAGGCGCCGAGGTACCTCGAGTGAGCTGTCCATCACAGTGGGGGAAAGGGCGGGATAGGTTGCATAGCCTAGTCTGTGTGGGGAGGGGTTAAACTGGCGAGGCTTCTGTGCGAGTTCACATGCCTCTTGTTTATGAAGGGTCAGAGACCGATCAGCTCAGTAAATGATAAGAAAGCAGTCGGTGGTACCTCTGTGGGTGAATGTATTGTGCTTTTCCAGCACTACAGCTGCGTGAAGGCCCAGAAGAGTTGTATTCAGGGATCACCTGTGTCTGTGACGTTGCCACTGTGCCGATAGGCGCCGAGGTACCTCGAGTGAGCTGTCCATCACAGTGGGGGAAAGGGCGGGATAGGTTGCATAGCCTAGTGTGTGTGGGGAGGGGCCAAACTGGCGAGGCTTCTGTGCGTGTGCACTTGCCTCTTGTTTATGAAGGGTCAGAGACCGATTAGCGCAGCAAATGGGGAGAAAGCAGTCGGTGGTACCTCTTTGGGTGAATGTATTGTGCTTTTCAAACACTACAGCTGCGTATAGGCCCAGAAGAGTTGTCTCGAGTGACCACGTGTGTCTGTAACTTTGCCAACGCGCCGTTTGGCGCCAAGGTCCCTTGAGTGAGCTGTCCATCACAGTGGGGGAAGGGCGGGAAGATATTGCATAGCCTAGTGTGTGGGGCCGGGCCAAACGGGCGGGGCTTCTGTACAGTTCACATGCCTCTTGTTTATAAAGGGTCAGAGACCATCAGAGCATCAGATGAGGAGAAATCAGCCTCCTGGTCACTGGAAGTACAAGAGGATTGCGCTCGAGAAACTCGTGGATGCCTAGACTTCCATCATGGATTACAGCTAATTGTAGACTGTAGCCTCGACCTTGCTCACTAGGTTCTTGGGCTGATTATAATGCGTTACTGAAGTTTAGCTTCAACCGGGGCACGTGCTGTTTCTTTTGTATATGTAAGTGCTTCCTGTTGAGGTTTAGTTTTTGAAACAGGAGCATCGTGCCAAAATGAATCCTGCCTGCATATTTATCCACGAAGATGCCACCATGTTGTGCCATACCTCTACTCAACTGGAGTACTTTCTACTGGGTAGTCAGTAAGTGCTACCTCGTTGGGTAAATGTATGGTGCTTTTCCTACACTGCAGCTGCGTAAAGGCCCAGAAGAGAAGTCTTCAGTGATCACCTGTGTCTGTGACTTTGCCACTGCGCTGATAGGCGCCGAGGTACCTCGAGTGAGCTGTCCATCACAGTGGGGGAATGGGCGGGATAGGTTGCATAGCCTAGTCTGTGTGGGGAGGGGTTAAACTGGCGAGGCTTCTGTGCGTGTTCACTTGCCTCTTGTTTATGAAGGGTCAGAGACCGATTAGCGCAGCAAATGAGGCGAAAGCAGTCGGTGGTACCTCTTTGGGTGAATGTATTGTGCTTTTCCAGCACTGCAGCTGCGTAAAGGCCCAGAAGAGTTGTCGTCAGTGATCACCTGTGTCTGTGACTTTGCCACTGCGCCGATAGGCGCCGAGGTACCTCGAGTGAGCAGTCCATCACAGTGGTGGAAAGGGCGGATAGGTTGCATAGCCTAGTGTGTGTGGGGAGGGGCCAAACTGGCGAGGCTTCTGTGCGTTTTCACTTGTCTCTTGTTTATGAAGGGCCAGAGACCGATTAGCGCAGCAAATGAGGAGAAAGCAGTCGGTGGTACCTCTTTGGGTGAATGTATTGTACTTTTCCAGCACTGCAGCTGCGTGAAGTCCCAGAAGAGTTGTCGTCAGTGATCACCTGTGTAAGTGACTTTGCCACTGCGCCGATAGGCGCCGAGGTACCTCGAGTGAGCAGTTTATCACAGTGGCGGAAAGGGCGGATAGGTTGCATAGCCTAGTGTGTGTGGGGAGGGGCCAAACTGGCGAGTCTTCTGTGCGTGTTCACTTGCCTCTTGTTTATGAAGGGCCAGAGACCGATTAGCGCAGCAAATGAGGAGAAAGCAGTCGGTGGTACCTCTTTGGGTGAATGTATTGTGCTTTTCCAGCACTGCAGCTGCGTAAAGGCCCAGAAGAGTTGTCTCGAGTGACCACGTGTGTCTGTAACTTTGCCACCGCGCCGTTTGGCGCCAAGGTCCCTCGAGTGAGCTGTCCATCACAGTGGGGGAAAGGGCGGGAAGAGGTTGCATAGCCTAGTGTGTGGGGCGGGGCCAAACGGGCGGGGCTTCTGTACGAGTTCACATGCCTCTTGTTTATAAAGGGTCAGACCATCAGAGCATCAGACGAGGAGAAATCAGCCTCCTGGTCACTGGAAGTACAGGAGGATTGCGCTCGAGAAACTCGTGGATGCCTAGACCTCCATCACGGATTACAGCTAATTGTAGACTGTAGCCTCGACCTTGCTCACTAGGTTCTTGGGCTGATTATAATGCGTTACTGAAGTTTAGCTTCATCCGGGGCACCTGCTGTTTCTTTTGTATCTGTAAGTGCTTCCTGTTGAGGTTTAAGTTTTTGAAACAGGAGCATCGTGCCAAAATGAATCCTGCCTGCATATTTATCCACGAAGATGCCACCATGTTGTGCCATACTCTACTCAACTGGAGTACTTTCTACTGGGTAGTCAGTAAGTGCTACCTCGTTGGGTAAATGTATGGTGCTTTTCCTACACTACAGCTGCGTAAAGGCCCAGAAGAGAAGTCTTCAGTGATCACCTGTGTCTGTGACTTTGCCACTGCGCTGATAGGCGCCGAGGTACCTCGAGTGAGCTGTCCATCACAGTGGGGGAAAGGGCGGGATAGGTTGCATAGCCTAGTCTGTGTGGGGAGGGGTTAAACTGGCGAGGCTTCTGTGCGTGTTCACTTGCCTCTTGTTTATGAAGGGCCAGAGACCGATTAGCGCAGCAAATGAGGAGAAAGCAGTCGGTGGTACCTCTTTGGGTGAATGTATTGTGCTTTTCCAGCACTGCAGCTGCGTAAAGGCCCAGAAGAGTTGTCGTCAGTGATCACCTGTGTCTGTGACTTTGCCACTGCGCCGATAGGCGCCGAGGTACCTCGAGTGAGCAGTCCATCACAGTGGTGGAAAGGGCGGATAGGTTGCATAGCCTAGTGTGTGTGGGGAGGGGCCAAACTGGCGAGGCTTCTGTGCGTTTTCACTTGTCTCTTGTTTATGAAGGGCCAGAGACCGATTAGCGCAGCAAATGAGGAGAAAGCAGTCGGTGGTACCTCTTTGGGTGAATGTATTGTACTTTTCCAGCACTGCAGCTGCGTGAAGTCCCAGAAGAGTTGTCGTCAGTGATCACCTGTGTAAGTGACTTTGCCACTGCGCCGATAGGCGCCGAGGTACCTCGAGTGAGCAGTTTATCACAGTGGCGGAAAGGGCGGATAGGTTGCATAGCCTAGTGTGTGTGGGGAGGGGCCAAACTGGCGAGTCTTCTGTGCGTGTTCACTTGCCTCTTGTTTATGAAGGGCCAGAGACCGATTAGCGCAGCAAATGAGGAGAAAGCAGTCGGTGGTACCTCTTTGGGTGAATGTATTGTGCTTTTCCAGCACTGCAGCTGCGTAAAGGCCCAGAAGAGTTGTCTCGAGTGACCACGTGTGTCTGTAACTTTGCCACCGCGCCGTTTGGCGCCAAGGTCCCTCGAGTGAGCTGTCCATCACAGTGGGGGAAAGGGCGGGAAGAGGTTGCATAGCCTAGTGTGTGGGGCGGGGCCAAACGGGCGGGGCTTCTGTACGAGTTCACATGCCTCTTGTTTATAAAGGGTCAGACCATCAGAGCATCAGACGAGGAGAAATCAGCCTCCTGGTCACTGGAAGTACAGGAGGATTGCGCTCGAGAAACTCGTGGATGCCTAGACCTCCATCACGGATTACAGCTAATTGTAGACTGTAGCCTCGACCTTGCTCACTAGGTTCTTGGGCTGATTATAATGCGTTACTGAAGTTTAGCTTCATCCGGGGCACCTGCTGTTTCTTTTGTATCTGTAAGTGCTTCCTGTTGAGGTTTAAGTTTTTGAAACAGGAGCATCGTGCCAAAATGAATCCTGCCTGCATATTTATCCACGAAGATGCCACCATGTTGTGCCATACTCTACTCAACTGGAGTACTTTCTACTGGGTAGTCAGTAAGTGCTACCTCGTTGGGTAAATGTATGGTGCTTTTCCTACACTACAGCTGCGTAAAGGCCCAGAAGAGAAGTCTTCAGTGATCACCTGTGTCTGTGACTTTGCCACTGCGCTGATAGGCGCCGAGGTACCTCGAGTGAGCTGTCCATCACAGTGGGGGAAAGGGCGGGATAGGTTGCATAGCCTAGTCTGTGTGGGGAGGGGTTAAACTGGCGAGGCTTCTGTGCGTGTTCACTTGCCTCTTGTTTATGAAGGGCCAGAGACCGATTAGCGCAGCAAATGAGGAGAAAGCAGTCGGTGGTACCTCTTTGGGTGAATGTATTGTACTTTTCCAGCACTGCAGCTGCGTGAAGTCCCAGAAGAGTTGTCGTCAGTGATCACCTGTGTCTGTGACTTTGCCACTGCGCCGATAGGCGCCGAGGTACCTCGAGCGAGCAGTCCATCACAATGGTGGAAAGGACTGATAGGTTGCATAGCCTAGTGTGTGTGGGGAGGGGCCAAACTGGCGAGTCTTCTGTGCGTGTTCACTTGCCTCTTGTTTATGAAGGGCCAGAGACCGATTAGCGCAGCAAATGAGGAGAAAGCAGTCGGTGGTACCTCTTTGGGTGAATGTATTGTGCTTTTCCAGCACTGCAGCTGCGTGAAGGCCCAGAAGAGTTGTATTCAGTGATCACCTGTGTCTGTGACGTTGCCACTGCGCCGATAGGCGCCGAGGTACCTCGAGTGAGCTGTCCATCACAGTGGTGGAAAGGGCGGGATAGGTTGCATAGCCTAGTGTGTGTGGGGAGGGGTTAAACTGGCGAGGCTTCTGTGCGAGTTCACATGCCTCTTGTTTATGAAGGGTCAGAGACCGATCAGCGCAGCAAATGAGGAGAAAGCAGTCGGTGGTACCTCTTTGGGTGAATGTATTGTGCTTTTCCAGCACTGCAGCTGCGTAAAGGCCCAGAAGAGTTGTCTCGAGTGACCACGTATGTCTGTAACTTTGCCACCGCGCCGTTTGGCGCCAAGGTCCCTCGAGTGAGCTGTCCATCACAGTGGGGGAAAGGGCGGGAAGAGGTTGCAAAACCTAGTGTGTGGGGCGGGGCCAAACGGGCGGGGCTTCTGTACGAGTTCACATGCCTCTTGTTTATAAAGGGTCAGAGACCATCAGAGCATCAGATGAGGAGAAATCAGCCTCCTGGTCACTGGAAGTACAGGAGGATTGCGCTCGAGAAACTCGTGGATGGCTAGACCTCCATCACGGATTACAGCTAATTGTAGACTGTAGCCTCGACCTTGCTCACTAGGTTCTTGGGCTGATTATAATGCGTTACTGAAGTTTAGCTTCATCCGGGGCACCTGCTGTTTCTTTTGTATCTGTAAGTGCTTCCTGTTGAGGTTTAAGTTTTTGAAACAGGAGCATCGTGCCAAAATGAATCCTGCCTGCATATTTATCCACGAAGATGCCACCATGTTGTGCTATACCTCTACTCAACTGGAGTACTTTCTACTGGGTAGTCAGTAAGTGCTACCTCGTTGGGTAAATGTATGGTGCTTTTCCTACACTACAGCTGCGTAAAGGCCCAGAAGAGAAGTCTTCAGTGATCACCTGTGTCTGTGACTTTGCCACTGCGCTGATAGGCGCCGAGGTACCTCGAGTGAGCTGTCCATCACAGTGGGGGAAAGGGCGGGATAGGTTGCATAGCCTAGTCTGTGTGGGGAGGGGTTAAACTGGCGAGGCTTCTGTGCGAGTTCACATGCCTCTTGTTTATGAAGGGTCAGAGACCGATCAGCTCAGTAAATGATAAGAAAGCAGTCGGTGGTACCTCTGTGGGTGAATGTATTGTGCTTTTCCAGCACTACAGCTGCGTGAAGGCCCAGAAGAGTTGTATTCAGGGATCACCTGTGTCTGTGACGTTGCCACTGTGCCGATAGGCGCCGAGGTACCTCGAGTGAGCTGTACATCACAGTGGGGGAAAGGGCGGGATAGGTTGCATAGCCTAGTGTGTGTGGGGAGGGGCCAAACTGGCGAGGCTTCTGTGCGTGTGCACTTGCCTCTTGTTTATGAAGGGTCAGAGACCGATTAGCGCAGCAAATGGGGAGAAAGCAGTCGGTGGTACCTCTTTGGGTGAATGTATTGTGCTTTTCAAACACTACAGCTGCGTATAGGCCCAGAAGAGTTGTCTCGAGTGACCACGTGTGTCTGTAACTTTGCCAACGCGCCGTTTGGCGCCAAGGTCCCTTGAGTGAGCTGTCCATCACAGTGGGGGAAGGGCGGGAAGATATTGCATAGCCTAGTGTGTGGGGCCGGGCCAAACGGGCGGGGCTTCTGTACAGTTCACATGCCTCTTGTTTATAAAGGGTCAGAGACCATCAGAGCATCAGATGAGGAGAAATCAGCCTCCTGGTCACTGGAAGTACAAGAGGATTGCGCTCGAGAAACTCGTGGATGCCTAGACTTCCATCATGGATTACAGCTAATTGTAGACTGTAGCCTCGACCTTGCTCACTAGGTTCTTGGGCTGATTATAATGCGTTACTGAAGTTTAGCTTCAACCGGGGCACGTGCTGTTTCTTTTGTATATGTAAGTGCTTCCTGTTGAGGTTTAGTTTTTGAAACAGGAGCATCGTGCCAAAATGAATCCTGCCTGCATATTTATCCACGAAGATGCCACCATGTTGTGCCATACCTCTACTCAACTGGAGTACTTTCTACTGGGTAGTCAGTAAGTGCTACCTCGTTGGGTAAATGTATGGTGCTTTTCCTACACTGCAGCTGCGTAAAGGCCCAGAAGAGAAGTCTTCAGTGATCACCTGTGTCTGTGACTTTGCCACTGCGCTGATAGGCGCCGAGGTACCTCGAGTGAGCTGTCCATCACAGTGGGGGAATGGGCGGGATAGGTTGCATAGCCTAGTCTGTGTGGGGAGGGGTTAAACTGGCGAGGCTTCTGTGCGTGTTCACTTGCCTCTTGTTTATGAAGGGTCAGAGACCGATTAGCGCAGCAAATGAGGCGAAAGCAGTCGGTGGTACCTCTTTGGGTGAATGTATTGTGCTTTTCCAGCACTGCAGCTGCGTAAAGGCCCAGAAGAGTTGTCGTCAGTGATCACCTGTGTCTGTGACTTTGCCACTGCGCCGATAGGCGCCGAGGTACCTCGAGTGAGCAGTCCATCACAGTGGTGGAAAGGGCGGATAGGTTGCATAGCCTAGTGTGTGTGGGGAGGGGCCAAACTGGCGAGGCTTCTGTGCGTTTTCACTTGTCTCTTGTTTATGAAGGGCCAGAGACCGATTAGCGCAGCAAATGAGGAGAAAGCAGTCGGTGGTACCTCTTTGGGTGAATGTATTGTACTTTTCCAGCACTGCAGCTGCGTGAAGTCCCAGAAGAGTTGTCGTCAGTGATCACCTGTGTAAGTGACTTTGCCACTGCGCCGATAGGCGCCGAGGTACCTCGAGTGAGCAGTTTATCACAGTGGCGGAAAGGGCGGATAGGTTGCATAGCCTAGTGTGTGTGGGGAGGGGCCAAACTGGCGAGTCTTCTGTGCGTGTTCACTTGCCTCTTGTTTATGAAGGGCCAGAGACCGATTAGCGCAGCAAATGAGGAGAAAGCAGTCGGTGGTACCTCTTTGGGTGAATGTATTGTGCTTTTCCAGCACTGCAGCTGCGTAAAGGCCCAGAAGAGTTGTCTCGAGTGACCACGTGTGTCTGTAACTTTGCCACCGCGCCGTTTGGCGCCAAGGTCCCTCGAGTGAGCTGTCCATCACAGTGGGGGAAAGGGCGGGAAGAGGTTGCATAGCCTAGTGTGTGGGGCGGGGCCAAACGGGCGGGGCTTCTGTACGAGTTCACATGCCTCTTGTTTATAAAGGGTCAGACCATCAGAGCATCAGACGAGGAGAAATCAGCCTCCTGGTCACTGGAAGTACAGGAGGATTGCGCTCGAGAAACTCGTGGATGCCTAGACCTCCATCACGGATTACAGCTAATTGTAGACTGTAGCCTCGACCTTGCTCACTAGGTTCTTGGGCTGATTATAATGCGTTACTGAAGTTTAGCTTCATCCGGGGCACCTGCTGTTTCTTTTGTATCTGTAAGTGCTTCCTGTTGAGGTTTAAGTTTTTGAAACAGGAGCATCGTGCCAAAATGAATCCTGCCTGCATATTTATCCACGAAGATGCCACCATGTTGTGCCATACTCTACTCAACTGGAGTACTTTCTACTGGGTAGTCAGTAAGTGCTACCTCGTTGGGTAAATGTATGGTGCTTTTCCTACACTACAGCTGCGTAAAGGCCCAGAAGAGAAGTCTTCAGTGATCACCTGTGTCTGTGACTTTGCCACTGCGCTGATAGGCGCCGAGGTACCTCGAGTGAGCTGTCCATCACAGTGGGGGAAAGGGCGGGATAGGTTGCATAGCCTAGTCTGTGTGGGGAGGGGTTAAACTGGCGAGGCTTCTGTGCGTGTTCACTTGCCTCTTGTTTATGAAGGGCCAGAGACCGATTAGCGCAGCAAATGAGGAGAAAGCAGTCGGTGGTACCTCTTTGGGTGAATGTATTGTGCTTTTCCAGCACTGCAGCTGCGTAAAGGCCCAGAAGAGTTGTCGTCAGTGATCACCTGTGTCTGTGACTTTGCCACTGCGCCGATAGGCGCCGAGGTACCTCGAGTGAGCAGTCCATCACAGTGGTGGAAAGGGCGGATAGGTTGCATAGCCTAGTGTGTGTGGGGAGGGGCCAAACTGGCGAGGCTTCTGTGCGTTTTCACTTGTCTCTTGTTTATGAAGGGCCAGAGACCGATTAGCGCAGCAAATGAGGAGAAAGCAGTCGGTGGTACCTCTTTGGGTGAATGTATTGTACTTTTCCAGCACTGCAGCTGCGTGAAGTCCCAGAAGAGTTGTCGTCAGTGATCACCTGTGTAAGTGACTTTGCCACTGCGCCGATAGGCGCCGAGGTACCTCGAGTGAGCAGTTTATCACAGTGGCGGAAAGGGCGGATAGGTTGCATAGCCTAGTGTGTGTGGGGAGGGGCCAAACTGGCGAGTCTTCTGTGCGTGTTCACTTGCCTCTTGTTTATGAAGGGCCAGAGACCGATTAGCGCAGCAAATGAGGAGAAAGCAGTCGGTGGTACCTCTTTGGGTGAATGTATTGTGCTTTTCCAGCACTGCAGCTGCGTAAAGGCCCAGAAGAGTTGTCTCGAGTGACCACGTGTGTCTGTAACTTTGCCACCGCGCCGTTTGGCGCCAAGGTCCCTCGAGTGAGCTGTCCATCACAGTGGGGGAAAGGGCGGGAAGAGGTTGCATAGCCTAGTGTGTGGGGCGGGGCCAAACGGGCGGGGCTTCTGTACGAGTTCACATGCCTCTTGTTTATAAAGGGTCAGACCATCAGAGCATCAGACGAGGAGAAATCAGCCTCCTGGTCACTGGAAGTACAGGAGGATTGCGCTCGAGAAACTCGTGGATGCCTAGACCTCCATCACGGATTACAGCTAATTGTAGACTGTAGCCTCGACCTTGCTCACTAGGTTCTTGGGCTGATTATAATGCGTTACTGAAGTTTAGCTTCATCCGGGGCACCTGCTGTTTCTTTTGTATCTGTAAGTGCTTCCTGTTGAGGTTTAAGTTTTTGAAACAGGAGCATCGTGCCAAAATGAATCCTGCCTGCATATTTATCCACGAAGATGCCACCATGTTGTGCCATACTCTACTCAACTGGAGTACTTTCTACTGGGTAGTCAGTAAGTGCTACCTCGTTGGGTAAATGTATGGTGCTTTTCCTACACTACAGCTGCGTAAAGGCCCAGAAGAGAAGTCTTCAGTGATCACCTGTGTCTGTGACTTTGCCACTGCGCTGATAGGCGCCGAGGTACCTCGAGTGAGCTGTCCATCACAGTGGGGGAAAGGGCGGGATAGGTTGCATAGCCTAGTCTGTGTGGGGAGGGGTTAAACTGGCGAGGCTTCTGTGCGTGTTCACTTGCCTCTTGTTTATGAAGGGCCAGAGACCGATTAGCGCAGCAAATGAGGAGAAAGCAGTCGGTGGTACCTCTTTGGGTGAATGTATTGTACTTTTCCAGCACTGCAGCTGCGTGAAGTCCCAGAAGAGTTGTCGTCAGTGATCACCTGTGTCTGTGACTTTGCCACTGCGCCGATAGGCGCCGAGGTACCTCGAGCGAGCAGTCCATCACAATGGTGGAAAGGACTGATAGGTTGCATAGCCTAGTGTGTGTGGGGAGGGGCCAAACTGGCGAGTCTTCTGTGCGTGTTCACTTGCCTCTTGTTTATGAAGGGCCAGAGACCGATTAGCGCAGCAAATGAGGAGAAAGCAGTCGGTGGTACCTCTTTGGGTGAATGTATTGTGCTTTTCCAGCACTGCAGCTGCGTAAAGGCCCAGAAGAGTTGTCTCGAGTGACCACGTGTGTCTGTAACTTTGCCACCGCGCCGTTTGGCGCCAAGGTCCCTTGAGTGAGCTGTCCATCACAGTGGGGGAAAGGGCGGGAAGAGGTTGCATAGCCTAGTGTGTGGGGCGGGGCCAAACGGGCGGGGCTTCTGTACGAGTTCACATGCCTCTTGTTTATAAAGGGTCAGAGACCATCAGAGCATCAGATGAGGAGAAATCAGCCTCCTGGTCACTGGAAGTACAGGAGGATTGCGCTCGGGAAACTCGTGGATGCCTAGACCTCCATCACGGATTACAGCTAATTGTAGACTGTAGCCTCGACCTTGCTCACTAGGTTCTTGGGCTGATTATAATGCGTTACTGAAGTTTAGCTTCAACAGGGGCACGTGCTGTTTCTTTTGTATATGTAAGTGCTTCCTGTTGAGGTTTAATTTTTGAAACAGGAGCATCGTGCCAAAATGAATCCTGCCTGCATATTTATCCACGAAGATGCCACCATGTTGTGCCATACCTCTACTCAACTGGAGTACTTTCTACTGGGTAGTCAGTAAGTGCTACCTCGTTGGGTAAATGTATGGTGCTTTTCCTACACTGCAGCTGCGTAAAGGCCCAGAAGAGAAGTCTTCAGTGATCACCTGTGTCTGTGACTTTGCCACTGCGCTGATAGGCGCCGAGGTACCTCGAGTGAGCTGTCCATCACAGTGGGGGAATGGGCGGGATAGGTTGCATAGCCTAGTCTGTGTGGGGAGGGGTTAAACTGGCGAGGCTTCTGTGCGAGTTCATATGCCTCTTGTTTATGAAGGGTCAGAGACCGATCAGCTCAGTAAATGATAAGAAAGCAGTCGGTGGTACCTCTTTGGGTGAATGTATTGTGCTTTTCCAGCACTGCAGCTGCGTGAAGGCCCAGAAGAGTTGTATTCAGTGATCACCTGTGTCTGTGACGTTGCCACTGTGCCGATAGGCGCCGAGGTACCTCGAGTGAGCTGTCCATCACAGTGGTGGAAAGGGCGGGATAGGTTGCATAGCCTAGTGTGTGTGGGGAGGGGTTAAACTGGCGAGGCTTCTGTGCGAGTTCACATGCCTCTTGTTTATGAAGGGTCAGAGACCGATCAGCGCAGCAAATGAGGAGAAAGCAGTCGGTGGTACCTCTTTGGGTGAATGTATTGTGCTTTTCCAGCACTGCAGCTGCGTAAAGGCCCAGAAGAGTTGTCTCGAGTGACCACGTATGTCTGTAACTTTGCCACCGCGCCGTTTGGCGCCAAGGTCCCTCGAGTGAGCTGTCCATCACAGTGGGGGAAAGGGCGGGAAGAGGTTGCAAAACCTAGTGTGTGGGGCGGGGCCAAACGGGTGGGGCTTCTGTACGAGTTCACATGCCTCTTGTTTATAAAGGGTCAGAGACCATCAGAGCATCAGATGAGGAGAAATCAGCCTCCTGGTCACTGGAAGTACAGGAGGATTGCGCTCGAGAAACTCGTGGATGGCTAGACCTCCATCACGGATTACAGCTAATTGTAGACTGTAGCCTCGACCTTGCTCACTAGGTTCTTGGGCTGATTATAATGCGTTACTGAAGTTTAGCTTCATCCGGGGCACGTGCCGTTTCTTTTGTATCTGTAAGTGCTTCCTGTTGAGGTTTAATTTTTGAAACAGGAGCATCGTGCCAAAATGAATCCTGCCTGCATATTTATTCACGAAGATGCCACCATGTTGTGCCATACCTCTACTCAACTGGAGTACTTTCTACTGGGTAGTCAGTAAGTGCTACCTCGTTGGGTAAATGTATGGTGCTTTTCCTACACTACAGCTGCGTAAAGGCCCAGAAGAGAAGTCTTCAGTGATCACCTGTGTCTGTGACTTTGCCACTGCGCTGATAGGCGCCGAGGTACCTCGAGTGAGCTGTCCATCAAAGTGGTGGAAAGGGCGGGATAGGTTGCATAGCCTAGTGTGTGTGGGGAGGGGTTAAACTGGCGAGGCTTCTGTGCGAGTTCACATGCCTCTTGTTTATGAAGGGTCAGAGACCGATTAGCGCAGCAAATGAGGCGAAAGCAGTCGGTGGTAGCTCTTTGGGTGAATGTATTGTGCTTTTCCAGCACTGCAGCTGCGTGAAGTCCCAGAAGAGTTGTCGTCAGTGATCACCTGTGTAAGTGACTTTGCCACTGCGCCGATAGGCGCCGAGGTACCTCGAGTGAGCAGTCCATCACAGTGGCGGAAAGGGCGGATAGGTTGCATAGCCTAGTGTGTGTGGGGAGGGGCCAAACTGGCGAGGCTTCTGTGCGTGTTCACTTGCCTCTTGTTTATGAAGGGCCAGAGACCGATTAGCGCAGCAAATGAGGAGAAAGCAGTCGGTGGTACCTCTTTGGGTGAATGTATTGTGCTTTTCCAGCACTGCAGCTGCGTAAAGGCCCAGAAGAGTTGTCTCGAGTGACCACGTGTGTCTGTAACTTTGCCACCGCGCCGTTTGGCGCCAAGGTCCCTCGAGTGAGCTGTCCATCACAGTGGGGGAAAGGGCGGGAAGAGGTTGCATAGCCTAGTGTGTGGGGCGGGGCCAAACGGGCGGGGCTTCTGTACGAGTTCACATGCCTCTTGTTTATAAAGGGTCAGAGACCATCAGAGCATCAGACGAGGAGAAATCAGCCTCCTGGTCACTGGAAGTACAGGAGGATTGCGCTCGAGAAACTCGTGGATGCCTAGACCTCCATCACGGATTACAGCTAATTGTAGACTGTAGCCTCGACCTTGCTCACTAGGTTCTTGGGCTGATTATAATGCGTTACTGAAGTTTAGCTTCATCCGGGGCACCTGCTGTTTCTTTTGTATCTGTAAGTGCTTCCTGTTGAGGTTTAAGTTTTTGAAACAGGAGCATCGTGCCAAAATGAATCCTGCCTGCATATTTATCCACGAAGATGCCACCATGTTGTGCCATACTCTACTCAACTGGAGTACTTTCTACTGGGTAGTCAGTAAGTGCTACCTCGTTGGGTAAATGTATGGTGCTTTTCCTACACTACAGCTGCGTAAAGGCCCAGAAGAGAAGTCTTCAGTGATCACCTGTGTCTGTGACTTTGCCACTGCGCTGATAGGCGCCGAGGTACCTCGAGTGAGCTGTCCATCACAGTGGGGGAAAGGGCGGGATAGGTTGCATAGCCTAGTCTGTGTGGGGAGGGGTTAAACTGGCGAGGCTTCTGTGCGTGTTCACTTGCCTCTTGTTTATGAAGGGTCAGAGACCGATTAGCGCAGCAAATGAGGCGAAAGCAGTCGGTGGTACCTCTTTGGGTGAATGTATTGTGCTTTTCCAGCACTGCAGCTGCGTAAAGGCCCAGAAGAGTTGTCTCGAGTGACCACGTGTGTCTGTAACTTTGCCACCGCGCCGTTTGGCGCCAAGGTCCCTTGAGTGAGCTGTCCATCACAGTGGGGGAAAGGGCGGGAAGAGGTTGCATAGCCTAGTGTGTGGGGCGGGGCCAAACGGGCGGGGCTTCTGTACGAGTTCACATGCCTCTTGTTTATAAAGGGTCAGAGACCATCAGAGCATCAGATGAGGAGAAATCAGCCTCCTGGTCACTGGAAGTACAGGAGGATTGCGCTCGAGAAACTCGTGGATGCCTAGACCTCCATCACGGATTACAGCTAATTGTAGACTGTAGCCTCGACCTTGCTCACTAGGTTCTTGGGCTGATTATAATGCGTTACTGAAGTTTAGCTTCAACAGGGGCACGTGCTGTTTCTTTTGTATATGTAAGTGCTTCCTGTTGAGGTTTAATTTTTGAAACAGGAGCATCGTGCCAAAATGAATCCTGCCTGCATATTTATCCACGAAGATGCCACCATGTTGTGCCATACCTCTACTCAACTGGAGTACTTTCTACTGGGTAGTCAGTAAGTGCTACCTCGTTGGGTAAATGTATGGTGCTTTTCCTACACTACAGCTGCGTAAAGGCCCAGAAGAGAAGTCTTCAGTGATCACCTGTGTCTGTGACTTTGCCACTGCGCTGATAGGCGCCGAGGTACCTCGAGTGAGCTGTCCATCACAGTGGGGGAAAGGGCGGGATAGGTTGCATAGCCTAGTCTGTGTGGGGAGGGGTTAAACTGGCGAGGCTTCTGTGCGAGTTCACATGCCTCTTGTTTATGAAGGGTCAGAGACCGATCAGCTCAGTAAATGATAAGAAAGCAGTCGGTGGTACCTCTGTGGGTGAATGTATTGTGCTTTTCCAGCACTACAGCTGCGTGAAGGCCCAGAAGAGTTGTATTCAGGGATCACCTGTGTCTGTGACGTTGCCACTGTGCCGATAGGCGCCGAGGTACCTCGAGTGAGCTGTCCATCACAGTGGGGGAAAGGGCGGGATAGGTTGCATAGCCTAGTGTGTGTGGGGAGGGGCCAAACTGGCGAGGCTTCTGTGCGTGTGCACTTGCCTCTTGTTTATGAAGGGTCAGAGACCGATTAGCGCAGCAAATGGGGAGAAAGCAGTCGGTGGTACCTCTTTGGGTGAATGTATTGTGCTTTTCAAACACTACAGCTGCGTATAGGCCCAGAAGAGTTGTCTCGAGTGACCACGTGTGTCTGTAACTTTGCCAACGCGCCGTTTGGCGCCAAGGTCCCTTGAGTGAGCTGTCCATCACAGTGGGGGAAGGGCGGGAAGATATTGCATAGCCTAGTGTGTGGGGCGGGGCCAAACGGGCGGGGCTTCTGTACAGTTCACATGCCTCTTGTTTATAAAGGGTCAGAGACCATCAGAGCATCAGATGAGGAGAAATCAGCCTCCTGGTCACTGGAAGTACAAGAGGATTGCGTTCGAGAAACTCGTGGATGCCTAGACTTCCATCATGGATTACAGCTAATTGTAGACTGTAGCCTCGACCTTGCTCACTAGGTTCTTGGGCTGATTATAATGCGTTACTGAAGTTTAGCTTCCACAGGGGCACGTGCTGTTTCTTTTGTATATGCAGGGCCGGTCCTAGAACTCCTGGGGCCCCGGGCGAAAGAGAAGATGTGAGGCCCCTCTAATTTGCATATATCTTCCAGTCGCAGCCGGCATGACTCGCGGGTGGAGGATCTCGCGGGAGTTCGGAAGGGGGGGTGGAGAACAGGAAGAAGGCAGCCTCCCTCCCCTCCCCTAAGCCAATTATAATGCTGCAATGGCCGCGTTGTGATTGATCAGGACGCCGACCAGCCAGGCGCCTATGGGAGGCCATTTTCCCCATGTAGGCTGCATTGCAGCCTACATAGAGAAAGGCCAGAGTGCGCATGACTGGTTTGGCCGAACAGTCAGTGTCCTTAGCAGTTGGCAAGGGAATCCTCTCCTGCCCTAAAACAGACCCGCCCGCCCCCAACGAAACACTTCTGCTTTCTCGCAGTGCTAGAAGCAGAAACATAAAATGGTCGTTTTAGCATTTTGTGTTTCTGCTTTTGCAAGAAAGTAGTGGGGCGTCGCTCCTCCGACCTAGTGAAGGAGCCGCTCTTGGTAACATCACAAGAAGTGACATCATAGAAAGTGACATCCCAGGACTATTGATCTTATTTGGCATCCCTGAAGAGACCTAACGTGGATATCAGTAACATGGACAAAAAGATAAATATACAAATGAAATAAGTCCATATATTTTAAAACTGTTAAATGGATTGCATTTGTCTCATTAGATGGAAAAGCTAGGTGCAGGTCTCACAAAGATGTATATTATTGATCACCGGAGTTTCATGACATTTTTGTTGTTGCCGAAAATTCTTGGAGACCAGGAAGGAGGCAGCAAGTGCTTTTAGAAACATAATATATTTGCAAACATGACCCAAAGTCAGCGCTCAATGCGATCTCACCGTTTGCACAGCCCTAGAGCCTCCCTGCTCAAGGGTCCTGTGACCTCAATGACAGGTGTGCTGCTTCGTAGGCCTGCCCAAAAGACTAGAGGTGAGCTTCAATAGGGATTGTGGTAGACAGGCCTTCAAGGTTAACCCACACTTGCCACTGCTAGGGTTCACCTGCTGGTGCTAAGACACCAGGGCGTCTAAGGTTGTGCGGGTCCTTCCAAGGTCTAGCATGGAAATGTGCTCCCTCAGGGAGATTGGTCTGGTGGACTGGTCATGAAGGCTGAACCTGGCTCCCCAGTTCCAAATTCGGCAGCTCTGACCATAGTGCCACATCCTCTCTCCACTGAACACCATACTACCCCACTGAGAGAAACTCGCACTGCAACTACAACCCAATTGTGCCCCGCTACTAACACCTAGAGGCGACTCATTTCAAATTACGCACTAGACAAGAGAAATATGCTGCCTAAAAAAAAAAGTGACAACATTCTGGAAAAAGCAAACACTCATAAGGAATGTAAGATTAATAAAAACATGTGAAATGTAAGCAGGAACATGGTTACCTTAACGCTTTAGCACTTATTCAGAAATGAATGAGTGCTTTTGCATGAAAAGTTAAGGCCATGACTACAGGGCCGGAACGGACCTGCTTCAATGCCCATTGAATATATCCTTACAAAAGAAAAGCAATATAGTTTAAAAAGACCACATTTGTGAATACAGAGCAGCGGTGTGCATTTTATTTTCCAGTCCGCCCATCTAGGAGGTATTGCAGTACAGAAATGGTGCACTTCCCCACCCGGGGAAAATAATGCTGTTTAGAGAAAGACAAGAAAACAAAAGTAGCGCTTCACTGGTAAACTCTGTGTAGTGGCACTAATGTGATTTGGGTGTGAATAAAATCAATCTGGCCCCTTTTCGACCCACTCTGTCTTGCTTTAGTTACTTTTTACAGTTTGAATTTTGTATTTCTCTCTTTCCCAAGGCTGCACTTTGGAAGTGAAAAATGTCACAAAAAAGATGACCTTTCCAGCAAAAAAGTTTTTCTTTTTTTGGATTAATTTCACAGGGGAACAAATAAAGGAAAGGAAAAGAAAGAGGGAGTAGTGTCTACAAGGCACTGGGAAGGGGGCCCCCACACCCTGACCTTGCAGATTTCTATAGTGCTTAGAGGCCCAGGGAAAGAGGGCCCCACACCTGGACCTTGCAGCTTGCTCTAGTGCTTCGAGGCCCAGGGAAAGGGGGCCCCCTCCCCTGGGCCTGAAGCAGTAACAATGCCTTTCTTAAAACACTGCCCCAGCACCAGTTGATCTGGCTGCTCCCTCCTCCCCTCACCCACTGCTCCTTACCTGTGTCCAGCTGGTCCTGGAAACAAAGGGGCCTTCTGTCACCTAGCAACAAAATGCAGACAGGGAATGGCTGGTACTTAAGAGAGGTGTTGCCTCGCCCCTGACACTCTGAGCCCTAATTGCTGGCCCTGCCCTTTGACTTCCCCACTCGGTTTGTCCCTCCCCCCCAGCCCTGCACCCCCAGGAATGCCACCACGCTGTCATCACCAGACATCTCTGATGTTTATTGTAATGTGTGGGGAGGGGGCCCTGGTGGAGCAGGGGGGCCCCCTGCCTCTCACCTGAGCGCGAGGCCCTGGGCGGCTGCCCATACTGCCCATGCCTAGCGCCGGCCCTGTGTATATGTAAGTGCTTCCTGTTGAGGTTTAGTTTTTGAAACAGGAGCATCGTGCCAAAATGAATCCTGCCTGCATATTTATCCACGAAGATGCCACCATGTTGTGCCATACCTCTACTCAACTGGAGTACTTTCTACTGGGTAGTCATTAAGTGCTACCTCGTTGGGTAAATGTATGGTGCTTTTCCTACACTGCAGCTGCGTAAAGGCCCAGAAGAGAAGTCTTCAGTGATCACCTGTGTCTGTGACTTTGCCACTGCGCTGATAGGCGCCGAGGTACCTCGAGTGAGCTGTCCATCACAGTGGGGGAATGGGCGGGATAGGTTGCATAGCCTAGTCTGTGTGGGGAGGGGTTAAACTGGCGAGGCTTCTGTGCGAGTTCACATGCCTCTTGTTTATGAAGGGTCAGAGACCGATCAGCGCAGTAAATGATAAGAAAGCAGTAGGTGGTACCTCTTTGGGTGAATGTATTGTGCTTTTCCAGCACTGCAGCTGCGTGAAGGCCCAGAAGAGTTGTATTCAGTGATCACCTGTGTCTGTGACGTTGCCACTGCGCCGAGGTACCTCGAGTGAGCTGTCCATCACAGTGGTGGAAAGGGCGGGATAGGTTGCATAGCCTAGTGTGTGTGGGGAGGGGTTAAACTGGCGAGGCTTCTGTGCGAGTTCACATGCCTCTTGTTTATGAAGGGTCAGAGACCGATCAGCGCAGCAAATGAGGAGAAAGCAGTCGGTGGTACCTCTTTGGGTGAATGTATTGTGCTTTTCCAGCACTGCAGCTGCGTAAAGGCCCAGAAGAGTTGTCTCGAGTGACCACGTATGTCTGTAACTTTGCCACCGCGCCGTTTGGCGCCAAGGTCCCTCGAGTGAGCTGTCCATCACAGTGGGGGAAAGGGCGGGAAGAGGTTGCAAAACCTAGTGTGTGGGGCGGGGCCAAACGGGCGGGGCTTCTGTACGAGTTCACATGCCTCTTGTTTATAAAGGGTCAGAGACCATCAGAGCATCAGATGAGGAGAAATCAGCCTCCTGGTCACTGGAAGAACAGGAGGATTGCGCTCGAGAAACTCGTGGATGCCTAGACCTCCATCACGGATTACAGCTAATTGTAGACTGTAGCCTCGACCTTGCTCACTAGGTTCTTGGGCTGATTATAATGCGTTACTGAAGTTTAGCTTCATCCGGGGCACCTGCTGTTTCTTTTGTATCTGTAAGTGCTTCCTGTTGAGGTTTAAGTTTTTGAAACAGGAGCATCGTGCCAAAATGAATCCTGCCTGCATATTTATCCACGAAGATGCCACCATGTTGTGCCATACCTCTACTCAACTGGAGTACTTTCTACTGGGTAGTCAGTAAGTGCTACCTCGTTGGGTAAATGTATGGTGCTTTTCCTACACTACAGCTGTGTAAAGGCCCAGAAGAGAAGTCTTCAGTGATCACCTGTGTCTGTGACTTTGCCACTGCGCTGATAGGCGCCGAGGTACCTCCAGTGAGCTGTCCATCACAGTGGGGGAAAGGGCGGGATAGGTTGCATAGCCTAGTCTGTGTGGGGAGGGGTTAAACTGGCGAGGCTTCTGTGCGAGTTCACATGCCTCTTGTTTATGAAGGGTCAGAGACCGATCAGCTCAGTAAATGATAAGAAAGCAGTCGGTGGTACCTCTGTGGGTGAATGTATTGTGCTTTTCCAGCACTACAGCTGCGTGAAGGCCCAGAAGAGTTGTATTCAGGGATCACCTGTGTCTGTGACGTTGCCACTGCGCCGATAGGCGCCGAGGTACCTCGAGTGAGCTGTCCATCACAGTGGGGGAAAGGGCGGGATAGGTTGCATAGCCTAGTGTGTGTGGGGAGGGGCCAAACTGGCGAGGCTTCTGTGCGTGTGCACTTGCCTCTTGTTTATGAAGGGTCAGAGACCGATTAGCGCAGTAAATGAGGAGAAAGCAGTCGGTGGTACCTCTTTGGGTGAATGTATTGTGCTTTTCAAACACTACAGCTGCGTATAGGCCCAGAAGAGTTGTCTCGAGTGACCACGTGTGTCTGTAACTTTGCCAACGCGCCGTTTGGCGCCAAGGTCCCTTGAGTGAGCTGTCCATCACAGTGGGGGAAAGGGCGGGAAGATATTGCATAGCCTAGTGTGTGGGGCGGGGCCAAACGGGCGGGGCTTCTGTACAGTTCACATGCCTCTTGTTTATAAAGGGTCAGAGACCATCAGAGCATCAGATGAGGAGAAATCAGCCTCCTGGTCACTGGAAGTACAGGAGGATTGCGCTCGAGAAACTCGTGGATGCCTAGACTTCCATCATGGATTACAGCTAATTGTAGACTGTAGCCTCGACCTTGCTCACTAGGTTCTTGGGCTGATTATAATGCGTTACTGAAGTTTAGCTTCATCCGGGGCACGTGCTGTTTCTTTTGTATCTGTAAGTGCTTCCTGTTGAGGTTTAATTTTTGAAACAGGAGCATCGTGCCAAAATGAATCCTGCCTGCATATTTATCCACGAAGATGCAACCATGTTGTGCCATACCTCTACTCAACTGGAGTACTTTCTACTGGGTAGTCAGTAAGTGTTACCTCGTTGGGTAAATGTATGGTGCTTTTCCTACACTACAGCTGCGTAAAGGCCCAGAAGAGAAGTCTTCAGTGATCACCTGTGTCTGTGACTTTGCCACTGCGCTGATAGGCGCCGAGGTACCTCGAGTGAGCTGTCCATCACAGTGGGGGAAAGGGCGGGATAGGTTGCATAGCCTAGTCTGTGTGGGGAGGGGTTAAACTGGCGAGGCTTCTGTGCGAGTTCACATGCCTCTTGTTTATGAAGGGTCAGAGACCGATCAGCTCAGTAAATGATAAGAAAGCAGTCGGTGGTACCTCTGTGGGTGAATGTATTGTGCTTTTCCAGCACTACAGCTGCGTGAAGGCCCAGAAGAGTTGTATTCAGGGATCACCTGTGTCTGTGGCGTTGCCACTGCGCCGATAGGCGCCGAGGTACCTCGAGTGAGCTGTCCATCACAGTGGGGGAAAGGGCGGGATAGGTTGCATAGCCTAGTGTGTGTGGGGAGGGGCCAAACTGGCGAGGCTTCTGTGCGTGTGCACTTGCCTCTTGTTTATGAAGGGTCAGAGACCGATTAGCGCAGTAAATGAGGAGAAAGCAGTCAGTGGTACCTCTTTGGGTGAATGTATTGTGCTTTTCAAACACTACAGCTGCCTATAGGCCCAGAAGAGTTGTCTCGAGTGACCACGTGTGTCTGTAACTTTGCCAACGCGCCGTTTGGCGCCAAGGTCCCTTGAGTGAGCTGTCCATCACAGTGGGGGAAAGGGCGGGAAGATATTGCATAGCCTAGTATGTGGGGCGAGGCCAAACGGGCGGAGCTTCTGTACAGTTCACATGCCTCTTGTTTATAAAGGGTCAGAGACCATCAGAGCATCAGATGAGGAGAAATCAGCCTCCTGGTCACTGGAAGTACAGGAGGATTGCGCTCGAGAAACTCGTGGATGCCTAGACTTCCATCATGGATTACAGCTAATTGTAGACTGTAGCCTCGACCTTGCTCACTAGGTTCTTGGGCTGATTATAATGCGTTACTGAAGTTTAGCTTCATCCGGGGCACGTGCTGTTTCTTTTGTATCTGTAAGTGCTTCCTGTTGAGGTTTAATTTTTGAAACAGGAGCATCGTGCCAAAATGAATCCTGCCTGCATATTTATCCACGAAGATGCAACCATGTTGTGCCATACCTCTACTCAACTGGAGTACTTTCTACTGGGTAGTCAGTAAGTGCTACCTCGTTGGGTAAATGTATGGTGCTTTTCCTACACTACAGCTGCGTAAAGGCCCAGAAGAGATGTCTTCAGTGATCACCTGTGTCTGTGACTTTGCCACTGCGCTGATAGGCGCCAAGGTACCTCGAGTGAGCTGTCCATCACAGTGGGGGAAAGGGCGGGATAGGTTGCATAGCCTAGTGTGTGTGGGGAGGGGTTAAACTGGCGAGGCTTCTGTGCGAGTTCACATGCCTCTTGTTTATGAAGGGTCAGAGACCAATCAGCGCAGCAAATGAGGAGAAAGCAGTCGGTGGTACCTCTTTGGGTGAATGTATTGTGCTTTTCCAGCACTGCAGCTGCGTAAAGGCCCAGAAGAGTTGTCTCGAGTGACCACGTATGTCTGTAACTTTGCCACCGCGCCGTTTGGCGCCAAGGTCCCTCGAGTGAGCTGTCCATCACAGTGGGGGAAAGGGCGGAAGAGGTTGCAAAACCCAGTGTGTGGGGCGGGGGCAAACGGGCGGGGCTTCTGTACGAGTTCACATGCCTCTTGTTTATAAAGGGTCAGAGACTATCAGAGCATCAGATGAGGAGAAATCAGCCTCCTGGTCACTGGAAGTACAGGAGGATTGCGCTCGAGAAACTCGTGGATGCCTAGACCTCCATCACGGATTACAGCTAATTGTAGACTGTAGCCTCGACCTTGCTCACTAGGTTCTTGGGCTGATTATAATGCGTTACTGAAGTTTAGCTTCATCCGGGGCACCTGCTGTTTCTTTTGTATCTGTAAGTGCTTCCTGTTGAGGTTTAAGTTTTTGAAACGGGAGCATCGTGCCAAAATGAATCCTGCCTGCATATTTATCCACGAAGATGCCACCATGTTGTGCCATACTCTACTCAACTGGAGTACTTTCTACTGGGTAGTCAGTAAGTGCTGCCTCGTTGGGTAAATGTATGGTGCTTTTCCTACACTACAGCTGCGTAAAGGCCCAGAAGAGAAGTCTTCAGTGATCACCTGTGTCTGTGACTTTGCCACTGCGCTGATAGGCGCCGAGGTACCTCGAGTGAGCTGTCCATCACAGTGGGGGAAAGGGCGGGATAGGTTGCATAGCCTAGTCTGTGTGGGGAGGGGTTAAACTGGCGAGGCTTCTGTGCGAGTTCACATGCCTCTTGTTTATGAAGGGCCAGAGACCGATTAGCGCAGCAAATGAGGAGAAAGCAGTCGGTGGTACCTCTTTGGGTGAATGTATTGTACTTTTCCAGCACTGCAGCTGCGTGAAGTCCCAGAAGAGTTGTCGTCAGTGATCACCTGTGTCTGTGACTTTGCCACTGCGCCGATAGGCGCCGAGGTACCTCGAGTGAGCAGTCCATCACAGTGGTGGAAAGGGCGGATAGGTTGCATAGCCTAGTGTGTGTGGGGAGGGGCCAAACTGGCGAGGCTTCTGTGCGTGTTCACTTGCCTCTTGTTTATGAAGGGCCAGAGACCGATTAGCGCAGCAAATGAGGAGAAAGCAGTCGGTGGTACCTCTTTGGGTGAATGTATTGTACTTTTCCAGCACTGCAGCTGCGTGAAGTCCCAGAAGAGTTGTCGTCAGTGATCACCTGTGTCTGTGACTTTGCCACTGCGCCGATAGGCGCCGAGGTACCTCGAGTGAGCAGTCCATCACAGTGGTGGAAAGGGCGGATAGGTTGCATAGCCTAGTGTGTGTGGGGAGGGGCCAAACTGGCGAGGCTTCTGTGCGTGTTCACTTGCCTCTTGTTTATGAAGGGCCAGAGACCGATTAGCGCAGCAAATGAGGAGAAAGCAGTCGGTGGTACCTCTTTGGGTGAATGTATTGTGCTTTTCCAGCACTGCAGCTGCGTAAAGGCCCAGAAGAGTTGTCTCGAGTGACCACGTGTGTCTGTAACTTTGCCACCGCGCTGTTTGGCGCCAAGGTCCCTTGAGTGAGCTGTCCATCACAGTGGGGGAAAGGGCGGGAAGAGGTTGCATAGCCTAGTGTGTGGGGCGGGGCCAAACGGGCGGGGCTTCTGTACGAGTTCACATGCCTCTGGTTTATAAAGGGTCAGAGACCATCAGAGCATCAGATGAGGAGAAATCAGCCTCCTGGTCACTGGAAGTACAGGAGGATTGCGCTCGAGAAACTCGTGGATGCCTAGACCTCCATCACGGATTACAGCTAATTGTAGACTGTAGCCTCGACCTTGCTCACTAGGTTCTTGGGCTGATTATAATGCGTTACTGAAGTTTAGCTTCAACAGGGGCACGTGCTGTTTCTTTTATATATGTAAGTGCTTCCTGTTGAGGTTTAATTTTTGAAACAGGAGCATCGTGCCAAAATGAATCCTGCCTGCATATTTATCCACGAAGATGCCACCATGTTGTGCCATACCTCTACTCAACTGGAGTACTTTCTACTGGGTAGTCAGTAAGTGCTACCTCGTTGGGTAAATGTATGGTGCTTTTCCTACACTGCAGCTGCGTAAAGGCCCAGAAGAGAAGTCTTCAGTGATCACCTGTGTCTGTGACTTTGCCACTGCGCTGATAGGCGCCGAGGTACCTCGAGTGAGCTGTCCATCACAGTGGGGGAATGGGCGGGATAGGTTGCATAGCCTAGTCTGTGTGGGGAGGGGTTAAACTGGCGAGGCTTCTGTGCGAGTTCATATGCCTCTTGTTTATGAAGGGTCAGAGACCGATCAGCGCAGTAAATGATAAGAAAGCAGTAGGTGGTACCTCTTTGGGTGAATGTATTGTGCTTTTCCAGCACTGCAGCTGCGTGAAGGCCCAGAAGAGTTGTATTCAGTGATCACCTGTGTCTGTGACGTTGCCACTGCGCCGATAGGCGCCGAGGTACCTCGAGTGAGCTGTCCATCACAGTGGTGGAAAGGGCGGGATAGGTTGCATAGCCTAGTGTGTGTGGGGAGGGGTTAAACTGGCGAGGCTTCTGTGCGAGTTCACACGCCTCTTGTTTATGAAGGGTCAGAGACCGATCAGCGCAGCAAATGAGGAGAAAGCAGTAGGTGGTACCTCTTTGGGTGAATGTATTGTGCTTTTCCAGCACTGCAGCTGCGTAAAGGCCCAGAAGAGTTGTCTCGAGTGACCACGTATGTCTGTAACTTTGCCACCGCGCCGTTTGGCGCCAAGGTCCCTCGAGTGAGCTGTCCATCACAGTGGGGGAAAGGGCGGGAAGAGGTTGCAAAACCTAGTGTGTGGGGCGGGGCCAAACGGGCGGGGCTTCTGTACGAGTTCACATGCCTCTTGTTTATAAAGGGTCAGAGACCATCAGAGCATCAGATGAGGAGAAATCAGCCTCCTGGTCACTGGAAGTACAGGAGGATTGCGCTCGAGAAACTCGTGGATGGCTAGACCTCCATCACGGATTACAGCTAATTGTAGACTGTAGCCTCGACCTTGCTCACTAGGTTCTTGGGCTGATTATAATGCGTTACTGAAGTTTAGCTTCATCCGGGGCACCTGCTGTTTCTTTTGTGTCTGTAAGTGCTTCCTGTTAAGGTTTAAGTTTTTGAAACAGGAGCATCGTGCCAAAATGAATCCTGCCTGCATATTTATCCACGAAGATGCCACCATGTTGTGCCATACCTCTACTCAACTGGAGTACTTTCTACTGGGTAGTCAGTAAGTGCTACCTCGTTGGGTAAATGTATGGTGCTTTTCCTACACTACAGCTGCGTAAAGGCACAGAAGAGAAGTCTTCAGTGATCACCTGTGTCTGTGACTTTGCCACTGCGCTGATAGGCGCCGAGGTACCTCGAGTGAGCTGTCCATCACAGTGGGGGAAAGGGCGGGATAGGTTCCATAGCCTAGTCTGTGTGGGGAGGGGTTAAACTGGCGAGGCTTCTGTGCGTGTTCACTTGCCTCTTGTTTATGAAGGGTCAGAGACCGATTAGCGCAGCAAATGAGGCGAAAGCAGTCGGTGGTACCTCTTTGGGTGAATGTATTGTGCTTTTCCAGCACTGCAGCTGCGTAAAGGCCCAGAAGAGTTGTCGTCAGTGATCACCTGTGTCTGTGACTTTGCCACTGCGCCGATAGGCGCCGAGGTACCTCGAGTGAGCAGTCCATCACAGTGGTGGAAAGGGCGGATAGGTTGCATAGCCTAGTGTGTGTGGGGAGGGGCCAAACTGGCGAGGCTTCTGTGCGTTTTCACTTGCCTCTTGTTTATGAAGGGCCAGAGACCGATTAGCGCAGCAAATGAGGAGAAAGCAGTCGGTGGTACCTCTTTGGGTGAATGTATTGTACTTTTCCAGCACTGCAGCTGCGTGAAGTCCCAGAAGAGTTGTCGTCAGTGATCACCTGTGTAAGTGACTTTGCCACTGCGCCGATAGGCGCCGAGGTACCTCGAGTGAGCAGTCCATCACAGTGGCGGAAAGGGCGGATAGGTTGCATAGCCTAGTGTGTGTGGGGAGGGGCCAAACTGGCGAGGCTTCTGTGCGTGTTCACTTGCCTCTTGTTTATGAAGGGCCAGAGACCGATTAGCGCAGCAAATGAGGAGAAAGCAGTCGGTGGTACCTCTTTGGGTGAATGTATTGTGCTTTTCCAGCACTGCAGCTGCGTAAAGGCCCAGAAGAGTTGTCTCGAGTGACCACGTGTGTCTGTAACTTTGCCACCGCGCCGTTTGGCGCCAAGGTCCCTCGAGTGAGCTGTCCATCACAGTGGGGGAAAGGGCGGGAAGAGGTTGCATAGCCTAGTGTGTGGGGCGGGGCCAAACGGGCGGGGCTTCTGTACGAGTTCACATGCCTCTTGTTTATAAAGGGTCAGAGACCATCAGAGCATCAGACGAGGAGAAATCAGCCTCCTGGTCACTGGAAGTACAGGAGGATTGCGCTCGAGAAACTCGTGGATGCCTAGACCTCCATCACGGATTACAGCTAATTGTAGACTGTAGCCTCGACCTTGCTCACTAGGTTCTTGGGCTGATTATAATGCGTTACTGAAGTTTAGCTTCATCCGGGGCACCTGCTGTTTCTTTTGTATCTGGAAGTGCTTCCTGTTGAGGTTTAATTTTTGAAACAGGAGCATCGTGCCAAAATGAATCCTGCCTGCATATTTATCCACGAAGATGTCACCATGTTGTGCCATACCTCTACTCAACTGGAGTACTTTCTACTGGGTAGTCAGTAAGTGCTACCTCGTTGGGTAAATGTATGGTGCTTTTCCTACACTGCAGCTGCGTAAAGGCCCAGAAGAGAAGTCTTCAGTGATCACCTGTGTCTGTGACTTTGCCACTGCGCTGATAGGCGCCGAGGTACCTCGAGTGAGCTGTCCATCACAGTGGGGGAATGGGCAGGATAGGTTGCATAGCCTAGTCTGTGTGGGGAGGGGTTAAACTGGCGAGGCTTCTGTGCGAGTTCACATGCCTCTTGTTTATGAAGGGTCAGAGACCGATCAGCTCAGTAAATGATAAGAAAGCAGTCGGTGGTACCTCTGTGGGTGAATGTATTGTGCTTTTCCAGCACTACAGCTGCGTGAAGGCCCAGAAGAGTTGTATTCAGGGATCACCTGTGTCTGTGGCGTTGCCACTGCGCCGATAGGCGCCGAGGTACCTCGAGTGAGCTGTCCATCACAGTGGGGGAAAGGGCGGGATAGGTTGCATAGCCTAGTGTGTGTGGGGAGGGGCCAAACTGGCGAGGCTTCTGTGCGTGTGCACTTGCCTCTTGTTTATGAAGGGTCAGAGACCGATTAGCGCAGTAAATGAGGAGAAAGCAGTCAGTGGTACCTCTTTGGGTGAATGTATTGTGCTTTTCAAACACTACAGCTGCCTATAGGCCCAGAAGAGTTGTCTCGAGTGACCACGTGTGTCTGTAACTTTGCCAACGCGCCGTTTGGCGCCAAGGTCCCTTGAGTGAGCTGTCCATCACAGTGGGGGAAAGGGCGGGAAGATATTGCATAGCCTAGTATGTGGGGCGGGGCCAAACGGGCGGAGCTTCTGTACAGTTCACATGCCTCTTGTTTATAAAGGGTCAGAGACCATCAGAGCATCAGATGAGGAGAAATCAGCCTCCTGGTCACTGAAAGTACAGGAGGATTGCGCTCGAGAAACTCGTGGATGCCTAGACTTCCATCATGGATTACAGCTAATTGTAGACTGTAGCCTCGACCTTGCTCACTAGGTTCTTGGGCTGATTATAATGCGTTACTGAAGTTTAGCTTCATCCGGGGCACGTGCTGTTTCTTTTGTATCTGTAAGTGCTTCCTGTTGAGGTTTAATTTTTGAAACAGGAGCATCGTGCCAAAATGAATCCTGCCTGCATATTTATCCACGAAGATGCAACCATGTTGTGCCATACCTCTACTCAACTGGAGTACTTTCTACTGGGTAGTCAGTAAGTGCTACCTCGTTGGGTAAATGTATGGTGCTTTTCCTACACTACAGCTGCGTAAAGGCCCAGAAGAGATGTCTTCAGTGATCACCTGTGTCTGTGACTTTGCCACTGCGCTGATAGGCGCCAAGGTACCTCGAGTGAGCTGTCCATCACAGTGGGGGAAAGGGCGGGATAGGTTGCATAGCCTAGTGTGTGTGGGGAGGGGTTAAACTGGCGAGGCTTCTGTGCGAGTTCACATGCCTCTTGTTTATGAAGGGTCAGAGACCAATCAGCGCAGCAAATGAGGAGAAAGCAGTCGGTGGTACCTCTTTGGGTGAATGTATTGTGCTTTTCCAGCACTGCAGCTGCGTAAAGGCCCAGAAGAGTTGTCTCGAGTGACCACGTATGTCTGTAACTTTGCCACCGCGCCGTTTGGCGCCAAGGTCCCTCGAGTGAGCTGTCCATCACAGTGGGGGAAAGGGCGGAAGAGGTTGCAAAACCCAGTGTGTGGGGCGGGGGCAAACGGGCGGGGCTTCTGTACGAGTTCACATGCCTCTTGTTTATAAAGGGTCAGAGACCATCAGAGCATCAGATGAGGAGAAATCAGCCTCCTGGTCACTGGAAGTACAGGAGGATTGCGCTCGAGAAACTCGTGGATGCCTAGACCTCCATCACGGATTACAGCTAATTGTAGACTGTAGCCTCGACCTTGCTCACTAGGTTCTTGGGCTGATTATAATGCGTTACTGAAGTTTAGCTTCAACAGGGGCACGTGCTGTTTCTTTTGTATATGTAAGTGCTTCCTGTTGAGGTTTAATTTTTGAAACAGGAGCATCGTGCCAAAATGAATCCTGCCTGCATATTTATCCACGAAGATGCCACCATGTTGTGCCATACCTCTACTCAACTGGAGTACTTTCTACTGGGTAGTCAGTAAGTGCTACCTCGTTGGGTAAATGTATGGTGCTTTTCCTACACTACAGCTGCGTAAAGGCCCAGAAGAGAAGTCTTCAGTGATCACCTGTGTCTGTGACTTTGCCACTGCGCTGATAGGCGCCGAGGTACCTCGAGTGAGCTGTCCATCACAGTGGGGGAAAGGGCGGGATAGGTTGCATAGCCTAGTCTGTGTGGGGAGGGGTTAAACTGGCGAGGCTTCTGTGCGAGTTCACATGCCTCTTGTTTATGAAGGGTCAGAGACCGATCAGCTCAGCAAATGAGGAGAAAGCAGTCGGTGGTACCTCTTTGGGTGAATGTATTGTACTTTTCCAGCACTGCAGCTGCGTGAAGTCCCAGAAGAGTTGTCGTCAGTGATCACCTGTGTCTGTGACTTTGCCACTGCGCCGATAGGCGCCGAGGTACCTCGAGTGAGCAGTCCATCACAGTGGTGGAAAGGGCGGATAGGTTGCATAGCCTAGTGTGTGTGGGGAGGGGCCAAACTGGCGAGGCTTCTGTGCGTGTTCACTTGCCTCTTGTTTATGAAGGGCCAGAGACCGATTAGCGCAGCAAATGAGGAGAAAGCAGTCGGTGGTACCTCTTTGGGTGAATGTATTGTACTTTTCCAGCACTGCAGCTGCGTGAAGTCCCAGAAGAGTTGTCGTCAGTGATCACCTGTGTCTGTGACTTTGCCACTGCGCCGATAGGCGCCGAGGTACCTCGAGTGAGCAGTCCATCACAGTGGTGGAAAGGGCGGATAGGTTGCATAGCCTAGTGTGTGTGGGGAGGGGCCAAACTGGCGAGGCTTCTGTGCGTGTTCACTTGCCTCTTGTTTATGAAGGGCCAGAGACCGATTAGCGCAGCAAATGAGGAGAAAGCAGTCGGTGGTACCTCTTTGGGTGAATGTATTGTGCTTTTCCAGCACTGCAGCTGCGTAAAGGCCCAGAAGAGTTGTCTCGAGTGACCACGTGTGTCTGTAACTTTGCCACCGCGCTGTTTGGCGCCAAGGTCCCTTGAGTGAGCTGTCCATCACAGTGGGGGAAAGGGCGGGAAGAGGTTGCATAGCCTAGTGTGTGGGGCGGGGCCAAACGGGCGGGGCTTCTGTACGAGTTCACATGCCTCTTGTTTATAAAGGGTCAGAGACCATCAGAGCATCAGATGAGGAGAAATCAGCCTCCTGGTCACTGGAAGTACAGGAGGATTGCGCTCGAGAAACTCGTGGATGCCTAGACCTCCATCACGGATTACAGCTAATTGTAGACTGTAGCCTCGACCTTGCTCACTAGGTTCTTGGGCTGATTATAATGCGTTACTGAAGTTTAGCTTCAACAGGGGCACGTGCTGTTTCTTTTGTATATGTAAGTGCTTCCTGTTGAGGTTTAATTTTTGAAACAGGAGCATCGTGCCAAAATGAATCCTGCCTGCATATTTATCCACGAAGATGCCACCATGTTGTGCCATACCTCTACTCAACTGGAGTACTTTCTACTGGGTAGTCAGTAAGTGCTACCTCGTTGGGTAAATGTATGGTGCTTTTCCTACACTGCAGCTGCGTAAAGGCCCAGAAGAGAAGTCTTCAGTGATCACCTGTGTCTGTGACTTTGCCACTGCGCTGATAGGCGCCGAGGTACCTCGAGTGAGCTGTCCATCACAGTGGGGGAATGGGCGGGATAGGTTGCATAGCCTAGTCTGTGTGGGGAGGGGTTAAACTGGCGAGGCTTCTGTGCGAGTTCATATGCCTCTTGTTTATGAAGGGTCAGAGACCGATCAGCGCAGTAAATGATAAGAAAGCAGTAGGTGGTACCTCTGTGGGTGAATGTATTGTGCTTTTCCAGCACTACAGCTGCGTGAAGTCCCAGAAGAGTTGTCGTCAGTGATCACCTGTGTAAGTGACTTTGCCACTGCGCCGATAGGCGCCGAGGTACCTCGAGTGAGCAGTCCATCACAGTGGCGGAAAGGGCGGATAGGTTGCATAGCCTAGTGTGTGTGGGGAGGGGCCAAACTGGCGAGGCTTCTGTGCGTGTTCACTTGCCTCTTGTTTATGAAGGGCCAGAGACCGATTAGCGCAGCAAATGAGGAGAAAGCAGTCGGTGGTACCTCTTTGGGTGAATGTATTGTGCTTTTCCAGCACTGCAGCTGCGTAAAGGCCCAGAAGAGTTGTCTCGAGTGACCACGTGTGTCTGTAACTTTGCCACCGCGCCGTTTGGCGCCAAGGTCCCTCGAGTGAGCTGTCCATCACAGTGGGGGAAAGGGCGGGAAGAGGTTGCATAGCCTAGTGTGTGGGGCGGGGCCAAACGGGCGGGGCTTCTGTACGAGTTCACATGCCTCTTGTTTATAAAGGGTCAGAGACCATCAGAGCATCAGACGAGGAGAAATCAGCCTCCTGGTCACTGGAAGTACAGGAGGATTGCGCTCGAGAAACTCGTGGATGCCTAGACCTCCATCACGGATTACAGCTAATTGTAGACTGTAGCCTCGACCTTGCTCACTAGGTTCTTGGGCTGATTATAATGCGTTACTGAAGTTTAGCTTCATCCGGGGCACCTGCTGTTTCTTTTGTATCTGGAAGTGCTTCCTGTTGAGGTTTAATTTTTGAAACAGGAGCATCGTGCCAAAATGAATCCTGCCTGCATATTTATCCACGAAGATGTCACCATGTTGTGCCATACCTCTACTCAACTGGAGTACTTTCTACTGGGTAGTCAGTAAGTGCTACCTCGTTGGGTAAATGTATGGTGCTTTTCCTACACTGCAGCTGCGTAAAGGCCCAGAAGAGAAGTCTTCAGTGATCACCTGTGTCTGTGACTTTGCCACTGCGCTGATAGGCGCCGAGGTACCTCGAGTGAGCTGTCCATCACAGTGGGGGAATGGGCAGGATATGTTGCATAGCCTAGTCTGTGTGGGGAGGGGTTAAACTGGCGAGGCTTCTGTGCGAGTTCACATGCCTCTTGTTTATGAAGGGTCAGAGACCGATCAGCTCAGTAAATGATAAGAAAGCAGTCGGTGGTACCTCTGTGGGTGAATGTATTGTGCTTTTCCAGCACTACAGCTGCGTGAAGGCCCAGAAGAGTTGTATTCAGGGATCACCTGTGTCTGTGGCGTTGCCACTGCGCCGATAGGCGCCGAGGTACCTCGAGTGAGCTGTCCATCACAGTGGGGGAAAGGGCGGGATAGGTTGCATAGCCTAGTGTGTGTGGGGAGGGGCCAAACTGGCGAGGCTTCTGTGCGTGTGCACTTGCCTCTTGTTTATGAAGGGTCAGAGACCGATTAGCGCAGTAAATGAGGAGAAAGCAGTCAGTGGTACCTCTTTGGGTGAATGTATTGTGCTTTTCAAACACTACAGCTGCCTATAGGCCCAGAAGAGTTGTCTCGAGTGACCACGTGTGTCTGTAACTTTGCCAACGCGCCGTTTGGCGCCAAGGTCCCTTGAGTGAGCTGTCCATCACAGTGGGGGAAAGGGCGGGAAGATATTGCATAGCCTAGTATGTGGGGCGGGGCCAAACGGGCGGAGCTTCTGTACAGTTCACATGCCTCTTGTTTATAAAGGGTCAGAGACCATCAGAGCATCAGATGAGGAGAAATCAGCCTCCTGGTCACTGGAAGTACAGGAGGATTGCGCTCGAGAAACTCGTGGATGCCTAGACTTCCATCATGGATTACAGCTAATTGTAGACTGTAGCCTCGACCTTGCTCACTAGGTTCTTGGGCTGATTATAATGCGTTACTGAAGTTTAGCTTCATCCGGGGCACGTGCTGTTTCTTTTGTATCTGTAAGTGCTTCCTGTTGAGGTTTAATTTTTGAAACAGGAGCATCGTGCCAAAATGAATCCTGCCTGCATATTTATCCACGAAGATGCAACCATGTTGTGCCATACCTCTACTCAACTGGAGTACTTTCTACTGGGTAGTCAGTAAGTGCTACCTCGTTGGGTAAATGTATGGTGCTTTTCCTACACTACAGCTGCGTAAAGGCCCAGAAGAGATGTCTTCAGTGATCACCTGTGTCTGTGACTTTGCCACTGCGCTGATAGGCGCCAAGGTACCTCGAGTGAGCTGTCCATCACAGTGGGGGAAAGGGCGGGATAGGTTGCATAGCCTAGTGTGTGTGGGGAGGGGTTAAACTGGCGAGGCTTCTGTGCGAGTTCACATGCCTCTTGTTTATGAAGGGTCAGAGACCAATCAGCGCAGCAAATGAGGAGAAAGCAGTCGGTGGTACCTCTTTGGGTGAATGTATTGTGCTTTTCCAGCACTGCAGCTGCGTAAAGGCCCAGAAGAGTTGTCTCGAGTGACCACGTATGTCTGTAACTTTGCCACCGCGCCGTTTGGCGCCAAGGTCCCTCGAGTGAGCTGTCCATCACAGTGGGGGAAAGGGCGGAAGAGGTTGCAAAACCCAGTGTGTGGGGCGGGGGCAAACGGGCGGGGCTTCTGTACGAGTTCACATGCCTCTTGTTTATAAAGGGTCAGAGACTATCAGAGCATCAGATGAGGAGAAATCAGCCTCCTGGTCACTGGAAGTACAGGAGGATTGCGCTCGAGAAACTCGTGGATGCCTAGACCTCCATCACGGATTACAGCTAATTGTAGACTGTAGCCTCGACCTTGCTCACTAGGTTCTTGGGCTGATTATAATGCGTTACTGAAGTTTAGCTTCATCCGGGGCACCTGCTGTTTCTTTTGTATCTGTAAGTGCTTCCTGTTGAGGTTTAAGTTTTTGAAACAGGAGCATCGTGCCAAAATGAATCCTGCCTGCATATTTATCCACGAAGATGCCACCATGTTGTGCCATACTCTACTCAACTGGAGTACTTTCTACTGGGTAGTCAGTAAGTGCTGCCTCGTTGGGTAAATGTATGGTGCTTTTCCTACACTACAGCTGCGTAAAGGCCCAGAAGAGAAGTCTTCAGTGATCACCTGTGTCTGTGACTTTGCCACTGCGCTGATAGGCGCCGAGGTACCTCGAGTGAGCTGTCCATCACAGTGGGGGAAAGGGCGGGATAGGTTGCATAGCCTAGTCTGTGTGGGGAGGGGTTAAACTGGCGAGGCTTCTGTGCGAGTTCACATGCCTCTTGTTTATGAAGGGCCAGAGACCGATTAGCGCAGCAAATGAGGAGAAAGCAGTCGGTGGTACCTCTTTGGGTGAATGTATTGTACTTTTCCAGCACTGCAGCTGCGTGAAGTCCCAGAAGAGTTGTCGTCAGTGATCACCTGTGTCTGTGACTTTGCCACTGCGCCGATAGGCGCCGAGGTACCTCGAGTGAGCAGTCCATCACAGTGGTGGAAAGGGCGGATAGGTTGCATAGCCTAGTGTGTGTGGGGAGGGGCCAAACTGGCGAGGCTTCTGTGCGTGTTCACTTGCCTCTTGTTTATGAAGGGCCAGAGACCGATTAGCGCAGCAAATGAGGAGAAAGCAGTCGGTGGTACCTCTTTGGGTGAATGTATTGTACTTTTCCAGCACTGCAGCTGCGTGAAGTCCCAGAAGAGTTGTCGTCAGTGATCACCTGTGTCTGTGACTTTGCCACTGCGCCGATAGGCGCCGAGGTACCTCGAGTGAGCAGTCCATCACAGTGGTGGAAAGGGCGGATAGGTTGCATAGCCTAGTGTGTGTGGGGAGGGGCCAAACTGGCGAGGCTTCTGTGCGTGTTCACTTGCCTCTTGTTTATGAAGGGCCAGAGACCGATTAGCGCAGCAAATGAGGAGAAAGCAGTCGGTGGTACCTCTTTGGGTGAATGTATTGTGCTTTTCCAGCACTGCAGCTGCGTAAAGGCCCAGAAGAGTTGTCTCGAGTGACCACGTGTGTCTGTAACTTTGCCACCGCGCTGTTTGGCGCCAAGGTCCCTTGAGTGAGCTGTCCATCACAGTGGGGGAAAGGGCGGGAAGAGGTTGCATAGCCTAGTGTGTGGGGCGGGGCCAAACGGGCGGGGCTTCTGTACGAGTTCACATGCCTCTTGTTTATAAAGGGTCAGAGACCATCAGAGCATCAGATGAGGAGAAATCAGCCTCCTGGTCACTGGAAGTACAGGAGGATTGCGCTCGAGAAACTCGTGGATGCCTAGACCTCCATCACGGATTACAGCTAATTGTAGACTGTAGCCTCGACCTTGCTCACTAGGTTCTTGGGCTGATTATAATGCGTTACTGAAGTTTAGCTTCAACAGGGGCACGTGCTGTTTCTTTTGTATATGTAAGTGCTTCCTGTTGAGGTTTAATTTTTGAAACAGGAGCATCGTGCCAAAATGAATCCTGCCTGCATATTTATCCACGAAGATGCCACCATGTTGTGCCATACCTCTACTCAACTGGAGTACTTTCTACTGGGTAGTCAGTAAGTGCTACCTCGTTGGGTAAATGTATGGTGCTTTTCCTACACTGCAGCTGCGTAAAGGCCCAGAAGAGAAGTCTTCAGTGATCACCTGTGTCTGTGACTTTGCCACTGCGCTGATAGGCGCCGAGGTACCTCGAGTGAGCTGTCCATCACAGTGGGGGAATGGGCGGGATAGGTTGCATAGCCTAGTCTGTGTGGGGAGGGGTTAAACTGGCGAGGCTTCTGTGCGAGTTCATATGCCTCTTGTTTATGAAGGGTCAGAGACCGATCAGCGCAGTAAATGATAAGAAAGCAGTAGGTGGTACCTCTTTGGGTGAATGTATTGTGCTTTTCCAGCACTGCAGCTGCGTGAAGGCCCAGAAGAGTTGTATTCAGTGATCACCTGTGTCTGTGACGTTGCCACTGCGCCGATAGGCGCCGAGGTACCTCGAGTGAGCTGTCCATCACAGTGGTGGAAAGGGCGGGATAGGTTGCATAGCCTAGTGTGTGTGGGGAGGGGTTAAACTGGCGAGGCTTCTGTGCGAGTTCACACGCCTCTTGTTTATGAAGGGTCAGAGACCGATCAGCGCAGCAAATGAGGAGAAAGCAGTCGGTGGTACCTCTTTGGGTGAATGTATTGTGCTTTTCCAGCACTGCAGCTGCGTAAAGGCCCAGAAGAGTTGTCTCGAGTGACCACGTATGTCTGTAACTTTGCCACCGCGCCGTTTGGCGCCAAGGTCCCTCGAGTGAGCTGTCCATCACAGTGGGGGAAAGGGCGGGAAGAGGTTGCAAAACCTAGTGTGTGGGGCGGGGCCAAACGGGCGGGGCTTCTGTACGAGTTCACATGCCTCTTGTTTATAAAGGGTCAGAGACCATCAGAGCATCAGATGAGGAGAAATCAGCCTCCTGGTCACTGGAAGTACAGGAGGATTGCGCTCGAGAAACTCGTGGATGGCTAGACCTCCATCACGGATTACAGCTAATTGTAGACTGTAGCCTCGACCTTGCTCACTAGGTTCTTGGGCTGATTATAATGCGTTACTGAAGTTTAGCTTCATCCGGGGCACCTGCTGTTTCTTTTGTGTCTGTAAGTGCTTCCTGTTAAGGTTTAAGTTTTTGAAACAGGAGCATCGTGCCAAAATGAATCCTGCCTGCATATTTATCCACGAAGATGCCACCATGTTGTGCCATACCTCTACTCAACTGGAGTACTTTCTACTGGGTAGTCAGTAAGTGCTACCTCGTTGGGTAAATGTATGGTGCTTTTCCTACACTACAGCTGCGTAAAGGCACAGAAGAGAAGTCTTCAGTGATCACCTGTGTCTGTGACTTTGCCACTGCGCTGATAGGCGCCGAGGTACCTCGAGTGAGCTGTCCATCACAGTGGGGGAAAGGGCGGGATAGGTTCCATAGCCTAGTCTGTGTGGGGAGGGGTTAAACTGGCGAGGCTTCTGTGCGTGTTCACTTGCCTCTTGTTTATGAAGGGTCAGAGACCGATTAGCGCAGCAAATGAGGCGAAAGCAGTCGGTGGTACCTCTTTGGGTGAATGTATTGTGCTTTTCCAGCACTGCAGCTGCGTAAAGGCCCAGAAGAGTTGTCGTCAGTGATCACCTGTGTCTGTGACTTTGCCACTGCGCCGATAGGCGCCGAGGTACCTCGAGTGAGCAGTCCATCACAGTGGTGGAAAGGGCGGATAGGTTGCATAGCCTAGTGTGTGTGGGGAGGGGCCAAACTGGCGAGGCTTCTGTGCGTTTTCACTTGCCTCTTGTTTATGAAGGGCCAGAGACCGATTAGCGCAGCAAATGAGGAGAAAGCAGTCGGTGGTACCTCTTTGGGTGAATGTATTGTACTTTTCCAGCACTGCAGCTGCGTGAAGTCCCAGAAGAGTTGTCGTCAGTGATCACCTGTGTAAGTGACTTTGCCACTACGCCGATAGGCGCCGAGGTACCTCGAGTGAGCAGTCCATCACAGTGGCGGAAAGGGCGGATAGGTTGCATAGCCTAGTGTGTGTGGGGAGGGGCCAAACTGGCGAGGCTTCTGTGCGTGTTCACTTGCCTCTTGTTTATGAAGGGCCAGAGACCGATTAGCGCAGCAAATGAGGAGAAAGCAGTCGGTGGTACCTCTTTGGGTGAATGTATTGTGCTTTTCCAGCACTGCAGCTGCGTAAAGGCCCAGAAGAGTTGTCTCGAGTGACCACGTGTGTCTGTAACTTTGCCACCGCGCCGTTTGGCGCCAAGGTCCCTCGAGTGAGCTGTCCATCACAGTGGGGGAAAGGGCGGGAAGAGGTTGCATAGCCTAGTGTGTGGGGCGGGGCCAAACGGGCGGGGCTTCTGTACGAGTTCACATGCCTCTTGTTTATAAAGGGTCAGAGACCATCAGAGCATCAGACGAGGAGAAATCAGCCTCCTGGTCACTGGAAGTACAGGAGGATTGCGCTCGAGAAACTCGTGGATGCCTAGACCTCCATCACGGATTACAGCTAATTGTAGACTGTAGCCTCGACCTTGCTCACTAGGTTCTTGGGCTGATTATAATGCGTTACTGAAGTTTAGCTTCATCCGGGGCACCTGCTGTTTCTTTTGTATCTGGAAGTGCTTCCTGTTGAGGTTTAATTTTTGAAACAGGAGCATCGTGCCAAAATGAATCCTGCCTGCATATTTATCTACGAAGATGTCACCATGTTGTGCCATACCTCTACTCAACTGGAGTACTTTCTACTGGGTAGTCAGTAAGTGCTACCTCGTTGGGTAAATGTATGGTGCTTTTCCTACACTGCAGCTGCGTAAAGGCCCAGAAGAGAAGTCTTCAGTGATCACCTGTGTCTGTGACTTTGCCACTGCGCTGATAGGCGCCGAGGTACCTCGAGTGAGCTGTCCATCACAGTGGGGGAATGGGCAGGATAGGTTGCATAGCCTAGTCTGTGTGGGGAGGGGTTAAACTGGCGAGGCTTCTGTGCGAGTTCACATGCCTCTTGTTTATGAAGGGTCAGAGACCGATCAGCGCAGTAAATGATAAGAAAGCAGTCGGTGGTACCTCTGTGGGTGAATGTATTGTGCTTTTCCAGCACTGCAGCTGCGTGAAGGCCCAGAAGAGTTGTATTCAGTGATCACCTGTGTCTGTGACGTTGCCACTGCGCCGATAGGCGCCGAGGTACCTCGAGTGAGCTGTCCATCACAGTGGTGGAAAGGGCGGGATAGGTTGCATAGCCTAGTGTGTGTGGGGAGGGGTTAAACTGTCGAGGCTTCTGTGCGAGTTCACATGCCTCTTGTTTATGAAGGGTCAGAGACCGATCAGAGCAGCAAATGAGGAGAAAGCAGTCGGTGGTACCTCTTTGGGTGAATGTATTGTGCTTTTCAAACACTACAGCTGCGTATAGGCCCAGAAGAGTTGTCTCGAGTGACCACGTGTGTCTGTAACTTTGCCAACGCGCCGTTTGGCGCCAAGGTCCCTTGAGTGAGCTGTCCATCACAGTGGGGGAAAGGGCCGGAAGATATTGCATAGCCTAGTGTGTGGGGCGGGGCCAAACGGGCGGGGCTTCTGTACAGTTCACATGCCTCTTGTTTATAAAGGGTCAGAGACCATCAGAGCATCAGATGAGGAGAAATCAGCCTCCTGGTCACTGGAAGTACAGGAGGATTGCGCTCGAGAAACTCGTGGATGCCTAGACTTCCATCATGGATTACAGCTAATTGTAGACTGTAGCCTCGACCTTGCTCACTAGGTTCTTGGGCTGATTATAATGCGTTACTGAAGTTTAGCTTCAACAGGGGCACGTGCTGTTTCTTTTGTATATGTAAGTGCTTCCTGTTGAGGTTTAATTTTTGAAACAAGAGCATCGTGCCAAAATGAATCCTGCCTGCATATTTATCCACGAAGATGCCACATGTTGTGCCATACCTCTACTCAACTGGAGTACTTTCTACTGGGTAGTCAGTAAGTGCTACCTCGTTGGGTAAATGTATGGTGCTTTTCCTACACTGCAGCTGCGTAAAGGCCCAGAAGAGAAGTCTTCAGTGATCACCTGTGTCTGTGACTTTGCCACTGCGCTGATAGGCGCCGAGGTACCTCGAGTGAGCTGTCCATCACAGTGGGGGAATGGGCGGGATAGGTTGCATAGCCTAGTCTGTGTGGGGAGGAGTTAAACTGGCGAGGCTTCTGTGCGAGTTCACATGCCTCTTGTTTATGAAGGGTCAGAGACCGATCAGCGCAGTAAATGATAAGAAAGCAGTAGGTGGTACCTCTTTGGGTAAATGTATTGTGCTTTTCCAGCACTGCAGCTGCGTGAAGGCCCAGAAGAGTTGTATTCAGTGATCACCTGTGTCTGTGACGTTGCCACTGCGCCGATAGGCGCCGAGGTACCTCGAGTGAGCTGTCCATCACAGTGGTGGAAAGGGCGGGATAGGTTGCATAGCCTAGTGTGTGTGGGGAGGGGTTAAACTGGCGAGGCTTCTGTGCGAGTTCACATGCCTCTTGTTTATGAAGGGTCAGAGACCGATCAGCGCAGCAAATGAGGAGAAAGCAGTCGGTGGTACCTCTTTGGGTGAATGTATTGTGCTTTTCCAGCACTGCAGCTGCGTAAAGGCCCAGAAGAGTTGTCTCGAGTGACCACGTATGTCTGTAACTTTGCCACCGCGCCGTTTGGCGCCAAGGTCCCTCGAGTGAGCTGTCCATCACAGTGGGGGAAAGGGCGGGAAGAGGTTGCAAAACCTAGTGTGTGGGGCGGGGCCAAACGGGCGGGGCTTCTGTACGAGTTCACATGCCTCTTGTTTATAAAGGGTCAGAGACCATCAGAGCATCAGATGAGGAGAAATCAGCCTCCTGGTCACTGGAAGTACAGGAGGATTGCGCTCGAGAAACTCGTGGATGCCTAGACCTCCATCACGGATTACAGCTAATTGTAGACTGTAGCCTCGACCTTGCTCACTAGGTTCTTGGGCTGATTATAATGCGTTACTGAAGTTTAGCTTCAACAGGGGCACGTGCTGTTTCTTTTGTATATGTAAGTGCTTCCTGTTGAGGTTTAATTTTTGAAACAAGAGCATCGTGCCAAAATGAATCCTGCCTGCATATTTATCCACGAAGATGCCACCATGTTGTGTCATACCTCTACTCAACTGGAGTACTTTCTACTGGGTAGTCAGTAAGTGCTACCTCGTTGGGTAAATGTATGGTGCTTTTCCTACACTGCAGCTGCGTAAAGGCCCAGAAGAGAAGTCTTCAGTGATCACCTGTGTCTGTGACTTTGCCACTGCGCTGATAGGCGCCGAGGTACCTCGAGTGAGCTGTCCATCACAGTGGGGGAATGGGCGGGATAGGTTGCATAGCCTAGTCTGTGTGGGGAGGAGTTAAACTGGCGAGGCTTCTGTGCGAGTTCACATGCCTCTTGTTTATGAAGGGTCAGAGACCGATCAGCGCAGTAAATGATAAGAAAGCAGTAGGTGGTACCTCTTTGGGTAAATGTATTGTGCTTTTCCAGCACTACAGCTGCGTGAAGGCCCAGAAGAGTTGTATTCAGGGATCACCTGTGTCTGTGACGTTGCCACTGCGCCGATAGGCGCCGAGGTACCTCGAGTGAGCTGTCCATCACAGTGGTGGAAAGGGCGGGATAGGTTGCATAGCCTAGTGTGTGTGGGGAGGGGTTAAACTGGCGAGGCTTCTGTGCGAGTTCACATGCCTCTTGTTTATGAAGGGTCAGAGACCGATCAGCGCAGCAAATGAGGAGAAAGCAGTCGGTGGTACCTCTTTGGGTGAATGTATTGTGCTTTTCCAGCACTGCAGCTGCGTAAAGGCCCAGAAGAGTTGTCTCGAGTGACCACGTATGTCTGTAACTTTGCCACCGCGCCGTTTGGCGCCAAGGTCCCTCGAGTGAGCTGTCCATCACAGTGGGGGAAAGGGCGGGAAGAGGTTGCAAAACCTAGTGTGTGGGGCGGGGCCAAACGGGCGGGGCTTCTGTACGAGTTCACATGCCTCTTGTTTATAAAGGGTCAGAGACCATCAGAGCATCAGATGAGGAGAAATCAGCCTCCTGGTCACTGGAAGTACAGGAGGATTGCGCTCGAGAAACTCGTGGATGCCTAGACCTCCATCACGGATTACAGCTAATTGTAGACTGTAGCCTCGACCTTGCTCACTAGGTTCTTGGGCTGATTATAATGCGTTACTGAAGTTTAGCTTCATCCGGGGCACCTGCTGTTTCTTTTGTATCTGTAAGTGCTTCCTGTTGAGGTTTAAGTTTTTGAAACAGGAGCATCGTGCCAAAATGAATCCTGCCTGCATATTTATCCACGAAGATGCCACCATGTTGTGCCATACCTCTACTCAACTGGAGTACTTTCTACTGGGTAGTCAGTAAGTGCTACCTCGTTGGGTAAATGTATGGTGCTTTTCCTACACTACAGCTGCGTAAAGGCCCAGAAGAGAAGTCTTCAGTGATCACCTGTGTCTGTGACTTTGCCACTGCGCTGATAGGCGCCGAGGTACCTCGAGTGAGCTGTCCATCACAGTGGGGGAAAGGGCGAGATAGGTTGCATAGCCTAGTCTGTGTGGGGAGGGGTTAAACTGGCGAGGCTTCTGTGCGAGTTCACATGCCTCTTGTTTATGAAGGGTTAGAGACCGATCAGCGCAGTAAATGATAAGAAAGCAGTAGGTGGTACCTCTGTGGGTGAATGTATTGTGCTTTTCCAGCACTACAGCTGCGTGAAGGCCCAGAAGAGTTGTATTCAGTGATCACCTGTGTCTGTGACGTTGCCACTGCGCCGATAGGCGCCGAGGTACCTCGAGTGAGCTGCCCATCACAGTGGTGGAAAGGGCGGGATAGGTTGCATAGCCTAGTGTGTGTGGGGAGGGGTTAAACTTGCGAAGCTTCTGTGCGTGTGCACTTGCCTCTTGTTTATGAAGGGTCAGAGACCGATTAGCGCAGTAAATGAGGAGAAAGCAGTCGGTGGTACCTCTTTGGGTGAATGTATTGTGCTTTTCAAACACTACAGCTGCGTATAGGCCCAGAAGAGTTGTCTCGAGTGACCACGTGTGTCTGTAACTTTGCCAACGCGCCGTTTGGCGCCAAGGTCCCTTGAGTGAGCTGTCCATCACAGTGGGGGAAAGGGCGGGAAGATGTTGCATAGCCTAGTGTTTAGGTCGGGGCCAAACGGGCGTGGCTTCTGTACGAGTTCACATGCCTCTTGTTTATAAAGGGTCAGAGACCATCAGAGCATCAGATGAGGAGAAATCAGCCTCCTGGTCACTGGAAGTACAGGAGGATTGCGCTCGAGAAACTCGTGGATGCCTAGACTTCCATCATGGATTACAGCTAATTGTAGACTGTAGCCTCGACCTTGCTCACTAGGTTCTTGGGCTGATTATAATGCGTTACTGAAGTTTAGCTTCATCCGGGGCACGTGCTGTTTCTTTTGTATCTGTAAGTGCTTCCTGTTGAGGTTTAATTTTTGAAACAGGAGCATCGTGCCAAAATGAATCCTGCCTGCATATTTATCCACGAAGATGCCACCTTGTTGTGCCATTCCTCTACTCAACTGGAGTACTTTCTACTGGGTAGTCAGTAAGTGCTACCTCGTTGGGTAAATGTATGGTGCTTTTCCTACACTACAGCTGCGTAAAGGCCCAGAAGAGAAGTCTTCAGTGATCACCTGTGTCTGTGACTTTGCCACTGCGCTGATAGGCGCCGAGGTACCTCGAGTGAGCTGTCCATCACAGTGGGGGAAAGGGCGGGATAGGTTGCATAGCCTAGTGTGTGTGGGGAGGGGCCAAACTGGCGAGGCTTCTGTGCGTGTGCACTTGCCTCTTGTTTATGAAGGGTCAGAGACCGATTAGCGCAGCAAATGGGGAGAAAGCAGTCGGTGGTACCTCTTTGGGTGAATGTATTGTGCTTTTCAAACACTACAGCTGCGTATAGGCCCAGAAGAGTTGTCTCGAGTGACCACGTGTGTCTGTAACTTTGCCAACGCGCCGTTTGGCGCCAAGGTCCCTTGAGTGAGCTGTCCATCACAGTGGGGGAAGGGCGGGAAGATATTGCATAGCCTAGTGTGTGGGGCGGGGCCAAACGGGCGGGGCTTCTGTACAGTTCACATGCCTCTTGTTTATAAAGGGTCAGAGACCATCAGAGCATCAGATGAGGAGAAATCAGCCTCCTGGTCACTGGAAGTACAAGAGGATTGCGCTCGAGAAACTCGTGGATGCCTAGACTTCCATCATGGATTACAGCTAATTGTAGACTGTAGCCTCGACCTTGCTCACTAGGTTCTTGGGCTGATTATAATGCGTTACTGAAGTTTAGCTTCAACAGGGGCACGTGCTGTTTCTTTTGTATATGTAAGTGCTTCCTGTTGAGGTTTAGTTTTTGAAACAGGAGCATCGTGCCAAAATGAATCCTGCCTGCATATTTATCCACGAAGATGCCACCATGTTGTGCCATACCTCTACTCAACTGGAGTACTTTCTACTGGGTAGTCAGTAAGTGCTACCTCGTTGGGTAAATGTATGGTGCTTTTCCTACACTGCAGCTGCGTAAAGGCCCAGAAGAGAAGTCTTCAGTGATCACCTGTGTCTGTGACTTTGCCACTGCGCTGATAGGCGCCGAGGTACCTCGAGTGAGCTGTCCATCACAGTGGGGGAATGGGCGGGATAGGTTGCATAGCCTAGTCTGTGTGGGGAGGGGTTAAACTGGCGAGGCTTCTGTGCGAGTTCACATGCCTCTTGTTTATGAAGGGTCAGAGACCGATCAGCGCAGTAAATGATAAGAAAGCAGTAGGTGGTACCTCTTTGGGTGAATGTATTGTGCTTTTCCAGCACTGCAGCTGCGTGAAGGCCCAGAAGAGTTGTATTCAGTGATCACCTGTGTCTGTGACGTTGCCACTGCGCCGATAGGCGCCGAGGTACCTCGAGTGAGCAGTCCATCACAGTGGCGGAAAGGGCGGGATAGGTTGCATAGCCTAGTGTGTGTGGGGAGGGGCCAAACTGGCGAGGCTTCTGTGCGTGTTCACTTGCCTCTTGTTTATGAAGGGCCAGAGACCGATTAGCGCAGCAAATGAGGAGAAAGCAGTCGGTGGTACCTCTTTGGGTGAATGTATTGTGCTTTTCCAGCACTGCAGCTGCGTAAAGGCCCAGAAGAGTTGTCTCGAGTGACCACGTGTGTCTGTAACTTTGCCACCGCGCCGTTTGGCGCCAAGGTCCCTCGAGTGAGCTGTCCATCACAGTGGGGGAAAGGGCGGGAAGAGGTTGCATAGCCTAGTGTGTGGGGCGGGGCCAAACGGGCGGGGCTTCTGTACGAGTTCACATGCCTCTTGTTTATAAAGGGTCAGAGACCATCAGAGCATCAGACGAGGAGAAATCAGCCTCCTGGTCACTGGAAGTACAGGAGGATTGCGCTCGAGAAACTCGTGGATGCCTAGACCTCCATCACGGATTACAGCTAATTGTAGACTGTAGCCTCGACCTTGCTCACTAGGTTCTTGGGCTGATTATAATGCGTTACTGAAGTTTAGCTTCATCCGGGGCACCTGCTGTTTCTTTTGTATCTGGAAGTGCTTCCTGTTGAGGTTTAATTTTTGAAACAGGAGCATCGTGCCAAAATGAATCCTGCCTGCATATTTATCCACGAAGATGTCACCATGTTGTGCCATACCTCTACTCAACTGGAGTACTTTCTACTGGGTAGTCAGTAAGTGCTACCTCGTTGGGTAAATGTATGGTGCTTTTCCTACACTGCAGCTGCGTAAAGGCCCAGAAGAGAAGTCTTCAGTGATCACCTGTGTCTGTGACTTTGCCACTGCGCTGATAGGCGCCGAGGTACCTCCAGTGAGCTGTCCATCACAGTGGGGGAATGGGCAGGATAGGTTGCATAGCCTAGTCTGTGTGGGGAGGGGTTAAACTGGCGAGGCTTCTGTGCGAGTTCACATGCCTCTTGTTTATGAAGGGTCAGAGACCGATCAGCGCAGTAAATGATAAGAAAGCAGTCGGTGGTACCTCTGTGGGTGAATGTATTGTGCTTTTCCAGCACTGCAGCTGCGTGAAGGCCCAGAAGAGTTGTATTCAGTGATCACCTGTGTCTGTGACGTTGCCACTGCGCCGATAGGCGCCGAGGTACCTCGAGTGAGCTGTCCATCACAGTGGTGGAAAGGGCGGGATAGGTTGCATAGCCTAGTGTGTGTGGGGAGGGGTTAAACTGTCGAGGCTTCTGTGCGAGTTCACATGCCTCTTGTTTATGAAGGGTCAGAGACCGATCAGAGCAGCAAATGAGGGGCACGTGCTGTTTCTTTTGTATCTGTAAGTGCTTCCTGTTGAGGTTTAATTTTTGAAACAGGAGCATCGTGCCAAAATGAATCCTGCCTGCATATTTATCCACGAAGATGCCACCATGTTGTGCCATACCTCTACTCAACTGGAGTACTTTCTACTGGGTAGTCAGTAAGTGCTACCTCGTTGGGTAAATGTATGGTGCTTTTCCTACACTACAGCTGCGTAAAGGCCCAGAAGAGAAGTCTTCAGTGATCACCTGTGTCTGTGACTTTGCCACTGCGCTGATAGGCGCCAAGGTACCTCGAGTGAGCTGTCCATCACAGTGGGGGAAAGGGCGAGATAGGTTGCATAGCCTAGTCTGTGTGGGGAGGGGTTAAACTGGCGAGGCTTCTGTGCGAGTTCACATGCCTCTTGTTTATGAAGGGTTAGAGACCGATCAGCGCAGTAAATGATAAGAAAGCAGTAGGTGGTACCTCTTTGGGTGAATGTATTGTGCTTTTCCAGCACTGCAGCTGCGTGAAGGCCCAGAAGAGTTGTATTCAGTGATCACCTGTGTCTGTGACGTTGCCACTGCGCCGATAGGCGCCGAGGTACCTCGAGTGAGCTGCCCATCACAGTGGTGGAAAGGGCGGGATAGGTTGCATAGCCTAGTGTTTGTGGGGAGGGGTTAAACTTGCGAAGCTTCTGTGCGAGTTCACATGCCTCTTGTTTATGAAGGGTCAGAGACCGATCAGCGCAGTAAATGATAAGAAAGCAGTCGGTGGTACCTCTTTGGGTGAATGTATTGTGATTTTCAAACACTACAACTGCGTATAGGCCCAGAAGAGTTGTCTCAAGTGACCACGTGTGTCTGTAACTTTGCCACTGCGCCGTTTGGCGCCAAGGTCCCTTGAGTGAGCTGTCCATCACAGTGGGGGAAAGGGCGGGAAGATGTTGCATAGCCTAGTGTTTAGGTCGGGGCCAAACGGGCGTGGCTTCTGTACGAGTTCACATGCCTCTTGTTTATAAAGGGTCAGAGACCATCAGAGCATCAGATGAGGAGAAATCAGCCTCCTGGTCACTGGAAGTACAGGAGGATTGCGCTCGAGAAACTCGTGGATGCCTAGACCTCCATCACGGATTACAGCTAATTGTAGACTGTAGCCTCGACCTTGCTCACTAGGTTCTTGGGCTGATTATAATGCGTTACTGAAGTTTAGCTTCAACCGGGGCACGTGCTGTTTCTTTTGTATATGTAAGTGCTTCCTGTTGAGGTTTAATTTTTGAAACAGGAGCATCGTGCCAAAATGAATCCTGCCTGCATATTTATCCACGAAGATGCCACCTTGTTGTGCCATTCCTCTACTCAACTGGAGTACTTTCTACTGGGTAGTCAGTAAGTGCTACCTCGTTGGGTAAATGTATGGTGCTTTTCCTACACTACAGCTGCGTAAAGGCCCAGAAGAGAAGTCTTCAGTGATCACCTGTGTCTGTGACTTTGCCACTGCGCTGATAGGCGCCGAGGTACCTCGAGTGAGCTGTCCATCACAGTGGGGGAAAGGGCGGGATAGGTTGCATAGCCTAGTGTGTGTGGGGAGGGGCCAAACTGGCGAGGCTTCTGTGCGTGTGCACTTGCCTCTTGTTTATGAAGGGTCAGAGACCGATTAGCGCAGCAAATGATAAGAAAGCAGTAGGTGGTACCTCTTTGGGTGAATGTATTGTGCTTTTCCAGCACTGCAGCTGCGTGAAGGCCCAGAAGAGTTGTATTCAGTGATCACCTGTGTCTGTGACGTTGCCACTGCGCCGATAGGCGCCGAGGTACCTCGAGTGAGCTGTCCATCACAGTGGTGGAAAGGGCGGGATAGGTTGCATAGCCTAGTGTGTGTGGGGAGGGGTTAAACTGGCGAGGCTTCTGTGCGAGTTCACATGCCTCTTGTTTATGAAGGGTCAGAGACCGATCAGCGCAGCAAATGAGGAGAAAGCAGTCGGTGGTACCTCTTTGGGTGAATGTATTGTGCTTTTCCAGCACTGCAGCTGCGTAAAGGCCCAGAAGAGTTGTCTCGAGTGACCACGTATGTCTGTAACTTTGCCACCGCGCCGTTTGGCGCCAAGGTCCCTCGAGTGAGCTGTCCATCACAGTGGGGGAAAGGGCGGGAAGAGGTTGCAAAACCTAGTGTGTGGGGCGGGGCCAAACGGGCGGGGCTTCTGTACGAGTTCACATGCCTCTTGTTTATAAAGGGTCAGAGACCATCAGAGCATCAGATGAGGAGAAATCAGCCTCCTGGTCACTGGAAGAACAGGAGGATTGCGCTCGAGAAACTCGTGGATGCCTAGACCTCCATCACGGATTACAGCTAATTGTAGACTGTAGCCTCGACCTTGCTCACTAGGTTCTTGGGCTGATTATAATGCGTTACTGAAGTTTAGCTTCATCCGGGGCACCTGCTGTTTCTTTTGTATCTGTAAGTGCTTCCTGTTGAGGTTTAAGTTTTTGAAACAGGAGCATCGTGCCAAAATGAATCCTGCCTGCATATTTATCCACGAAGATGCCACCATGTTGTGCCATACCTCTACTCAACTGGAGTACTTTCTACTGGGTAGTCAGTAAGTGCTACCTCGTTGGGTAAATGTATGGTGCTTTTCCTACACTACAGCTGCGTAAAGGCACAGAAGAGAAGTCTTCAGTGATCACCTGTGTCTGTGACTTTGCCACTGCGCTGATAGGCGCCGAGGTACCTCGAGTGAGCTGTCCATCACAGTGGGGGAAAGGGCGGGATAGGTTCCATAGCCTAGTCTGTGTGGGGAGGGGTTAAACTGGCGAGGCTTCTGTGCGTGTTCACTTGCCTCTTGTTTATGAAGGGTCAGAGACCGATTAGCGCAGCAAATGAGGCGAAAGCAGTCGGTGGTACCTCTTTGGGTGAATGTATTGTGCTTTTCCAGCACTGCAGCTGCGTAAAGGCCCAGAAGAGTTGTCGTCAGTGATCACCTGTGTCTGTGACTTTGCCACTGCGCCGATAGGCGCCGAGGTACCTCGAGTGAGCAGTCCATCACAGTGGTGGAAAGGGCGGATAGGTTGCATAGCCTAGTGTGTGTGGGGAGGGGCCAAACTGGCGAGGCTTCTGTGCGTTTTCACTTGCCTCTTGTTTATGAAGGGCCAGAGACCGATTAGCGCAGCAAATGAGGAGAAAGCAGTCGGTGGTACCTCTTTGGGTGAATGTATTGTACTTTTCCAGCACTGCAGCTGCGTGAAGTCCCAGAAGAGTTGTCGTCAGTGATCACCTGTGTAAGTGACTTTGCCACTGCGCCGATAGGCGCCGAGGTACCTCGAGTGAGCAGTCCATCACAGTGGTGGAAAGGGCGGGATAGGTTGCATAGCCTAGTGTGTGTGGGGAGGGGTTAAACTGGCGAGGCTTCTGTGCGAGTTCACATGCCTCTTGTTTATGAAGGGTCAGAGACCGATCAGCGCAGCAAATGAGGAGAAAGCAGTCGGTGGTACCTCTTTGGGTGAATGTATTGTGCTTTTCCAGCACTGCAGCTGCGTAAAGGCCCAGAAGAGTTGTCTCGAGTGACCACGTATGTCTGTAACTTTGCCACCGCGCCGTTTGGCGCCAAGGTCCCTCGAGTGAGCTGTCCATCACAGTGGGGGAAAGGGCGGAAGAGGTTGCAAAACCCAGTGTGTGGGGCGGGGGCAAACGGGCGGGGCTTCTGTACGAGTTCACATGCCTCTTGTTTATAAAGGGTCAGAGACTATCAGAGCATCAGATGAGGAGAAATCAGCCTCCTGGTCACTGGAAGTACAGGAGGATTGCGCTCGAGAAACTCGTGGATGCCTAGACCTCCATCACGGATTACAGCTAATTGTAGACTGTAGCCTCGACCTTGCTCACTAGGTTCTTGGGCTGATTATAATGCGTTACTGAAGTTTAGCTTCATCCGGGGCACCTGCTGTTTCTTTTGTATCTGTAAGTGCTTCCTGTTGAGGTTTAAGTTTTTGAAACGGGAGCATCGTGCCAAAATGAATCCTGCCTGCATATTTATCCACGAAGATGCCACCATGTTGTGCCATACCTCTACTCAACTGGAGTACTTTCTACTGGGTAGTCAGTAAGTGCTACCTCGTTGGGTAAATGTATGGTGCTTTTCCTACACTACAGCTGCGTAAAGGCCCAGAAGAGAAGTCTTCAGTGATCACCTGTGTCTGTGACTTTGCCACTGCGCTGATAGGCGCCGAGGTACCTCCAGTGAGCTGTCCATCACAGTGGGGGAAAGGGCGGGATAGGTTGCATAGCCTAGTCTGTGTGGGGAGGGGTTAAACTGGCGAGGCTTCTGTGCGAGTTCACATGCCTCTTGTTTATGAAGGGTCAGAGACCGATCAGCTCAGTAAATGATAAGAAAGCAGTCGGTGGTACCTCTGTGGGTGAATGTATTGTGCTTTTCCAGCACTACAGCTGCGTGAAGGCCCAGAAGAGTTGTATTCAGGGATCACCTGTGTCTGTGACGTTGCCACTGCGCCGATAGGCGCCGAGGTACCTCGAGTGAGCTGTCCATCACAGTGGGGGAAAGGGCGGGATAGGTTGCATAGCCTAGTGTGTGTGGGGAGGGGCCAAACTGGCGAGGCTTCTGTGCGTGTGCACTTGCCTCTTGTTTATGAAGGGTCAGAGACCGATTAGCGCAGTAAATGAGGAGAAAGCAGTCGGTGGTACCTCTTTGGGTGAATGTATTGTGCTTTTCAAACACTACAGCTGCGTATAGGCCCAGAAGAGTTGTCTCGAGTGACCACGTGTGTCTGTAACTTTGCCAACGCGCCGTTTGGCGCCAAGGTCCCTTGAGTGAGCTGTCCATCACAGTGGGGGAAAGGGCGGGAAGATATTGCATAGCCTAGTGTGTGGGGCGGGGCCAAACGGGCGGGGCTTCTGTACAGTTCACATGCCTCTTGTTTATAAAGGGTCAGAGACCATCAGAGCATCAGATGAGGAGAAATCAGCCTCCTGGTCACTGGAAGTACAGGAGGATTGCGCTCGAGAAACTCGTGGATGCCTAGACTTCCATCATGGATTACAGCTAATTGTAGACTGTAGCCTCGACCTTGCTCACTAGGTTCTTGGGCTGATTATAATGCGTTACTGAAGTTTAGCTTCATCCGGGGCACGTGCTGTTTCTTTTGTATCTGTAAGTGCTTCCTGTTGAGGTTTAATTTTTGAAACAGGAGCATCGTGCCAAAATGAATCCTGCCTGCATATTTATCCACGAAGATGCAACCATGTTGTGCCATACCTCTACTCAACTGGAGTACTTTCTACTGGGTAGTCAGTAAGTGCTACCTCGTTGGGTAAATGTATGGTGCTTTTCCTACACTACAGCTGCGTAAAGGCCCAGAAGAGAAGTCGTCAGTGATCACCTGTGTCTGTGACTTTGCCACTGCGCTGATAGGCGCCGAGGTACCTCGAGTGAGCTGTCCATCACAGTGGGGGAAAGGGCGGGATAGGTTGCATAGCCTAGTCTGTGTGGGGAGGGGTTAAACTGGCGAGGCTTCTGTGCGAGTTCACATGCCTCTTGTTTATGAAGGGTCAGAGACCGATCAGCTCAGTAAATGATAAGAAAGCAGTCGGTGGTACCTCTGTGGGTGAATGTATTGTGCTTTTCCAGCACTACAGCTGCGTGAAGGCCCAGAAGAGTTGTATTCAGGGATCACCTGTGTCTGTGGCGTTGCCACTGCGCCGATAGGCGCCGAGGTACCTCGAGTGAGCTGTCCATCACAGTGGGGGAAAGGGCGGGATAGGTTGCATAGCCTAGTGTGTGTGGGGAGGGGCCAAACTGGCGAGGCTTCTGTGCGTGTGCAATTGCCTCTTGTTTATGAAGGGTCAGAGACCGATTAGCGCAGTAAATGAGGAGAAAGCAGTCAGTGGTACCTCTTTGGGTGAATGTATTGTGCTTTTCAAACACTACAGCTGCGTATAGGCCCAGAAGAGTTGTCTCGAGTGACCACGTGTGTCTGTAACTTTGCCAACGCGCCGTTTGGCGCCAAGGTCCCTTGAGTGAGCTGTCCATCACAGTGGGGGAAAGGGCGGGAAGATATTGCATAGCCTAGTATGTGGGGCGGGGCCAAACGGGCGGAGCTTCTGTACAGTTCACATGCCTCTTGTTTATAAAGGGTCAGAGACCATCAGAGCATCAGATGAGGAGAAATCGGCCTCCTGGTCACTGGAAGTACAGGAGGATTGCGCTCGAGAAACTCGTGGATGCCTAGACTTCCATCATGGATTACAGCTAATTGTAGACTGTAGCCTCGACCTTGCTCACTAGGTTCTTGGGCTGATTATAATGCGTTACTGAAGTTTAGCTTCATCCGGGGCACGTGCTGTTTCTTTTGTATCTGTAAGTGCTTCCTGTTGAGGTTTAATTTTTGAAACAGGAGCATCGTGCCAAAATGAATCCTGCCTGCATATTTATCCACGAAGATGCAACCATGTTGTGCCATACCTCTACTCAACTGGAGTACTTTCTACTGGGTAGTCAGTAAGTGCTACCTCGTTGGGTAAATGTATGGTGCTTTTCCTACACTACAGCTGCGTAAAGGCCCAGAAGAGATGTCTTCAGTGATCACCTGTGTCTGTGACTTTGCCACTGCGCTGATAGGCGCCAAGGTACCTCGAGTGAGCTGTCCATCACAGTGGGGGAAAGGGCGGGATAGGTTGCATAGCCTAGTGTGTGTGGGGAGGGGTTAAACTGGCGAGGCTTCTGTGCGAGTTCACATGCCTCTTGTTTATGAAGGGTCAGAGACCAATCAGCGCAGCAAATGAGGAGAAAGCAGTCGGTGGTACCTCTTTGGGTGAATGTATTGTGCTTTTCCAGCACTGCAGCTGCGTAAAGGCCCAGAAGAGTTGTCTCGAGTGACCACGTATGTCTGTAACTTTGCCACCGCGCCGTTTGGCGCCAAGGTCCCTCGAGTGAGCTGTCCATCACAGGGGGGGAAAGGGCGGGAAGAGGTTGCAAAACCTAGTGTGTGGGGCGGGGCCAAACGGGCGGGGCTTCTGTACGAGTTCACATGCCTCTTGTTTATAAAGGGTCAGAGACTATCAGAGCATCAGATGAGGAGAAATCAGCCTCCTGGTCACTGGAAGTACAGGAGGATTGCGCTCGAGAAACTCGTGGATGCCTAGACCTCCATCACGGATTACAGCTAATTGTAGACTGTAGCCTCGACCTTGCTCACTAGGTTCTTGGGCTGATTATAATGCGTTACTGAAGTTTAGCTTCATCCGGGGCACCTGCTGTTTCTTTTGTATCTGTAAGTGCTTCCTGTTGAGGTTTAAGTTTTTGAAACAGGAGCATCGTGCCAAAATGAATCCTGCCTGCATATTTATCCACGAAGATGCCACCATGTTGTGCCATACTCTACTCAACTGGAGTACTTTCTACTGGGTAGTCAGTAAGTGCTGCCTCGTTGGGTAAATGTATGGTGCTTTTCCTACACTACAGCTGCGTAAAGGCCCAGAAGAGAAGTCTTCAGTGATCACCTGTGTCTGTGACTTTGCCACTGCGCTGATAGGCGCCGAGGTACCTCGAGTGAGCTGTCCATCACAGTGGGGGAAAGGGCGGGATAGGTTGCATAGCCTAGTCTGTGTGGGGAGGGGTTAAACTGGCGAGGCTTCTGTGCGAGTTCACATGCCTCTTGTTTATGAAGGGCCAGAGACCGATTAGCGCAGCAAATGAGGAGAAAGCAGTCGGTGGTACCTCTTTGGGTGAATGTATTGTACGTTTCCAGCACTGCAGCTGCGTGAAGTCCCAGAAGAGTTGTCGTCAGTGATCACCTGTGTCTGTGACTTTGCCACTGCGCCGATAGGCGCCGAGGTACCTCGAGTGAGCAGTCCATCACAGTGGTGGAAAGGGCGGATAGGTTGCATAGCCTAGTGTGTGTGGGGAGGGGCCAAACTGGCGAGGCTTCTGTGCGTGTTCACTTGCCTCTTGTTTATGAAGGGCCAGAGACCGATTAGCGCAGCAAATGAGGAGAAAGCAGTCGGTGGTACCTCTTTGGGTGAATGTATTGTACTTTTCCAGCACTGCAGCTGCGTGAAGTCCCAGAAGAGTTGTCGTCAGTGATCACCTGTGTCTGTGACTTTGCCACTGCGCCGATAGGCGCCGAGGTACCTCGAGTGAGCAGTCCATCACAGTGGTGGAAAGGGCGGATAGGTTGCATAGCCTAGTGTGTGTGGGGAGGGGCCAAACTGGCGAGGCTTCTGTGCGTGTTCACTTGCCTCTTGTTTATGAAGGGCCAGAGACCGATTAGCGCAGCAAATGAGGAGAAAGCAGTCGGTGGTACCTCTTTGGGTGAATGTATTGTGCTTTTCCAGCACTGCAGCTGCGTAAAGGCCCAGAAGAGTTGTCTCGAGTGACCACGTGTGTCTGTAACTTTGCCACCGCGCTGTTTGGCGCCAAGGTCCCTTGAGTGAGCTGTCCATCACAGTGGGGGAAAGGGCGGGAAGAGGTTGCATAGCCTAGTGTGTGGGGCGGGGCCAAACGGGCGGGGCTTCTGTACGAGTTCACATGCCTCTTGTTTATAAAGGGTCAGAGACCATCAGAGCATCAGATGAGGAGAAATCAGCCTCCTGGTCACTGGAAGTACAGGAGGATTGCGCTCGAGAAACTCGTGGATGCCTAGACCTCCATCACGGATTACAGCTAATTGTAGACTGTAGCCTCGACCTTGCTCACTAGGTTCTTGGGCTGATTATAATGCGTTACTGAAGTTTAGCTTCAACAGGGGCACGTGCTGTTTCTTTTGTATATGTAAGTGCTTCCTGTTGAGGTTTAATTTTTGAAACAGGAGCATCGTGCCAAAATGAATCCTGCCTGCATATTTATCCACGAAGATGCCACCATGTTGTGCCATACCTCTACTCAACTGGAGTACTTTCTACTGGGTAGTCAGTAAGTGCTACCTCGTTGGGTAAATGTATGGTGCTTTTCCTACACTGCAGCTGCGTAAAGGCCCAGAAGAGAAGTCTTCAGTGATCACCTGTGTCTGTGACTTTGCCACTGCGCTGATAGGCGCCGAGGTACCTCGAGTGAGCTGTCCATCACAGTGGGGGAATGGGCGGGATAGGTTGCATAGCCTAGTCTGTGTGGGGAGGGGTTAAACTGGCGAGGCTTCTGTGCGAGTTCATATGCCTCTTGTTTATGAAGGGTCAGAGACCGATCAGCGCAGTAAATGATAAGAAAGCAGTAGGTGGTACCTCTTTGGGTGAATGTATTGTGCTTTTCCAGCACTGCAGCTGCGTGAAGGCCCAGAAGAGTTGTATTCAGTGATCACCTGTGTCTGTGACGTTGCCACTGCGCCGATAGGCGCCGAGGTACCTCGAGTGAGCTGTCCATCACAGTGGTGGAAAGGGCGGGATAGGTTGCATAGCCTAGTGTGTGTGGGGAGGGGTTAAACTGGCGAGGCTTCTGTGCGAGTTCACACGCCTCTTGTTTATGAAGGGTCAGAGACCGATCAGCGCAGCAAATGAGGAGAAAGCAGTCGGTGGTACCTCTTTGGGTGAATGTATTGTGCTTTTCCAGCACTGCAGCTGCGTAAAGGCCCAGAAGAGTTGTCTCGAGTGACCACGTATGTCTGTAACTTTGCCACCGCGCCGTTTGGCGCCAAGGTCCCTCGAGTGAGCTGTCCATCACAGTGGGGGAAAGGGCGGGAAGAGGTTGCAAAACCTAGTGTGTGGGGCGGGGCCAAACGGGCGGGGCTTCTGTACGAGTTCACATGCCTCTTGTTTATAAAGGGTCAGAGACCATCAGAGCATCAGATGAGGAGAAATCAGCCTCCTGGTCACTGGAAGTACAGGAGGATTGCGCTCGAGAAACTCGTGGATGGCTAGACCTCCATCACGGATTACAGCTAATTGTAGACTGTAGCCTCGACCTTGCTCACTAGGTTCTTGGGCTGATTATAATGCGTTACTGAAGTTTAGCTTCATCCGGGGCACCTGCTGTTTCTTTTGTGTCTGTAAGTGCTTCCTGTTAAGGTTTAAGTTTTTGAAACAGGAGCATCGTGCCAAAATGAATCCTGCCTGCATATTTATCCACGAAGATGCCACCATGTTGTGCCATACCTCTACTCAACTGGAGTACTTTCTACTGGGTAGTCAGTAAGTGCTACCTCGTTGGGTAAATGTATGGTGCTTTTCCTACACTACAGCTGCGTAAAGGCACAGAAGAGAAGTCTTCAGTGATCACCTGTGTCTGTGACTTTGCCACTGCGCTGATAGGCGCCGAGGTACCTCGAGTGAGCTGTCCATCACAGTGGGGGAAAGGGCGGGATAGGTTCCATAGCCTAGTCTGTGTGGGGAGGGGTTAAACTGGCGAGGCTTCTGTGCGTGTTCACTTGCCTCTTGTTTATGAAGGGTCAGAGACCGATTAGCGCAGCAAATGAGGCGAAAGCAGTCGGTGGTACCTCTTTGGGTGAATGTATTGTGCTTTTCCAGCACTGCAGCTGCGTAAAGGCCCAGAAGAGTTGTCGTCAGTGATCACCTGTGTCTGTGACTTTGCCACTGCGCTGATAGGCGCCGAGGTACCTCCAGTGAGCTGTCCATCACAGTGGGGGAAAGGGCGGGATAGGTTGCATAGCCTAGTCTGTGTGGGGAGGGGTTAAACTGGCGAGGCTTCTGTGCGAGTTCACATGCCTCTTGTTTATGAAGGGTCAGAGACCGATCAGCTCAGTAAATGATAAGAAAGCAGTCGGTGGTACCTCTGTGGGTGAATGTATTGTGCTTTTCCAGCACTACAGCTGCGTGAAGGCCCAGAAGAGTTGTATTCAGGGATCACCTGTGTCTGTGACGTTGCCACTGCGCCGATAGGCGCCGAGGTACCTCGAGTGAGCTGTCCATCACAGTGGGGGAAAGGGCGGGATAGGTTGCATAGCCTAGTGTGTGTGGGGAGGGGCCAAACTGGCGAGGCTTCTGTGCGTGTGCACTTGCCTCTTGTTTATGAAGGGTCAGAGACCGATTAGCGCAGTAAATGAGGAGAAAGCAGTCGGTGGTACCTCTTTGGGTGAATGTATTGTGCTTTTCAAACACTACAGCTGCGTATAGGCCCAGAAGAGTTGTCTCGAGTGACCACGTGTGTCTGTAACTTTGCCAACGCGCCGTTTGGCGCCAAGGTCCCTTGAGTGAGCTGTCCATCACAGTGGGGGAAAGGGCGGGAAGATATTGCATAGCCTAGTGTGTGGGGCGGGGCCAAACGGGCGGGGCTTCTGTACAGTTCACATGCCTCTTGTTTATAAAGGGTCAGAGACCATCAGAGCATCAGATGAGGAGAAATCAGCCTCCTGGTCACTGGAAGTACAGGAGGATTGCGCTCGAGAAACTCGTGGATGCCTAGACTTCCATCATGGATTACAGCTAATTGTAGACTGTAGCCTCGACCTTGCTCACTAGGTTCTTGGGCTGATTATAATGCGTTACTGAAGTTTAGCTTCATCCGGGGCACGTGCTGTTTCTTTTGTATCTGTAAGTGCTTCCTGTTGAGGTTTAATTTTTGAAACAGGAGCATCGTGCCAAAATGAATCCTGCCTGCATATTTATCCACGAAGATGCAACCATGTTGTGCCATACCTCTACTCAACTGGAGTACTTTCTACTGGGTAGTCAGTAAGTGCTACCTCGTTGGGTAAATGTATGGTGCTTTTCCTACACTACAGCTGCGTAAAGGCCCAGAAGAGAAGTCGTCAGTGATCACCTGTGTCTGTGACTTTGCCACTGCGCTGATAGGCGCCGAGGTACCTCGAGTGAGCTGTCCATCACAGTGGGGGAAAGGGCGGGATAGGTTGCATAGCCTAGTCTGTGTGGGGAGGGGTTAAACTGGCGAGGCTTCTGTGCGAGTTCACATGCCTCTTGTTTATGAAGGGTCAGAGACCGATCAGCTCAGTAAATGATAAGAAAGCAGTCGGTGGTACCTCTGTGGGTGAATGTATTGTGCTTTTCCAGCACTACAGCTGCGTGAAGGCCCAGAAGAGTTGTATTCAGGGATCACCTGTGTCTGTGGCGTTGCCACTGCGCCGATAGGCGCCGAGGTACCTCGAGTGAGCTGTCCATCACAGTGGGGGAAAGGGCGGGATAGGTTGCATAGCCTAGTGTGTGTGGGGAGGGGCCAAACTGGCGAGGCTTCTGTGCGTGTGCAATTGCCTCTTGTTTATGAAGGGTCAGAGACCGATTAGCGCAGTAAATGAGGAGAAAGCAGTCAGTGGTACCTCTTTGGGTGAATGTATTGTGCTTTTCAAACACTACAGCTGCGTATAGGCCCAGAAGAGTTGTCTCGAGTGACCACGTGTGTCTGTAACTTTGCCAACGCGCCGTTTGGCGCCAAGGTCCCTTGAGTGAGCTGTCCATCACAGTGGGGGAAAGGGCGGGAAGATATTGCATAGCCTAGTATGTGGGGCGGGGCCAAACGGGCGGAGCTTCTGTACAGTTCACATGCCTCTTGTTTATAAAGGGTCAGAGACCATCAGAGCATCAGATGAGGAGAAATCGGCCTCCTGGTCACTGGAAGTACAGGAGGATTGCGCTCGAGAAACTCGTGGATGCCTAGACTTCCATCATGGATTACAGCTAATTGTAGACTGTAGCCTCGACCTTGCTCACTAGGTTCTTGGGCTGATTATAATGCGTTACTGAAGTTTAGCTTCATCCGGGGCACGTGCTGTTTCTTTTGTATCTGTAAGTGCTTCCTGTTGAGGTTTAATTTTTGAAACAGGAGCATCGTGCCAAAATGAATCCTGCCTGCATATTTATCCACGAAGATGCAACCATGTTGTGCCATACCTCTACTCAACTGGAGTACTTTCTACTGGGTAGTCAGTAAGTGCTACCTCGTTGGGTAAATGTATGGTGCTTTTCCTACACTACAGCTGCGTAAAGGCCCAGAAGAGATGTCTTCAGTGATCACCTGTGTCTGTGACTTTGCCACTGCGCTGATAGGCGCCAAGGTACCTCGAGTGAGCTGTCCATCACAGTGGGGGAAAGGGCGGGATAGGTTGCATAGCCTAGTGTGTGTGGGGAGGGGTTAAACTGGCGAGGCTTCTGTGCGAGTTCACATGCCTCTTGTTTATGAAGGGTCAGAGACCAATCAGCGCAGCAAATGAGGAGAAAGCAGTCGGTGGTACCTCTTTGGGTGAATGTATTGTGCTTTTCCAGCACTGCAGCTGCGTAAAGGCCCAGAAGAGTTGTCTCGAGTGACCACGTATGTCTGTAACTTTGCCACCGCGCCGTTTGGCGCCAAGGTCCCTCGAGTGAGCTGTCCATCACAGGGGGGGAAAGGGCGGGAAGAGGTTGCAAAACCTAGTGTGTGGGGCGGGGCCAAACGGGCGGGGCTTCTGTACGAGTTCACATGCCTCTTGTTTATAAAGGGTCAGAGACTATCAGAGCATCAGATGAGGAGAAATCAGCCTCCTGGTCACTGGAAGTACAGGAGGATTGCGCTCGAGAAACTCGTGGATGCCTAGACCTCCATCACGGATTACAGCTAATTGTAGACTGTAGCCTCGACCTTGCTCACTAGGTTCTTGGGCTGATTATAATGCGTTACTGAAGTTTAGCTTCATCCGGGGCACCTGCTGTTTCTTTTGTATCTGTAAGTGCTTCCTGTTGAGGTTTAAGTTTTTGAAACAGGAGCATCGTGCCAAAATGAATCCTGCCTGCATATTTATCCACGAAGATGCCACCATGTTGTGCCATACTCTACTCAACTGGAGTACTTTCTACTGGGTAGTCAGTAAGTGCTGCCTCGTTGGGTAAATGTATGGTGCTTTTCCTACACTACAGCTGCGTAAAGGCCCAGAAGAGAAGTCTTCAGTGATCACCTGTGTCTGTGACTTTGCCACTGCGCTGATAGGCGCCGAGGTACCTCGAGTGAGCTGTCCATCACAGTGGGGGAAAGGGCGGGATAGGTTGCATAGCCTAGTCTGTGTGGGGAGGGGTTAAACTGGCGAGGCTTCTGTGCGAGTTCACATGCCTCTTGTTTATGAAGGGCCAGAGACCGATTAGCGCAGCAAATGAGGAGAAAGCAGTCGGTGGTACCTCTTTGGGTGAATGTATTGTACGTTTCCAGCACTGCAGCTGCGTGAAGTCCCAGAAGAGTTGTCGTCAGTGATCACCTGTGTCTGTGACTTTGCCACTGCGCCGATAGGCGCCGAGGTACCTCGAGTGAGCAGTCCATCACAGTGGTGGAAAGGGCGGATAGGTTGCATAGCCTAGTGTGTGTGGGGAGGGGCCAAACTGGCGAGGCTTCTGTGCGTGTTCACTTGCCTCTTGTTTATGAAGGGCCAGAGACCGATTAGCGCAGCAAATGAGGAGAAAGCAGTCGGTGGTACCTCTTTGGGTGAATGTATTGTACTTTTCCAGCACTGCAGCTGCGTGAAGTCCCAGAAGAGTTGTCGTCAGTGATCACCTGTGTCTGTGACTTTGCCACTGCGCCGATAGGCGCCGAGGTACCTCGAGTGAGCAGTCCATCACAGTGGTGGAAAGGGCGGATAGGTTGCATAGCCTAGTGTGTGTGGGGAGGGGCCAAACTGGCGAGGCTTCTGTGCGTGTTCACTTGCCTCTTGTTTATGAAGGGCCAGAGACCGATTAGCGCAGCAAATGAGGAGAAAGCAGTCGGTGGTACCTCTTTGGGTGAATGTATTGTGCTTTTCCAGCACTGCAGCTGCGTAAAGGCCCAGAAGAGTTGTCTCGAGTGACCACGTGTGTCTGTAACTTTGCCACCGCGCTGTTTGGCGCCAAGGTCCCTTGAGTGAGCTGTCCATCACAGTGGGGGAAAGGGCGGGAAGAGGTTGCATAGCCTAGTGTGTGGGGCGGGGCCAAACGGGCGGGGCTTCTGTACGAGTTCACATGCCTCTTGTTTATAAAGGGTCAGAGACCATCAGAGCATCAGATGAGGAGAAATCAGCCTCCTGGTCACTGGAAGTACAGGAGGATTGCGCTCGAGAAACTCGTGGATGCCTAGACCTCCATCACGGATTACAGCTAATTGTAGACTGTAGCCTCGACCTTGCTCACTAGGTTCTTGGGCTGATTATAATGCGTTACTGAAGTTTAGCTTCAACAGGGGCACGTGCTGTTTCTTTTGTATATGTAAGTGCTTCCTGTTGAGGTTTAATTTTTGAAACAGGAGCATCGTGCCAAAATGAATCCTGCCTGCATATTTATCCACGAAGATGCCACCATGTTGTGCCATACCTCTACTCAACTGGAGTACTTTCTACTGGGTAGTCAGTAAGTGCTACCTCGTTGGGTAAATGTATGGTGCTTTTCCTACACTGCAGCTGCGTAAAGGCCCAGAAGAGAAGTCTTCAGTGATCACCTGTGTCTGTGACTTTGCCACTGCGCTGATAGGCGCCGAGGTACCTCGAGTGAGCTGTCCATCACAGTGGGGGAATGGGCGGGATAGGTTGCATAGCCTAGTCTGTGTGGGGAGGGGTTAAACTGGCGAGGCTTCTGTGCGAGTTCATATGCCTCTTGTTTATGAAGGGTCAGAGACCGATCAGCGCAGTAAATGATAAGAAAGCAGTAGGTGGTACCTCTTTGGGTGAATGTATTGTGCTTTTCCAGCACTGCAGCTGCGTGAAGGCCCAGAAGAGTTGTATTCAGTGATCACCTGTGTCTGTGACGTTGCCACTGCGCCGATAGGCGCCGAGGTACCTCGAGTGAGCTGTCCATCACAGTGGTGGAAAGGGCGGGATAGGTTGCATAGCCTAGTGTGTGTGGGGAGGGGTTAAACTGGCGAGGCTTCTGTGCGAGTTCACACGCCTCTTGTTTATGAAGGGTCAGAGACCGATCAGCGCAGCAAATGAGGAGAAAGCAGTCGGTGGTACCTCTTTGGGTGAATGTATTGTGCTTTTCCAGCACTGCAGCTGCGTAAAGGCCCAGAAGAGTTGTCTCGAGTGACCACGTATGTCTGTAACTTTGCCACCGCGCCGTTTGGCGCCAAGGTCCCTCGAGTGAGCTGTCCATCACAGTGGGGGAAAGGGCGGGAAGAGGTTGCAAAACCTAGTGTGTGGGGCGGGGCCAAACGGGCGGGGCTTCTGTACGAGTTCACATGCCTCTTGTTTATAAAGGGTCAGAGACCATCAGAGCATCAGATGAGGAGAAATCAGCCTCCTGGTCACTGGAAGTACAGGAGGATTGCGCTCGAGAAACTCGTGGATGGCTAGACCTCCATCACGGATTACAGCTAATTGTAGACTGTAGCCTCGACCTTGCTCACTAGGTTCTTGGGCTGATTATAATGCGTTACTGAAGTTTAGCTTCATCCGGGGCACCTGCTGTTTCTTTTGTGTCTGTAAGTGCTTCCTGTTAAGGTTTAAGTTTTTGAAACAGGAGCATCGTGCCAAAATGAATCCTGCCTGCATATTTATCCACGAAGATGCCACCATGTTGTGCCATACCTCTACTCAACTGGAGTACTTTCTACTGGGTAGTCAGTAAGTGCTACCTCGTTGGGTAAATGTATGGTGCTTTTCCTACACTACAGCTGCGTAAAGGCACAGAAGAGAAGTCTTCAGTGATCACCTGTGTCTGTGACTTTGCCACTGCGCTGATAGGCGCCGAGGTACCTCGAGTGAGCTGTCCATCACAGTGGGGGAAAGGGCGGGATAGGTTCCATAGCCTAGTCTGTGTGGGGAGGGGTTAAACTGGCGAGGCTTCTGTGCGTGTTCACTTGCCTCTTGTTTATGAAGGGTCAGAGACCGATTAGCGCAGCAAATGAGGCGAAAGCAGTCGGTGGTACCTCTTTGGGTGAATGTATTGTGCTTTTCCAGCACTGCAGCTGCGTAAAGGCCCAGAAGAGTTGTCGTCAGTGATCACCTGTGTCTGTGACTTTGCCACTGCGCCGATAGGCGCCGAGGTACCTCGAGTGAGCAGTCCATCACAGTGGTGGAAAGGGCGGATAGGTTGCATAGCCTAGTGTGTGTGGGGAGGGGCCAAACTGGCGAGGCTTCTGTGCGTTTTCACTTGCCTCTTGTTTATGAAGGGCCAGAGACCGATTAGCGCAGCAAATGAGGAGAAAGCAGTCGGTGGTACCTCTTTGGGTGAATGTATTGTACTTTTCCAGCACTGCAGCTGCGTGAAGTCCCAGAAGAGTTGTCGTCAGTGATCACCTGTGTAAGTGACTTTGCCACTACGCCGATAGGCGCCGAGGTACCTCGAGTGAGCAGTCCATCACAGTGGCGGAAAGGGCGGATAGGTTGCATAGCCTAGTGTGTGTGGGGAGGGGCCAAACTGGCGAGGCTTCTGTGCGTGTTCACTTGCCTCTTGTTTATGAAGGGCCAGAGACCGATTAGCGCAGCAAATGAGGAGAAAGCAGTCGGTGGTACCTCTTTGGGTGAATGTATTGTGCTTTTCCAGCACTGCAGCTGCGTAAAGGCCCAGAAGAGTTGTCTCGAGTGACCACGTGTGTCTGTAACTTTGCCACCGCGCCGTTTGGCGCCAAGGTCCCTCGAGTGAGCTGTCCATCACAGTGGGGGAAAGGGCGGGAAGAGGTTGCATAGCCTAGTGTGTGGGGCGGGGCCAAACGGGCGGGGCTTCTGTACGAGTTCACATGCCTCTTGTTTATAAAGGGTCAGAGACCATCAGAGCATCAGACGAGGAGAAATCAGCCTCCTGGTCACTGGAAGTACAGGAGGATTGCGCTCGAGAAACTCGTGGATGCCTAGACCTCCATCACGGATTACAGCTAATTGTAGACTGTAGCCTCG